>NC_135254.1:24276966-24897793 GCF_964204865.1 Styela clava
GAAGTGAACAAAATTAAATATAGCATAGCAAAAGAGAGGGCTGAGAAACTTGGATATAGCTTTTACCTCAACACACTCACTGCGCAAGATCCTGAACAAAAATCATTTAGGAAAGGGACCGCTATAATGATCAGGAACACCTTGGATAAAGACGCAAAATATTCTATTCGCATTAAATATAGATCTTGCAGTATAGGATAGGATTTACATATTTATCCCGGGGGAGAGGAAAGCCGATAAGACGGCTTATCCATATGGCGAACCACGGCCTCTCGTCCGGTTACCATTCCAAGTCGGGTATGGGATTAGTTTTTTACTGTATTGTTTGTTTTCGGAAGCATGGACTTGGTGGTGGAGGAAGCCGTAACCGACCAGCGGTTACGTGAACCACCCAACGACGGCGAGGAGTCCAGCAATCCTCTCGCACATAACCACCCCTGCATGGGATTCGAACCTGCGAACCCACGCAGAGTAATTAGAGGTGCGGTGGCGAGCGTATTCCTAATGCTTAGCCCGTTGAGCCACTCCGCCGCCACACCATCGCAATAGATATCGACGGAATGGATGTGGAATTTGTAAATGTCTATGCCCCAGCCCAGAGCGGCGCACTCAAAACAGAATTATACAAAGCTTTGGTCCAGATTCTAGAAGGTATCTACCACCAGAATCCCCTTCTGGTCGTAGGGGATTTCAATATGATCCTAGATAGCCGAGACGCCTTGAATTCGAACGCTAGATGGCGCACGGCTGCTGGGAACATTTTTAATGCCTACATAACTAAATATAAAATATCCGATTCCTTTCGCCAGCGCCACCAAAACAAACAAATTTATACCTATATATCAAATACAAAACGACAAGCCAGACGAATAGACAGAATTTATAATTCGCGAGAAATAGATCCTTTAATTACGCATGTAGGGCACACTATCAACACAGTGGCAGATCATGCTCTCTGCCCACTTATTAAGCTTAGGACTCTGAAAAAATCAAGGTGGGGCAAGGGAATGTGGCGAAACAACACCTCGGTATATAGAGAACAAGAGTTTTTGGAACTAATTAAAAACACATACAACAGGGCCGTCATCAACTTGGAAAGGTTCGAAACGATTCAGGATTGGTGGGATAGTTTCAAATTGAGTACAAGAAAACAAACCATAGCTTACTCGATGAAAAGAACAAAACAAAACAATAGAACCGAAAAAACGATAAGACAAAACATAGATAACATATTAACCAAGGGCAAAAACACTGACTTCAGAAAACTCGAGAAACTCCAAGCAGAGCTCAACATACTTTTGGAAAAAAAAACTAAATACAAAGCAATCTTGGCGGGAATTGAAGATCAAGAAGAAGGGGAAAAGCCATCAAAGTACTTCTACAATAAAATGAAAATGCGCACCAAGCAAATAACAATGGATGCTATCCAAAACGCAACGGGAAATCAAGCCACCACAGAGGATGAGATACCAACAGCAGTAGAAGATTTTTAAAGCGATCTTTGGGGCAAAAAGTGCGATACTGACAACACCTACCAGCACCACTATCTTGACCAGATGGAAACTACCCAACTCACCCAAAATCAAAATGAGCAGATTGAAAAACTGGCAAATGAAGACGAGATCCTTTCTGCAATCAAGGACATGAAGAATAACAAAGCCCCTGGCCCAGACGGGTTAAGTAAAGAATTCTACATAACCTTCTGGAGTACCATCAAAGAAAAGCTGACAATCATGGTAAACAACATCCTAAGCTTTGGCTGTTTTCCGTGTAGTTCCAAATATGCCCGGGTGAAACTAATTTACAAAGAAAAAGGAAACAAGAACTTACTTACAAATTGGCGACCTATATCAAACCTTAATTTCGACTACAAACTGGTTGCAAGACTTTTAGCAAAACGACTAGAAACCCCGCTCACCACACTGATTAGCCACGCGCAAAAAAGCACCCTCCCAGGGCGAACCATGTTTGATGCGCATTATAATCTAGAAGCGGTCTCCCGCTATTGCAAAACAAAGCAAATTCCTGAATACCTAATCATGATAGATAACCTAAAAGCTTTCGACAGAGTAGACCATAACTTCCTATTCAAAGTCCTGCACAAAATTGGACTCCGTCCCAAAATAATTAACGTAATAAAAAATATGTACATGGACATATACAACATTATCGATATCAATGGTAAAATGAGCTACCCTATTAAAATTAATAGAGGTATTCGGCAAGGCTGCCCGCTCAGCATGCTCTTATACATTTTGAACGCGGAACCCCTGATTCGATCGATCCAACTTAATTCCGACATACATGGCATCAAACTTGGAAAATTTACACACAAACTGGACCAATTTGCCGACGACGCCACATACGCAGTACGAGACATAACGTCGATTAAACAAATTTTTTCTGAACTCCAAAAGTACGAAAAAGCAGCGGGTCAAAAAATAAATATAGATAAAACTCAAATACTAAGCCTCACTTTGGGCGCAGAACGACAACTTCCAAAATCCCCGCACAAGGAATACCACAAGGAAACGGCAAAAATACTAGGTATTTACTACGGGAAAGGACGTGAAGCTCACACATGGAACGAAGCACACGTAAAAATAACCCGGAAACTCAACTTTCTAAAAACACGAAAACTCACCTGGATTGGAAAACTTATGGTCCTAAATTCTGCAATAATGTCCCAAATTATATTCCACGCAAGATTTATAGAAATACCGCCAGTACACCTTAATAAAATACAACAGCAAATCGCCAACTTCATATGGTTTCCTGAAAAAATCGTGGCCATCAAAAGAAGTACTTTACAACGTCCATGGCTAGAAGGCGGCATAAATATGCCACACGTCAAAACGAAAATATTGGCATGTATAGCTGAGAGAACAATAGCGTTAAAGAATATAGACTCACCACAACAATTTTGGCACCAAGAGGCAATATACGCACTAGGCTCCAAAATCAAAACAGTCAACCAAAACCTATACACAAATTCGACTCCCCACCTTCCTTTCGTCCCCCAAATTTGGAAGAAATACCTAGAACCGACCAAAAATTTCGACCTTACAAAACAACAATGGGCTACCTCAAAACATAAGGACATATACGCAAAACTTTTGCACAACCCGGAAAATGAGTCACCTCTACCTACTGGAATAGACTGGAGCGACGTCCACGCTACGCAAAAATCCTTAATAAAGAATAAATTAACAAACAAGGAAAGAATATGTTCATACAGAATAGTGACGGACGGATACATCTTCGGAAACAAAGCCCGCATAAGATCGATACTCCGGGACATACATGGAAAACAAAAGCTGTTAAACTGCAAGTTCTGTGGAAGCCGCCAAGACAATACAAAACACATATTCCTACACTGCACATATATTACTCGACACATCACTAGAATCGTTGAAAAACTAAACCTGGCACTTAAAACACCAGCCCAAATATCCAAAGAAAATATATTTTATAACCACTACACCGTGTCCAATCAGATCATCACCACGAAACTATTCCTATTATTCAAATTAATAACCATCAACCACAAAATCAAATTAGACATAGAGAATAAGATGGTTGATCCAAATGAAGACAAAATTATCCAAAAAACAATTCTAAAATGGTTGGAATTTATCGAACAATTGGATCATAAGTTCCCTCACACCTACACATCAGACCTGAATCCAAACTGGAAGGAAATACTCGCTGGGTACGACTATTAAAAAAAAAAACAATAGCCAAACCAGAACAAATACAACCAAAGTTTATATTGTGCTCCCCATAACGGGTAGCATACTTCTGAGAAAGACAATCTAGCGATTCCACGGATATGATAAATCGAAAGCTTCGCAGTGGATGTCATGCTGTGTACGTGTTACGCGCCTCACCGTATGTACGGAAGCCGGGGGTGGCGGAAGTTGACCTGTGTTAAGCATGGCATTGACGGAAGCCCTGGGCAGACGTCCTGCTATTTGGCACATAGCATGTACTGATGCTCGGGGCCGAAAGTCTTTGCCTTGCAGTGCATGGCTGATACGGAAGCCGCCTTTTGTGTATGACCGCTGCTTAAGCAGTGGCATGCTTATGAAGCGTGATACTGATATGACGTGTCTTTAAGACGCTGATCCGAGACTGGAAAAACTCTGATCCGTGAAAAAAAAAAAAAAGTATATAAGGGCTATTCCAAGTGACACTACAGGACAATTCCAGAAATTTTGCATTTTGTTGGATGCATATTATTTAATATATTTTCACATTTTCAGCTACATGTTTTGTTTCATTGTCCAATCAGTTGCTTTATTGAATATGTAAAAAATTGCACAAAAGTTACACCCAAGACTTACTTAGTAGATAAAAAAATATAGTAAAATATAGCGTGACACTACAGGACGGCAAATCCACCATGCACTAACAGTACGTTGTGTTGTGCTGTAAATTTTTGCGATGATACAGTAGGAGCCCATAGTATTTTCTGGTGCAGTAGCTGAACTACCCCTCTATGTGTTGCTCAAGTTACCCAATGTAACACTGTAAATCCATGCCAATAATGTGCATATTGTATGTGACACTACAGGACGTGACACTACAGGACATTTTTCCACTTCGGAATAGCGGCCTCTATCATCTCTCAAAATTCTGGTAATAAATCGTTAAATGGGTGAAGAAATGTCCTACAGCACTGCAAACATTTAAACTTTATTAACTTAAATCCAGTGTGTCAATTCCATATGAAATAACTGTACCACACAATCAAACACTTTGTGTCAGGAATCATCACAAAATATGTCAATTATACCAAAATTTCTACATTTCAGGCAATTTTTTATAAACCATCAAAAACCTGGGTAAAATTTCAAATTGTTCGATGAAATGAATGCAGTCCAATAAAATTCCAATGTCTTTTGATATCAAAAATAAAAAAAAATTACTTTCACTACACATTTTGAAAAATTGATGGAATTCAACTTTTGCTTGGAATGGCCCATAAAAGAACCCGTCTTAAAGTCCAGGTCACGGCCCTCACAAAATGGAATGCGGTAGAAGTTCACTGATACGGAAAGATCTGCATGGTTCAAATGGAAGTACCATAAAATAACGAGAGCCAACCATATCAACAACTAAACGACCTGGCTACAACTGTAGCAATGCAAATATGTACCCCTTAGCTCAAAACTGTGACTTAAACAACATCGCCGCCCAATTAAACACCATAGACGCCCCGGTAAATATTTTACAACTTGCGCACTGCGCATCGCACACACACACACACTCGACGGGTCTCAAAAGTCTCTCGATTTACAAAAATCTAGATCACTATATCAATAATTGATTGATAACTCGCTAATTATACGACATAATTCGCCCAAAATCAATAGGATTCTGGTCCGAGATAAGATGAATGCACATGCAAAATCTGGAGCAGATTCAATTTCGCTTTCGTGAGATATCGCGTGCATCTAACCGATCGATAAGTAATAATACAAGCACTGAAACAAAGGAGCTACTAATGACGTGAACCAGAGCCCATAACTGTCGCAATGATATGACCCCCTGCAACCGATTCGCAGTTCGGAGGAAAATTGATTACATAACGAAACCCATATCTCAAATAGAAATCTCAAGAATCTAACGAGAATATCGGTCGGAGACCGAGGACTTATCGATCTTAGATCGGTAATTAGTTAATAACTCGCTAATTATACGACATAATTAACCCAAAATCGATAGGCGTCTGGTCCGAGGTAAGGTGCATGCACATGCAAAATTTGGAGCAGATTCAACCACGCGTTCGTGAGATATCGCGTTCATCTAACAGACACACACACACACACACCCACACACAGACATACAAATACCTATCAATATACTTACCGATCTTAAGATCGATAAGTAATTACAACCCACATATAAACCGTGAAAACTTAAACTCTTTGCCATCAGTGAAGTGTGCACCATTTATTTTTTCACTCACGATCTAATCGAACTCTATTGTAGAGTCCGTTTAGTTTAAGCATTTAAATTTGTTTTTTTGTTTTCCATTCATTATGGTTTGTAAATAACTTATTGAAAAAAATATCGACATATCTGAGTTCCTTATCATCATTCAATGTCGCCTGTATTTCCGTGCAAGGCAAAACGATGAGGAAATAATCAAATATTTGCACGCTTGGTCTTTTTCAACGAATGTTCTGCCGTATCATGTTGTGTATACAAATTTCTTTTACGTGACTGAGAAGGCTTAAAAGTCAAAAACAGTCAAAAATATAAGTCGCTCAGTGAGTGTAATCCCTTCCAAACTATTTTTAAGCCATGAAATGTTTAGTCGTAGCTAGCGTTGCCAACTGCCCTTTAATTCAGCGTATAGTCCCAAAATTGAGCTTATCTTATCTGCTACTTAAGCCAGTAATAAAATATACTATATGTAAACAGAACACAAGGGAAGTTTCCAATTGCTCACTATGGCAACATTAATACTAAGAAGAAAAGAATACTAACATGATGAGCAATAACGAAATGGAAAAATGATCCAAACGATTCAGTTGAGGAACTTATCCTTTAAATGCCATGTCAAGCTAAATGTATGCCAGTTTGAAAATGAACTAAGTAGGTAAGGTTCAAAGTGTACAGAATTATATTACGTGTTGTCAAAAGATGTAATAGGTGATCTCACTCATCTATAAGTATTGAATGAATAAGTTACTTAGTAAACAGCAGAAGTTTCAAAAGGAAATATTCGCCACATCATATTAATGATTGAATACCGAGTTGCGAACAATATTCATTAAATCATCGCCAACTAATTATAGTTGCCCAAACCATTGTCGCAAGCTGGACTACCAAATTAAGATTTAGATTACATTAAATATTCAATGTTACCGGTACATGTAAATAAAATGAAATTGATGCAGTATGATACTGAGATAGAACAATAGGTTAATTGGAATATATTAGTTATCAAAGGAAGGTGAAGGATGTGAGCAAGTTTTTTTTTTCATTTATCGAGTTCAGACTAAGAAATAAAAACTGTGGTTGTTATTTCACAGGATCATTTTAAAATTAACACGGAAGATTCTTTGTATCTTTTAATGTACACACCATGGGCGTTAAACAAGCTAGATTTTGAATTCATTTGATCACTGTGAAGCAGTCCGAAACTCGAAAATAAATCTACGGGTAGATGTTTCAATGATTGCATACAAAGAATTGAAACTACTAACGGTTGAAACGCCTGAAAAAAAAAATTTTGTTTGGACGCAGAAGGAATTGTTATTAAGCCATGCAAAAACACTTAAATTTAGTCATACCACACTAACCATACACACGTTGGCCATTACCTTAATTAACTTCAAAACTTAACCAAAGGCAGGATTCCTGTTCACACTAAGCATAGAATATGACAGAAAATTTATACTTGAAGAGAAGAATCCAGTAAGCTTGACTGCTCGAATAATTTCTGCAGGAACTTATTGGGATAGGATTTACATATTTATCTCAAGGGAAAGGGAAGACGACTCAAGCATATGGCGAACCACGCCTTTCGTCCGGGTATGGAGTTCGTTAGTCAGTTATTCGTTTCAGATGCACGGACTTGACACATTAAGGTTGCTTTGATTACGGGAACGGGATTTTTTGTAATAACCCCCACTGAAAACACCCCCTAATATTTTACTTTCTCTCCAATTAATCACTGAAAATCGCTGCTGTCATCGTATGGAATGTTAACGATCGGGGCAAATTCATCCGGCGGCAAAAAGCCGTTTCCTATCAAACAAAACGATCACGATCTGGAAAAACGCGAACTGTAAAGAAACCCGAAAAACACAAACTAATCTAAACGTTAGGTGTTTCTGATTGTTTATTTTACTCAATTATTCAGTCCTAATTTAGTCGTTCCCACTTTTGGTTACTTAGTTTTTATAAATCAATTTTTGTTTATGCATATTAAATGCATCTTTTTATCGTACTTTTCTGATTTTTTTTTTCAATTTGTAAAATACAAAATCCTGCGCTGCGAGAACGACACTGAGCATGAGCTCCGAGGTCCAAGTTTGTATCGTAGCAACTGTAGAAAGCGCGTGTGCTATCTTTCCGCTGTGTAAAATTCGAGAAATGAGCAATCTACATACAGCATTAGAATATGTAAGTCAAAATCATGTGCAATGTACATGAATATGGAAGAAGGCATTTTAGAGCACCAGACATGGATGATGAAATTTTCGTTTTCCGTGCACGTGACTAGGGCTGGGCATTTTCAAATACCGTTTGATTTCAGAATCGAATCGAATATTTTTTTCGAATCGAATCTCGAATATTCGGAAATATATAATTGTAAGCGACTTTTTTGTTGTAATTGGTTCTCCCAACAAATGAATTACAAAAGACAAAGAATGCATCACTCAGATAGATTACTGAGCGTTCACACACAATAAGAAACACGTTTTATCAATAACTCACTACAGAAAATAGTCATATGTTACAACTGCGTTGAAAAAATATGACTTCAATGAAAGAAAAATTGGGGGAATTCACCCGGGCCATTGGCGGAAAGAAAAAACAAGATGGCGGCGATTCGACATTTTGCTCTGAACCGATTCGAATAATTTACTATTCGATTCGAATATTCGATTCAAAATGCCCAGCCCTACACGTGACTCATCATTCGAAGATTTGTGCATTCCAAAAGTCAGTATGTAAACAGCTATTCAAAGAAAACCCCATCCCAGTATGTCAATTACTGTTGGATAACGCAAACTTAGCCCCAAATAACCTGTTACCTGTTATAGTACCCAATATATACCCAATTGAAATATAAAAGCAGCGGGAAACATCTCAACTGTTTTTTTTATTTTTTTTTATTTGTTTGTATATTTTTCTTCTTACTGAGTAATTATTGATTTTATGTCTCTCTTTTTTCACTCCAACCTTATCATGTCTCAATGATTATATGTTTGTGTGTGTGTGCGTGCGTTAATTAGTTTTAATACTTTTGGGTGAACGAACACGTACTACTTCTTTTATCGATACCTCCCCACCCAAAATATGTACCCTTTAAACCTTGCTTGAGGTTTCGTTTGCTTTCCCGACACTATAATAACATGTACTGTAACATGTTTCACTTTTGCTCATGGTATTTCTTTGTGTGAGTATGTAATTGAGATTGCTTTTACCGTTTTAATAAATGATTTTACACCTCCATGTTGCCTGCCAATATTGACAGTGTTTGGATATTGTTTTGGTAAATAGTTCCAATGTATATAGCTTTTTTGCGTTTTTTCCTGTGTTACTAGTCACTATTTTCTTCTAACATTGGCACGCATTGGTAGATATTTGTATTCACAGCTATTTCAAGCTATTGTCACTCTATTTTTATTCCCACTATTCAAAACTTCATGCTGCTTTCCAACCATGTATTTATTTATCTGTCTTGCACATTTGATAGGTTTTCGGTGATTTTTTGCATTTCTGACAGCAAGCGATGTCTCCCATCGATTTTGACTTGTTTATTTCTATGCTATATAGGAATCTCAGACCCAAAATTTACAGCATTCGAGATCAGCTATATTTATATATATTTACTGCAAGGCAGCAAGGCTAATCCGGGCGATTTCTCAGCTACCATAATCGTATACGAACATTTGAAACATTATGTTTATATCAATCAGAGACGGAGGAGGTCGTTGGGATTCTATTACATTTAATTTTATCTACCTGAATTTTGCTGTCCTATTTCAAGCGCAACACTTATTTTGACTCCATGTAAATTATTCACTGATTCAAGCAATTATTTGGCTTTTATCAAATTAAATTGAGTTATAAGCACTGCCCGCTTTTGAATCGTGTTCATATTTTTTTGTATACTCGTACTATTCTTATTTTATTTTTTGGTGGGTGGGCACGTACTTGTACGTTTTTTAACTTTATTTTAAGTTATGCTCGCCTTCCATGTATCTCTTTATTTGTTGTCTGTTTACTTTTTTGTATTGTTCCGTTTTAGCCAGAGAGCCGAAATAAAATGATCGATTGGTTGATAATCAGTTTTATTTATTTTGTTTTTATGAATTATATACTGCATGCCCAATTACAATGATTAGTACCTGAACACTACGGTACGTGTCCAAATATAAACCGCGATACAAATTTGCGTTACATAACATTCTAAAGTATTTGTTTGTATATCCTATACCGGTACACTATTACATAATCAAGCATTCGTTACTTTACTTTTCAACAATCCTATTTTAAGCAGTTATTAGTATTGTTAACCGTTTATCTACCATTTCGATTAAACTTCTTTTTATCATTCTGTGAATTGCTTATCTGAGAAATTCGGATTTTACTTGTACACAATCTTGTGAAACAAGACTTCCAAGGACGAGTACGGCTTTTATTATCGCATTATCGCGGCGGTGTGGCTCAACGGGCTAAGCGTTAGGAATACGCTCGCCACCGCACCTCTAACTACTCTGCGTGGGTTCGCAGGTTCGAATCCCATGCAGGGATGGTTATGTGCGAGAGGATTGCTGGACTCCTCGCCGTCGTTGGGTGGTTCACGTAACCGCTGGTCGGTTACGGCTTCCTCCACCACCAAGTCCATGCTTCCGAAAACAAACAATACAGTAAAACTAATCCCATACCCGACTTGAAATGGTAACCGGACGAGAGGCCGTGGTTCGCCATATGGATAAGCCGTCTTATCGGCTTTCCTCTCCCCCCGGGATAAATATGTATATCCTATCTATTCTATATCTCCTAATTGTGCCGTGTCGATAGAGCATACTGGTATATTCACGATGAATCATATCTCACTCTCTCTCTTATTAATTACTTATCGATCTTAAGATCGGTAAGTATATTGATAGGTATTTGTCTGTATGTATGTCTGTATGTGTGTATGTCTGTCTGTTATATGCACGCGATATCTCACGAAGGCGTTGTTGAATCTGCTCCAAATTTTGCATGTGCATTCATCATATCTCGGACCAGAAGCCTATTGATTTTGGATGAATTATGTCGTATAATTAGCGAGTTATTAATTAATTAGTGATGAAGAGATCTGGATTTTCACAAATCGAGAGATTTTCGAGACGCGCTGAATGTGTGTGTGCGTATCAGATGCGCAAGTTTTCACGCTAGTGAGTCAGAGCGAAGGATACACACCGCTAGATCGTATCTCGTGATTAATCTTTGAGCCTTGTCCATATCTCTCTTGTAACTTTGACGTCGTCGCGATGCACAAGTTTCCTTCGAGAAATTTTCCACACTATTGAGTCAGAGCGAAGGATACACGCCGCGAGATCGTATCTCGTTACTTATAATTACTCCTTAAAGTTTAAGCAATGTCCATATCCCTAAATCAGGTTCGGGGTCGCAGAATTCCTCACCAAAATATCGCTAGGCTGTGTTTGAATAGCTGTCGCAACCTGGGTTAGCGCCGTTGTATTTAACACAAACTATAGGATTGGTAAATACAGAAATAGGCTATTGGCTGGAAACTAATCGAAACAATCCAGTTCGGATTTGCAGAATTCTTCATAAAAGTATTTCCTCGAGTAGTATTTCGACGACAGTGGGAGTTGGCTATTGTTTCCTACATTTCTGATATTGGCTGAAAACTAATCAAAACAATCCAGTTCGGGTTTGCAGAATTTTTCGAATCGAAACCGCAGTTTCTGTTTTGGGGGATCCCCTAACTTTCGATCGATAAGTCTTCGGTCTCTGACCGATATTCTCGTTAAATATATTGCTAATGCGACCGACTGCCACTGAATTTTAAAGTAATAAAATGCCAAAAATGTTTTGCTCCAAGATGCCATGTGGCGTTTTATTTATGAAAATACCATTTAAAATAAGGCTGAGTATTCAAATCCAATATAAAAGTTCAAATCTTCGATATAAAATCAAAACACTTTTTCAACATGCAACTTCTTGAAGTATAGTAGTTATAAGTCGTATACGAAGCATTGCTTCATATGGACACAGATAATCTAATCAGGACAAAGGAAAGAACAGCAACAAAAATGACAATCACTGATCGGAGTTAGTAGTGGACCATGACATATGTGGACAATAAACACATAACATAAAACTAATTAACATTTACTGTTTTCAATTAAAAGTCAGTCATATATTTCGCAATACTCAGCGAGACTGAAAATGGGGAAAAGCCAGCACGCAGATCCCCATTTTCAAGGCTCAGGAGAATTTTAACAGTCAAATTCACAATTAATTACCAAATAATTGAATCACAATTTCCTTGTTGAAATTCGGGTAATACCAGCACATAATTACCCGCATTCCACAAGGGTTCATCGAGAAAATTCCATTACATAAATTGAGTTGAAAAGCCGATGAGCGATAGACTGCACTGGCAAAGCACAGACTACACAAGGCTTAGTCTAGGTGTCCTACACGGAACATATAACATAAAAAGCAACATAAATACAATCGTCACAGTTGAAATATTGCGCTTGTTTGCGATATAATACTATAAAAAATTACAGAAACAACAATGTCTCATTTCATGAATTCTACCTCCGCTTTTCGTGAAGTGCAACTTATTATTTTATTTTGCAGTGTACATATTATGATTGCTGAAGGCTTCAGAGGTGCATGTTTTTTCCAAACACAAATCCTGTTTTCACATCACTGACTTGAAAAAGTTAAGCAATATCATGTACCAAATTCTGCCATAAAACAACGTTTCTCAGCCACTGAAACAAACATCTCCCATTTTGAAACCATGACGCTGTCGACTGCTTTCTCCGAAGTCGAATGCTTTGTAGTCAACAATCGGCAATGCATCAAGATCTTCTGAGTCAATTTCCATCATCACTTCACCAAGTCCAGTGCCATCCTAAAAATGAAACGTGTCTCATAAACAATTTCATTTTACAGGAACACATGTCTTGATAAACACAGTTTCGATTGAGTATATATTAACATAAATAAACTTACCATGCATGTATCTCTGACAACTGTAATTTTGGGATCAGTTGAATGCTTGGTGATTTCCATTTCATTCGCTCCCATCAATCTAACAGCTTGATCAAAGTTTCCCTCAGAATCTTCCCATCCAACAGAATTAACACAGATATAGGTGAAAGTCTGTCTAGCCTTTGATGAAAGAAGGCGAAGAAATTTCATTTGTGTTTCTGGGATGTCGTATTCGATCTGAAATAAATAATTATAATGGTTATATTGTGATTATTCAAGCTTTGGCACTGCATATACAAAACCTTTGATTTGAAAATCTATATCAAAAATGAATTCAACTGTAAAACGGTTTGAACATTTTAAATTGATAATGTGCATCACTACCTTGTATCCTTTGATGTATGAGCTGAACCAAGTTCCAGGAGTTGCCTTTGGCCATCGATGTGGATTTTGCTAAAAATGAATGTTCGATTAAAAGTCAGTCATATATTTCACAATACTCAGCGAGACTGAAAATGGGGAAAAGCCAGCACGCAGATCACCATTTTCAAGGCTCAGGAGAGTTTTAACAGTCAAACTCACAATTAATTACCAAATAATCGAATCACAATTTCCCTGTTGAAATTCGGGTAATACCAGCACATAATTACCAGCATTCCAGACAAGGGTTCATTGAGACAGTTGTAAAATGCTTGTCTGAAGAAGTCTGACCTCGGTCAGACGAAACGTTACAGAAATACATTTGTGTTAGTGTGCAGCAAGACTCTTGAATTGAATAAATGTTTATTATCAAATGGACACTTTTTTGGTCATTTTTCAAACCATGTTCTGAAGATTCCCACCCAGGATCAGATTTCGACAGCAAAGACGAATGAATAGAAATCAAAAAACCTTTTCCGTTCCTGGTGTCAAACAAGTTTCACCTTCCAATTCAAAATTGCAAAATACTTCGATGGCATCAGCATGGCAACCTCCATTTGGATCAATCCAGTAGGCCTCTGCAAAAAATAAAAACACATTATATAGCATTCTATTCGGCTATCATCCAAATAATATCATTCATAACAAGAGATATTTGAAATGTGCCCTGGTTAAATATACAATATTTTCACGAAAATGCATCAATTTGAAAATTCTCACAAACTCAAGAGCTAAAAATTTAATTTATGTTTCGTTTATTGCTATTTATTCAACATTCCACACTTAAGTTGTCTGTATTACTAAAATCTAAAATGCAACAAGTGTAACAGTAATTTTCTAAGACAAGATTACATGAGCTGAAATTTTGTAATTGATCTATAACTTTGAATTTACTGATTGAGCTTTTAAAGAAAGCCGTTCAGATCTAGAATAGATCAGTATTTCAAATTTGTTCATAACATAGAAGATGTAAATAATACAATAAGACACAGGATTCAAACAATTTAAATAATTCTATGGGGCATAAGCAGTGATCAGTGTATTCGAAATGCTTGACTAACGTTTCTCAACCTGGTTTCATAACAACATTAAGTTCGACATAAAGAATGGCTTGCTCAGTATATTGTATGCAAAACCAAAAGTATTGTATATAATGTTGAATAAAAAGTAGATTCAAGAAAAAAGAAAATTTGATGAAAGTTCCGATTAGAATTTCTCCCAACCAAAATTTTACCATAAAAACAAGAGACAGTTCGTTACTGTACTTACTAGATTCATAATCAGGATGACAGAGCCAGAGATCTTTGCAAGATCTAGCTGGGTTTTCCCGTGATCCATTCGGCTCAATTCCAATCTTTTCTTGCAGATCACTGATTTCTTGGGCAAGTGAATCAAGTCCCATAAATATTTCTTCCATGCCTTGTGGATGATCCTGGAGATTATTTTGAAAATATATGTTTTATTCCACAACAAGTTGAATTTCGTTTCAGATAAGATTTTCAACTAGCATACAGAATTTCAGCTTTAAAAAGCTGATATTGATGTACTTGAACAGTGGTTCCCAACCACCGGGTGCAATTAATTCAATCTGTGGGAAATTTTTTTCTGCCCTCGCAGTCACTTGATTAAAGAATGAACAATGTTTCATAATAGAAGAGTCTTTGGTTATATATCGCTTAATTGAGTTACCGGTCCACCTGTTTAGGTTGGGGAGCACTATGTTAGAATACAAAAACATTTCCTCAAAAGGTAAATGCTTTGAACTTTTTTTAAAAGTGTGTGTATTTCCTCTTCTGCAGAGACAGAAAACGCCTAAATGTATCATAAGAAAATTATAATTACACTTACATCCATTCTGAAAACAGCATCTCTTCTCTTTCTTGACTCTGCCTTGAAGGAGGATGCGCCATTATACGGGGATGGGTCATATGATTTTCCAGGTGGTCCGGGTGGTCCTGGTGGACCAGGTGGTCCTTCATTACCCTTCGGACCATGAGGGCCTTCAGATCCTTTGTTTCCTTTGATACCAAAAGATCCCTGTAAAGTGCAAAAAAGAGGTTTCAATGGATGTTTCCCCAAGCATCGACTTCCTTGTTTACTTTTTGTCATTGACCTTTTCTCACTCAGACAGATTTTCAGGCTTAGTGGTAAACATTACCTCGTTTTTGCGTTTTTGAATTCTATTCGTTAGTTTTCAGTTGTGTTTCGGGAATTTAGATATAAATCAAATAATTCCATGATCACTTTGTCTTCTTAGGAGTTTCAGTTTAATTTCAGTAATTAAAAATGAGTGTAGAAATAGCTGTGATAGACTACGCTAGAATTCTTTACCGGTTCTTTTAAAAAACAGATTGTTGAATGCTATATATCAGAATAATGGTTTGTACCAAATACCCCATTCTGCAGGCGCCAACTCGCGGAACCACTCTTAAAATAAGCACCGAAAATTTTGCAATGGTAAAGTATAGAAAGAATTTTCCGGGGGTTAACGGTCGGGGAAAGGTTCATAATTGGTGGTTTATCTTTGGGATCCTGTGGTCTATGCTTTGATGAGATCTTGAACACACAATGGATGTAAAGAGTCCATGGCAACATCAAGAATGTTGATCAAGTAAATAGTTAACAGAAAGAAATCACCCAAACCAAAGTGTTTTAGTATATTTAATTTGTTGAAAAGTGAGAGTTTCTACATAGGATGGCCGACCTGCAGCCAATTATTTTGTTTGTGATATTTTGCTCAGAAAAAAATTCAGATAATGAAAAAATAGCTTACAGGCAAACCAGGAGGTCCTTGTGGCCCAATCGGTCCAGCAGGTCCATCTCTACCTTCATCACCTTTCGATCCCACCCCTCCTTCCGGGCCTTGTAAACCTCTGGAACCTTTGGGTCCTTCTTCTCCAGGTGGACCAATCAATCCCATCAGTCCAGGATGACCCTGCATATCAGAATTAAGAGTGACAGACTCCTCAACAATACCAATATTATATCTTTTAAATTTAGTATCAATATTTTCCAGAAATTGGTCTGCAGCACAATTTTGTTGTTTTACTCCCATATAGCATGGTACATCAGCACTAGTATAAACTAAGACCTGAAGCAGTCAAAATCTCGTTGATTGAGCAATAACTATACCTCAGCCATCCCCAATTTCTTGGAGGAAAAGTGAACAATAAATAAGTTGATGACAAAACGGCATATTAAGTCATCAATTAGGCCTACTCCAAATCTTTTTGCAGTATCTGAAAACCTGCATCCGAAAACAAATAACTGGCTAACTAATCCCTTACCCGAAATGGATTGATAACCGGATGAGAGGGGGGGTTAAGTCGTATTAACGGCTTTCCTTCTTCCCCGGGATGAATATGTAAATCCTATCCTATTCTATGTTGTTTTCATGTATAAAATTACCTAAATATAAAATGTCTCACAAACCTTTTGTCCAGGTAATCCCAGATTTCCCTTTTCCCCTCTTATTCCAGCTGGTCCCTGTTTTGAAAAAATATTGAAATGTGAAAAATATTGTAACATTATTAATCAGTACCTGTAATTTAATACAGTAACTTTGAGGCAAAAAAAGATTAATTTTTTCCTGCTAACAGTAATCTAAAACAAATTCGTCAGTATAATATTTTCAGTCTATTTCAATCAGAAAAAGCAGGACAGATAAAACTTGTTTCATATATGGTAAGAATACAGGTTTATGAAATTTGAATAGTTGGCATTCAATATTGCAAATGTATCAAATTCGCACATGTAATCTATACATCAGAGAAAGCAGCTGTGCTTATAATCTAGCCAATTGTCATATACGTCGATTGAAAAATAAATAAATAATAAATTCATTTCAAGTTACCTCTTTTCCATTTGGACCTGTTGGTCCTGGCGGGCCGGAGTCTCCTTGCATTCCCTGGAAATTACATTAAATTATTTTGGTCAGAATTATGTTAGTCATTTCTAAATTCAAAATTATTGATATGCATGAAGTTACATAGTTTGACAAATGAAAATAATAATACTAAAAAGAAATGACTGCTTCCATAGTCTTGAATTTTATTCTAAACATGAATATTTAATATCTGTCAAATTTCCATCTAGTCTACATAGTCCCTAAAACTGGCCTTAAACAATTTTACAAAAAGTTATGAGAAACTAAAAATTGAAAAAAAGCACACACACCTCTGGTCCTGGTGGACCCATAAGACCATCATTTCCTTGCTTTCCTGGTTTTCCTATTGAACCTGGCTGTCCAGTTTTTCCCATGGGACCAACTTCACCAATGTCACCCTGAATTTATTAAAAACTATTTTACAAAAAAAAAGAGATATGAGGAGATTATATGGACAATATCTCTCATCTGTTACATAGAATACTTATGGTAATTGACTTTTTGAAAATCGAGTGGAATTGGAAAGAAAAACGAGCATTCTTTACTATTGGGTAACCTAAATCAGTGGCTCAGACTTAAGACAGTCGGAATCAGTCCAAGTATTTTGCTGGCTTGACAATATAAGAGGATTCCATTACATGATCAATAAACTGTCCCAAAACCGTCAGAAACGCATAAAAACCTCAAACTTACCTTTGCTCCTTTTTCACCAGATCTACCCTCTTTCCCCTCTGGTCCTGCAGGTCCCTAAAATATAGCAAATTGATGTTCAGTGAGCTCAAATCTTAAATCAAGATTCATTTATCTCAAATAAATCAAGTTTGCCTCAAACCACAGAGTAAATCAACCAGTGGCTTGCAATTCTCGTGATGGTCGATCTTAAGTGATTGTTCACTTAAGTAAAATATTATTGATAAGAGAACAGATACTATATAATAATGCAAGTAACATTCAATAATTGAAGATAGAATTATATCGCTTCATCTGGCAGTATATCAAATTCACTTTGCTAACACAGACAGTCCCCGAACTCGTAATAGAACTAAAAATAGAAAAATCGGAATGAAATTACAGCCTAACCTTAATCTGGTACACATACTACGGGAGTACTCATTATGGTGCATCAGCTATTTTGAACCAATGTTACTGGTTAGTTATAAATAACAATTTAAAACAGTAATAACAGGTTAAAACAATAAAAATTACATACTCTTGGTCCGGCTTCTCCAGGAGGTCCAGAGTCGCCTTCAGGCCCTGGTGGTCCCTGTTATAAATCCAAATTAATTTCATATCGATAATTACAAAACATATAGTAGCCTACTACTTGGTCATCAATCATATCAATCTGCTTGGTTCTAATGTAAATTCACAACATCAGATTTAAAAGTAACAACTGGAAGAGTCTTTATTTTTTGTCATACCAATACATGACATAATATCTTTAATCAATTAGTGTCTTACCCGTTCCCCTTGATCTCCATCTTCACCTTTATCACCAGCTTCACCGTCAACACCAGGAGGTCCCATCATACCTTGGGGACCTGGGTCACCAGGGAATCCAATTGGTCCCTAACAAAATGATGAAACAGATATTATAAAAATATCACAGTATACAAAAGTACCAGATCATGTTGTAAGCCCTAAACATTAAACCACAACAAGATGTAACAGAAAAATAATTATTACCTGATGTCCTTTAGGTCCATCTTTACCACGTGGTCCTCTCGGTCCTGGCTCACCTTGAGATCCATCTGTTCCTCTATCTCCTTTCGTTCCCGAGGCACCTTTTGACCCTGCTGGCCCCATATTGCCGGGACCTCCAGGTGCTCCAGGATTGCCTGCATCTCCTTTTTCACCAACACTACCAGGCTGACCTCTAGCTCCAGGTGGACCCATTGGACCCTGTTATGAAATGCATATTGATCACACTGAAAAAAAGACAAAAAAAAAGTTCAAATCAAATAAAAAACTTACCTCAACACCTGATGTACCCTGTGGCCCCCGCTGCCCCAATGGTCCAGGAGGTCCCTAAATATAAGAATAGTATAAACTAAATGAAAACACTTGTCTGGTGATATTGCAACATTGTTGGATTCACTGTCATGCTTCTGTTGCTGACAGTGGCCCACAAACAACAAATCAAACATGGAAATAGATATACTCACAAGTGGTCCAGTATCACCATTGTCACCCTTCAAACCAGTTGACCCAGGAATTCCTTGCAATCCTCTCGGTCCTGGGGGACCAGAGAAGCCACGAGATCCTTCATCACCCTTTGCTCCATGTAGACCTTGTTGTCCCCTTGGTCCAGGTTCTCCATCATTTCCGGCAGGACCAGGTTGTCCAATTGGTCCTTGTTCTCCTGGTGGTCCTGGAGGACCAAAGTCTCCTTTCGAACCTTTGAGCCCTTGCGCACCTGGTGGTCCAGTTTCACCTTTGTCACCATCTTCGCCTCTACCGCCAACTAGTCCAGTTGGTCCTGTTTGACCAGGGGGTCCTTGCAATCCATCTCTACCAGCTGGTCCAATAGCACCCATTTCGCCCTTTAAAAATCGTATATAAATAAAATTGACACTAGGCTAGCTGTTCAGCCCTATGAATACTATATTTATATTCAACATACCGGTTCGCCCTTTTCTCCCGCTGAGCCTGCTGGTCCATCCGGTCCTGGTCTTCCCTGAAATTATAAAATTCGAATAAGCAAACACATCACAAATCTATGCATGGCAATCATAGCAAACACTCACTGGTTGTCCGATAGCTCCTGTTGGTCCGGGAGGCCCAGCTGCACCAGATGAACCCTATTAGAATAATTATTATTAGATTTTTTTATTATTATTATTATTATTATTAGATTATTAGAATTAGATATTATGATTTACATTATTGTGCCAGATTGAATCAAAAACAAAATGGTGCGGAAACCAACAATAAAATATTATCTGTGTAAAGCAGAGTGTATTTAACATGGTTTTCCAAATGTGAAAAATAACTACGGTATGTTAGTTGTTACAATAGAAACAATATCAACAATCGGCATGTCAACGACGAATAACAATTGTTTGATAAGATCCGAGGTACCAGTTATACCAAATAGCCTCGAAGAACACATGGCAACCCTATTTTAAAAAACAATGGAAGCATCAAATCCTAATTTTCATTAAATATTATTTTAAAATTTAACTAATAACTATATATTTTATGTAAATATGATCATGTAATAAATACATCCATCCACTCATTATAAATAAAGTACTTCATATTTATTGGACCACAAACAAGAAATATGTGAAAAAGAACTGCATTAATAAAACTTTACCTGTGGTCCCGGTGGTCCTGCTGGCCCTTCACTACCTTTCACTCCAGCCGGTCCCCTTTCACCTTGAAGACCTCTGTTGCCCGGAAAGCCTTGTAGCCCAGGTGGTCCTACTTTACCTTGCAACCCAGCCGGGCCAGGATCCCCCTAGTAAAAGAAATGTATAATTATTCATGCCTGACTTTTCTCGAATGCAAAGCATGGTAACAAGATCTTGTTGATCCATGCATGGGTACGTGAACATCTGCAGCAGAAGACGTCAATATTAATAGTAAATTGTGCAGCCAATTCAAAGCCAAAAATAACATAGGGTCAGCATCAGTAGCTGATTCCTAAATTTCTTAGCACAATGTGAGAAACACATATTAAGACTTCCAATAACAGGAAATAACGTTACCTTTGCTCCTTCTTTTCCAGAACTTCCGGGGAGTCCAGGTTCACCAGACAAACCCTACAAAAGAAATAGGGTTTATTAATATTATTAAAGTATTGCTGGTTTAATTAATCAAATTAACTTGCATAAATCGCTGGAACAGAAATATTTACAACTGATTTTATTCCAAAAATAAATTAAAAATCCATGCTCACTTGTGGTCCAGGATGTCCAGTCATTCCTGTGGGTCCAATCTCTCCATTGGGTCCCTGAGGTCCCACCACACCTGATGGACCAGGTGGACCTGTTTTACCTTGGAACCCCTGCGAAAGACAAATAGTTGAACGAAAAAAGCAAATATAGAGACTACTTCTAAAAATACCAAATAAAAAATATTAAATATTCTACATCATAACAAACTTACAGTGTCACCACGAGCTCCTGGATGGCCTGGCAAACCGTCTTTTCCTGCTGGACCTGGAGGCCCTTTGGATCCTTGGAAACCAGAAGGACCAAGAGGCCCAGGTGGTCCTCTTTCCCCAATAGCTCCAGTTGGCCCATCTTGCCCCCTTTCACCTTTTACACCGGGCTTCCCAGCTACTCCACGAAGACCACGATCTCCCCTTGGTCCCTAAAATAAATTTTGATGTAAAGGATGATCAAGTGTGGTATTACTTTAATCTTTTTAAACAAGTATTGACCAAATCTTCACCAATAATCGAAGCTAACTGAATTATTCTATTTTCTTACCCGTGGACCTCTTTGTCCTTGATCTCCTGCTTTTCCAGATGGTCCCTGCGAGTGATGAAGAATAGAATCAGATACAAAATTAATTTATGTTTCATTGAAACAAGGCATCATACAAAGAAAGTAAATAACGCAACCATATTGGTTTAAGTTCTCAAGCTAGCCTGACTTATCATAAATCTTATTTGTTTGATACTTTACTAATGTTAGGAACTGCTCTAGTATTTCATAGAATCACACTGTAGAAATAAAATCAGAAAACTTCATTTTGCTCGAAATTCAAATTCTAATAAAAACTAATTTATAAATTGCCATACAAAAAGGAAAACGATTATTATATTTCCACATCTTGGTGGCAGAATTTGATTGTCTTTTCAACAATTCTATAAACAAAAATATGATATGTTCCGAAGAACAATTAATTATTAATAGTAGTTTAAATGATTTGAGTATTACATTATTATTGGAAGGTTTCAAGGTATTGTGAATTTGTGATTCAATTTATGAATTAACATATAACACAATTAGAAACTGGTGAAGGAAGATTCGAAAGTGACTTGGTTGTTGATCATGCTATGTTAATTGATGGTATATTGCTAATTCAGTGGGTTAGTATCACAGACTCAAAAATTCTTACCCTGCCTCCTTTGGGCCCGTTCAAACCACTTCTGCCTGATGATCCTTTGGATCCCTTTCAATATTAAATGTAAATTAATAGAGGTATAAAATAAGCATGTTACCTTTTCTCCCTTTTCCCCTTGTAAGCCTGGTTTTCCATCCGGTCCAATCTCACCCTGTTATATGATAAGCAGGATAGAAATTAGCATAGAAACTAAGAAATCCTCTTTTCTTCAAATCCCTAATCAAAATTTGATACAAAAAATGAATCCATTACATATCCAAATATTAAGATATATTCAAACCTTTATTCCTCTTCTTCCGTGATAACCTGGCATTCCAGTTACACCAACATTTCCCTGAAAAGTATATGCTAATTAGTATAAGCTAATTAATGACATCTAATAGGGTCATAATAGTTATCAGTAAATTTAGGTGTCGCTGACAAGTTAAACAAGTTAGTTAATGACTTTAACTTTATAGTTTAGTTGCGGTTCCTTGTATATTGCACTTGAAATGTTGTATTTGTTCTTTTTTTTTTCACTCAATTGATTTGTTTTTTATGTTTATTTGTACAATATTTCTCGCACGACAGAAATAACTAGTTGAATCTGAATGAGAGGTAGGATTGTCTGATATTTTTATGAGGAAAGCTGGAATGAATCAAGGAAGGAATTCAAGCAATCAGATAAGGACACAATGTTTGTGTATTTGTGATACTTACTTTTTCTCCTTGTGTTCCAGGAGGTCCAAGTTCCCCTCTTTGACCTTCCCTTCCCTAGAGAATAAGTAAGAATAAATTATGATATTATATAATTATAAAACATACATTCGAGATGAATTGGATGATTCAATTTAAGAATAATGTAAGTTTGATTGTAAACTTTTTGTGGTAGTATGTCATACGATATATACTGCAGTATTGGATTCCATCATGATGTATACAATTAGAAGTATCAATTGTACAGAATAAGTGATCTTCAATATTTAATTCATTTTCAAAAACTATCTTGGCCGTTTCTGATTGCCGTAACTTGATTGATAACTAAATGATTGATAACTAATGACATGACTTCCATACCTTTGATCCATCCGGACCATCTGCTCCACGAGGTCCTGGAGGTCCCAAAACACCCTAAATCAATTTTAGTGAGTTTATAAAAGTTAATCATATTTAAATACCATAACAATACAGGTTATTACAGGAAATGAAAAGTAGAAAGCATGCCACTTTTATATAGATTAAACTGAACTGATTCTTTAATAGCAAATTATAATAAATAAAAAACTACTTCTAATTTTAAAATACTCAAAATTAGGAGGAAAGAAGTAGAGCATATGTAATGTTGTAGGTACAATTTAACTTTGCATCAAATATTTTGTCCGTATTTTGACATCAAGTATTAACTTAAACAGCTAGATTTTTCATAAAATTACAGCATAGACTTGCTCATAAGAGGTTTGTTACTGAAAACATACCTGATCTCCTTTTGGTCCCATGTCACCTTTGAACCCAGAAAGACCATCACCACCCTGGTATAATAAAGTGAAAGTATTAGTTATAATCACCTATTCATATCAATGTAAAGCAAGATTATCAAATCCACAAATCAAACATAACATATATGATAGAAATATCAAATTCGTGGACAAAAATAATGAATAAAGTCATTTTAAATTCAATGTAGTTTTCACTTCACCTTTTCCCCCTTGTGTCCCTTGGGTCCTCTGACGCCCGATTCACCCGTCACTCCTCTTGAGCCGGGAAAACCTTGGGGTCCTTGTCCTCCTGCTGGTCCCTGAAAATTGAAATTTATAAATATTGTGTGATATAGGAAAGATGTTGGGACACAAAAAATTTAATATTCGTTAATTCCACTATTATATTTTTTTGAATATTCTAACCTGAACCCATTGCAATCGATCATACATATAAGATTTTCAGAGATTCAGATATTACTGAATATTATAATATTATAAATATAATATAGTGATACATCTACCCGTTTATATGAATAACTGCAGATGAATCTACAATGTAGAATAATAAGAAACAAAGTAGCTCAGAGAACTGAGTTCTGAGGAATTAATAAATAGTGCCTGGTATTATGGGACTGAGTGGAACATTCCCAGCAATCAGAAAAGAGGATGCAGATATATAGCAATTCAGGTAAAAAAAATTAGAGATGATTTAAACGATTTCAATTATTCAGGTTAACTTGGCATCAGTGAAACTGGATGTTTTGAATTAACACAAAGAAAACCAGAGGTGCTAAATATAAATAAAATTAAACAATTTTGGTGAAACTTGACCATAATAAGAATTTTATTATTCTAAAGCAGAATCATAGATGTATACAACGTGATATCATCCTTCATTGAAAAAGTTTTTATTAGTTGATAAACACATTTTGTTCTTCTCCTGGTCCTATCAATGTTCATTTCTGAATTTTTTTGCACAAACAGAATTTTCTATCTGTTAGTGTGTAGCAAGATTTCTGATTTACCAAAAATATAACTCAAAAAAGTGTATCACAGTCATTCATCTCGAATTTTTTTCGAAACTTCATTGTGAATGCTTATTTTATCAGTATATAGCCAATCAAATTAACACTGTACAAGATGCAGAAAATATGCATACCAATGATCCCTTCGCTCCTACAGTCCCTTCTTTTCCGGGATGACCTGCTACTCCGTCTTGGCCTGGTAATCCAGGCAAACCTGATTTTCCAACTGGTCCTTTGGCTCCTGGGGGTCCCATGTGGCCTTGGGGTCCTGTAACACCCTAAAGTAACATGGTGATATTTAGTGAATTTTATAAATAGTTGGTTGTATTCCTAGGTATTGTTTGGTCCAACTATTGCATATTTGATTTATCTTAAAAAAAATTAAAAAAGTACCTGTGAACCTGGTGGTCCCTGCTGTCCCGGGGGACCTGGAATACCTTGTGGTCCTAAACTTCCCTTTATACCTGCCGGACCATCAACACCCCTGGGACCCTGTAAAGAAAAAAACATTGATGGCAATATAACTTTAAATGTTGCCTAGCCAAAGTCTTCTATTCATTTTTATAAATTTTACAAACAACATGATGAGAAAAATAATGCCAAATAAAATGCATAACATGTCCCAATCAGACATAAACTGAAATTTGAATAATATTTCAATTTGCATTAGCCATAATGATAAAAACTTTTGTAATAGACTACATTGCAATGAATTTTTTTACTAAAATACATACCATCGGTCCTCTAGTTCCAGGTGAACCTTTATGTCCAATTAGCCCACGTGGTCCCTAGAAAAAGCAAATATATATTAAATTATAATAGATGTGATCTATTGCTTGAAAGTACTGTTCGAACACTATTTGGTATTTTGATATACAGAAGCCATAATCTGATTGTGTAAGACAAATCTGCATTTTACAACCAAAAGCTCCGTTTTAAAAGTTATTTTCTTGTGAGAAATCGTTTGTATTATTGAATGAAAACTCACTTGCTGGCCTGGCAATCCCCTGGGTCCTGCTTCTCCTGGTTTTCCGTTGGAACCTCCAGGCCCTTGAAGTCCTTTGGGTCCTCTTTCACCCGGCAATCCCTGAAAACAGAAAGTTTACTGTATTATTTAACTGATTTTTTTGTCAGAAAGCTATAAAGTTACATAGAATGTAAAAATACATGTGAACTTTAATTAATCTACACATGGCAATTTTTATAGAATGAATGTAACATCAACTTACCCTATATCCCTTGTGGCCTGGAACTCCTGGCATTCCATTGTAACCTCTTTCACCCTGACAAAAATTTTGAGATTTTATTGTACTTTATTCAAAGCTCCTTCTAATAATGTGTACAAAAAAAAATATATTTACCTTGTTGCCAGGAGGCCCTGATATTCCTCTGGTTCCTGGTGCACCTGTTCGACCCTGCGAAATGTTTTATTCAGTTAGCATTTTCGAATACAAAATGGATTGAATACTCTTTCTCCCTTTGTACTTTCATCACACTAATATTCAATATATATACACTGAATTTAGTTACCATTTCAAACATCAATCCATATTTATATCATCCACTTACAAAAGCAAAATCAGACCTAATATAAAGGGTGTCAGTAAACTCTGGACACATGAAATAATTACGCTAGATATTTTAGTATACAAAAAACAATATTATTTTACCAATCACTATTTATTTATATTTAAATAACATCTTCATTATTTGAAATGCAAATGTTAACACATTTTAAAAAATTTGCACGATTTAAATAATCTACATTGCCATCAATTTTGGTACAATCATTTTAATTTATTGAGTTCAGTGAATTTGATTCCTGTCACACTTTCTCTTTCAGTATAGCACAGAAAAAGAAATCAAGCAGACTAAGGCCTGATAAATGAGGAAACCAGTTCACATCATCCTGCCTTCTAATCCAATTGGGAAGATTGTCACTCAGCCAATTGATTACCTTTGCCATAAAATGGGCAAGAGCGCCATCCTGTTGAAATCACAATGGAAATCCTTCACCAACCATATAAAGTTGGTCATTTAATTTATCTTTCAGTTGAGTGACAATTTTCCCAATTAAATAGGAAGACTAGGGTAAGTGGAGTGGTCTCCCCGTTCACCAGACCATATTTCACTCAATTTCTTTATCGGGATATGCTAAAGGATAAAGTGTACTCAATGAAAATTACAAATTTAATACACTTGAATCAATGAATAAATACGAGAATGTGTCAAAATTGCTAGCAATTGGCAATGTAGATTTATTGCATCAAGTCCATGCAAATTATGTGAAATGCATTAACATTTGCATTGCAAATGGTGGAGATCATGTTGAACATGTTTTTTAAATTTAAAAAAATAGTGAAAATAATATTAATTTTAATTTCATACCGGTGGCGGTACTAAATATATTGAATTATCTTATGTGTCCAGACTTTAGGGACACCCTAGCATAATAATGATTTGTAAAATTATGCAAAAATCTTCCTACTGGACGATATACGAAGTTTTAATTAAAAAAGGAACCAACTAGTTTGTTTTTTGTATAAAATTGGATTCAAAAATTTTATTTCACTAAATAACTCATTCCCAGCAGAGTACGTCATGATACAAAAAATATCAAGTATAAGTCAGATTGATTGACCATTTACATTGTCACTTAGTTGGTATACATACCCACTAAAAGTTAATTCGAACTTACAGATTTTCCCTCTTTTCCAGGTTGTCCAGGTGGTCCTCTTGAACCTCTAATACCCTAAAGTTTATAAAAAATTTTATCTCTTCAATTCATGTACATGAGACATAAATTTCATAGAAAGCATAAGCATGGAATATCTTATATAACTCCATCAAAATCAAAGAAGGTTATGCACAGTTACATCTAACTTCACTTATTCACTAGTGCGTATAAGTGCCATTAGTTGACATAGACGGTTAATATTAAGTAAGTTGAGAATAATAACTTACCATCGGGCCAGGATCTCCTGGTTCACCCTTGATACCTTGCAGACCCGGTACACCCTACAATATCAATAGGTGAATAAATGATGAACACGCAAAATTAGCCTAGCTGCAATTATGGCCTAGCATCAATCTTCTATGCGAATGTGCATCGCCATAACAGTCATGCTAGTTTAAAATCTAAAAGATTGTCTTTCTCGGAGTAAACTTATCTTTTACATCTGTGTTACAATACAATCATACCTTTTTGTAAACTACAATCGTCATGATTAGAATTTCATATTTCTCCAATATTTCCCGAACTGAAATTATCAAACTTGAAGACTATTTTTCCCTAATAAATTACTTTTAGCTTCTTTGAAATACATAATAGACAGAAAGTCCGAAAACATAAAACAATATCACACTTACAACAGGGCCCGACGCTCCAGGCAAACCAATGGGCCCTTGAAGACCTCGAAGTGCAATCTGAAAATAAAACAAAATATAATATTCAAACTGTCGAATATGTTGAAAATTTGATTGAGCTGTAGATTGATATGTTATAGACTGACATTTATCGAAGTTTTTATATTCTGAAAATCGTCAATAATCATAATTTACTTACTCTGGCTTGGGATATCATCATTTGTGCTTGTAGCTCTGAAGCCGCAAGCCCTCCTGGCCCTTTTTCCGATCCAGATGTAGGCATACGAAACTAAATAAAAAATGGTATAACTAGAATCGAGTCAACAGTACACCAAGTCTGTAATGTTGTTTTGATATGACAGATGGGAAATATCAAATTTGTGGACAAGTCCTTAATGTGAAAAGGACTGGGAACCGATATCACAAAAACTCATCCGCAAATTGAATTTATTCAACAACACTTTAACTTACATTCGGGCAATAGAGTGTAGGAATTTTTTAGTTTTTACCTGAATTACACAGTATTTCAGACAATAAAATTGCAATATTGTGCAAAAAAACGAATGTATTCATATGACAAGGCGCTTCAGCATGTTTCAACTTTCAAGAATGACCGAAAACATCTGTATCAAATTTCATCTTACAATTTCTCTCACTAAATCTTCAGGTAAATCCAAAATAATAGACAACTCCATCAGTTAGTAGATAACTATATAATAAGTTAACCAATAAAACATAATTCATTAAATAAAATGTTTCAAAACTCTTTATTATTTTATTTCATTTTTATTTGTCATTTCATGATATTATGTCTTTATTTCATCATCCAGTTGCTGCTGGAGCTGCATCAGGTACTTCTTGGTCTTGGAAAAATCCTTCTGGACAGTAACATCCGTATGAATAGTATGCAAACACAGCGATCAAAAAGACAACTCCAACTGAGTAAAAAAAATCAACCAATCCCGCCCCACCATCTTCAGGGTTATCCATTGTTTAAATTTGTTGAAATATGGAAAATTACAATTTTTTATTCATTTGTGTTCAATAGTCAATTGTGATGTAATAATGGAATACTTGATAACATACCGGGATCATAATTTGTTGTCCTGCAGGCCCAGGAAGTCCTTTCTGTCCTGGAATACCATCTCTACCAGGCTCTCCCTAAAAAAAATTGAAAAAACAGTCAAAGATATGTGAAAATGATCAAAAGAAATATTCAACGATCAAAAAAGGTATAATGGTTGAAAAGGCATATCTTATATTGCCAAGGAAGTAGGTTGCAAGTCAAATGATATGAAATTTAAATTTTAAATCATGCAAAAGAATGACATTTTATACTTATACTCACCCTTTCACCATGTTCACCAGGTACACCAGGTGCTCCTTGATACCCAGGAGGTCCACGATCTCCCTTAGGTCCCATTGGTCCAGGAGGACCAGGAATGAACATTCCCTGAAGAATAAAAGAATAGATATAGATCGCTTTAAACAAGATCATGCATTATATTTTCAAATTCTAGGAAAGGCCACGTAGGTATCGGGCGAATTGTCCATTATAATAAAATGCAACAAAATATATTATTTCAGGGCCAACCAGGGTTGTCCAAAACGAATCGAATATTGGAATATCCAAGTATTCGAATACCTTTTCAGCTGATTTTGGTGTTTCGTTTTCGCAGGAATCTTCGTATTTTGTATTGTAATGACGTTAAAATAGAATCGGCACTTTGATTGTTTGTATTTTGTGCGAGCATGCGTCTCATGTTGTTGCGACACTTTTGCATGGTGTACATTGCCCCCATTGCCCTACAAGGCTTCTAATTTCAACATTCATTTCCATTACGTCGAAAAATTAAAAATTATTTGATGTCGAAATTGTTATGATATCCAATAAATTGTCGCAAGACGGAAAAACAAGTCCATTTATTTGGAAAAAATAATTCATACTTTTTTGGCTTTTTGGCAAATAATTTTGATGTTAAAATTTTCGACTTTTTATTAGGGTGATTTTCTGTCGTCCAAAATATTCATATCCATCACCTTTACCAGCATATGAAATTATGCCCGATTAATTTAATTTTGTTCAACGCAACATCAATCTGTGGACATGAAATGTGTGGTATAAACTGCCCGGTTATAATTAATTTCTGATTTCTATTTTCGTATTTACAAAATAAAAAGTATTATTTTATTAATTCAAAATACACCAGCGATCTGCGGACTTAGGATGTGTGGTAAAGTGTCTGAATATAATTAATTTTTGATTCGTATTTTCGGACACTTCATTTCTCATGTTTCAAGTTGTTCCATTTCAGTTATATTTATGTTGATATCACATGTCAGTAAAATCAGCAATTAATAAGTGTTACTCAAGATTGATTCTTACAGGTTCCATCACAGCTTGATCGCCTTTTTGCCCCTTCGCTCCTTTTGTGTTGTCGCCACTGCCATCTGTTTCAGATGAATCTCCACCATCTCCTCTTCCTCCTGGAGTTCTAGTTGGAATTATGAGACTATCGAAGTCACCTTCAGACCCACCCTGAATTTAAAAAAATTAAAATTGGTATGTTTTATGGCAGGGCGGATGCAAGATGAGATAACTGCCACAAAGTTTGATGTGACTGAGAAATCTAATATCAAAAGAAAATCTTTTTAGAGCCATTGTTTGATCTTGGTCAAAATCAAAATGGATTTTATCCTATTTATGCTTGACATGCGTTACCACCAGCTATATTAAGAGCAGGTGTACATTACAATTTTGAAATAGTACTCACCACTTCAACTTCGATCTCAGGTGGAGAAAATCCCGCAGCCATCTGTAGACAACCTGGCGTAAAGTCTTGGCACATGAAACCGGCATGGGTTGGATCATTCGTCATTTCAAGTTGGTAAATCGATCCCTGAAATACAGAAATATTGTAGATTGCAGAAATGGAACTAATATGATTATCATTAATTTGAAAAACTACACAAAAAACACTGACAAGAAACTGATGTAAAATTAGAAAACAAATTACTTTGAATCCAACATTTGACTTCCCAGGATCACCAATGATTAAATCACCATCGCCATTCAGCAAAGTTTTGAAGTTTTTCCTTGTGATGTTCGTGTCCATTACTAAGTCACAGTCAACATAGAATTGCACTCGATCATTGTATACTGACCAAGCTACCCGGTGCCATCTAAAAATAGCACAAAGCAGATTTGAATGATTTGAAGTCAATTGCATTCAAAACTATCAAAGAATTGGAAATATAAACAACTGTTGGCTCAACAAAATATTGAATCCACCATTCCAGCTACTTTCAAAAATATATTAAAATTCAACAATATTAGCAATGTGAAATATAAATTGGCAAAAGTATCGAATATCATCTGTTACTGACTCTTTCGATGAAAATGCCACAGGATCCTTCCTTGTTCCAAACACAGCATTTCTTTGCTCCACAACCGGTCGTTTCATGTCCTGATAATAAAATTCAGGTTGCGTTCCAACTTGAACACCAAGTTGAATCCATTCATCTTCATGACGGAGCGACAATAGATGTGCACTCTTCTGATTCTTGTATGGTTTGATTGTAGCAAAAATACTGAACTCATCCGGAAAAAAACCTGTTGGCAATAGAATTCAAAACAAAGAATTTGCTGGTTAGTTTCTCTAAAAGAAGCTGATTAACTGTGATGAGAATACTAAGGTCTACTACTAAGTCATTACAATTATGATTTCCAAAAATATTCAAGTAAACAGCAAACAGCATACTATATTAAGAAGACACAAGTTTCAACTCCAGAAGACAATAAATAAAGTAAGGATAACGGAAGTAACAAATTTAAGAGTAACAATGTTTGAAGGGAAAGTGATGAATGACGCAGCAGTGTATTGATAAAAGATTGAGTTATTGGAGAAAGAATTATATAAATGAAAAGCTTGAATATCTTGAGTGAAGGAATGGAAGACAAACAGCAGTTCTGTAGATTAATTAACAGTAATTTTGATAGAAACAAGTGTAGAAAGCCTGTTCAGATAATCACATCTCATTGAAGAGAAAGATTTATAAACCCAAATGTTGGCAATTTGTTGGAACAATGTAATATTTAGGTCAACTTTGAACATTACAACTGTTTTATTACAAAGTTAATTGATTGCCAAGTACAATGTGTATATTTTTGGGGTCAAAATTTCTATCAATTTCATATAGCATAAAAAATTACCCTCTGGAAAAATTTCTCGAGTTTTAACTGTCTTCGATTGTCCCGAAGAAAACTCATAGGAATCTAGATATCCGTTGTCACAATAACCCTCAGTTCTTGGAAGATTGGAACTACTCAAGTTGAATCTTGATATGAAGTCAATCCGTTCTGTAATGCAATGATGGTGATTGGCATTATAAATATTTTGGTCACCTATCTGTGATGATACTATATTTAATCATACTTTTCGACTGCAGAAGATGCATTTCCTTCCTTTATACTTACACATTGGAAAAACCTAAAGGTGGGCGGTTTTGAAACAGATTTTACTTTTACGACTTACTGTTTCCCCAAAATAAATTTTGGGAGTGAAGACAGCCAAATTCAGAATAACAAACAATATGGCGAATATTGTCAAAATTGACAAAAAGTAAATATATATAAAAAACTAAATTGGACAGAAGGGTATAATTTTGATGGTACCACGTAGTAAAACTAAAGTTTGATGGCATCTTCCAGAAGGATTTATCAAATGACTAAGCATAAAATGTGGCGCATCATTCGAACATGTATACAATTGGACATTAATAGACCGCCCCCAATGTTAAATAATTCACAACTAAGTTCAATCAATAGTAGATAATATGGGTGAATCAAATATTGAAGTATATATATAATTAAATTAATGTATGAGACAAATATGTACCGACTATTCAAAAGATAACTTAAATAAACTAATAGTGCAGAGTAGCATCTACAAGCAATCGTGGAACAATCGTGTGAAAAACACGTTCATGAGTTGTCGTCATCACCCCTTTTTCGTGCGTTCTTAGAGCCAGTGAATTGCGCCAGAATTAGTTCTTATTCCAAAATCATGTCTACGGCGGAAACCACTCAGAATGAGCGAGTCATGCGAAAACCACAACTAAGCAAAAGCCCAATTTTTAGAAGCAGCGAGGCATGCCTCGCTGACTACTAACATTAAGAAGGGGCAAACTGAGAAGTGTTTGTATCACAAGTCTATCACAAAAACACATTCCTGCATATCGATTTTTTCAAGAAAAAAAAAATTTCGACCACAAACATCATCGTCAGACGCATTCGGTTTCCTAACACAGAGTTTGTGGCGCCATAGAATGTATTTTTTCAGTGAAGGAAATGATCACGTAGAATCGATTGTTCACATTTTAGGAACAGCGATCTTCTGGCTGGATAAACTTGCGAATAAAGATAAAAGTTTGAATTCCCACTTTTTATAGAAAGGAATATTAGCCAAATCGATATGTCTGCAAAACGTTCATCGACCACACAGATCGATAATCGATCCATGTTGTCGTCCCTCGTCTCTCTTGGGAAAATACGAAATCCCAATCCGACGCGAAATGTCTATTTCTAAATTTTTAAATTTATATCGGTTCCAAGACTGCGCAACAATGCACGCGTCACGTTCCTATTACGTTTAAAATATATATAAACATATGCATAAACCCATTGATTTTCATGAATTGATTTGGAATAAGGATATACGAAAATGGCAAATGCTATGTCACATGTGTTAAAAATAAAATTTCACCGATATGGTAAGAGTTCGTTTGAGCAAGTCACGAGATGAATTCTTGAAATGAGGGAAAAAATGAATGCAAAAGACACAATAGGGTATTTCGATAAAATGAAATTTTCAAATTCTAAACCTTGATTTGACAAATAAGACGACGAATAAAGTTAAATGTGAAATGAAAATAACTTACCGTAACCCGCCACGACTTGCAGACAAAACAACAGACATATGAAGCTATGCATCCAAGCTGCTGAATTAGGCAGTCGAAGTTTCGCGCGAGTCCATTTCCAATATTGTGACGAAACAATGGACGATGTGCTGGTGCCCATTGTGTCGTCAGCAACTAAACGATTCTCGCCTCCGTGGTTGGCGGACGATACGCCCGTCTTCAGGCTATCTGCCGCGCTTCTATAGGTTGTGTTCTTCCTGGCGCACGTAGTTGTGTTTCTTCGACCGCCGCGCCCAGCCTAATGTTCTTCTTTTCCGAGGCTAAGTTCTCTTGATGGCGCCTTTCCCTCTTCCTTCTCCGCACCCTCTGACGAGAGGGAGAGAAAGGCTAAATTGGTGACACCCTCGTTTTGCTTCGCGGTATACCTTTTTCTTTGCGTGCGTGCGAAAATTCGCTCGGCGGCGCGACAGCTTGTCTGCTGAACTGCTTATGGGTTGCAATTTAAGTCTTTGTGTTATTTGCCAAGTTTAGCAATCACCGCAAATGCGGCTTCAGTTCGCAGACTCTCTCTGCATGGCTGCTAATATTCACTTCACAACAACAACTGCAAAATAACGAAGAAACAAGGATAGATTGAGCAGTTAGTCTGACTTTGAAACACAAACCCCAAATAACTAATTCCAGGGATCGACCCAATAATACAGCAAAATGAAACGCTACATAACGGCTTCCCAGCGAACCATGAATTGAAAGACACCAAGTAGGCTTATAGGAGCGGCCAACAAGCGAAACTTATCGAACAAGAATACCACTAATATCTATACAGCTTTTAGGTATCCGTACTCGCGTACGACTTCTGTCCTTTGACAACTCATCTCCAGTATGACGAATTTAAATCTCTCATTGCCATTCATAAACCAACACAATATTTAGGCCGTATAAATATCGTGAGTTATTGTCAAGTCGGTGTGATATTGAAAGGATCAAACATCGAATTTACAGAGCAAGCAGACATGCTGATTAAGCCCTAATCAGCAAAAGAGTTTTACAAACAAATTTTATAATTTCTTTTGTTGAGGTTCTTCAACAGCCATGTATATATTTTTATAAATTGTTACCAAATACTATGCAGGCGTTTGTTTTTATTATAAACACCAACGAAAATGTTTTAATCTTTTTACAATCCCGTTACATCATTTATTCATTTAAAAAAGTCAAAGTGAATAGCGCCAAATCCGACACAATAAATTTTAGCGAGGGACAGACAATAGCTTTCCAGTTGTTACGTTGTATGCAGATTCAATGATAAATTCACTATATGTAAGCAAGATATCTTTCAGCTGTGGAAGGAACATTTTGGAAAAATTTTCAACAAAGAGATAACCTGTTTGTTCAGTTACAGACATGTAATTGAAAGTAATAAAGGAAACGATTGGTTGCTATCAAGAGGTCCTCTACTTCCTCGTTTTTTTATATACTAGATACATTGGAGTTTGACATTCATAGCATATTTTCAAGGATACTTTGTTAACAGTTGAGGTTTCGTGAAACTAACTACCTTTCCTTGCTCTCTATGCCTTTGCGCATGTGGATCCGTATGCGTATTACGCAAGGATGCTGTAGCAAGAGTGTAAATGGCTATTCTATTCAATTCAAAAGTCTTGCTGCACACGAACACAAATATATTTCTGTAACTACCGAGGTCAGACGAAACGTTACAGAAATATATTTGTGTTCGTGTGCAGCAAGACTTTTGAATTGAATAGAATACTTTGTTAATACTTCGTTTACAAACATTCGAATATAATTTTCAGTGAACTTTTTTTCGAAAACGCAAATATAGTTGCATCTGCTCTATTCGAGTGAACTGCAATGAGTGATAATTGATAGCCTCCATCAATAATATTTCGACATATTAGTTGTTCAAATTAACCTTGTAGGCCCTGCCCAGTTTATTTTAGTAACGTTGTATTGGTGGGTGGATATTCCAACAATTATTGAATTTTATCCGGGAAAACGAATTACATTTAGTATCCATAATTGCAAAGCACAAACAAACGTATTTTATCGCATAAGGTTAAATGACGGAATTGAAATTTTTCATGCTTCCAAGAGCGATGTACATTTTTAACGCCCTACATATCTACATAAAACATTCATACTGGTGGAAGTGAATTAAATAATTTCGCGTGAAACCATTAATGTCGATTACACAAAGTTGCGGACTTCGCACATTAACGGTCGGCCCATTGTTTAAATATGACGTTCGTTGTATAATTGAACTAAAAACGGCACCGAACTGGGTCAGCCTAATTTCCCTGCAATAATTTAACGACCATTACTTACTTACTATATTACCCATTAGATAGCGAACCATGATTAAATTACTTATTGTTCTCTTATTGAAATTAGGTCTCGATGCGAATTTTTTCTTTAATATCTCTATTGTTGGCCGACATGGATCAGACACCAACTGATAACAATCACAGAGTGTGGATTTATAGAGTAGATTTATATTCGAGTGGCAATATAAAGTGTATTTTCCCAACGTATTTTCAAAAGGTCACAGACTGCGATACCATTTTGTTTTCGTGCAAGCAATGTAGAAACTGTTAAATACGGCGCAGATCTTAATTTTTAAATTTTCAATAGGAAGGTTATTGGAATTTATCGCTACGCCAAAATCCTATCCACGTTACCATTTCGAGTAGCAGGAGGAAAAGTGGTAAAGTGAAATAAGACATAAAATATCCATCTCGCCCTGCAAATACCAATTTATGAGCTGAAACGTTTGCCCAATGGTAGCAGTAAATGATTCAATAACTATATATATTAACTTCAATCAATGACTAAAAACGGTACTCCTGTATAGTGTGTGTACCAAGTTAGGGTTAGGCCATAATTTTATTCCGATTTTCCTTATTTTAGTTCTATTACGAGTTCGGGGACTGTCTGTGTTAGCCAAGTGAAAATACCCCCTACCCATAGTAATCAGTCCCCTTACACAACTTGATGTAAAGTAGACGAACAAAATTAATTACCCCCATATTGGTACACACACTTCTGGAGCGCCCTAAAAACATTTGCCATTTTAGACTAGTTTATAACACAGATGTTCCGAAAATGCCTATAATTGTTATTACGTTCATCAACTAGGGCTGCGTATAGTTAACCGGTTTATCGTTCAATCGTTATTAGATGATTGCCGGTGACAATTAGTTTGGATGTTTAACTATCGTCCAGGGCGCAACTAAGATTTTCCTATTTAATTCTCATAATAAAAATTAATTTGCATGTATTATTTATTATCTTGTGATCTTCAATTCATAATATCAATAATTGACTTATGCCAATAAAATACCTTAAAAAACTTTGACTGCTAGAAGAAGAAATGTGTCAATACAAAATTCATAAACAGTTACCGATCAGAATACAGTGCCCTTGATTCAATTAAAATCCAATGATATTCGAAACGTGCGAACTTGGTCAAAAGGATATAGTTTCCGAAATCCGGAGGTATTGGCGAATGCTTCGAACTTACAACGCCCCCTGTCGCATCGAAAATACAATTAAACATTTGTTAACTAAGTAAGATTTAATATCCGAATCAGTATTAAAATACTACCTGATATTTAAATGATTCGCTTCTACTCAAAATTTTCCATATTCCCTATTGCTTGATGAATAAATATACGCAACTCAATCATTATATTGATATTCAATCATGATTCGACCGAGAAAATCAGTTGAGGAGTTTTGGCGTTAGATAAAAAGTAAATAACATTTAATTAAAGAGATCATAAAGTCGTACATGTAAAAATTTTAAACAGTTAATATATTTCCATGTGTGAATTGTGCCAACTTCTACGATATATATATGATCCAACTTTTTATCTTAATTTTCAAGCAGCTGGCGTATCGTGCTAAGCGTTGGGGGCCCGCTGAGTAATTTATTATCCGCAGGTTTGAGTCCGTTAGTGATAATAATGTGTGAGAGAATTGCTGGAATCGCGTGACGTTGATCAGCTACGGCTTTCAATACCAATTAAGTCCCCAGGTCTACTGACTGGCAAAATCATATCTTATAAGATTAGGTTATTTATTTGCCATCTCATTTATTGACATCTCATCTATATATATTATCATTCGAGAGAAGAACTTCTTACGTTAATGTCTTACTTCTAAATGCTACAATTTTGAACTTAATTAATTTTCTCCATCCACAAAAGCTGATCTTCTAGCTCGGCTACCAAATCGGCTTCGGTAACAACCACAATATATACTATGAATAATAGCAAATAGAAAGCATGAAAAGTGGCGTACAATAATGTTTCAATAACTTCTATTGTAAAGAATGTTGTAATTTTTATATACATTCAAACACAAGTTGGTGTGTAATTTTCAAGCGCTCAATTGCTCTTATATATTACCTCGTGATTGAAAACATGGAACGTCTTTTTACTGGGGGAGGATTACGGAGGCGGGTAATTCAACTCTAGGTTCGAAACTAGGTGAAATACAAAGACAATTCAAAATTTCTATACTAAATTGAAACTTGGGTTAGAGAGTGAATTTCAAATATTGGGCCTTCAATGTAGTACGATACAAAATACCGCGGCTCAAATACGTTTATGCCGCGTTGACAATATAAAACTAATTTTGAACTCTGCGTCAACAAACGTATGCCGGCCGATGCCTGAGGGGAAAATTGAATGGCGAAGAAATGAATTGCATGATAAATGTCCTAAGAATCAATATAAGCAGTTTATTTTTGCTTGAATAAAGATAAATTCACATGAGCCACAACCACTACAGTTAAAAGAAATATATTCTTGACAAAATTGCAGAATACTAATATTAGAAATCGCAAGAGTGAACATGAAAGGTAAATACTGAAGAATCGTGGGTTAGTTGTTCAATTGGAGGCCCAAGCCTTTAAAGTAAGTACAGCCACATTTCTACTTTCTGAGCCCATGTTTATTCGGTGCCTCTTGAATACGCTGTAAGAATCATTGTGATTCAGTAAATTAAAATCGCCTAAGTTACAAATAAAGTAAAATATTTATACTGGTCTATGCGAAACACTGATATTTACCAATTACTCTATATCTGTACATTAACACGAGCGCGGCTCTTCAGGTTTCTGCGTGCTTGCCTAATTTTTCCAAGTACTGCTGCTGAACCAGAGAGCACTTCGTCATTTTGAGCCCTGATAAAAACGAGGATTGTTTTTTTTTACTTAGGGCATAACTCATTCTCGCCCCATCGGTTTGGATGCCCAAAATGAAGCATTTAAAATTACTATATTGAAAACTTGATTCGCATTATAGCAGATGTGCTATATAGGAAAATTCCCAAACCTAAAGGCTGCATATAGACTGCATGCAACTCTAAAAATTGCATATGAACTTTAATTCAGCGTTACTCTAACTTGGTTCCTTTATCATGATTTTATTGAAATATAATTTCAATCTAGAATAATATATTGAAAGATATTAAGTCGAAATGTCTCATGTGATGTTGGTACCTACTGAATGATACGATGCTCGACATATGTGTAGTGCTAAAACATGTGAGGAGAAACTCATATTTTATAAACTGTTTAATTATGTGACAAGACGACATGTTCTCAATATAGGTACGATTAATTAGTAGGGAGGGTGCTTTTTATGGTGTTTATTCAGTCGGATCAAAGTGATGTCAAATCCCTATTTTGGGCATTTTCAGTTTATTTTCTCAAGTAAGCTTACAGGAACATAATGCTACGTGGCAAAAGTACCCGGTGTGATCGTGTCAAATATTTATTATTGTTTTTAATTAAGTTATTTTGGAAAACCGGACTAAAATTTAAATTTCTGAAGAAAACTTCTATTCAAATTTATCGTCACACCGACTTTAAACGAATTCAGTGAGAATTTAGCAGGTGGCTTCTTTTCCCGACTTTTTTATTATTTTTATTTTCAAATTTGATATCTATAATGGAAGTGCTACCAATTTAAAGTCCACTTTCTAAGTGTTCGTTCAGCAGTACCGATCGATAGGGGGATTTCATGATGCCCATTTTAGAAAAAAATCGTTTGCACAAATATGTTGAGCCCAAAAGTCCCATATTTGAAGTCATAAGTTTTTTCAAATGTAGAAAGTTATCCTGGTTGCGATGTTTTCGGAATAAATCGTCAAGATTCATTTCCAAATATATTGCTTTCAAATCTGTTTTCTATTGAAGAAGTCCTTGAAACGAGCCGAAAATTCATACAACAAATTGTCAAGTTGGCTTGCCAATTCAGTCTTACTTTCAAGATGTATTTCCCAGTCTCAAAAATTTGTTAAACATTTTCTGTCTGTATGTGAGATTTTCAAAGTAGTAATTTGTTCCTAAGGCCTTCAATGTAACCATACATTTCATTCTCATATTTGCGTTTTCGCTGTAGTCTTGTATTGAGCTCATTCATGTGCGTAAATATAACCGAGTAAGCTGGATCGCACAACCAATTTTCGCATTTCATTTCCTCAGCTATTGGGTGCCTTTTGTGTTTCAAAAAATTTGCGACTTCTCTCCGCAGTTCTTATAATCGTCGCAACATGCATCTCTTGCTTGAACAACGTACCTCAGAAAAGTACTCTAGATTTACGGTGTTGAGAACATCCAGCAACTTCAAACTGACGGTCGATGAATTTTAATGCCCCAATACCCGGACTCAAGACGTGTTTAAATTTTTAAGATTTTGCGGACAGATTTTGCTGAATGATAAAATGAAATCGGTTTCATTGTTTGAGCTATTCTCTGTGCTATTAAGTAACTACCTCTGACTGCTTTTTTGCTGTCGCTATGCATTTTTTGAAACATCAAAAGCTGGATTTAAAATTCTTCCTGAATTTGCTCAATTTTCTGCTTTCTGTTATATCCATCTAGCTTTCTATAAACACCTTCCGAATGCTTTTTCCCGTAGATTCGTTCAACGTTGTACTCTTTAGTTGCCCAGCCTTCAATGGCCCGTTCGTATTAATGTATTAGCGTCTGAATTGCTCGCTGTTCAGCCAGTGACAGCTTTGTGAATAGATAACATATTGGTATCAGGTATATACTGTATAGGCTTTGAATCGCAAAGGGATTGGAATTGCCTGCACGCACCAGATTAAACTAAAATAAAAGCTCGTTTCGCGGGCCGCACAATTTTCCCTTGTGAATCGCATTTGGCCCGCGGCCGCAGGTTGCAAATAAATCACACCAGAGCTTTCCAAACTCTGTATCGCGACATGTTAGAGCAGTGGTTCTTAACCTTTGTGGGTCCGCCGAATCCCTACGCCAGGGGTGAGCAACCCAAGTTTGGCACGCTAGCGAGGCCTTGGAAACGAGATCATTCTCCTTCAGATAAAAGTTTCGAGACTCTGGATTATCTGATGAATCTAGGTTTTCGTTTATTCATTATTGTTTATTAACAACCCGTTATTTATTGAAACTTTTTCTTGTCCTTTCATGTCATATGGCTACAAAGAAATATATTATGACGTAACAAATGAGTGAGCTCTGGCGAAATTTTGTCGGAAGAGCACAGCATTCATTTGGCTTAGTGTTGGGACCCCGGGAAATCTCGATCCCGAAATTCCGGGATTTAGAGTGTTTTTTCAATCCCGATCCCGCAATTATTTCTTAAAAATCCCGGGATTTTAAGGCTTTGTTATCCACCTATAGATATTCTCACAAATGGTAGGTTATACCATTTTATTTAATACCTATTTTGAAAAAAGCCATACAAGCTTAGTCGCTTACAGTTTAAGTGGAAATGGAATTATTGTGCGAAATTTTTCTCAAATGGTACCAAGGAATTGTTATTTGACTAGCAGAATTGTCATTATTGCCGACTTATTTAATCATAGTTTGAACTCAAAATAGCATTCAGGATTCACGCAATGCAGACTTTGCAGGGTATTTATTCACTATTTAATACGAAAATAAAACAGCATCAATAGAAAAGTAAAATAAAAAAATCAAGAAGGTCAACTATCGTCTTCATAAATATCCACATTCCGGCGTCAGAAATAATAATATTTTTACCTCAAAATTGGGACTAGTAATTTACGTACGATTTAAGCCGACCCAAAAGTTAAAAATAGAAATAAAATCCCGAATCCAACACGATATCCGACAATTTCTTAAAATTATTCGATTCGACAAAAATATACTATTTGACCACCCTTGCGATCTTTAATCACGTCAGTAATCTGGCGAAACGCGTGGTAGCCCAAGTACCGATGCAATGAAACTTTATAAAACCTTCCTAAATTTAGTAAATTGTACTACTTCACGAAAGCGTGGTGGAATTAACGATTATTTCATATCTTGAACACAAAAACGGTTATTTTTTGGATAGTTTCTGCGGTCTGAAAAGTAGAATAAACGTTTCGACATGGTAAATGCAACAATTAATGATCTTTGTCATCAAATTATGCTCGGGCCTTGCACTAAATTCATAACGTGAAAAAATACGTCCAGCGGTGAAAATTGTTTATACCAACTTTGAACCTATTTAGTCTTTTAACGACAATAATTAATTGTTGCAATAAAATACAGTTTGTTTGCCACTTTCATTCTTCTCGCAAGTGAGGCAATAACACTATTGAAGGAAATTGGCAATGGGAGAAACATATTGAGCAACAAAAATGAATTAGGTTGTGAAAAAGTGAGAATACATTTGATAATAATAAGGGCGTAAGATGGAACGAGGATGGGCGAGCAAAACCAAAGCGCGTGATCGGCGGTGCGGTTGAAGACCGCGCATTATCCGTGCGACCGCGCAACTTTTACAATAATGTGAGGTGCTCCGAAGACACACTCGCATACATTAATGCATATGCTCATTGATTAATGTAAGAAAACAGTTGTAACGTCGGTGGCAAATACCCATTTGTTCGCTTTCAGCTACCGCACTCTTTACGGGTAGAAAATGTTCTTCTTTTGTGATAGGTGTGCCGCGAATATTTGACGAGCTAACTAGAGTGCCGCAATATAAAAAGGTTGAGAACCACTGCCCCGTTGCTCTAATATTTCTGCCTTGATATTACATGAAATTAATACGTGATTTTATTGCCATGCAAGCAAGTTGTTTCAATCTTCTACTTAATCCCGAAAAATCCCGGGATTATAAGGTCCAATCCCGGGATATCCCGATACCGGGATTTCAAAAACTGGTCCCGAAATCCCAACCCTAAATTTTGGCTACATTCTTACGTAATATAGTTCGTCTGTGCCACCCTTTTTCGTCATTTTTGCTTGATTTATGAAGTTGTACAGCTCATGTTGGCTATAGTTACTTGCTAACTCACTGTTATAAGTTGATTTCAAAAGAAATATAAGCGATTAGGAGAGGGAACACAAGAGAGGAGTGCACTATGCCTTCCCCTAAATTTTTCGAGGCGCAAAAACTCTCCCTGTTTTTATTTACATATGCTTGTGGATCTCTGTTCTCAGGTATGAACTTTATTAGGTCTCTTAACAGAAGGAGCATGAACGATGAAACCAGTAGTTCGTGTATTTCGTTAAAAGTTACAAAATATAAATCCAATGTAAAAACTCTATCAGCGGTAATGCAGCAGCAGAAGTCTCACTGATACAGAAAAAACCTTTGTCGGACTGATATTTTCCCGAATAGTGAATCTGTCTAGACATGTTTAAAAGGTTTATTATTGTGTATTTTTGCTTTGAACGTAGCAAAGCATTGTTGTTAATTTTGGTCGGCACGTGGAAGCATTGTATCGTTAAATTTAGCCGATTTTGGCTCTCGAGCCGAAAAAGGTTGCCCACCCCTGCCCTACGCTATTCCGCAAGCTTCCGTCGAACGCAAATCCCAATTTCTTGAACTAAGAGCGCTACCTGAACGTAAAAAGGGTACGCCGATTTTGTACAAATTCATAGAAAATTTAACCGTCTTCAGTTTATAGAATATGAATTCGTTGTCTTACTGTTGAGCATAGTTTTTTTTTTGTTAAATTCGAAGAACATGGTTTCTCAAGAGAGTATCAACCACCCAAAGAACCCTTGATTGCGCCATTGTTTGTAGCAGAATAAATTGCAACAAACAGTAAACTTTATTCATTCATTAGATTTATTAGTGACACTTCTGCTGCTGTTTTTCGGTGACCAACTGAAATATACGTGGCTTTGTTTTCAAAAAGAGCAATTCTCATGTCATTTTTGCATTGAAGTCAAGTTCATTTGAGCAGGTAAGGTCATACTGCACATAGTCATCAGACCAAGTTTCTTTTTTGAATGACATATTCCACAAAAAGACTCCTCTGAATTGCAAAGATTTTGGAAAAAAAAAACGTTGAACCACTCTGAAAATTGCAGTGTAATCTTAGATACCAATACGCTGTGGCAAATTGACCAGTGTCATGTCACAATGGCGTCGCCGGCCCAGACCTCGTTAGCTAAATGATGTTTTTATGTTATAAAAGTTGTGTCGATGGAAAGGGGCAAACTACAAAAGAAAAATGGCAACATTGGTGATCCAGAAGCGGAGATACTGTAGACCAGTGGTCGGCAACCTTTTCCAAGTGACGGACCGGTAAAGCTTGATCAAACTTTTGGCGGACCACCTTTATACAAACGAACTAAGCCTATGCAATAAATTATACGCATTAAGAAATTTATGTTGACAATATACTAAAAACGACGGTGATGCTGTTTAATGTGATGTCTGTATTTGTTTGATGGCCATTAACTGTTCCCATATTTGAGATATGGTCGACATTGACACACGTAACGGGTTTCTTATTTCCAACCTCGTTTTTGTAGTTTTCAATATTGAAAACCACAATGTCATGCCTCACATTAAGATTTCGGGTAAGTTAACAATGCCTGTACCGGGTCTCGTGTTCGAATTTTCAACGACTCGTTTCGTAACGAGTTTAACATTGAAACCCTTAACAAACTGCGATGCTGACTAGGCATATCGAGCAAACCTGTTATGGAATGCGCAAAAAAGAAAAATATTTTTCCGTTCAAGCACTATGAAATGCTCTACCCGCGTCGCTCCGTTTTCCAGACATTTTCAAATTTTAAAAATCAAAATTCGAACGACATATAACTGACGCTACTTGTTACATAAGAAGCTCCGCACTTGTCACCACATAAATCCGTGTAGAGACAATAATAAATTTGGGATTAATTTTTGTTTTATTTATTAAATGTCGGATCGTTCAAGGGCCGCAACAAATTAGTTCGCGGGCCGCATTTTTTCCGACCCCTGGTAATGTGTTTGTCTGGTGTATTGTTGGGTGCTGTTTTTTAGTTGTAGGGTTTGTGGTTAGATTGTAGAGGTTTTATTACGGCATTGTCCGTTTTTGTGTCACCTCTCTGCGGACCGGCAGTAACCTTTCCGCGGACCGGCGATGGGCCGCGGCCCGGTGGTTGCCGACCACTGCTGTAGACATTGGTGGTTCAAGTCATACACACTGCAGATTTAAACCTGCTCTCAGATGAGTATGAAGCATATTAGGATATGTATATGGTTTTAATTAAGCGCTATATTAGGGTCGTCGACAGGGGATGATATTTTTAAGGAGGCTCCGTCATGAAATATTCTGTTTTGGAAATTCAATTCAAATCGTTCAATGAAATTCAAACGTGCCCAGATTTCTCATTCATTTATGTGCAGTTATTATATTAAACTTGTTCGTACAATTGAACCAAGTTTTATTAGTAGGATAAGTTATAAAAAACATGCCGTTTACGCAAGTATTCGACTTCAAAACCCCGAGATTTGTAATAACAACCTTAGATATTTGGATGTCAAAAAGCTTTTGAAAAAGAGGTCAACGGAGGTATATCCAAGCGCATGGCGTCTCTTATTGACAAGTCTTAAAGCATTCATCTGCGCAATACTACACATATATAAAGAAGCTATTCTATGAATTTTCCGGATGTTGAAAATGGGATATATGTTTTAAATTATAGTTATTTTTACATATTTAATATACTCGGAAATAGAAATTCTTCATAATTGGCGCGGCGGTGTGGCTCAACGGGCTAAGCGTTAGGATTACGCTCGCCACCGCACCTCTAATTACTCTGTGTGGGTTCGCAGGTTCGAATCCCATGCAGGGATGGTTATGTGCGAGAGGATTGCTGGACTCCTCGCCGTCGTTGGGTGGTTCACGTAACCGCTGGTCGGTTACGGCTTCCTCTACCACCAAGTCCATGCTTCCGAAAAAAAACAATATAACTAATTCCATACCCGACTTGGAATGGTATCCGGACGAGAGGCCGTGGTTCGCCATATGGATAAGCCGTCTTATCTCTCCCCTGGGACAAATATGTAAATCCTATCCTATCCATAATACACAAAAAGTTTGCAGGGCATTCGTCGAACCCCTGGTAAGATTCTTATGTAGCATTTTCCACGTAATTTTTGGTAGGAGAAGGACTAACATGTTATACTGCTTGAATTAAATTCAACGAAAATGAACTTTGACATTACCACTGTATTGAAAATTCCGATTCAAATGCAACTTACACGCAGTATAAATCTTGGTACGAACGGTAGTCTTTTGTCAATTTTGTTCCAAAATACCACGATATTCATGTAACACTGTTTACCTTTGGTGTGTTGGGAAGCCGATGTGGACTAAAACGCCAACGTGTAAATATTATATTTAGGACCCTTAGAAGATTTAATAAAATGCTTTCACGATGGATTGGTAAAGTGGGATCATTATTCGTCGGCCAATCCATACCCTACTTGTCAAACCGTCAAACGCTCGATCCACGGATTTGGATCAAATGGCCTGATGAAGCAACGCCATTTCGGTGACGCTGACAGAAAATAAAAAGATTTCTCGCGGACTGGTAAAAAAAGCGAACACTAAAAGAGCAGAGTAGGCCTAAGGGGCGCCCCAGAAGTGTGTGTATCAATATGGAGGTAACTGGTTTTGTTTGGCTACTTTACATCAAGTTTTGTAAAGGGACGGAAGCCTATGGGCTGGGTATATATTTACTTGGCTAACACAGACAGTCTCCGAACTCGTAAAAGAACTAAAAATAGGAAAAATCGGAATAAAATTATGACCCAACTAACCCTAACCTGATACACACACTATGGGAGCAAACACGGAAAGAGCACGCAGAGTAGGCCTAAGGGGCGCTCCAGAAGTGTGTGTATCAATATGGAGGTAACTAACTTTGTTTGCCTACTTTACATCAAGTTTTGTAAAGGGACGGAAGACTATGGGCAGGGTATATATTACTTGGCTAACACAGACAGTCTCCGAATTCGTAATAGAACTAAAATCGGAATAAAATTATGGTCCAACTAACCCTAACCTGATACACACACTACGGGAGTACCGATCGAGGATCTATACGTCCATCAGTAGTAGACCGATGCCTACTTGAATTAAAAACATTACGCTTTTTTCGCAGCACTCCGCGCTGATAACTATAAACTAGATTGTGATCAAAACAGGGTATAAAAAGGCAGTTTACCATGTATTTTTATATTCGCTTATCGCCGTGATATTGAATAGTTCGCTTTTATTTTAACGAATTCGAGGTGACCACGTGCTACATTGAACATGACCAACAACGATGGAGCCTTCTTACTTCGATCACATATTTATGGGCCTGATAGTCGCTGAGGAAAGGCAACGCCTGTGCTTAGAAAAAGAAACTTAACCGACTGGAAATATTAAAATGAAAAGCAACAAAAATCATTATGATGTTCCATTACGTATTTTGCTGCAAAGGTAAATGAGTGAGAAACCCATCGGTGGACTATTTGGAAAAAGCAAACACAAGAAAGAAAATTATACATTAACTTTCGAAATTTTCCCTTCTTAATCAGTAATATTTTCAATATTTAGTTAATTAATCGGATATACATCATTGTTTCGATTTGTTCCCATATTTTTAGACAGAAAAGTCACAGTTTGCAAAATTATGGCGATTATCAAAATTTTTTATTCATTTCCAAACTTTGTGCCGCATATTCAGTTTTACTATTTAATAACGTATGTAGCACAAATGTTCAGTTGCAAATATTAAAACATAAGACATGTGGAATAATTTTAAAGACACTATTTCATTGTAAAAATATAGCAATGATTAATACTGAAAATATTCCCCTTCCCTCGGTTAATATAAAATTCTGAAAGGTTCGACAACAGATGTTCATTACGCCCCATGAAAGAACGTCTCCAATTCGCACAGTCGGCCGTGCCAGCTGTTACATTTAAAGAAGCTTAACTGCTCGCCGACCTTTCATTAATTACATAGCTATGATGGTTAATGGTTAGCTACATGCTCTGATATAACGAAATGGACATTGACTATAAAGTTAGCACTGTCAGCATGTACATATTACCAGAGACACCCGGATGATATATATATATATATAGCCAAGCAGAAAGTGCAGTTATTGATTTAATTCTTATGCAAATATTTTTATGATTCTCCATTGCTGAAAACGAGGCAAGATGTAGCATAAATATATTTCACACTTATATATAAAAAAAAATGACAACATATGTACATTACTTGAAACATGAACAGCAGATCTATGGTTATACAGTGTCATGAAACTTTAAATTGAAACGGATTTTGATTCACTAAGAGCAGATGTACACTTTAATCAGTATATATACATTATATACAGAGTTGAATAGCATACACAAACAAACAAAAAACTTCACTCGTCATCAATAACATTTTTCGTTATTTTGACCTTCTTAATCCAGGTTATTGTTTAATTCATAAATTCACTTCGAGCAACCTTACATAAAAAGACCTTTTGTTAAGATTATAAACTTATATTTCTTTATCATTACATCACAATAATTTGAATCGCAATAACCATATTTAAAAAAAAAATTGTGCCATCAATCCATGCACTTACGATAGGTCGGATGCCGGATGCTAAATTACTACTTTATTGCTAATCTATTCCTTGCTTGCAAAATTTTTTAAGTTTAACTGGCAGGGGTAGAAGGTCTATTTTTTGAGCCAGTTTCTTTTCTACACCAACATAGTCTTCAGTATCAGCCATGAGCATCGAGCTGCTTCGCCTTGTTCCCATTTTCGGGGTATTTGGCTCCAACATAGTCATCAGAAGGTGATCTCGTATAGTACATTTGCACATGACACCTAAAGATGCTGGAGTTGTCGTTAATGTCAACACATCATATTCTCTGAATAAGTATTCCTTGTCATTGTATGGAATATAAAGACACTTGTGAGTTCGATGAATCTTTCCTGGAAAGCTAACCTGTATCAAATAATGAAACACAATATGCATGAACATGATAACCAACCAGCAATAATCAACTTGATTAATTTTCGGAGTTTTATATTGAACAGTACTGGAAGTGTGATACATTCTTGAATTAGTTTACCAGAAATAATCATTTTGATAAATCGGAAACTGTTATTGATTCAAAAAAATACATAAAACTCACAATCATCTTATTTGTACCATCATCAGATTCGTTGCTTTTCACTAAACAGTCACTCATTGATTGATGTCTGTTAGTCAATGAAAGACTCATAGATTCTTCCCCTTTTGACTGAGATATATTTCCACTGCTTTAAATACATCGAATAAATATACAAATTATGTATAAATTTTAACAGGCCACAAATGAAGTTTGAACTACCAGTATTAGTATCTAGTCAAGTAGGTAAAAATGTAAAATAAGCAGTCGATGTACCCAGGGATGGCCAATTCGAATAAAGTATTCGAATGTATTCGAATATCTCGTCATTCGAATATCGGAATTCACGTTCATAAGAATATCGGATATTTGTGTGACGTCACACATTTTTGACGCCGCTTTCAAGACGTTTCCGTTGAATGAAAACATTCTCGAAAGAAACTTGCGCGTGATTGTTTTCATCACTCATCAGCGTAACGTGTTATTTAGGCCCGTAAACGCCTTTACGATTGTGTTATTTTCTCTAAAACGAAAATTTTCCACAAATTTGTTCCACGATAACGATAACATTTATTTTATTTTTGTACGCGCACGGAATTGTGAATCTGGTAAATACGTTCATCGGCGGTGAGTTTCTAAAGACAACGCAACTTTTTGATTGAAAAGCGGAAATTTAAAATACTGAAAATAAAACCGTAAACAACATAAGTTTTATTGAGGCCCGCGAAAATTTAAAAAACGCTTTTCTAGGCAGTGAAAATCGCAAAATTTTGTATGCTTCTGGCACACATTATGTTTGGTCGGCGTTTACAAACATATCGTCACTAATTGAGGGCGGGATTTGCCTGATTATCCATTACTTTAAATTGCCGTCGAATATTTTTGGGTTAACACGATACAATGTTTGAAACGCGACTTTTTCCCTGGTTGTGAGGATGTATATAATATAATTATTCTAAAGTATATTCAATCAATTTTATTGTGATGAAATAAATTTTACTCTTGAGCATTTCGATCGAGCGGAGTCACTGTTAACAAGTACATCAAAATATTTGCCGAATTCGCAAAATACGGATAAAAACAATTTTAATCGGACAGTTTACCTCACGTTTTTATTTTTATGGCCGCGGATTGCAATGGTATATAAGAGTGGTGAGGATTTTATTTTGTCGACGCAACCGCAGGTTAAATTGAAGAAAATTAAATTAATAAGAGCAAGACATTTTAAATATGCCTGTGTCGGTCACGAATTCATCACTTTGCACAACAGAAAAATATATATTCGTTGTTATATTATTTGTTGTAAAAGTCGACTCTTTTAACAGGTGGCATAATCGCGGCGATGAATATGTATTTTTAATTAACTGCTAAACTTTATATGTATATTCATTGTATGAAATGAATTATTCTCTACACTTAACAGGATTTTATATAATTATTTGAGATTTTTCTAATGGCGATAACGAGTTGGCAAGATTGCAAAAATACGTATTAAAATTAAATACATCAGGCAGTTTATCTCGTAATTTTAGGTCACAGATTGCCGTGGACCGAATAGTAATGTTTTTTTTTGACGTAAGAAGAAGCAACCGCGAGTTATGTTGGACACATTAAATTAATATATAAAGATATTTAGAATCTCTTAGTTGTCATGGATTGAATATTTTACGTAACAGAATGATCATTATATGCTGACAAGACGGCTCTTTTAACGAGCGCGGGATCGCGGTGGGTGCTACAGGCGCCAATGAGAATTTCCGATTTCGAAAATCCTGGCTGCGCGCTGGCAGTGGTCGTCATCTATTCTCTACTAATTTATTTCTAACTCCAAACACAACAATATGTTACACATAATAACAATATGGTTCACATAAATTTATATACAAATATACTGGTAGGTAGTAGAATGCTCTAGGCTTAAATATTAGAATTTTCAAAGGCATAATGGATTTTCGATTGTTGTTGCCTGTATTGCCCATAAATTTTATTACTCTCAGAAAATATACACAATTATCTGAATAAAAGTAGTATTTTTGTCAATAGACTCGACTATTATCGTAATATCATGGTACCAATGATAGAAAGCGTCAGACAACTCCTTGGCTATCTTTTCATATGGTCATTTGTACAAAGTGAATAATTTTAATAAACTGACTGTGTCACAAGTTGCTACTATTTTTTATTAATAGCTATAAACTATCAATTACTTTGTGTACATATACTGTTGGTCTGTGGCTTCATTCTGATATTTCTATTAAAGCTTATTTCCTAATTTACTGGGTTTTAATCAACTAAAACAAAAATGTGTTATTTTCGATTTTAGAATGTATTCGGAATTCCAGATTCGAAAACATTATTTTAGAATGTATTCGGAATAGTTTAGTATTCGGAAATGGCCATCCCTGGATGTACCCAAGTTGGAAAGTGTCCTCATAAAAAGTTTAGGATTAATCATAATATTCCAACCTACGATTACAGCCCAGATACCTGAATAAATTCATTTGCAAAGACTCAACTTCTGACTCAATACTCAAATATTGCCTATAATGGCATCGCTTATATTGCTTTACTCCATCAAGAATGAATTCAACTATAACATAATAAGCCCCAAAGTTCATAAAAAGAGGAACAGGAATTCGAACAATGGAATTCAAGACTGAATTATAATTAGGAATTGAACCTCAGTAAATTAGCATCAAAAATTTGGCTGGCATTAAAATACATACCTGCACTCATCGGAAGTCGAATCTGAATAATCAGGCTGATTTGATTGAAGAACCTGAATGAGAGAGTAATGAAGAACTTAAAACTTGGGAGATTTGAGTTTCGAGTATGTAACCTCACGATACTGTAACAACTTTCTTGCTCTTGACAGGATAAATAGTCTGGGTCGATTAGATTTATTACAGGCAAGTAAATTAGCGCTTTCCCATTCAGATTTATCAGACAATAACCTTTTTCTAAACAAAGTTCTAAAGTGCGACAGGACTAATAATATTTTATGGAGTTTAGATACTTGAGAAATTCTCAGCACTTTCTTACATACGCAACACATTTTCTGCATTGTTTTTAGAATGGATTAAAGGGGACAGATGAGTGTATGATGAATTTTGAAAGAGTTCATGCAAAAAGGGGGTTGCATCGATATGCCATTGTGTTTATATGTTGACTGACTGCATTGAGAAGGAACATATGAATGTTGTTGGTTATGCCCCACAGTACTGGAACTTGTGTCCTGTGCACCTAATATGCCTTGTTGTTTTGTTGAATGAATTGTTTCATGTCTCAGCAAAACTGATTCCAGTATGCACATGTACAATTTTTTCCACTTGTAAATTGAATTTCCACTTGTAAGCATGCAACAAGTAGCAGAATTACCTCAGAATCACCAGGAAATCTTTGACCACGCCATGTTCTACCATAGGTTAAATTTCCCCTTGTCCTTCCGATATAAAGAGGCTCAAGATACGAACAATCAATACCACCAATAACTGCATTTATGGGAACCTGTAAATATCAAAATATTTGAAAAAGCACCTTGGTTGGGTCGAAAGATTCCTGTTATCCAAAAATAGGTAATTTCCTCTGGTGTTAATTGATGATATTTATTTAAAAAAAGGGTTGTAACTTGTAATTGTCAGAAAAATATATCCTTTTCCAATATGTGAAATTCTTTGATATATAATGAAGATAATGAGCAATACGTGAAATTTCATGGAGATGCTATATCATAAACTACTGCATGGCATTTACTCGAACATAGTGCATTTTTTGAAATTATAAATTTAAAGAGTGAATTTTGAGCTAAATGCTCAACTGAAATGATGCTTATAAAGCAGGATGTAGAAGAGAATATAAAAAACTACTTTGTGGGTCAATTGCAATTAAGTCGACCACAGTGAATTTCAAATTTGCATGCCAAACATGGTACTACTAAATCACCACCATCAGCATCAATGAGTTGATGCAAACTATATCGCAAATTTCAATAAGTATCGGGTACTCACCTCGCCAGCATTGCATGGAACCCAATGAACATATCGTGGGTCACTTGTTACCAGGACTTCATATTCATCTGCCTTTCGTACGCCCGTTCCAAATGGAATGACAAGTTGCCTTGAATTCAAGAAAAATGAATTGGTATCACTTAAGGCAAACTGTAAAAAGTGTAATCCATTATTATGCCAGCAAGATAATTGTTGGGAGGGCAATGAGAACATAAATTGTTAAGAACAACTTTGACTGTAACATAACATACATGCAATAAAGTCATAAAAGTCTAATGAAAATTCATTATTTAACAATTCATTGGGGTAATAAAAATGGTTCTTATCTTATTATACTATGTCACTAGCATAATGTAAGCCAATTATATAGCAATTTTCAAATATATTCTCGTTTAGTAGGTTGCTTTGTCGCAATAATGAGCTTAAACAGCACAGAGGTCGCGAACTAATGATCCATAAGTCTCAGATTGGAGGAATTGCAGAAAAAATGCAACCTCAAATTTATCCATGATTAATAAATCTATCAACCACATTCATCTTTATCATGATAGAAATATGTGACCAATTCAATAAAAAAGTATGCCATCCTTACTATATAATATTTTTGTGAGTCAGTATTCATTTGTCAGTTTTTAACTTGATATGGACTTGTTATGTTGGGACCTCGGGCAAACCTGTTCAATGAAAAAAGCCCAATGGTGCCGGGCATGGAAAGATTCGGTTAGAAATCAGTATTCAGAAATGCCAACCCCATTGATAATCATTATCTGAACTAACAATGCAGTAACAAAAGCTGTCATCAACACCTTTGTACTGTTGTACAGCAGATCCGCAGGTAGAATGGTTAGGGCATGTTAGGTCAAGTCCAAGATTTGTCTCTTTTTTATCTTTTTACGAAGACTGTAACACAGTAATAGTCTAATAAATATGATAGGAATAGGAATAAGCTCACTTTTCGCTTGGGATCAGCACTCCTGGTGTGAGTTCATTGCGATTTTCTTGTAACCTTGTTCTACCAATGTATATGAGTTCACCATTGAAGGATTTTCCTCCGCAAATTGCACCACTTGGAACGAAGCCATGACTTGCTTCCTCCCAACGCACAGCGCTTACAACAATCGGCACATTCAAAGGTGTATATTCCTCAGATAAGAACATAATACAGTAATACCGATATCTAAATATTATGACATATGAGACAGAACAGGGTTATCATACTTTAAAGACAGAAAGAAGGTAAACAGACATGGTTCTGTAACTAAATACAGAAATAGCCTAAGTTGATAAACTATGATCAGCCAATCATGAAAACTTCAGACTTCTGAAACTACTGAACTAGGGCAAGAAAGATTAGACAGAGGTAAATGAAGTAGTATGCTGCTGTACCGGAACACTGAAAACAGAAAAGGAATCTCCAAATGAAATCATTAAAATGCTGAAACAGAAGGTGCTCGTGTATTTCTGTATTTGGAAGTCTTCAGCTGACGAAAAATAACTGACAGACTGAATAAGTAGCCTAGTTAAGAAGTAACATTACCAGTACAGGGCTGGCTAAGAAGTAGCTAGGTATCAAATCATTGAAAATCCTAGATTCTAGAAAGAACAGTCCCTTAGTGCAGTAGTGAGGCCGTGAGGGTTTGCACTATCACCCAAATGACTAGTTCGAACTAGGCCAAATGAAATAAAAAAAACATCTATTTTTTAGCTGCCGAGAAGATCAGGATTATCTACGGTACATTTTGAGGGAAATAGCCATTTTTGAGGAATTTTAGTTTGGATCACTTTTTTGTTAGAAGTAGCCTAGTTCAGTAATTTTTTGCCCTAACACAGAGGTTCTCAACCCTTTTTTTGTCAAGTACCCCCCGAGTCGCGAAACAATCAATGCGAACCCCCGGTAATCAGACACCGAACAAAGTAGTACAGTAGTAATATACTGCAGTACTGATATATTGACTAACAATTTGTTGCAAAACCAATTTAATGACCATATGTCTGTATGTAACTAAATTAAATCGTCTTGTTGATATTATTGCCCTTGTCGTCTGCCTAACTAATGAATTCTTAAAATCTTTCCCAAGTTTTAATAAGCATAATCACTTCTCCAATGCTCGCAGCACACTGTATTTAGAGATTTCACAGTTTGTACGTAAAGCCTTGAATTTCACATTGTTGCATCACAATCACAACAACGCAAGATCAGGGAAAATCTACTTTTTTGATTGGCGTCTAGTTTCAATGGGCACGCATTTTCTCATGGTACCGGTAGTAATAAAGAATATGAAAAAGTACAAAAACTCGACTGTCATCCAAGTACCCCTGGAAATCTTCTCCCCCCAGGTTGAGAACCCCTGCCCTAACAAATAATTTTCACTACTGCACTGCACTATGTAATAGTTTATATACCAAAACCTGAAAACTTGCAGTTTCCACAAATTTCGGTTTAGTCTAAATCGGTTCGGTTTACAGGTTTATATTAAAGCTGTTTGAATATCGAATTCATATTCTGTACGGGTAGGGTACTCAGAAAATAAAATGATTCGAAAACTACACATGCAGATATAAATCCAGGAATCTCTGAATGACGACTGGAGCTGCATTACTAAGCTTCGAGATATAGCAAAGCAACAGCGGTGTTTGCAATACGCGATTTTTTTGTTGTCGTTTACGGCAAATTTAATTCAATTTCTAGGTTTTTGAGAATATCTCTGAAACTGACACTACTACAGTACTAGAGGCCTACACCGACTGATCACTGTGATCAGGTCGTCTGAAATCCTATATATCGACTGCCTGCGTCATCCAAAAATGACGTCACAGTCACATAATATTGCCCTTCAAACTATTTCTCTCGTTTTCTCGTCGCACAGATCCCGATATGAGAGATATCAGTTGCAGCGTTAGGTTGGTTAGTGAGTTCTTTATCGTAGGCGCAGATGCCATCATTTCGGGCGATCGTAGGTATATTTTGGCAAGATCTATAACGTGTGATTGTGACGTCGTAGTGACGTAATTTTGGGGATCCCCTAACCTCCGATCGATAAGTCTTCGGTTTCAAGCCGAATTCTAGTTAATATATTTCGAGTTCACCAAACGACCTCAAAATGTTCGCTTATTTTTTGTCTTCAAGTATCATTTTAACCTTCTTCATTAAAAATAAACACTGAAACTATATATTTGGCACGAAATGGGCCTATGAGTCGTTTTCCTAAATTGTTGTTGTTTTTTCTTCCCAGTATTCTCCTTGTTGCTGCATTTTTGTTTTAAAAATATTTCTTTTCCCCTCAACAATTGGACCAAAGAACTATTTGGAGGTTCCACGATCGCATTTCAACGATCTAGTGGTCAGCGAAGTCGAAGAGTTTTTTGATAAGGTAGACCAGGGTGGTCCAAACCCTGTCATGCTGATACATTCCGTGCGGCCCACAGTCCAATTTTAGCGTATATTTGTATCTAATAGCAAAAGTTTTTTCAGTTATTCCAACTGGGGTTGGGATCCCGAGATTTATACCCTTTTTTCGAACGCTTTGTGCCCTTATTTTAGTAAAAACACTCCTCTGTTTTCAAGCGTGGGCCATGTGACAGTGACGAAACGCAGAGTTTTAAATTACTCAAATATAACAATTCGTAATAAAATGAGTGTCACAAGAAAGGTGACATAAGGAAAACACGGCAGAAACGTATTTCGTTGCCCATCACACAGTGTCTGATTTGATTTCAAGTAATATCTGTCACGAAAGAATATAATTTAAAGCGACATTAAACGCGAGATGCGGAAAATACAACGGTTATTCTCGGGAATTATTTTTAAAATAACTGAAGGCTTTATCTATTATTTTTAAAAGAACGCCACCCATGCAACATCGTATAGTCTGATTAAAACGGTAAACTCTCGTTGTTTATTAAATTTAAAGTAAGTAAACTCGCAATATTTCGATCACTTTTGGGTTTTCTCCGACTTGAGGCCCGCGAGACCTCCTCAAAAGTGCCCTTCAACCTTGAACCATCCTGAGGTAGACTACTAGGTACCGGTAAAATTTCAAACTACAGTTGGGACTTGTATACTTTGGTATATCGATTTACGTTTAGACTGGAGGCATGAATCTATATTGTCACAATCCCTCGGGATTAGAGCTCAACCGATATATTGGACCGATATTGCGTGTTTGCCGATATATCGGCCGATATATATATATATCGGCTATATATATATAACAATTGAAAATCCTAAAAATGTTCCTAAAAGTTGTTTTATTCACTGTTGGTTGTGATTATTTTTAATGGATAATACACTTATGTGGTTTATTGTTTTTTTTTTAAATAAATTACACATGAAGGGGCACCAAAGTCTTCAGTGCTTAGGGCACCAAAGGGGCATAATCCGCCCCTTCCCCCATGCCTTTCCTTTTTAACGTATTTTCATCATCTAGGTTACAGCTGGGTAGACGGTTTACTTTCTCACAGTGCCAACATATTGCATTCCTGTGTTTATTGATTCTTATACGAGGAGAGAGCTGGTGAAAGGTTATCAGCAAATATCTTGTGATTCAAGTGATATGGCAATGTTCATGTAAGCTTGAGAAAAACGTCCGCACCTTGTCCTAACTCTGTGCGTTCACCGGTTCATCGGAGTCGTAAAGCATCCCACCTGTACCCTTCCCCAGATCTTAAAACCTCACGGATGATGCTCACTCTTCAGGTACTGACGCATAGAACTTGTGCCTTTATATTGGCACATCATCTCGTCAATAGAGTTGTAATCTTTGGCTGTAAGCATGCATCTATGAACATTGTCGGCCATAGACGTATTTGCATAGCTTGTCAGAGTGTTCGTCGTTGTCTAACACATCCAAATTGTCTACAAAATGAGGATTTCTCAGCAATGTTTGGTTGCGAGACATAACTCCACTCACTGGCTCATAAAACGTTTCCCAATACATCCTTACACTAGGCATCTGCCCTATACCCATGTGCGGACACATTTTTCACCGAAACTCATTGAGTTCGGTTGCCTTTGTTATTTGGGTTTCGTTCTGATTTTGCACTTATTGAATCGCCAAAGGAACGTCGTTGTCAGATAGTTTTCATCATTTGGTGAACAAGATATTTGTCAGATCAGCTTTCCAGCCTCTGTGAGTGATAATTGATCGTAAGCAGCTGCGTAATGAATGCGTCCTATGGAAAGGTACTATGTGATCGTATTCACTATGTGACCCAATGCTAGTGCCCCCTGCATCATTTTCATCGCAGTTCAAACTGACAAGAATATCATTAGCATTATAGATTCTTGCGTTTCCAATTCTCCGCGAGATGCTTGACCCAATCGATGCCATGTTCTAGAAAAAATATTAGAAATCGTCGATGGCCTGACCAAGCAAGCAAAAAAAGCAAGATTAAAGCTATAATGTGAATGCCTGCATCTATTGTGTCACCGGTGTCACATTCATTTCCAATCACTTCATCTATATCAGTAATCCCGATGTGACACCGTCGGCACATCAAATGCAGGCCTTCGCATGTCGGGTCAGTATTCACTCTTGCTTCCAAAGTTTCTTCGAGTTGCATCTGGTTTTGGCCAGTTTTCGTCTATTTTACTACCCAGTGCGCCACATATATCTATATGCGACTTTTTGTGGGTATTCGAACACAATTATATTCCGGTTGGGAATTTATAGCCTGATGTGGATCTCGTTCTTGAAAAAATGTACATTTAATTTATCTACCTAAATGTTGTTATGTTTTGTGTAAGTTGTCCACAGATCCCTTAAAGCATAGGTTCTCAAAGTGCTCCGTACGGAGCCCCAGGGCTCCGCGAGCGAAACCCAGGGGCTCCGCGAGCTATTCGATTACTTTTCAAAATACTGACTAATTTTGTAACTGTTCAAAGAAGCAATAACAGCTTTGATAATATTTGGAACAATATAGCCTCGAAATATGGCGAAAAGGCGGAATTAAAAAATGACATTATTTATAAACTGGAGCGCAGACAGGCTTCTGAGAAAGGGGTGGGGTGGAATCGGAAATTTCCTCGCAACATTCTTCGCGGTTAGAAAAAACGGATTACGAGATTTCTGTTGCTTAAAATATTCAATTCATGACCGATGCAAGCATTTAAAGTGTCTTGCCGTAATAATTTAATTGTGCTCATCGTTACTCACGTTTGATTCGAAATTACTATTAGGATTACTAAAATAAAAGATTGCTATTCTAAAACAAGAAAGCTATGCTCAAATATATGGACACGTAGAGTCACATAATTTTGATGACGTCATAGCAAAAAAAAAAAGTAATAGCCTTCTGGAAAAAATTTTTATCTTTAACCACTGAAAATTTCAAAGCAATTGGTCCAGTATTCGAAGAGAAAAGCGAATTTTTAAAAACGTGTCAAAGAACAAGAACAACAACAACAACAACATAATATTGGAAAGATCGTTATGTCCACTACGTGTCCAATAACATAAAATACGTGATAAACTGCCAACTATAAATAAATTAGAGTTGTATTTTTGCGATCTCGGATATCGCCGTTTGAAAAATCACAAGGTCTCGGCAAAATACGAACGATTGAAATTAATTTATTGCATGCGACTTTGTCGGTGGTTTCAGAATGAAAAAAAGGTATATCGCGCGCACAATTGACTGTGTTTCGATTTCGCAGTTACTACGATGAATAACCAAAGCAAACCTAACATAACACCAAATTTTGTGATTTTCTATGGCTATAAAAGCGTTTTTAATCTGACATTAGACTGCTAAAACCAAACTTATAGTGTGATCTTCCATTTTAAGTTTCAATATTTCAGAATGTCGTTTTTCAATCAAGAAATTTGAGTTGCGGATTTACCTCTTTATTAATTATTATTTTAAGCATTTCGTCGCCGATGACTTTAATATGGTAACAAGTTTTTCACACTGAACTCATAATTCCCCACGAGAACAAAAAATCAATTATTGTCGTCATTGTGGAACAATACATGTATATGCCGACGGAAATTTTCGATTCAGGGATAATAAACACCGGCGTAAAGATGTTTAAAAACATGCCATGCTGACGAAAACAATCGGCGATTGTAACAAAATACATTCGCGCACGTTATCAGCGGCCTTTTAGGTCTTCCGAAAATGTCAAAAGGGAAAAGATTCGATCCCTAATTTCTTAATGTTTGTCAAGTGTCAAATTTACAGCTTTAGTATTCATAATTTATCTTTGAAATTTAGATTTATTTATGACTTGTATTAACCCTATTAAAAAGGTTTAGCATTTAAATTAAATTAAGTACTTTCAACTTTACTCAGGAATATTAATGGATAAGTAACAATTTTAACATTTCTTTTGGGGCTTCGTGGATACTAGTTAACCTTTTCAAGGGCTCCGCAACACCAAAAGTTTGAGAACCATTGCCTTAATGCATTGCCCGATTATGAATCGTGTTTTTTGTATTCTTGTATTATTATTTTTTTTTTGTGGGCGGGCGCATACTTTTACGTTTTTTAACTTAATTTTAAGTTATGCTCGCCTTCCAGGTATCTCTGCATTTTGTTTGTTCGTCTACTTTTTGTGCTGTTTTGTTTTTATGTCAGAGTACCGAAATAAATGATTGATTTATTATAAATATATATATATAAGTGTAAACAATTGATTTTGCCTTATATCATAAAAATGCAACCCCCACGGAGAAGATTTCACCCAAGTCTTCGGCAGAGGGCGAAGCGCAGTTTAGTTGGTACTCTCGTGGTCTGTGTACCAGATTGGGGTTGGGCCATAACCTCATTCCGACTTTTCTTATTCTAGTTATATTATGAGTTCGGGGATTAATAATATGTGTGTGTTTGCCAAGTGAATATATCCTGTGCCCATGGTCTGTTCCTTTACACAACTTGGTGTAGAGTAGGCGAACAATATTAGTTACCTCCATATTGGGACACGCACTTATGAAGCGCTCTTCAGTTCTATTTATATGTACAGCTCGGGTACTACGGAACCAGGCCACGCAATGATATTGAGATCGCTACGCAAAATACTTAAGGCGATAAAATAAGGCCAAATACAGGGAAGCGATTCCGATAAGCCATCTTGGCTAATGTTTTGTGGTCGTTTTTGTTCGCTTTCGACTGATACGTTGACCATATTATTAACCCACGACTTTCGCAAATTTATAAAACTGCCAAAATTAGCACCGTATGGTGGGCTGGGATATACTAGCTTTTGATACATAATGAGAAATGAATCAAGATCAGGAGAATATGCGAGAAAAATCGACGCAAATGATTGATTTCTGTCAAATCCCATGAGAAATGCATTACGCATATACACACAGTATATCGTAACACAGGGGTCCGCAACTACGAGGTCGCGACCCAAATTTGGGTCGCGAAGCCCTCCGCTCTGGGTCGCGAAACAATTTAAATTTTCCATAAATATGAGCATCGCGTCTGTGTAGCGTTTTTATGTATAACAACTTTATAAATCTCTGATTATAATTATGAATGTTTCCCCGAGTATACACTTCCTTATTTACTGCCGTAACATTGGCCAATCAGCATAAGTGCAAACTTGAAGTAACAATAAACGTTTCAGAAGCGCTCGGTTACTTTTGCCATTCAGACAGATTATCATGGTTGTGAAAATTACCTCGTTTTGTCGGTTTTCGCGTGTTATTTGTTAGATTTAAGTTGTGTTTTGGTAAATATAAGTCCTAAACTTCTTGAAATAAGTACCAATCATTTTGCAATGGTAAAGTGCAAAGAGGCAGAATTCAAGAGATCAAAAGTCGAGGAAACATTCGTTACTTAATTGTTCGCATTGTAATATCCTACTACGTAAACTTTAGGTTCTCAAAGTGCTCCGTACGGAGCCTCAGGACTCCGTTGAAGATACTTAGGGTCTCCGCGAGCTATTCGTTTACTTGAAAACTTTCCTCGACCTCCCTCAACTTTCCTATCCTCGACCCACTGCCCTATCTCCCCAACTTCCGCATCCTCGAACCACCGCTCTATTTCCCTCAACCTTTCTCTTCTCGATCTACTGCCCTATCACCCTCAACCTACCTATTCTCGACCCACTGCCCTATCTGCCACAACTTACCTATCTTTGACCTACGGTGCTATACTATTCAGTACCTGACCTATAACGGCTTTATTCACGACCCGATCGCCACACTGAACTTTACTATCTTGCGACCAACTTCCATGGGTTATACTGGTCGTGTATGCCAATGAGATGATTCAATCGTACGTCGACAAAACATGATTGACGATTTGACGGCATTCATATATGTAGACTGGAATCTCAAATGGTAAACAATAACCATAATTGGCACTTTAAAAATGTGTTACTAATTGGACTACTTATGGTTTCTTGTTGGGAATGACAGTTTTCTAAATGTTAACAAGCCTTTTTATGCCTTTAATAATTCGCCATTTCGTGAGTCTTGTGACAGTATGATGCTGATCCGAAATAAGCAATAGTGCTCTGGTCCTTTTTTCTTCAACATTTTATAGTAAAAGCGATGCCAAGGATTACGTACGAACTGCGTCCTTTGCAACTTCATTAAATATGTTAGTAATTCTACTAAGCTGCATTTAATCTTTTGTCAAGCTGGTGATACATTTTCAACACGTTCTTCGAGCCCACCATATACTAATATACAGTATATATATATATATTTTTTTTTTCTCTCTTTTCATATATCGAATGTTTGTATATATTATTGTTTACCGTCATCTAAAGCCCGTGGAATTTTATTGTTTAAACGAGTTCTCAACAAAACATGCCCTCCCCAATGTGAAGTTTTCTGTGATTATATCGAATTTGTCAAAGTAGTATTTAAAAAATCAACTTTTCCAATAGTCATTTTCAATGTGAACCGTAATCACATCAGCAAATAGGGTGCAGGTTGACCTCGATGAGCGCATGGTCGTATTGCTCCCTCCTGTCCATACTAAGCAATTTTCATTTTATTTTTGCTACATTTTTTTGTATTGATGACTGTTTGTATATTTGTTGACAAAATAACAAATATCTCTCTATTTCTATACGGAACCGGGTTCCGTGGATGTGATCAGTATTGTACTTGATTAAAGTGTAGTATAATATATACACAATTTTACACATGCCCTCTGAATTATACAATAAATCTGAAGTAAAGTGTCGAATAGTAGAAATTTTTTTTTATCAGCCGACTCATTTTCTGTCTTTATTTTATAATTTAATATTGTGATAATCCATACTGACAGTCTGATCACAGCGCAAATATAATGGTCACGAGTCTCGGTGACCTGTAAAAGTCTAGCATACTGACCAACACGATTCAATGCTTAAGTATTCACTGCACTGTATTTCCATAAAAATTTGCAGGCCTATTATTGTCCTTTTTTAATATTGTGGTGTGAAAATAAAATTTCTCTCTCTTACTCAAGTTTTTTTCTTTCCGGGTTCTATAATTTTTTTTTTCGAATATTTTATCGTCCACTATACTGATTATGGAGCTGAAACAAACCTATACGTTGCAATATTTAGCTACTCGCTTCAAAAAGGGCGATTAGTTGTTTGGCAGCTGGGCTTGGCATAAAACCTAAATAAACTTAGGTCATAAAAAGTCCAATCCGCCAACGACGAATTTTAGAGATGCAAATGAGATGACTCAGTAAATGTTGATGGTTGAGAAAAATATTCACATAGCAACTACATTTAATAATCCACAGACACGTTTGACGGTGGAGGTTTTGGTTACTGGAACATTTTCAAATTTTAATTTAGTCCCTTACCTTGCTGTCCGTAGATGTGGGTTGTTTTCTTTTAAAAGCTAAATTTATTTTGACGGGTACCATTGCGGACATTTGCGATTATTTTATTATGTTTAATTTTATAGCCAAACAAATTTCGAGGCTAGGCACAATGCATTAATTCGCTTGTATGTCAACTGGCCGCACGTACAGCTGCTAACTGCTACGTAATTGCGTAACGTTGCTAGTTAACGAAGTAATTGCATGCATAACATCGTTGTTCACGTCAAGTTGGCACAGCGGACATGCGACGACGAAGGAAATATTGAATGAAACCCTTTTAAAATCTGACGGGTGCATCATAAATTCAATTCAATGGTAGCATTCGAAAGCTATCTAGAACCTCTATACAAATGTGTCAATAATCTATTAGTTTAAAACGAGAACAAATCAAAGTTTTTTTCATTTAATTTGGAAGCATTTCAGCTTATTAATTGTATTTCAAACGATGTGAAACTTGTCCAAATATAATATAGGGTTCACGAGATATGAGGTTTCAAAGTTGCATACAAAGTGATGGAAGAGACGGTGTGTATACAAACAATCAAAAAAAAAATTCTTTCTAAAATTTGCAAACTTGGACTGGCATTTCATACTTAAAAATAAAATAACCATCGACTATTGAGTTCTTAAGTATTAAGTTCAGGCCGGTTCGTAAGAAGACTAGATCAAACTCAGTTTTGTTTAACTCCAAGCTTGCGTGCAGTAGTTCAGTTGAAATATATTATTTGATTTTTTACAAATATTAGTAGCTGTTATTTTGGCGCTCCAGAAGTGGAGGTAATTAATTTTGTTCGCCTACTTTGCATCAAGTTGCATGTATAATGTTTCGATGACAGATTATATCTTCGTTTTCCATCATTTAGATAATTTATATCTGGGAATTTTTCTTCTTATATCTCATGTGGTCTCTTTGGCGTGTACGACAAGGTTGACGATTGTGGGAGATCGACGCAACACAAGTTCTCAAAGTTCATGATGAAAGCTTTAAATTAACGTCCATGTATTTTTTCTTTTCAATAACAGATATAAAAGCTCTCGACAAAATAAAATCGAAAACTGACTAAGTTTAATCTTTAGCATATATGTAGGCCTAATATTTTTTCAATAAGTACTTTATTTTTGCTATATAGAGAGAATGTGTAAGATATAATTCAGACAGAGGGTTTGCAAGCGTTTAAATCAGTGCCTCCTAACCTTTATCTATAAATCCTTTTGCATATTTTGGAACTCTTATTCCTTCCTTGCTATGAAAAAAACTACTTTATTTGTTCAATCTTCAAAGGTTCTTTATAGATAATGCTAAGAAGAAAGAAATTTCTACCTTGAAAAAATATTTTAAACTTTTGTTTAATCAAATTGGCTAATTTTATATATATAACAGAAACGCTCATACATTCAATTTGCGATACTATATTTAGATTTACCAAAATGGGTGATTCTCAAGCATTTGATATCATACTCCTAATTTTGTGCATTGCATGTACTCATGGACAGAAACAAACTTTGTCTCCTCCTTACACTTGTACCACAACAACGACTTTGGGTCAACCTGGGGACGATGGCTATACACGACCAAATACCGGTACTCAAGTTTCACAAGGAAGACCTGACAAGAGGGGTGCAGCTGGTGAAAAGGGGGAAAGAGGTGAAAAAGGTAATCCTTGTCAATGCGATACTGCCGACGAGGAGGCGCTGAGAAGTTTGAGGAAAACGATGAACTTGAAGTTTGAAAAGTTACAAGGTGAAAAACCTGATAATTATTATATTATTCAGTTTAATGGGTAGATCTAGAAGTATAAAAGCAACATAAACTAATTCATTGATCAATTTAAACCAGCTAAATCTGATTGCACTTCCCTCAAACTGCGAAGAATATCAAATGCTTTTAATTAAAGACGATGGAAGATCTGAGAAGTTGACTGAGGTATATCCGTTTAAACATATTGGAAACCTGACATATGTTTTGGTGAACTGTAACTTGTATCAGGTGGACAGTGATGGTTGGATCGTAAGTATGATCAGTCAAAATTAATACTTGACTTTTTTATAGATAATTTATAGATACAATAAACTATAATTTTGTTCTCAATTATCGGGCATAGATTTGAACCATGTATATCATGCCCCAAATGCGCTCGTTAGATTCGACTCGAACGTGATAGCTTCACTATGCGCCCCAAAATTCATTCAACCCAACTTCTCATAAAATAATGTATTAGTATTGCATTGCTGAATCCAGAAATATAAAAATGTGGAACAAGAACGAAAGCAATTTTAATCAAATTTCACTAAAGATCATCCAAAAAAGATCCAATGGGTCCGTCGACTTCTACAGAGATTGGGAAACTTATGCAAGAGGATTTGGAGAAAGAGATGGAGAGTTTTGACTCGATGAGTTGTGCGGTGTACGATTGTAATAGAGTAGGTTGTTAGGTCAAATAGCGTACAATTTGAGTATTAACAATTTTCAAACTTTGAGTCCCAAGTCAAGTCGCTTCACCCCGACTGGAGTCCGTGTATTCGCGGGTCAAGTCAAGTCTGAGTCATTGTAGATATTGTAAACATCAGCGAAATGGATAAATTTGAGTCGCAATGACTCTTAAAAATTTCACCTTGTTTTGTATAAAACCTTATTTCAACTAACCGGATTTCTAGCAGATATTTTAGCAGACAGCTTTTGACTCGAGAATCAAATCAAGTCAAGTCGAGCCGTCAGTGAAACTCTCTGGCGAAAATGAATTCCACAGAAAAAAGAAAGTATTATATTAATTTACTCATATTTTTTTTTGGAGGTCTGAGAACTTTACATCAAATTACTAGTCATGGAGACTTTCAACTCCGAATCGATCTCAAGTTTCAAAGTGGTTCCGTAAAATACGCTGAATATAGGTAAAAAAAAATAAAGTATATATAATATATATATACAATTCTTGAAAATTGGGTTTTTTAATTTATCTATCATTATTAAATTTGTTTTTAATTTTACCCGTGGCTTATAGAACTATTTTATTTTCAGTTCTTTTGCAGTAGGAAATGAAAATTCCAAGTTCAAACTGACAGTATCAGGATATTCTGGCGACACTGATGATCGAATGACTCACCATAATGGTCACGTTTTCTCAACTTTTGATATGGATAACGATAAGCACACGACTTGAAATTGTGCTTCGTATTATCATAGAGCGTGGTGGTATAATGCTTGCTATCATTCGAATATGAATGAAAGGTACAATACTGATTTCGACTGGCCACATGGTACACATCTGGCATCAAGTGAAATGAAAATTCGCCTGACGTAACATTGCTTCTTGTCAATAATAAACAAATGAAACAAGATTTGAATATACTTGTGAATATATTGTTTAAGTTGATATCTGAATGACTTTAATGCACTATTGGAATATCGATGATAATTTTTCCTATATTTTGGAAGTGTGTGCGTCTCATCTTGTCTACAATGAGTGTTTATGGTAGCGCTACAAATTTTTAATCGTCTGGTACTGGGAAGCAACCCTATATATTAATGACAAATAATTTTGGATAAATAGGTTGGGTACATTGTACCAAATACGCTAAAATGAACAGCGAGTGAAAAGACGATATCATATTATTTGCACAAAGCAAGCAAGCATTCAATTGTTAGACAATTAGTTCATTATTTAGCCTCGCCAGATGTTGACAGGTTTGACGTTAATAAAGATCTAATAATTTTTAGTCGTTAAGTGTTGAAAATCCACTAAAAAACTTTGCCAAGTATCATTTTATATCTGAACAGCGAAAAATAAATATCTCAAATCATGAATGTTACATGACTGCAAACTTCAGTGATTTACAATTTCCGCCAAATCCGATTCTTCGCTTTCCCGGAATTAGAATAAATTGGTCATTGTGATGCCACTGCTACCGTTGCGAATACTATATTCTTGGAGTGAGACAATAACATCTTTGCATACTGCGGAAGTTATTGTAGGATAGTTTTTCAGTTAAGAATCACGATATTCGGCACGTTAATCCTAAATTTGTGCAGCGGCAAAACTTTCATTTGTCACATAATATTATGCTCTATCGGACTTGCCCAGACTCAAATACAATACGGTACTGTTATGTGTATATCATATTTTGCGCATGTGCAGTAGGCTACTGTATTCGCCCTATTTCAAAACACATGACAGGCTCTCCATGAAAATGATTTAGAGCATTTTGTTTGGGGGGGGGGGCAGTACTGTATATTGTTGAGTAAACGAATAGCTCGGGCAGACGCAAAGTTTCTCTCACGGAGCCCTGGGGCTTCACAACCTTTTTTCCCTAGAGAAGTGGTCCACAACCGCCGGTCCGCCACAACCTTCATGCCGGTCCGCCAAACATATTTGAATATTATATCTCAATTGCAAAATGCATGGCATTGATGGTCTGTCAATTTATCATTAGAGTTTCAACTCTTTCCGGTACGTGAACCAAACTTGGTCAGAGGTCCTATGCCCATTTTAAAGCCTGAGCGACTGAATGAATTTGCCACAGTTTTGCATATCGCCTAAAGGGAATACCTCGACTTCAGTGCCAAAGCCCATCAATCACTGCTGACAAATCAAGCACTTCTAACACTAGTTTACTTAGTTCTTAAAATTCATTTTATTATAATATCAAATCATAATATCATGTAGAAATACTAAACAAAAATGAGGTAGCTTAATCCCCTTTTAATTCGCTCAAGCTGAAAAACTTCCAAACATATTGCAACAATTACTTTTGAGGGTTTGGTTTTGGATGAAAAAATGCTGAAAACATTATTGCTAAATGTAAAATATAATGTAAAGTTGTTTACTGTATATAACTGCATGTTAAAACAAATAATATAATAAAAGTTAAGAATTATAAAAACTGGCATAACACTGAGGCATATCGTCACCATTACTGAGCAAACAATAAAAACAAAACTGTTCAGCGTGCAATGTTCAATGCTCATTTAAACATGACTAATCAATAAAAAAATGTTGGTTGAGTTACCGGTAATGTACTACCGGTATATTAAATATTGTTTTTGAGTTGTTACAAATGAATATATGCTTACTACCAACTTTAATATCAGACAAAGTATCAGAGGAAGGCAGCCTCTTTTAACATTTGTTTGGCACAGAACTACAGCTTCCAGCAAATCTTCTGAAATGGAAAAATGCTAAAGCTTTAAGATGTAAAAGTTTGCAGTTCACACCTCTTTCATAGTAATCTTTGTGAGCATAGAAAAAAATACTGTAGTCTTCACTTCAGATCGGGCGTGGATGACCCAAGAAATACTTTAAGTGCTGCAATATTTGCTTTAATCAATTTAGCTCTTATAGTTCCTTTGATCAATCTTTTATGAGCCTCCAGCCTGAAATGGTAAGGAATTGAATGCAACAATTTGAATTATAGATATCTTAAGATACTGGCGAACTGCACCATTACAAAAACTCGACATTGGCACATGCAATATACTATGAGCCAGAAACACACTTGCACCGATTACCAGCAAATGATTAAACTGCTTTTCAACTTTTTTCAGAGAAATATGTAATAATATTATCCTATATTTGTATATATAGTATACAGCCGCACTTGAGTGTTGATAGCATATAAAAATTCTGTCGAAAATGAATACCTGTGGCATCCTCCAAAACAATAATAGTAATTTCCACCAAGTCTCCCTTTTATCCATATAACATCAATAGGTGGTACATCATCGATATGATCCTGCGACAAAGTATGATAACAGCATAACACACATGAACTTTTTCATGCGATTATATATGAGAATTTTATCATTACAACTTTGTGGAAACAGAGGACTTAAACCTTGATTGTCTAGTCATGACTTAAGGTTATCAAAAAATGACTGTCTCCCACTGTGAAAGCCACATTAAAGCACAAACTAGTGTTTTCTATCAAAACTGATGTTACTTGTTTGTTGTTTCCCAATAAAATATCTGGGGGGACCTTATTGGATTTGATAAATGTTTTAAAGATTGCAAATTAATGCCAATTTTTAACACTAGCAAAGCACAAACGTTATTTTACCATGTTTATAGTTTAGAATAATCACATTTTTTTATTTATTTATGAACGGCCACCACTTCATAAATATCCTGGTTATGGGAAACTTGTAATTGCCCAAATATTTGGGTACTCCCAGTCCCATATTGTGTGTACCAGGTTAGGGTTAGGGCATAATTTTATACAGATTTTCCTTATTTTATTTCTATTACAATTCGGGGACTGTCTGTGTTAGCCAAGTGAATATACCATACCCCCTGCCCATAGGTTTCAGTCCCTATACACCCCAGATGTAAAGAAGGCGAACAAAATTTGTTACGGTACCTTCATATTGGTACACACACTTCTGGAGTAATCAGTAATCAGTAATTTATTTTTTCACCATTCTAAAGCACACAATGTGAATACACAATACAAGAAATAGGAAATATGGTACTTTAGGGTGAAGGGAGCGCCAATATTTGACGTTGCAAATCTCAAATATTAGTTTAGCAAAGGAACCTCTTTCCTCTGCCACTATACATCACTGTTTTTCTCTCAAAATTTTCAAACATGCATAATCAATGGAAAGTTAACTGACCTGAATAGTTTGCATCAAAGATTTAACTTTACTTTCATCAATACTCGAATGAAAAGGTTGAATCAGTTCTTCTATAGGAATATTGTGAACTTCATTAATATGATCGCCGTGTATACTCATAACAGTTGAATAATCAATTTCCGCAGCTTGATGTGCACCAAATTGAAAGCATGGCTAAAATGAAAGACTACATAAGTATCAATATTATAAGCGCTGAATAACCTAACTGATTAATTCTATATTTTATCAAACCTCCACATTATTAGATACTGGTAACATACACAACTGGAAATTATTGAATTCACAATTCCAACTTCAACACTAGTTATTTTTTGTTGTCTAAATTCACAGGTTAGATCAGGGGTTCCCAAGCTTTTTTCAGGACGACCCCCAAGGCAACTTTCAAGTGTCCAGTGCGACCCCAGGTCAATATATATATTTTCCATGAAACTTTAGACATACAGACATATGCAAAAATGTTGAGCCATGCCCACTACCGGTACCTGCACTAGAAGCACTTGTGGTACCGGTACCGGTACTAAACTATACACCAACAGCAAGGCAGCGTTTCTCAAACTGTGTGCCGAGAGATTCTCAGGTGTGCCTAAGCATGCATGCAACGGACAAGCTTGTCTGCTTGTGAGACTTGAGTGCGCACTATCCATTAGAATGATTGATAACTGATAATATTACCGCATTTGCCTCGTCGATGTAGTAATAATGATTACTACCGTACGTTATACAGTTATAATTGTATTGGATTACTACAGTACTATGGTATTCCTATACCAGTATACTGGTACCGGTATTATGTCAGTATGTACGTATTCCAGTAGGATAGGATAGGATTTACATATTTATCCCGGGGGAGAGGAAAGCCGATAAGACGGCTTATCCATATGACGAACCACAGCCTCTCGTCCGGTTACCATTCCAAGTCGGGTATGGGATTAGTTTTTACTGTATTGTTTGTTTTTCGGAAGCATGGACTTGGTGGTGGAGGAAGCCGTAACCGACCAGCGGTTACGTGAACCACCCAACGACGGCGAGGAGTCCAGCAATCCTCTCGCACATAACCATCCCTGCATGGAATTCGAACCTGCGAACCCACGCAGAGTAATTAGAGGTGCGGTGGCGAGCGTATTCCTAACGCTTAGCCCGTTGAGCCACACCGCCGCGCCAGTATTCAGGTATTTTTGAACTAGACTTCCACCCTCCACCGTGTGCGCTTAGTTAGGATTCAAATATTTATCCCGGGGAGAGGAAAACCGATAAGACTGCCTAACCATATGGCAAACCACAGCTTCTTGACGGGTTACTGTACCGGGTACCGGTACCGTAGACTACCATTCCATCGGAATAACTTATAATACCTGAATACTGGAATACATAGAGACTACTCACGTTGTAATTGATTTGTGCAAACGTTCGTTTTGTCATCGTATTTCTCTTTTGTCCTCTCAATTCAACAATTTCCCATCAATCGATTGCGAAACAAGGTACAAAGAAAATCCTTTTTACCGGGATACGGTACTTGAAAAGCAGGCACCTTCAAAGTTTCTCCATCGAAACTGGAAGTTTGTTGTCCTCAGGCAGTTGACTCGCTGTCACATTAGGAAAGGTCTGACGTCAGTTATCGCTTCCATCGCTCGCGGATAGGATTAACATTGAAATAAAGTACTAACCGCTGCTTTCCTCATTTGCCCTAGCCCAGCGGTTCTCAAACTTTTTAATATCGTTACCCTATATACTTTTATATCGAATGACAAAAAGATCATTTACTTACCTTTCACAGAAAGTTCCAGCGCACCATTTTTAAAATTAATATCAACAAGAACATAAGAATCCATAAACACAAGAACAACGCCCCGACAGTCTACAAATATATCGGAGAGCGATCGGCAACTTTCAGGAATGATGCGTCGGACCATATTACAGAGTGTGGTTGGATACAGTCAGCGGGCCGTATGTTGCCCACCCCTGTGCTAGGCGTATGGTTCAGGTAACTCGCTTGTGTTTCACTGTTTGCGGACAGACCTTCGTTGATGTGGATTACAGCAGCACGGATCGGAAATGAACTGTGCCAGAGAGTGTCAGGAAAACGCAAGGTTGAACAATTCAGAGAAAGACGAAAGGAACGTGCCGACTACCAGTGCCGGTAGTTTGATTAGGCTTTTTATGCCCGTCCTGATTAAATCATAATCAGGTCGTGTAGATTTTAGAGAAAAAATAAATGGAGTAGCCTTCTAATGACTTCTTCCGTCTCCAAGTACAGAAGTACTGAAATTATCAAACTGATTGTTCAAACACGATTTTACATATCACTGTGTTATGGACAACACAATTTGGTTACATACTGGTAACTATTTTTGCAATTTGGAGGATCTGGGGTTGGAAAAGACAACTGACAAGTCTGAAAGTGGAAAAGCTGGAAAGTGAATATAACAGAGTTGTGAAGAAATGTGATATGACTTTTTGCCCACAGATATTGCACTCATAACTACACAAGCCAGTTTAATTCTGTAATTTTATTTTCCTGTTGGAACTTATATTTGGCCACTTCATGAATGGTATTAATCAGCACTTCACCATATCTCAGGATGTCCTGTTCACTTTATAACAAAGTTAAGGACTAAAGAGTTTTCACTATGAATACTAGTGGCGGCGCGTGATCATTTTGACAACCAGGGCAAGCTACTGCGGGACCAGGTCACCCCCATCTACGGGGACAGGATGAGCGCTGTAAGTTCTCCCATCATTTTATGAGTATAAAAACCATTCCATCGGTACCAACCAATCGGCAAAAGCGACAATTTTTAACGATAAGAAAGTGTCTTTAAAACCGGTCTAAGTCAAGGGATTAATAAATATAGACATAGTTTATTTTGAAACCTCTTTCAAAAGGAAAGGCAATATTTACCCAGATAAATACAATGACATATTAACAGAAACTTCGGGAAAGCAGACAAAACCTAAAATAAGGTTTAAAACGTTACTACGAAGAAAGGAAAGTTAATGCAAAGACAAGAGAGCTACGCACAAATATATGGACACGTTGGACCAGAGCGAATCAGTCCTTACCGGTACCTTTGACGCTACCGGTACCCTCAAAAAAGTTCTGAATTTCCAGTAGCAAGAATTTTGCAGAATCAAAACGTACAGCCAGTCATGACACTGACTAAAATCCGTGTTCCCATGGATAAAAAATAATACAGCAAAATTTTAGACAAAATATCAAATTTCATAGAATTCACGCAAAATTTTGAAATAAATAAAAGTGATAGATCTAGCGAATAAATTAATCTTTAACCACTGAAAATTTCAAAGCAATTGGTCCAGTATTCGAAGAGAAAAGCGACTTTTTGAAAACGTGTCAAAGAACAAGAACAACATAATATTGAAACGATCGTTATGGCCACTAAACGTGTCCAATAAGGACATGCGTCGCTCACTCATAGACAATGTTCCCTCTAATTTTTTGTAGTATGTGTGCGCAGAAATTTTGGTGTGTGCGCACTTTTTTGGAAATGACTAAAATTTGTGCAAAAACCAATGAAGAAATTTTGGCGTTCTAATGGGGTAATAAGTGGGCCAACAACAAACTTTCGCAACCTGCCAACCGAGCACATTGTTACATTACATCGAAATACGTCTGTGCGCAGTAAATCTATGCGTGTGCGCAGCCTCTGAAAGCTGTGTGCGCGCGCACACGCGCACACCTTAGAGGGAACACTGCTCATAGATATATATGCTGCTAGACTTCTACTGCTTGAACATATATGCAACACGCCGCGGTTGCAGCAAAATGCTCAATAACGCGCTGATTAAAGTCATGCATCCCAGAAATAACGCTTCTGTGAATGGATAAAACAAGGAATTTAATCGATCTTGCTTCATTGTGTTTTTGAGATACGTTTTAATACGCTTCAGCGTGCTGAATGTTCGCTCTGCGTCGGCGGAAGAAATAGGCGTCGTCAAAATGATGACCAGAAATTTTGCAGACGCCGCAAAGGTAGTTACTAGAGTGGTATCTATGAGGAACCCATAGAGCGCGCAAGTTGATGTGATGTTCAAAAAAGTTTGATTGGTGTATATACATCGCAATTCATTTTCCAATTTACCCACGTTTATCATGGGGTAAAATTTGAAGACAGTAGCCAACAAATGGATGGGAAATTGACGTGCAAATTTTGAAAAATTTTTGGGGTTCATCAAAGAGAACGCGGCAAGGTGTTCAGTGCGCAGACGATCGCCTATTTGATTCACCAGAATGTCACAGCATACCTTTGCAGACAAAATCAAACGCTGCGTTGTTTGCCCGCGGCGTAAAGAAGCACTCCGTGTTTCGTCGTATTTTATTGTTTCCCGGATACGAGATACAGCATCGCAGAAGTCTGAAATACACGACTGCACAGACGCTCCATCCATTAGCCTTGACTGCAATGCGCCGTATAATACATCCACGTGATAGAATATTGTGGAGAAAAAAATGAAAACTCACCATCTTCTAGCAGACGCTTTAGACCTGCCGCCTCCCTCACAGAGCGTTCGTCCCAAACCGGAGACACTCAATGAGCTCAGACCTAATTTCGGACACGCCCTGCACCACGCGTGATTGGAAGTTCCAACGTGTTGGTGCACAAGCTGGAAGACGGCGGCTACATATCTGGCGAAGGAGGTCAGAGCGTTTCGGCGAAACGGAAAAAAATGAAGAAAACCCCGAAACATTTGCAAAAAATATACGGACGAGAGGGGTATCAAGACACATATTTTTAATAACGAGGTTAAATTGGTGTGCATAACAATCTAAAAAATGCGCATAAGGAAAAACTTCTTTTATATAAACTTGAACACCATGTTTCGACCCACTCATGACTGCCGCGCCGTCATAAGTTTGAGCTATCAATTTTGACTTCGCGTTGTAAGGCTGTAACACTTCTTTCAGTACAGCCGATATCCCGCAAGCCGTGCGATCAACGATTGGTACAAAGCTGTGAAATCTCTCGGTAGGTTTACCATCTTTCACAAACCGAAAAATCACAGCCAGTTGGGAAACGCACGTGATGTCAGTTGTCTCGTCAGACTGAATCGAAAGGAACTGGCAATTCTCAATTTCCAGAGCCAAATATTGTAAGTAAATTTTATACATTGAGTCGAGCATTTTGGATATCCTTAGATGTCCCTTTCGAAACAGTTGCGGCATCAAGATGATCTCTCAATACTGCATCTAGGGATGTGGTGTATTCCACCATATCCAAAAATACCCCTCTATTAGAAGAGCCAGCCCGTTCATCGTGCCCACGGAGGGACAGCTCGTGACAACCAATGAACTTCAAAACATCTATCAATCGACCGAGAACATGGCGGTTTTTCTCGACGTTTTGGTTGTGCCGACGAATAGAAACCGCGCGTCCTTCATCCAACTGTGCTGCAATATTGACATTTCCGAATGTTCGGTATTTTACTGCATTGTCCAGATGCTCCATAGAAGATTGATGATCCCTGGCACGCTCGCAAAGATGTTTAAGATCTCTAAAACCAAATTTACACCAACGTGAGTCACGGGCGGCAGCAAAAAGTAGGCAATAAAAACAAAAAAGTGCATTTTTGTCCTCGCTGTAACACAACCATTCGTGTTTTTTATACCAAGTTTCTGCGCAGAATGTACGCCGACGCTTTCCTCCGTCATGGGATTGTTCCAGTGAACAATTTTTTGGTTGATAAGGCCCAAGACGTTGTACCTCTAATTTTTGTTCCAGCGGCAGCTGCGAAAACGGAGTGCGAAGTAGTGCATCAACCTTATTCATTATGAGGTCTAAGGCTAAGAAATGCGAAGTCGGAAAGAAGTGAGGAGCTCAAAAGGAATGTGGAAAATCGAAAGCAAATGGACTAAAGGTCTCTAACTGATTCAAATAGCGAAACAAGCGACAAAAACGCAGGCGAGGAAACTATCAACTCTTCAAGCAACCAACGAACGAGAAGGAATGCGTGAATATGTCAACACGTTGTTGTAAGAAACGTCGGCATTGTGTCGTCATAATTCCGGGGCTAGCCCCGATCGGCCCCGATGATTTAGTAAAAGAAACAGAAAACAAACGAGACAAATGCGGCGAGTGGAAGATAAAAGAGAGAATACGATATACAATGAGCAACCGGGGCAAAATCGGCGTCGCCCCGTCGACGTTCGGCGAAGGCTTTGCGAGCGAAAAATGAATCATGTCGGGAGAATATGGCTAGTGTAGACAGTCTGTGCAACCGATATTGAGGTATTTTTCGAATATTTTTTATTATACCAAAAAAACAACCGGGGCATTGCCCCGGTTGGCCCTATTGACGCGCCGCCACTGAATAGTATAGTATGCTGGGCATTGCTGGCAGGGGATGGAAATTTTAAAGACACCCACAAATTTTCCAATTGGCTTTCCAAATGTGCTTTCTGTTTTAACATGGTTGTTTGTATTGTGTTACTTTTGATAAATATGCCTTGAATTTTTCATCTTATTTCAATGGCAAAATTATCCATGTTGTATTTTTTTATGAGCTCCTGCAACCTTACTCTGTGAATATTATTTTGGCAATATCTGATTTTTCCTCTTCTGCTGCCAATAAGTGGTTATGTACCACCTAGAACACCAGCTTAATTTGAATTTTCTACTGTAACATCAATGTTTCACTTTTGCTCATGGTATTTTTTGTGTGAGTGTGTAATTGAGATTGCTTTTACTGTTTTAATAAATGATTTTACACCTCCATGTTGCCTGCCAATATTGACAGTGTTTGGATATTGTTTTGGTAAATAGTTCCAATGTATATAGCTTTTTGTGTTTTTTCCTGTGTTACTAGTCACTATTTTCTTCTAACATTGGCACGCATTGTTAGGTATTTGTATTCACAGCTATTGTCACTCTATTTTTATTCCCACTATTCAAAACTTCATGCTGCTTTTCAACCATGTATTTATTTATCTGTCTTGCACATTTGATAGATTTTTGGTGATTTTTTGCATTTCTGACAGCAAGCGATGTCTCCCATAGATTTTGACTTGTTTATTTCTATGCTATATAGGAATCTCAGACCCAAAATTTACAGAATTCGAGATCAGCTTTATTTATATATATTTACTGCAAGGCTAATCCTGGCGATTTCTCAGCTACCATAATCGTATACGAACATTTGAAACATCTATCAGAGACGGAGGAGGTCGTTGGGATTCTATTACATTTAATATTATCTACCTGAATTTTGCCGTCTTATTTCAAGCGCAACACTTATTTTACTCCATGTAAATTATCCACTGATTCAAGCAATTATTTGGCTTTTATCATTTTAAATTGTGTTATAAGCACTGCCCGATTTTGAATCGTGTCCATATTTTTTGTACAATCGTATTATTTCTATTTTATTTTTTGGTGGGTGGGCACGTACTTGTACGTTTTTTAACTTCATTTTAAGTTATGCTCGCCTTCCAGGTATCTCTGTATTTGTTGTCTGATTACTTTTTTGTATTGTTCTGTATTTGTTGTCTGTTTACTTTTTTCTATTGTTCCATTTTAGTCAGAAATAAAATGATTGATTGATTTGAGCTCAGTGCAGCAGTGGGAAGCATGACACAGTTTCCATCAATCATATATTTTTGTTCCCCTGCCCAAAACATGACGACACTTAAAACATATAAAAAATTCAAACAGGCCAACAAGGTGCAGAAAAAACAATGATGGTGGGCACAGCCTAGCCTTAAAATGCGGACGCGCTTATCCACCACATAAGTAAAAAACACTCGAATGCGTGGTCGCTTACCAAGAATTTCATCCCGGCCCGAGTCATGCCCGTGGGTATTAAACCCGACTAATTAACCGGATTTGCAGGCCCGATCCCGAAATTTCATATTTTATTTAGAAGTTCTTTAAATTGTCATTGCAAGAGTTTAGTACAGTATGTGTCGTGTTGATGAGGCAACTGCTGTTTTTTTTTGCAGACCACGGTCTCCCGTGGCCAAAACACGGCGGAAACGCCTCATTGGAAAAAAGTCAGCAATAGAGAAGCCCGACCCGACCGTAATGAGTGACATTTCGGGTCGGTCGGGCTTCAGATCTCACCACTAGTTACAGCTTCCTCTATCATCAAGTTCATGCTTTCGATAAACAAATAACTAACTAATCCCGTATTCGACATGGAATGGTAACCAGGCGAGAGGCCGTGATTCGCCGTATCGTTGAGCCGTCTTATCGACTCTCCTCTCCTCCGTGATAAATATGTAAATCCTATATAAACACGAATGTTAATCTTAATCAACATGCGGGCGGTCCATTTAGGTCGTGAGATGAGACCCTGAAATACCCCTAGAAAGTGAGTTTTGTAGTGCGCATCTGGGGACTATATAAATTCTTTAGTTTCGTCCTTTGCATCGTATTTTTTTCAGTTACACTTTACAGCATAGCGTTTGAATGGAGGTTATCATTTGAGGAATACGCTCGCCACCGCACCTCCAATTACTCTGCGTGGGTTCGCAGGTTCGAATCCCATGCGAGATGGTTATGTGCGAGAGGATTGCTGGACTCCTCGCCGTCGTTTGGTGGTTCACGTAACCGCTGGTCGGTTACGGCTTTCTCCACCACCAAGTCCATGCTTCCGAAAACAAACAATATAACTAATCCCATACCCGACTTGGAATGGTAACCGGACGAGAGGCCGTGGTTCGCCATATGGATAAGCCGTCTTATCGGCTTTCCTCTCCCCCGGGATAAATATGTAAATCCTATCTATCTATATATCTTTCTCAAAAAACAGCCACACAAGAATGCAATCAGCAAGCATCAAGCATTACCGGTACATTTTTGCAAATAAGAAGTTGGGGACGGACTAAAAGTAGGCACTTAGAATTTAGGCACTTTGGAAAAAGGGTAAAATGGGCGTAATAACTTTTAAAAACAACCAATCAATCAATTTTATTTCGGTCGCTCTGTTATAAAACATAAACAAACGAACAAACACAAAACACAGAGGACCTGGAGGACGGGCATAACTTAAAGAAAAGTTAAACACGTGAAAATACGCGCCCGTCCACCAAAAACAGTCGAATAACACAATAAAACAAAAATACACGATACAGAATCGGGCAATAACTTCAAATAAATAAATTTGTGAATAACAGTGACAACAATGAGTTTATTTTAAGGGTCATACAGATAAAAAACATCGTTTTTATGTGTAACCAGAAAATGAAGTGATTGTAGGAATAACACTGCAAATGGTAAAGGAAAATTGTGATTAGAATAAACAGGTCGCTTGAATGAAGACTTTGTTCGAACATTAAATGACTGATAAAAATTGTTGAAAGAGGTGCTTTTGGGTGTTGACCAACTAAAAAAATAGTGCTGTGATGGTGTGGTGTTTATAATAAACTATGTTAAAATCTTAGGCGAACTGGAAAGCTATTCAGTGCCTTTCAGTGGATCCTTGTTTAATGTTAAAGAGTCATCTGAACATAGAGAAATGAAGCGCCTGAACTGGGGCCACAGTTTGAATATAATGTGAGATGAAGCCAATATGATTTCGAACCAGCTCTCCAGCCCTGCTTGCACTGAAGTTGAAATTATCAAGAATTGAAAGAGTTCTATCTTAAGAATCTGGTCTACCATATTTTAGAAAATGAAATCCACTATCCTAGGGCAGAATCATTGTATCCGTTCCAATGCTTCCAACATTAATATCGAATTTTCACGAACGACCACCATTCCAACAGGTGCATTGGTCCCATCTTTTCTGCGCTCTGTTCCATCATCCACAACTAGACTCATGAAAGGATCGAAACCCCGCAATATATCCGTAACAGATCGTTCACCATTTAACTTTAAATCCAATCTTTTACCCATAAACTTCTTTAATTCCGGTGGATGGGCTTTGCTCATGTTGATATTATGCGATACAAATACCGAAACATACACCGCGTAGCATTCTCTAGTCTTTTCAAGCAGACACGTCCGCACCCGCCGACGGCCGGAACGAAAAAAAACAAATAAATTAGTTGAAAGTATTAATATTAAATATTGAACATGCTAATTGCAACAAGTAAACTTAATGGTAATATTTAAAACGTAGTATTATAAGGTGGCGCACGCGCTCGATCACCACATATGCTATGCATTTATTTAGACACTTCGAAAATCATAGAAAATGGGAATACTTACGGCTATAAATCGATATTACAGATACATTTTATTATATCTGCTCCTAAAAATATTTTTGTCCTCGCGTATGATGTTCGTGGTATATCTACTCTATCAGTTTCGTTAGATATTGGTGTCATTCAGAAGTGGTGCAGTCATCCCAGAATTGCATTCTTGATGTTTGTATAGCTATAACTAATTTTATTACAAATGTGCCAACTTTATGAATATCATAAAGTATAAGTTCAGCACGGTCTATATCAGAGATGGCGAACCACTGACCCGTCACAAAGTGACCCACCGCGTTTTATTCGTGACCCGCCAAGGCACGAATAAAATAATAAAAAAAATGCTAACATATCAGTGATAAAAATTGATAAAACCGGCCTTAAATTAATTTAACAATACCTAAACTATTATAATCTACCTTCAGTTGGGCAGTCAGGGCCGCGAGAGCTCATATTCAAATTGTTAATTTCGGGCCGGTATGGTAATTTTCAAAACCCCTAATCTTGGACGCATGTCTGCACCGCTGTGAACCATTATTCAGCTATTGCAGGGATGGCGAACCACTGACCCGCGGGTCACAAAGTGACCCACCGCGTATTATTCGTGACCCGCCAAGGCACGAATAAAATAAAATGTGATATCAGTAATAAAAATTGATAAAACTGGTCCCAAATTAATCTAACAATAACTAAACTAATATATATATATAATGTACCGTCAGTTGGGCAGTCAAGGCTGCCATCACTCATATTCAAATTGTTAATTTCCGGGCCGGTGTGGTAATTTTCAAAACCCCCAATCTTGAACGCATGTCTGCACCGCTGTGTACCGTTATTCAGCTATTGGCCCTGACCTCGTTTATGACATAACAATGCAAATGGTCTGTTCATTTCTCGTAACGCCTTGTCTCCTTCGGACGTGCATCTGCAGACTGTTTTAGGGCTTATACGAAAACTAGATGCTACTCTGAATTTTATTGTTCCTCGCCTACAATGCCGTTGAGAAAACAAAATCTTTCAGACTTGAAATAAAAACCTAGAAATCTGAAATAACAATGGGGCAGTGTAAAAGTGCTTTAATGTGGTTGAAAGCTGATCGAACAATTTAACTAAATCAGATTGGGATTTTATCCGAACTCTTTGGAACCGTAAAATAATTTGCCGTATCATCCTAAACATTTTTGGTAATTCATATGCGTGTTCTCGTACTCTAATTTCAAAAAATCGAGTGATATAAAAAGTAAAGTAAAGCCCAAACCACACCAACACCAGCTTATGAGATTTGTTTCAGAAGTTTCTGATACAGATACAGACATGGATTAAATATCTGTGACCCACTCTCTTCTGTTCCACGATAAAAATATAATTTTTGACCCATTCATTGAAAAAGGTTCGCCATCCCTGTTGTAGGCCATAATAACAAATGCAAGTAAATGTAGGTAACAAGGGATTGTCACAGTATAATTTCAGTACTCATGTGACGTAAGAAAGTGTGGATCATATTTTGGCAGTATTATAGAGAGCACAGTAGACATAGATATAAATTTGTACAACACAAGTAGAAAAATATGAATTAATCCCCAAAAATAAGGTGATCAATGAAAACAGATTTGTAGTGTCACAATTTATATACAGAATGAGTACGGGAGGAAAATTTGCAAAGATTGAAATACAAAGAATGCTTTCAATGGAACTCATAAATGTAATATATAATGTAAATAATAGAACATATATAAATATGATGAATCTCCTAGTACAGTACGAGTTATAGTTGTATATCGGCATAGAGGCAATAAATTAATCTTGGTGCTATACAACATACGGCCCACAAAAAATTAAGGTCATCAAAAATTTATGGTATACACATTACACAGCAATATAAACAAACAAAGTCATGTACATTAATTCCAACGTTGACAATTTCAGAGACAAAATGCAAATTGGACTCGTGAAATAGTTCCAAACTTCAGAATCTCGTGTAAATAATAAAACATTAGTTCATGCAACATATATTTTGTCATTTTAAATTTGTGAATTGCAAGTAAATTTCACCATGTGAGGTTTTAGGCAGTTTTTCTAGTATTGCAGTCTTTTGTGTTGAAAGCGCCAAATGGTTACGGGTTCCCAAGTTCCCAACCTTTTTTTCGAGCAAATCAATTTAAAAAAAAAAAAATTTTGTGAAATCTCGCGATCCAAAGATTTTAATTTGGCGCCTAGATGCGCCTTTGTGTAGTGCGACGCATTTTCCTTTTCGTGTTGTTGAGATCCAAGCAGGGGCGGATTATGCCCCTTTGGTGCCCTAAGCACTGAAGACTTTGGTGCCCCCTTATGTGTAATTTAATTATAAAAACAATAACATAAGTGTATTATCCATTAAAAATAATCACAACCAACAGTAATTAAAACAACTTTTACGAACATTTTTAGGTTTTTTAACTGTTATACATAGCCCATATTATATATCGGCCGTTTACTGCCGATATGATATATCGACAAACACGCAATATCGGACCGATATATCGGTTGGGTTCTAATCATGAGGGATTGTGACAATAAAAATTCATGCCTCCAGTCTCAACGTGAATCGAAATACCAAAGGGATACAAGTCACAACTTTAGTTTGAAATTTTAGCGGCACTTAGTCTCGCGGGCCGCAAGTCGGAGAAAACCCAAAAGTGATCGAAATATCGCGAGTTTACTGACTTTTTAATTTATTAAACAACGAGAGTTTACCGTTCTAATCAGACTATTATTATGTTGCATGGATGGCGTTCTTTTAAAAATGATATATATATGAACAAAGCCCTCAGTTATTTTAAAATTAATTCCCGAGAACTACCGTTGTATTTTCCGCATCTCGCGTTTAATGTCGCTTCAAATTATTTTCTTTCGTGACAGATATTACTTGAAATCAAACCAGACACTGTGTGATGAACAAGGAAATACGTTCCCGCTGTGTTTTCCTCATGTCTTGTGACACTCATTTTATTACGAATTGTTATATTTGAGTAATATAAAAACTTGCAGCGTGAGCAAGCTTAGTGCCATCGTCAAATAGCAACCGTCTAAGTTGGTATTTCGGGACCTAGCTAAAAATCTGGTTTGCGCGGCGTTAAGTCGGTTCTGCGTTTCGTCACTACTGTCACATAGCCCACGCTCAAAAACAGAGGAGTGTTTTTACTAAACTAAAATAAAGGCACAAAGCGTAAGAAAAAAGGGTTCAAATCGTGGGATCCCAACCCCAGTTGGATTAGCTAAAAAAAAACGAAGAAACGTTCTACTATTAAATACAAATATACGCAAAAATTGTTCTGTGGGCCGCACGGAATGTATCAGCATGACAGGGTTTAGACCACATTGGGCCTAGTCTACCTTATCAAAACACTCCCGACTTCGCTGACTGTTACATCGAGAATCCATTCACTTGATTTTTGTATTGACTTAAACATTGCGTCCGTTTACCTTGTGTAGTAATTTATTTGTTATTGTTGACGCCGTAATTTCACTTGATTGACAGTGTGCTTCTACACACTTTGTTACGAAACAATTGAGAGAGTCTTCGTGGCAATAGACCTTATTCATTAAAAACCCATCCTACGCGCAAAAAAAAAAGTGATGTAAAAATTTTTTTTTTAACATTAGCTCTTATGGGGAATGTGATCACCAGAGCAGAAATTTGCCTTTTATGTAATTTTCTAGATATCTTTCATTGTATACGTGAGCAGTTTTGAGGATAGAATATTTTTTTACATCTTTTTTGATATTTTTATTACGATAAACATGGTCAAGATTTTTATTAATCGTTCATTGAAATTTTAATGAGCGCGGTGTTTCCGATGACGTCATTCTCACTAGACCATGAGATTCTGCCAACGCGCCGTGCTCTGTGGGATATGCGCTCCAACTGCTTGTGATAACAGAATACTGGTATACCGGTACCGGGACCACAACTGGCGTTCAACGAAAGACCTATTTTGGTTTTAATTGGATGTCATATATTTCATGAATTCCATGTAACTATGTACATTTCTGGTACACCTTTCAAAATCCAGTGGCCTAACTCAGTTCATAATCCTAAAATTGGTGATGTTCAGGGCTGGATTTAGACCATGAGAGGCCCCTTCATATTTTTGAGCTCAGAATTTCTCTCTAAACAACACCACATTTAATTGCTTAAAATTTGAAAATATGAAAGCATTAAACTTTTCATTCTCCCCATTCATGGGTGTAAATTTTTAATTAAAAGAATAAAAATTTACTTGAGGCAGTTTTGCTTTCAATTTCTTTGATCAAACAACCGCCACAGCCATACTTTAACATAGAAACTTCCAGCAGAATGCGCATAATAATAATTTCCCCTATTATGATGCAAACGACGCAATAATGACTGTTTACAATGTGGTTGAAACCAGTTAGGTACAGAATTTTCTACTCTGAAAAGCTTGATATATATATATACTTTTTGTAGGGTTTAAACTTGTCAAGTTTTCAAGAGAATTACAAACTTCGAAACCGAATTTCGAGGCTCTAGGTTTCAGCCTGCCTAGCCTATTGGTAAATCCAGCCCTGGTGATGGTCCCTACAGCAAATTTCTGGCCCTAATCACTCAGAAGATTGAAATAAATGGTTTTCAGCATTTAGTAGCAAAGATAGATATTTTATTCAAACATATAGTTCAACTTAAAGCCTGTATATTGATATTATAAATATATGTCCCATTATTACTGCATTGTGAGAAGGCTTTCCACACTATCAACTCTAGACTATAGGGTTTTAGCGTCTTCCAATGTCCCAGATGGAAACTTCAGTCTTCATTTCGCATATTTTTTTTCATAAATGCCATTAGCATTTGAAGCTTGACTGAATCCAATGTACCTTTCCCATTGTTGTTTAATGTAATATCCTAAATGTGACTTCAAATTTTTTTCTCACTTCAATCATCACATGTTTGAATACCCGAGCTGACTTCTACTGATTTGTTATTAGTTTACAATTTTTTTTATAAATTTACTGTCGTACTTGCTAAGTATCCACTAAGTGAAAATCTACAAAAAAAGCAGTGGTTTAATAATGGACTACATTTTTAACCGATTTTAATCTTGATAGCAAAGATGTGGGGCAGGGGGGAGCGGACTGTGATGGTCGTATCGCTCCCCCAGTCTATACCGAATAACTGTGTGTTTTGTATATAATTTTTATTGATTCAATGCTTGTATTCTGGTTGACAAAATAAATCTCCCTCTCGTATTCAGTCATGTTTTTTAACCTAGTGAGGAGACCGGTATTGTACCATTATTGGTTGGAGATATTCATCTTTTTTGTATACCGGTACCGTACAACTTATCCTGCCTATTGGCAGGATGGCCAACATTTTTGTTCGTAGGCCTATTTCAGTAGCCTATTTAGACTAAATAATTTAGTTTTCACCTCTTGCAGCCTTGGTACGGTACCGGTAGTTTAAATAACACGTCAGCATGCCTTCAGTAAATGATTGCTAGCTGTACAGGTATAAATGCGTAAAACCAGTAAACAAACGTGATAGAAATGGTATGTGTTATAGATTGTCAATGTTAAATGCTTCCAGTACCGGACCCAAAGCGACATTAGCGCGCATTTGCAGCACATATCCCACAGAGCACGGCGCGTTGGCAGAATCTCATGGTCTAGTGAGAATGACGTCATCGGAAACACAGCGCTCATTGAAATTTTAATGAACGATTATCAAAAATCTTGACCATGTTTATCATGATAAAAATATCAAAAAAGATGTAAAAAATATTCTATCCTCAAAACTGCTCACGTATACAATGAAAGATATCTAGAAAATTACAAAAAATGCAAATTTCTGCTCTGGTGATCACATTCCCCATAAGAGCTAATGTTAAAAAAAAATTTTACATCACTTTTCTTTTTGCGCGTAGGATGGGTTTTTAATGAATAAGGTCTATTGCTTGCCCAGACATGTCTCGCTTAGACATGGATAGTTTCGGTAATTTGCTTTAGATAGCGCTTTATTTTGCAGAGAATGGCGCTCGTTTCGTTGTAATTTGTAAATAAGTTAAACTTGTTCAGCGACCTTGGTTTTTTGTTTTGACTGTAGGACGATTAAATAATGTAGATTATGGCTGCCCACCTAGGCCTAATTTAGGGATATTTTATGAGCATTAAATGGCCTTTTGTGATTGATTTTACAGTTATAGTTTATTTAATTGATTTGTTCGGATTTCATTGACGAATGATTTCATGCTCAACTTATGATAATTTAAGCCTGGAATAGCAGACAAATTCGGTATGTTATAATTTGTAACTCTTTCTGATTTGAAGGCTGCAAGTTATTCAATAGTAATTTGGTTCGACTTAATAATTAACTATGTTTGATAATTGTGTTCATAAATTTGAGTAGGCTTTCTAAAGGCCGAATTGTGTATGATTATTTATTTATTGCAAGTATTTTGTATTGATTTGTTTTTACGTTTGTATTAAGATAACCGTGTCAACTGTATACTTCGAGTTGTGTGTTTTTCTGGATTGAGGATACAAACTTGGGGCTTGAAAGACCGCGTTATTGAACTGTTAATAAATATCTAGTGTGCAGTCGGTGTCGTCCAGGTCACAAAGAACGGCTGTTACATTAAAGTTATCGAATTTCCGCAAATAAAGTTATCAAATTTATGCAAATAAAGTCATCTGATTTGCATAACAAAAGTTTCGTCGAATGCCGGCAGGAGTTCGGTAAATCGTCAAAATTGAAGAAATCATCCTAGTGTTGAACATTTAAACTTTTGTGTTGCTTGTTTGATGAGCACTGTAATTGTACATTATGGACGCAGAATCTGTTTCGAAATCAAATTTAGAAGAGTTACGTGCTCGTATGAAGGAATTATATCAAGATGCTGAGGGACTTATGTCAGACTACAAAAATCGAGATTTGTTGAAATTGAAAAGTGCTGACATTGACAAATGGTTCACCGAGTATTCAAATGCTCATGAAATTCATGTGAGTACTTTACGTTCTGAAGAAGATCGAAGAAATGTCAGTGAATTTTTCCAGTGTGAACTGCGCGAGTTTCAAGAATTTAATGTGCACTTACGTGATTGGTTCAAAAAGAGTGACGCTGATGGTCATAAATCATCGACACATAGCCCTAAAGCAGGGGTGTCAAACTCGCGGCCCGCGGGCCGCATGCGGCCCCAGAGAACTTCCAATGCGGCCCTCGAACGCCCATCAATATTTGTAATATTTTTGTAAATTTTTTTTTTATATAAATGTTATACATTTTTGAATTGAATATTCACACACAGAAACGACAATTTACTGAAAGTAGTTTTGGAAAATTAATTTTTTTTTGTTTCGAATATGATCCAATTGTGGCTAGCAAAAGAGTACTTAAAAAACACTTCAGGGATCAAATGAAACGCAAACTATATGAAAAAGGCAGTATTTTTGAAGAAAACTGGGAGTTGCGATATTTCTGCATTTCTCAAATTCTGATGCGCATTGTTTAATTTGTCATATTTCCATCAGTACAATGAAAGAATACAATATAAGTAGACATTCTCAGAATAAGATCAGCAGTCAATATGACAAATTTAAAGATCAACTTCGAACAGAAAATTTTCGTGTGTTTGTAGATTAATATTATTATACAACTACCTAGTTACTAAAAATCAATATCAATCATAACTCAAGAGGTCCTATGCCACGTAATGGTAGGAAATGTCTGGTCCGAAAAGTCCGACATTTGTTTGTTTACAGATCTATACATGAAGTGATGAACGTAAAATTTTTGCATTACTGAAAGTAATCAAATATTCTGAACGATCCAGATGAACCGATGATCATGTGACTTCGTTAATCAGAGTTGGTACTGTAAAATCATTTCATCCTGATATTAGTAGGCTGGTGGCACAAAAGAAATGCCAAACGTCAGGACATATGCAATAAAAAAACATTGAATTCATTCTGTAATATTTTTGTTAATTTTAGGAACTTTGTTCAAAAATGTTTTGGATAGTTGTACATAGAAATATTTATGATTTTTTGTAATGACTACAGTAAATTGCAATAATAGTGAAATGCCAAAAATAATATGTAAATGGCATTTGAAATTCAAGAAAATAAGAAAACTTCATTCGGCTGTTTGATTGAATCGCAATATATGTCACAAACTACACCTATCTAAAAATATGCTCCAAGTATACATTATCCATAATACAGGGGTGGGCACAATTTTTTAGTATAAGAGCCGCATGCTGCAAATCAGAACTTTAAAAGAGCCGCAGAATTTGTGAATTTATTATTATTAAAATAGAACAGAAAAGAAATTCACACAAGAGTCTAAGAACAATAAAAATATAAACAAGGCAGCTAGGCTCAAATATATGCACAATTTGAGCCCATTAGATTTGTATTTCGTTATAGCTGATTTACGAGGGTAGTCTCGTAAGAAATTTTCATGATTCGTTTCATGATGCCGTTTAACACTGCTGACTTTATTCTGATTTGGTAGCTTATGGCAGATTACGCACAAAGGTTTATTCTCCTGACTGGTAAATGCGTATTCTTCTTCCCATTCTGACTTGACAACTCTGTTTTTATCTTTCGTTTCCTAATTGATGACATATCGCACAGTAACTTAGAATAACTGACCGCAATCAAGCTGCAATACCGCCGACGCATCAATAAACATTGACCATTGTGACGAAAAATTTGCTGACTGACTGACTTAAAATTAAAAAACGCTACAGCGATTTTCATACTAAAACATAATTTGTCTTAATCATTGACGAAAGCTTCTTTACAACCTTGAATAAATTAAAAAAGTTTACATTAAAGTTTTTCTCTTAGTTAAAATTTTAATAATAATTTATGTTAGCGAGAAGAGCCGCCCAAAAAGTCTCGCGGTGTGCCCACCCCTGTCGTAATACATCGAAAACTGCTTGCGGCCCTTCGCACAATTCCCAAAATGCAATGCGGCCCTCGAGAACCAACGAGTTAGACACCCCTGCCCTAAAGCACGTTCTATAATTTCTGGGAAAAGTTCCCGTCGTTCGTGTGCCAGTTCAAGTTCGAGTACTAAACGTACAGAAGCCATTGCCATCAGAGAACTTGCTCATGCTAGTATTTGGCAGCAAGTAGAAAAAGATGCCGCAAAAAAACGAGAACATGATGCTAAAATGGCAGCGGATAAAATGAAATTAGATGCTCAACTTGAAGCTGAAAGACTAGAGCAAGAAGCGCAAAGACTTAAACATGAAGCCATGGAAAATGCTAGAAAGCAAGAGCAGGAAGCCCGAATGAAGGCTGAAAAGCTCAAACGTGACGCTGAAATAAGAGCTAGAGAAATCGAAGAGGATGCTCAAAGTGGAACAAAGCGTTTGGAATTGAAGCATGCATATGAATCAGCCTGTATAGCAGCCGATGTATGGGAAAATGCTTCTCAGGGAGGCGAAGGTATGTCATTATATGAAAATATGTCTCGTTCACATTCACCTAATCAAAACCAAGAAGTACCAGTGAATGAAATAGGAGTGCCGATATTAAAGCCTCCTGATGTGAGACCTAAATTGCCAGCATTAGATTTGTTATCACAATCTCGAGTCAGAATGGAAAATCCTGTACTATATGTTAGAAGACCTGCTTCTACTGATAATGTGAGAGATGCTGTGAATGTGAATATTCCTGATCAGTATGAATCAGTGAACCGACCTCCGTACACAGAACCACACATCCCACAACAAAGAAACACGCATGATCAATCGGCACCAAATGTGGAAAGTTTATTGGGCAATATGGCATCTATGTTGCAAGACGGAATTGATAGACCTCGACCTGAGTTATTGCATTTTAGTGGAATAGAGACTGAATATGTCCGGTTTATCACTAACTTCAACTTAAATATTGATAGAAGAGTACATGATACAAGTACAAAGTTGTCATATTTGGTACAATACTGTGAAGGTGATGCAAGGGAATTGATTATGCACTGTACAATTTTGCCACCCGACGAAGGTTATAAAGAGGCATGCGATTTGTTAGGAAAGACATGCGGTCGACCAATGCTTGTGGCTAGAAAATATTCAGAAAAGTTGACTAAAGGACCATGGTTGAAACCTGGAGATAATGAAGGTTTATTACGTCTTTCTCAAACATTAGAAGAATGTTTAGTCACTTTGACTCATTTGAAATATTTTGGGGATTTGGATAATTTTGATACTATTTTGTCCATCGTATTACGACTTCCTCTCAAGTTGCAGAACAACTGGGAAGAATCAGTGGCAGAATTAGATGGACAAGATAGAGAAGTGAGATTTAAAGATCTTGTTCGATTTATGAAGAAAAAGGCTGCGGCTGCAAATACGCCCTATGGAAAAGCCTTGAGAGCTCGAAGGGAGCAAGAACAGCAATATCGTTTACGATTTCAATCATCGAATAGGCGAAAGATTCACGCTCATTCAACTGCTGTGAATTCAGCTGTTGACAGCAGTGTTACCAGTGCAAAACATATTGAAAAGGGAAGAGATGTCTGTCCTGACTGTTTAAAGACGTCACACAAACTTGTTGACTGTTACAAATTCCTGCAGAAGTCACACGGTGACCGCTTGAAGATTGTTAGAAAGGCAAGATTGTGCGATAATTGTTTTGTATATGGTCATATGTCGAGAAATTGTCGTAAACCACCTGCTTGTACTGTTGACGGGTGTAAGTTGAAACATAATACTTTATTGCATAGAAGAGAACAAGAGACATGTACCCAGACAGAAAATGCTGCTGGTATAAATGAGCAAAAAATTGAAGCATATGCGACTTCAAAAAGCTCAGCAGGATGTTTTTTGAATATTGTACCTGTCAAGATCTGTGCCAACAGAAGAGAAATAGAAACGTATGCATTTCTAGATGAAGGCTCTACTGCTTGCTTATGCGATGAGCGACTTCTTGATCTATTGAAGTTGAGAGGCAAGAAAACGCAGTTTTCGTTGACAACTGTGAATGCGGTACCAACATCACAAGATGGTTATGCGGTTGATTTTACTGTAAAATCACTTGATGGTAGAGAAAGTGTTGATTTATCTCATGTGCTAACTGTTGATAGACTGCCTGTTAAAGCTAATGAAGCACAATTTGATGTACAAAGTTATGCACATTTGAAGGGATTGAAGATTCCTACTCTGCCGTGTAAAGACGTGATGTTGATGATTGGGGTAAATGTCCCTAAAGTGTTTTGGACAATGGATGAGAAACGAGGGAAACACAAATGAACCTTCGGCGAAGAAATCCATTTTAGGATGGTCATTGGTTGGACCAGCTTTATCTCAGGAGAGAAACAGTGATGTTCACATTCATTGCGTTCAAGTGCAAGAGGAAGACTTGCTGAGTCAGCAAATCAAATGTTTGTGGGAAAGTGATTTTAAAGACGCTTCACTGTCGCCTATTCCATCAATGTCTAAGGAAGACAAATACGCATTGCAATTGATGGAAGATTCAGTTGAGATCGTGGACGGACATTATCAGTTACCATTGCCATGGAAGCCAGGATGTCCTGATTTGCCAGACAATCGAAGTGTTGCGATGAAACGCTTAAAGTACATTGAACTAAAATTGAAGAGTGATCCTGTTTTGAAAAAGAAGTACTGTGATACTATGGAGAAATATATTAGTCTTGGATTTGCAAAGCGTATCTCGAATGAATATAAAGTTGGCCGTAAAGGTGCAGTTTGGTACTTGCCTCATCACCCTGTGTTTTCTGAACAAAAGCCAGGCAAGGTACGCGTTGTCTTTGACGCTGCATCACGTTGCACGAATACTTCCTTGAATGACCAACTATTGAGAGGCCCGGATTCGGCAAATTCTCTACTTGGAACTCTTCTCCGCTTTAGACAACCAGAAATAGCTATTGTGGCTGACATCGAAGCAATGTTCCATCAGGTGAAAGTACACCCGAAGGATTGGAATGTATTGCGATTTATGTGGTGGCCTGGAGGTGATTTGTCACAGGATCCATCAGAATATTTTATGGTCAGGCACATATTTGGTAGCGTCTCATCTCCATTTTGTGCTAATTGGAGTCTGAAGAAGACAGCTCAAGATCATCAAGATGAATTTGACGAAAATGTTGTCAAAGGAGTTGAGCGAAATTTTTATGTTGATGATTACCTGAATTGCTCATCTACTGTAGACCAGGGAATTCATATTGTTCGAGAAATGAATAAATTGCTGGAGAAAAAAGGATTTCATCTAGCAAAGTGGAAAAGTTCCAATCCTGAAGTTCTGTCAGAGATTCCTGCTAAAGACAGAGCAGACACTGCGTCAAGTGTAAACTTAATACCTGAAAAGATCGATCGAGTACTCGGAATAAAGTGGAATATCCAAGAAGATTGTTTTGGATTTGATGTTAATGTGAAATCAAAACCCGCAACAAAACGAGGGATTTTGTCTGTACTCAGTTCGATATTTGACCCGATGGGAATAGTGGCACCTGTAATACTAAAGGAAAGGATATTGATGCAGCAGTTATGTCGAAATAATTATGAATGGGACGATGAAATATCGAATAGTGAAAATATATTGTGGAACAGATGGCTCGAAGATATTCCCGGACTTGAGAATATATTCATGCAAAGATGTTTTGCGCCGTCTGGTTTTGGCAATATTGTGACTCGTCAAATACACCATTTTGCAGATGGCTCTGCAGTTGCCTATGGAACTGTATCGTATTTGCGACTAATCAATGAAGATGGGAAGATTCATGTTGCGTTTCTTTTAGGAAAAGCTCGACTTGCACCCATTAAAACTGTTTCAATACCACGGCTGGAGTTGACTGCTGCCGCTCTTGCAGTCAAATTAGATTTATTCCTGAGACGTGAATTGGACTTCGAAGAAATAGAGTCGATGTTTTGGACAGACTCAACTTCCGTGCTTTTGAGTATTAATAATACATCACGAAGATTTCCAACATTTGTGGCAAATCGACTTGCAAAGATTGAAGAGGGATCGAATGCTTTACAGTGGAGATATGTACCTACAGATTTGAATCCCGCAGATGATGCATCCAGAAGATTGTCGGTACTATCGTTGATGGATGAACGATGGCTGAAGGGACCATCATTTCTCCAAGAGCAAGAGGAACATTGGCCTAAACCGCCAGTACAGTTACCTGAGCTTCCTGATGAATTTGTAAGATGCAAGCCACGAGTTGTTGCGAATTATGTTTCTGAGTTTGATTTGAAGCCAATGGATAAATTTATTTCATATTTCTCAACATGGTATAAATTGAAAAAGGCAAGTGCATGGATGATTCGATTTAAAGAATACCTTCATAAGAAGAAGAAATATAAGTGCAATGAGAAACTTGAAGAATTGCGAGTTGCTGGAGACGACATTTTGAAATACATACAGAGACAAGAATTTGGCGAAGTTATTGATGCATTGCAGAAAGCCAATCATAGAAGTACATCTGGGAAACAAGTACTGAAGAGATTGAAGATTGCAAATTTCCTGCATAAACTCAATCCGATTATGAAAGATGGCTTCATCAGAGTTGGTGGGAGATTGAGAAATGCACCGGTTGATTTCGATGTTAAACATCCGATTATACTTCCACAAAAACATCATGTAACTGAGATGATTATAAGAGAACATCATGTATCTACACATCATTCTGGTATGGGGAGTACATGGACTTCTCTGAGACAACGATTTTGGAACGTTAAAGGAGGCGCTATGGTGAAATCTGTTATCAGAAAATGCATGTTTTGTCGAAGAAGAAGTTCACCTGTGAGTAAACAGATTATGGCAGATCTTCCGAAAGAAAGAGTCACACCAGGTGAAAGATCATTTACCTACGTTGGAGTGGATTACTTCGGACATTTTCTTGTAAAGCAAGGACGAAGTACTGTCAAGAGGTGGGGCTGTATATTTACATGCATGACAACTCGTGCCGTACACTTGGAAGTTGCATACTCGATGGATGCAGATTCATTCATAAATGCGTTAAGAAGATTTATTGCACGTAGAAGTAGACCATTCAAGTTCATCTGTGACAACGGTAGTAACTTCGTTGCAACAAATAAAATCCTACGTAAAGAAATAGAAGTTTGGAATTCAAGCAAAGTTGGACAATTTTTGCGTCAGGAGAATATTAAATTTCATTTCAATCCACCTACTGCTTCTAATTTTGGAGGATGTTACGAAAGATTAATTCGGTCAGTTCGAAAGATTTTGGTTGCTCTCCTACACGATCAGTTGGTGTCAGATGAAGCTTTGGCTACTATTTTTTGTGAAGTGGAATCACAGTTGAATTCCAGACCCATCACTCCAATAAGTTTCGATCCGAAAGATGATGAGCCACTCACTCCAAATCACTTGCTGTTACTGAATCCTACAAGTAATTTACCTCCTGGCATATTCGACAAAAAGGACTGTTACACTCGACGAAGATGGCGACAAATTCAGTATTTAGCTGATCAGTTTTGGATCAGATGGACCAAAGAATACTTACCCACACTTCAGACACGACAGAAATGGACCTCTAAAGAACGTAATATGGAAGTTGGTGATATTGTGCTACTTGTAGACAATACTATATCCAGGGGGAAGTGGCAGACTGGACGTGTTATGGAAACTACACCTGATAAACTTGGAGCTGTGCGTCAAGTTACTGTGAAGACATCCAGGGGTTTATTGAGAAGGCCAATTGCAAAGTTGTGCTTGATTCATAGAGTTAATGAGTAAAATGTTTTCAAGTGTGTGATATCCTCGATGTAAGAAATTTGTGAGTAAGATGTTTTCACTGGGTTCCAACATCTGGCTGGGGGAATGTTACATCGAGAATCGCATTCACTTGATTTTTGTATTGACTTAAACATTGCGTCCGTTTAACTTGTGTAGTAATTTATTTGTTATTGTTGACGCCGTAATTTCACTTGATTGACAGTGTGCTTCTACACACTTTGTGACGAAACAATTGAGAGAGTCTTCGTGGCAATTGCTTGCCCAGACATGTCTCGCTTAGACATGGATAGTTTCGGTAATTTGCTTTAGATAGCGCTTTACTTTTGCAGAGAATGAGGCTCGTTTCGTTGTAATTTGTAAATAAGTTAAACTTGTTCAGCGACCTTGGTTTTTTGTTTTGACTGTAGGACGATTAAATAATGTAGATTATGGCTGCCCACCTAGGCCTAATTTAGGGATATTTTATGAGCATTAAATGGCCTTTTGTGATTGATTTTACAGTTATAGTTTATTTAATTGATTTGTTCGGATTTCATTGACGAATGAATTCATGTTCAACTTATGATAATTTAAGCCTGGAATAGCAGACAAATTCGGTATGTTATAATTTGTAACTCTTTCTGATTTGAAGGCTGCAAGTTATTCAATAGTAATTTGGTTCGACTTAATAATTAACTATGTTTGATAATTGTGTTCATAAATTTGAGTAGGCTTTCTAAAGGCCGAATTGTGTATGATTATTTATTTATTGCAAGTATTTTGTATTAATTTGTTTTTACGTTTGTATTAAGATAACCGTGTCAACTGTATACTTCGAGTTGTGTGTTTTTCTGGATTGAGGATACAAACTTGGGGCTTGAAAGACCGCGTTATTGAACTGTTAATAAATATCTAGTGTGCAGTCGGTGTCGTCCAGGTCACAAAGAACGGCTGTTACACTGACCACTAGATCGTTGAAATGCGATCGTGAAACCTCCACATATTGCAAACAGTTCATTGGTCCAATTATTGAAGGGAGAAGATATTTTTTTAAAACAAAAATGCAGCAACAAGGGAGAATAATAGGAAGAAAAAAAACAGCAATTTAAGAAAACGACTCATAGACCCATTTCGTGTCAATTAAATAAGTATCACTGTTTATTTTTAATAAAAAAGGTTAATATGATACTTGAAGACGAAAAATAAGCAAACATTTTGAAGCTGGAGTCGTCTGGTGAACTCGTAATATTTTAATAAACACCGATAAACTAAATAAAATTCTACTCTAAAATTACTGTGGTGCCCCTCTTTCCTTGGTGCCCTAAGCACGTGGTTATATTGTTTAATCGGAAATATATACTACTACGGTTAAATGGTTAATCCGGCGCTGGATCCAAGAGTGCGACAATATCAGCAATATTATTTTCACAAAATCAGTCAGAGCATGGGTGTTTAGCACAAGAAATATTTCATGATATATATAACAAAACTAGCTTCAGTTGTTGCATCGGATTCCTTGCCAAATGATATCATAAATTTCTGCCATGCGGGGTTAATTGAGCGAGAGGATTGCTGGAGTTCCCGCGGCCGTAGGGTGGTTCACGTAACCGCTGGTCGGTTACGGCTTCCTCTACCATCAAGTCTGTGCACCAGAAAACAAATAATTGGCAAACTAATCCCTTATCCGACATTGACTGGAAACCGGACAATAGGCCGTGGTTATATGACGATGGCATGTGATTAAGCCGTCATTCCGGCTGTACTCCAGGAGATAATTATGTGAATCTTATCTATCACGGCATACCGCCAGCAACAAAACATTTGGCCATCATAACGTGGGATTTGTCGCTTAACTGATTTAAAATTCCATTCCAATGATTTTCTCACTAAAACATAATTTGTCCTAATCATTGATGAAAACTTCTTCTATACAGTTTCTCTTGGTTGAATTTGGATAATAATTTGGATAATAATTAATGCTAGCGAGAAGAGCCTCATTAAATCTCTCGCGGGCCGCAGCCGCGGTTTGCCCACAGTTGCTGTATTCCATGCCAAGATCGAAATCCAAGTTTTTTGTCATTGGTCTATCTCATGCCGAAATTTACTGGTGATTGGACACAATTAAAATAAGTGCAAAAGGTTTTAAATATAAAATTTCCTAGAGTTTTAATACAGTTGCGTACAGTGAAAGCAGGGCTTCCCACGTGGTTCAGATGGACCCCCACAGTCCCACATTGCGATTACAGGGGTCCACAGATAAAGGGAATTATATAAAATGAATACATTTTATTAAAATTGTTGCTCTTTTTATATGTTATTGGATAAACGAAAGGGCACTTGAACGATAATGCAGAAATGAAGCTCCATATTAGTGACTTGACCCCACGGATCTTGATGCTTGTGAATATCGAGCGGCCACAAGGTTTTCACTGATTATTCTGTTAGTCTTGTTACCAATCAATTTTGTTATAGAATTTAAACTTAAATTCATTTGAAAAAAAAAGTTTGTTCTGGGTACCGATACTTAAAAAACAGCGGGCAATACGGTGACAAAACCGTCCCAATCTATGCGAGTTGTATTTAGGGTTATTAATTGAGAATGGAAATAATTGAACGAACATATCATAGATACACTAGTTGAAGTGCTTTGATCATAGATTCTTTTAAATTAAAATCAAAATGAATATGCAAACTTAGTACCAGTGCCAAACTCAACAAGCAAGTTCCAGGCAGTCCAAAGTTTAATGTGGTAAAAATACTCTGTAGATTAAAACTGAAAAGTTCTTCTAATACAGCAAGTGATTTAACTAGGATTTATCCAATAAACACTTGGAGGTCCACACGACTTCGAAATAAATATTAGAGGTTCATAGTGAAAAAAGTTAGCAAGCCCTGGTGCAACGACTAACACACCGCGCTGATGTAATGAATTTGATACAGTAAAGCACCACCGCGTGGATACTATATTCGGTTTGTTGTTGTTAACGTTTGCCACTTTATCAACCAATCAGCATTCGGCATTCTTCGACCCCAGTTTCAATCGTGCGGTGTTCGGTGGACTCGCTGCTCGTCATTTAGATTTCCTGGTGCAGTGGGTAGGATACCAGTGTGATAGTGATACCAGTGCCCGTATTTCTAATCTAACCCAACTTCAGTGATCAGTTGGTCGCACTCGACTACAAAGAGGTCTGGTGTGTTTCCGTCTTTTTGCATTTTCTACGTCGACGTTTTAGGACTATAGGGGCGTAATAATCAGCTTGGCAATATATTTTCAATAGACAGATAGAAGTTTTTCTTTACTATTCACTCCCGATTAGAAAATCGATCAATTTGGCAGTGGCAACCATTACAAAATTATTAATATGGAGTGGCAAATGATTTTTTATTTTTTTTGTTTACTATGTACCGTAATTTACCAAAAGTGGGTCTGGTATAGTTTAGTACCACATGTACTTCTAGTTGACCTGGCTCAACAATTTTTGCATATGTCAATCCTAACCCCCACCTGACTACGTCACCGAAAAATTACGTCATTTCAGCGTCACAGTGGCGTAATAAGGCCCACCAAAGTATGTGGATGGTCGTCCAAAATGCGCAGACGATCGCCAGAAATCGAGCAGGCAATTTCTCTCGTTTTCTCGTCACAATGATCACGATAGGAGAGAGATCGCCGGCTTTAGCAAGTTCGTTATCGGCGGCGCAGATGTCATTTCGGGCGATCGTAATTATACTTTGGCAATCCCTATGACGTGATGGTGACGTCGTAGTGACGTAATTTTTGGATGGCATAGTCAGGTGGGCGTTAGGAATAACTAACATATGTAAAATTCGTTAAGCTACGCCCACTGAAAGTACTTGTGGTACTAAACTATACTAGACCCCCAAAAGTTTATGCGTTTTTTTACTCAGTAATTTCTCTGTGGTCAAGTCTGCAAGTGGTTGTGTGTGCATGTGTGAAATAATTTTAGATGAGTGAACACGAACCACTTCTTTTTGGCAAAACCTTCCATCTTACAGTCCTATTTTTTGTACGTTATCCAATGTTTTGTTTGCTCTCCTGATTTCATAATCCTGTAATCAGTTTTTATTTATATGTTTTTATCAATCATTTTATTGCCACTTACAGACTTATGCTGATTATGGAATCGAAATAAACTTATACTTATAACAATGTTTATAGGTAGTGGTATGGCAGTATGGTGTGGTACCGAATCATTTTTAATGCGATTAGGTCATAAGTAGATATTGAATAAAGGGATTCCGTTACTGATGGAAGTTAGAAGCTAAACAAATCCACTACTTTTACCGTCTTGCATTGTAGTGCTCAAGTCATCGGGAAAGCTGTCTTCCACAAGAACAAATATTTCTGTGTCCTCTTGGAGTTGTTTTATTTTAGCTTTAAGATGCTTTCTCGAGAATATTAATGTTTTTTTTTCTATTGGAGCTTTAAAAAGATCGAAATCGCCGTAAAAAATGTGAATTTTAGTCAAGTTTCCAGCCTCCAGCCAGCCAGCCCACCCTTTCCAACTACATATATGTACATCCAAATATTTTAGCATTGTGTGGTTTGAATTACAGAATTAAGTCAGAACTTGTTACATTGAAAAAATTTTTCTATTACAGCGTTGTATGAAGGTTCAGTTTTTGACAATAAGTTTGTTGGCTTCAATTTGTCAATGGAATGGCTGCTTCACCAATCCATGTTCATGTGCAAGATAACACCCCAGTTCATGTTCATGTTAAGAAACCAAAGTCTGCCGTCATCAACCGACATCAGGTTTGATTTTTATGTATTCAGCTTTATCGTTGGGTATTTTGGTATATGGTGCGATGAACAATAAATTTCCTAACTGCATAGTATACATTGTAGCAACAGGCAACAAGTATGCATTAATAAAATGATCTTTTTTATGTCCAGCCTAGTTCTCAACAGACTCTTTTTGTATTAGTCATTTTCATGGGGCTTTTATCATAAATTCAAAGTGATACTTTATGATGCAACCCATTCTGGAGTCTGCAAATGTGTGACTATGCCAATTTTATGATTTTATTCTATGAGGAAATTACTCCAATCATTATATTATAGGAATAAGACACTCCGGATTTAAAAAGAATCCATGCAGAGCATAACTTACCATTTCAATGACATATATCTTCATTTGCATAGGCTGTTGCAGTGTTATTCATATTGCTAGTTAGTTGGTTGAACAGTTTTAATGTTGCTTTGTATGACTGAATTATTCATAGTGAATGCTCACTGTTTTACTGAGAAGTCTTTACAGGGAAGGCAGCAAGGAAATTTGCTCTAATCAATGTATATTCATAGCTCATAGGAATATAATACGTAAGAAAGTATAATGTAGAAAATATGAAGTGGTGTCCAGATATTGTTGTTGTCCAGAGTTTTACTGTATCAAATATAACCAATTTGGAAAGAATCCAAATATAAAACCGAACCTCTATAGAGTTGTATGGTTCTTGGGAGCCCATTTTTAAATTTTTTTTTTATGTTTGAAAAAGCCTGACAAGCTGATAGCAGACTTACCAAGCAGCTCACACAGACCGCAGAAACCAACTGCAAAAAGTCGAAGCAAAGCAATAAATGGACCATGGATTCCTGCACCTGGGAGAACATCCCTGAGAGACAAAACTAATCAAGGCTTCAAATGGGACGTATGTTCAATGCATACTATTTTTCAATCGTTCAAATGAAGATATGCTTATGCCTATATTCTGTGTGTGTAATTTGCTTTAATATTCGCTTCAACCATTTTGACAGGATTTTTTGGGGCGCCAGCTCCATCAGGAATATTATATGTGTAAACCCAAGCTTTACTCAACGATGTATGTTGCAAATTTAATGTGTTGTAGAAAATTTCAGCTGGATTTTCCAGTTATAAACTAGTCTTCTTTAAAACATTTGTCACAATTACAAAATGTTTAATACCTTTTAAAAATGGACCAAGTTTTTTGCTGAATAAGCAATTTCTATAGCTGCAGGTTTACATATTTTATTGTAAATATTTTAGAATGGGAGAAGTCAACTGGAAGTAAATCTGCCATCAAGTAGAGAGGCACAGGATGCAAATTCGGCACTGAAAGTTGGAGATTTGTCACTTCATGACGAAGATGATGTACGGAGCCATATTATGAACTATGAAAAAAAAATTGAAGATCTAATGAAAGAAGTTGGAACTTTGAGAAATGAAGTTAGTTTTATTGTATTTGTTGTTAAACATGTTTATGTGTATTTGGTGACTGGTAACATTATAAACAAATGTGTATATCAAAATAAGCATATTTTACTATCAAATTTGACATTTCAATTGAGTTTCCGCAGATGCAAATATGGTTGCAAATGTTTGTGGGTTTGTGGGTGATTCATATGGGCATTATGCTGTTGCTGTCACTATCAGTAGCATAAGCAATTTTCAAAATATCAATATGAAATGTGGGAGATCTCTAATATCAATATTTGGAATGCAGTAAAAATAGTAAATATTAGTTTTATGAGTCCTAAATGGATTGGAGTACATAAATATATCCTGGAAGAACGATCGAAAACATTTTTGTTATCTTGGCTATAATTTTTAATAACATTTACTTGTAATGGTATCGTCGCCATGTTCAAACTGAACAAAATTCAACATATTAAAAAAAATATTGGTATTGAAATTTTACTGATATCATCTTTTTGCAAGAAAAATCAGCATTATGTAATTATGAGTTAAGAACTTATTAGGAAACATCTAAGCCAACACTATGTTTTTTAGTAAGCTTTATAACAGTGGTTCTCAAACTTTTTAAGCCGCGCCCCCTTTTTAGAATTTGCCAAGTCTCGCGCCCCACCTTTAAAATAAATAGCTAGCAAGCTCAAAATAACAGATAATACGGCGCAAGTATTTATTTATTCAAAAAACACGTTGAAATAATGTGGATGAAACATAAATATTGCAAAGTTTTGAATTGGAAATATCCAAAATAAGGCGTGCAAGATCAAATCTACAACTAATATTTTAATTAGCTTCACGCCCCTCAAAAATTGTCTACGCCCCCCACTGATTGAGAACCACTGCTTTATAAAAATACATTCTTGCCGAAACTGATGGTTTGAGCAAAACTATCTCATGAAAGACACCCATCCAACTTTTGTAAATGGTTATCTAGCTCAGTGGTTCTCAACCTCTTTTTTAAGCACCCAAATTAAAAAAAAAAATTGATTTTGTAAAATATTGCGAGTTCCCGACCCAAGGATATGTCCAAATACTAATTGTGTAGTACTTTCATTATGACCAAAAGTTAATGAATAATATAAAGCAATCCATTTTATATAACATTTATTTCCCTTTTCCCCAGAAATTACTTAAAAGGAGAAAACTGCACGTGTTTGCCCTCATCGAGTTTTTGAAATCGACTTGTGGCTTCACCTAAGCAAAATAATTGCTGCCTAGTTTTTATGCAGTGATACTCCAAACACATGCAGAGACTGTTGAGCAACACATCAATACTAAATATAAAGTAAACAATAAAATTTATTATAAAATAGAAATAGTAACATTTAGGTTTTTTTTGAAAAAAGCAAGTGACCCAAAAAAGTATTCAGGCGACCCAGTTTTGGGTCCCGACCCATAAGTTGAGAAACACTGATCTAGCTAATTCAAGGATTGTAATGAAGCTATGATTTGCTTATACATTTTCAACAGTTATAAAAGAAACCGTTTACCACATATATAATATAGTCTATGATGCACTAGTATAATTATAATTGTATATAATAGTGAGAGGGAGACAATTGATTTTATTGTTTTAGACAATATCTCTTTTACATAACCAAGAAGATCTCTGTAGAGGTCAAAGTTATGGTGCAGTAAAGAAAGGTAGGGAAGTTAGTGGTGGAAGTAATAATGAAATGAAGGTTATATTACCCAATGAGCGTAGTTCATTTCTGAAGGCAGAGGAAAGACCATCTGATTTAGCAGGGAATAAGAAGCTGCATAGCAGTGAGCAGAAAGATAATCTTCCTGTTGAGAAAGTCACAAGTGGGTATGAAAACGGACATTTATTTTGGAAATATCCAATTTCTGAGCCCAAAATAATTTGAGTAAAATTTGAATAAGCGACAGAATATATTGTTCAGTGATGATGGCGAGCTTTTCTTTATATATTTAATTATTTTATACTATATTTAGTGATGAAATTTTCTAGGATTTTTTCTTTAATCAAATTTCGAGTTGGCTGTTCTGAGAACTCCCGAGATCAATAAATTGGTTATAAAAAAACGCCTCATAAAAAGTGCTTGAAATTTATCTAAATGCTCATAAAACCCTTATGACTCGATTTTTTATTCCGCATTGCAGCTAAATTTTATTACAGACCAAGAAATTATCATGGAAGATGCTTCACACCATGTGTGCCAATAAATAATGTTGAAAGGAGAGTAAACAAGGCTTTATCACGTTTAGTTAGAGATTGTAATAGAAAGGAATTGAATGATGATGATAGATTAGAGAAACTTGCTGATACAATTGAATCACCGATGTTTAATCATGACCTTATTGAGACAAAGTCTTCTCTGGAGAATGTTTTATATTTTGATAAGTATGTAAAATTATTCAAAATATATGTTGTTATTTTCTATTTCACTATAAATAAAAATAGAACAGGATTTAAGTATTTTAGAACAGAGAATTTTTCTGAATTAGACATCCCTGACTTGTGTTAAGCCTTTCTAACATTTTATAAGAAGGTAAATTATTATCTGATATTTAACTGTTATCCATGACACGTCTAATTGTATATTAATAATTCAACAGAAAAATAGGTACTACACCGAACCACATTAACCTGAAGCTTTATGTTGAATGCTCCCTGTATTGTTCCGAGATATGTTTGTGTATATACAGTATTACATATAGGTGTTGTGATAGTTGATCTGATACAACTGATTTCAAAGTTTTGTTTTCTTTAGTTCATACAGGAGACAGTTTGATAAAGAAGAGGAGATATTAGCATTAGATTCAGACATGAACTCAAATTCTTTAAAAAAGGTGTTATGTTATTCAACTTATTAATTTTGAATTTCACTCCTCCTGCCATGTTCACTTTTATGAATCGCCCAAAACAATGGAATTTCACACTACCTACCAGCTACCACTCCTTTCACGGATTAGTTATTCAAACGGAGTACTTAGTTACATTCAATAATCGAATTTTTGACAATGACAACGTTTTTGAAACAACAAAAAAGTATTAGAAATTCCCTCAAATATCTCGAATCCAAAGCCAGAAAGGCACAATACAAAAGTACTTTTTTAAAACAGAAATGGAGACAAAATATAGAATTATGCCCTTCAACTTTCTTGTCACATGTTTTATAATAAACAATTCACTTATCACTGTATCTGAATCAAGAAGACTATTTTAAAATGCAATTAAAAGAGAGTACAATCTGTCAGTGCTATCGCGTAAATATTCTATACCATGCCTATTGACTACCACTAGGGAATGGAAAAATTGCAATATATTATCGAATAAAATTGTATTATTATTACAAAGCTATTCTTTTTCTTTATTGTCTAATTGCCAGGTGAGATTTAATAAAGAACTGTCAGAAAGTACACCAGGGATTACAAGTACTACTAAAAAGGCTGGAAATAATATAAAGCAAACGCAGCTACAAAGTACACAGGTTCCAGTCAGACGAGTTGCTATAAGACCAGCGAAAGTATTCAGTGATAGTTTGATATAAAATAGTGATAGTGAAACAAAAAAAACTCAGATGAACAAAATCAACTTCTGTATGTTTCTGCAAACCCTCTTTTATCAGACGTTATATAAACCTATATAAAATTGTGTTTACCTGTAGTATTACATTTTTTTTAGATGCTAGCCAAAATGCTAAAAATTTAACTAATTTACATTTAAAAGAAATATTAGGTTGGATATTGTTTGTATAGGTTTTTAGGTTTGGTTTATTTTTATAGGTTACTTATTTGTTAGAGACTAGAGTGCTGCTTTATTTTGTCTCTCAGAATTGGACAGGAATTTTATTACCTGGATGTTCTGAATTAGAAGCTCATATATTGTGCGAAAAGTTGTAATATTTCTGGTTCGGCATATATTGTACTTGTATGTCAGCTTGTTTTCAAGCTTCTGGTTTGTAATCGTTCGCCATTCATGAAACCAGATTTTGTACTGGGATATATTTTTTGTGTAATAAACGTTTCATGTTGAATACTATTTCTTCATTGTAAGTTATGTCCCTTTAGTTATTTTGATTAATTATAGACTGTAATCATCAGTCGTGTGAAAAATTGTAAGATTTGGACTCATTTGATCACTACATAATACATTGATAAATCTTCTGAATTTGTTAGGTCGAGTTGAAGAAAATTGAACATGAGATTGAAGACAGAGATGAACAGCTTGAAGCATCAAGAGCAGTGAGAATCTTCTTTTCATTCCAAAAAATATTCTATTTTTAGAATAACATAAGATTTGAAAATATTGCTCGCCAAACTAATTTCCTCTTTTGATATACCTCCTAATGTTTTTTAAATTTTATATTTGACCTTCTAGTACTGTTTGTTGCAATCCAAATTATTGACTTCATTGGCTCATTGCTGATTCATTGTTTTTTACAAATTTGTTTTGTTGTGCATGAATATTCTCTCTCAATTAGGCATTGGAACGACAGCAAAAAGAGCTTGACTTGGTCCAGAAAGAATATCAAGAAACAGAAAAGGAAAATAACAGACTTCGAAAAAGTGTTGAAAGGATAAAAGATGATCTTGGAAGAAGTTTGTATGTTGGATATTAGTTCTATTAATTTTAGTTAGTACATAATTTTGTGTTCATCAATTCAATTATATTTACATAAATAGAGAATAATCAATAAAAAAGTCATCTCCTGACATTTTTTGTAAGACTTAACAATTTTTTTTCAAAGGGATATTTCAGAACTTGGTTCAAGTAAGGATGAACTTCTTAAGAAATTGATCGAAGTAGAATTGGATGGAGCGTCATGTGAAAAACAAATTGTTACTTTGAGGAATGTTGTCAAAAGATTATGTCATGTAAGGACTTCCTCCAAAAATTATCATAGAATTAAGTAAAATAACGCAGTGTTTTTCAACCGGGGTGCCGCGGCACACCGGTGTGCCATAACATATTGTCAGGGGTGCCGTGGGAAATTCTCTAATTATTGTGTCTATGCGGTGTAGTGCCCGGCACAGTAATCATGTAGTACTGTTCCATATCAGAAGGTGGCGAAAAATGGTCACGCATGGATGAGGCGGCAGATAGCTGTAACGATCAATCTTTTCACAATTAAATGTTCACAATATCATGGTTCATTTACCACCAAGTGTGACATCATTCATATGTCAGGTGATACGAGCCCGCCTTCGACCGACTCACTTAAGGTCATTCTCGTTCTTCCTGACTGCGCTTAGCATTTGTGAAGGAGAAGTTTTTGAAAAGAAAAAATGCTGACACTGTAGTGGACCTTGAAAAATTCCGGGCCCAAATGAGAGCCCTAGTATGAGTGGAGGTGAAAAGAAAGCAAAGACAAGGCTATACAACAAAAACTATATCTTTCATCAATTCCTGCCAGGATATCTGCTCTATTTCTAACTGAGTGAGAATAAATATGACCGATTGTGTAATACTTAGATTACTATTCAAGATGTCCAATTCAACATCTTTCTTCAATGCTAAAAAGCCTATATTAACAATATAACACTTGTATTGTGAATATTAGGTCTTTTCCTCACATTTTCAGCTCATGGTGTGCCGCGGGATTTTCTCAATGAAAAAAGAGTGTCTTGACTTGAAAAAGGTTGAAAAACACTGAAATACCGATTAAAAAAAGTGTATAATACAGTTCAATTCATGTCTCCAGACAGCAATGACTAATGGTTGTGCCTGGAATGCATTCGACTATTTTTGATATCTTCTTGTGACCCGATGAAACATGCTTTTAACAGCACTTTTTTCCTTGTCAGTGTTCAAAGCTTTAACCACGGAGTCTGCAACTCAAATTTTTGACTGAAAATGAGGGATAGAGTATTAAGACTGAAAGGCGTTGTATGCCCATATAGATTTTATAGATGTCTCTGGACAGAATCATTAGTTTGTAGGACGTTCAAGTTGAGAGGTATTTTTGAAAGCATCGCACGTTAGGAAATATTTGCGTTAAAAATGAAAAATTTAATAACAAGATCATAATCGTGTAAGTTATCAAAATTGCAAAATCAATATTCTATGAAAAGATATGTTAACGTGGGCTGGGTATACCGAACGCCTAGCACCTAGCAGACGTGAGGAGTACATCTTTTGGTGCAAAAATGTGTGTTTTTTACCATTCCTACTTACACTCTCGGTAGATTTGATCGGATAGAAAACAGATTTGGATCACAATCACACATCTCGAATTTAGATGTATCAGTAATATTGATAATATTTATTTTAGGATAATCGCATTTCTCCATCGAACTTAGCTGTGTTAAATAAAGAAAGAGATTTGCTTGTCCAAAAACTGGAGGAGTTTGAAGCATCAAATACTGCATTACGGAGCCTTCTACAAACTCACCATGAGGTTTGATTTTGGTCTAAATTTGTTTATTACAACAAACTATTCTTCTCTCTTCCCTGCCTTTGTGTCGGTGGATAGAATCGTTTAGCAACCTTAAGTTGATTTGCACTTCTTTGCTTGGTTGAAAGTTCTGCAATATTTTTTCCTTTTGGTTGGGAATAGCAGAAAATGTATAGTTTTAGAAACACAAACGCCAAGGTATGAAAACTTCCCAAACAATGAAAAGAACATACATGCTTAAACAATATCAATGAAGATTTCGTTAGTATATGTCCAATTTTGATATTGGCTCCCTAATAGTATTTTTTTAACTGTTTTTTGTACATGTTGGCAAAACCCTTTACTAAGGCCTCTATGGACTTGAAATGATTTTAGATATATGCTAAGATTCGGATCCAGACTCAGATTTAAGTCCAAGCCTTAATCTATTTCGTTGTATTTTTGTAGTTTACTAACCTTTTTAAAATGAAATTCTATTCATACTCTGTACTAACAATGACTTGTCGTTGTGCACATATACCGTAATTGGGAAATATAGATAGGTTTTCTATTTTGTCTTTTATTCCTAGGTCACAGCTGGTGTGAAGCGATCTGAAGAAGATAGAAATACCATGATTAGAAAAGTTGCTGAATCTGACTCCACTGCTTTGAGATTCAAATCTGAATTAGCTTATTTGAAAAATGAACTGGATCAGGTTTTGTCTCAGGTAAATTGACAAGATCATTGTTTAACACTGATTCTATTATATATATTGGTGATTTTCGACTGGGATTCTGTGGAATTCGCTCCTCTGGAATGTTTCATAGAGGTTTGCACTCCAATGTGAGGTAGAAACTACTGATCTGTAAGATGGAATGAAGTTAACTACTTCATTTTCATTTATGGAATAAAATTTTTATGCTCCTATAGACTGAGAGTGTGTGATTTCTATTATGACATTTGCAAATGCCTTTAATAAAAATAAGAACATCTGTTTCAACTATAAACAGTATAAATGAACAATATCTTTGCAGTGCCAGTGTCTGCTAATTTATCAAAACAGTGTTATGTTCAAATATGACTGGTTTACTGAGCTAACCCTCCTTTAATGTGTTCATGTAACTTGCGTCTCTCTCTGTGTGGTTACCTATTCATATACAATAAATACCAAATGTGTACCAAGACTTTTATAGAGGATACCTTCTGGGTATTATGATTTGACAGTCCTGTTTGTTCATTTTTGTTCAAAATCAGCGACGCAATGTTGCTGAAAGACCCGCAAATAAATTTCAGGCTTTTATTTTAGATGTATTTTACTGTCATGTTTCTAATTTGTTATTACTAGTTAAGTGAAGAAAAAAATCACAGTAGGACTCTAACAGAGTTGAACAAATCAATAGATGCAACAAGAGCTCACTTGCAAAGAGAACTTCGTGCAAAGGAAATGGAAAACAATAGACTCCAAGTGCAGTTGAGGGTAGGTGGTATGATTTCTGTATATGCTGTAACGTAATTACGATAGTGTGCTTTCCATATCATGCCCTGATGAAATTTTCCTGAATAGAAATTCGAAACGTCGGGCACGTTGCATCGTTTTGCTATACACCGGTTGTGCTTTATTTATCATTGACTCCAATAAATATATGTTATAAAATAGCCAATGCTTTTTGCTATCTTTAATACAATGCATATTATGTGCTTTTCAAGAACATGGAAAGGGACACCACTATTGCACAAAAAGAAGCAGAAGATATAACAGCAGCTGCAAGATTTTCACAAGAGACTATAACTGCAGAAAAAGAAGCTCTAAAGAAAGCGACTCGTGCTCAAAGACAGAGGGCTGATCAGGCTGATCAAATTCTCAGAGAGACAGAAACAAGGTTGGCAGAAAAACAAAATCAACTTTCCAAAGCTCATGAGGAATGTGAAACATGGAAATCTAGGTGTGTAATTATAATAAAATTTCGTTACCAAGGAATTACATAAACCTGCTTCGTAATTTCAACATCAATGTACAACTCGCGGTACTCCCGTAGTATGTGTACCAGGTTAGGATTAGGCCATAATTTTATTCTGATTTTCCTTATTTTAGTTCTATTACGAGTTCGGGGACTGTCTGCGTTAGCCAAGTGAATATTCCCCTACCCATAGGTTTCAGTCCCTTCACACAACTCGATGTAGAATAGGCGAACAAAATTAGTTATCTCCATATTGGTACACATACTTCTGGAGGGCCCAATTATGGTATTGAGGAATTACAAAAACTGGCTTTGTAGTTTCAACACCAATGTAAACTCAAATTTTTCACTTGTCTTATCTGTATTTACATCTAGGTATCATCGCGCAATGGATGATAGAGCCCGATCTGATAACCAAGTCAAATCATTGACTGAAAAGTTGGATGAATCTGAAGCAATGTTAAGAAGAAATGAAAACAAATCAAGGGATAGAGATGCAGAATTGACAGAAAAACTACATAAGTATGATGGTTTGTATTTACAAGCTGATTTTTTATTTCATTTATATTTTCTGAAATAAGAAAAAAATAGTCACAGCATTCACCGGTGAGTATTATAGATCTTTCACCCGGACTACTATATTTGTAAGGACCGGGATTGCATTCCCCAAATACTCAAAATTTTGCCATGACATGTACCTAAACAACAATAATTATCTAATTGTCCATATTGTATGGTATTATTGTAGTGTGTGTACCAGGCTAGGGTTAGGGCATAATTTTATTCCGACTTCCCTTATTTTAGTTCTATTACAAGTTCGGAGACTGTCTGTGTTAGCCAAGTGAACATACCCCCCATCCATAGATTTCAATCCCTTTACACAACTTGATGTAAAGTAGGCGGACAAAATTAGTTACCTCCATATTGGTACACACACTTCCGAAGCGCCCATTGTACATATTAAAGAATAAACATAAATAATAAAGATGAAAATCAGGTATCACTGTATTTGATTCAGTTGATCTGAACAATGATGTTAATTTTTTTAATTTTAGATTATCATCTGACAATGGTTCGAATCAACTGGAATGTGAACGACTAAAAGCAGAGTTGAGAACAACTGGAGAAAAGTTGAAGTTGGCATTGGAAGATGCTGCAGGACAACGTAACCAAGTTCAACAATATGAAACATTAAACTCAGAATTGCGAGCAGGATTGGCTAAAAGTAAAAATGAAGCTGAAGAGGTGAAGTATTTTATCCGGTATAAGTTTTGTTAAATTGCAAGTATTTTTAGACAGCATTGGATAGCTTTAAATAATTCAGTTACATAACTTTACACAAGACTTGCGTTGCCAGACAGACTGCCAGGCAATGTGTCTTTGTATACGAAATAATCATTTTGAAAGAAAGCCTTAATTTGAAAATTTATCATACAATGTGCAACATTTTTAACGTTCAACATGTTATACTGAAAGAACAAATTGTAAGTAAAATCGATTTGTAGGGCGGCGTCTAACCAATGGTGTTTGGTTAAACACTATTTCAGCAGATATCTGGGTACTCCCGTAGTATGTGTACCTGGTTGGGGTTAGGGGCTTAGGGCATATTTTTATTTGGATTTTCCTTATTTCAGTTCTATTAGTTTGGGGGGGGGGGACTGTCTGTGTTAGCTAAGTGAATATGCCCCCTGCCCATAGGTTTCAGTCCCTTTACACAACTTGATGTAAAGTAGGCGAACAAAATTAGTTATCTCCATATTGGTACACATACTTCTGAAGCGCTGATATTTGTACATATCCTCGTCAACTTTACAGCTATATGGGAACCATATATGATGAATTTACTCAACCAGCATTTATTTGTAAATATCAGTCTTATTAGCGAAAGGATCGATGGACATGGCATTATTTATTCTATATTCAAAAATAGTCAGTTAGCAGAAGTGTCAGTTTTGGATGAAGGCTTATAAAATCAGTGTACCTGTCCTGTTTATGGTTATGAAATTTTTTTCACTGATTGTTAATTTTTCTAACTTAAGGCATTACTGAGTGCTGAGCGAGCAGAACGAGAGGCAAGACGTATGAGAGAGCAAGGTTCTGATGAAATTGAACGAGTTCGAAAGCAAATGCTGCAAAGAATGAAAGATCTTCAACCTTTGCCAGAGTTACTAAAGGTGTGTCGCAACCACGATTTGTCATGCAACTGCTTAATGTTATCTGGATTATTATTTTTTTGTAAATGAAATCAAGCTGATTTTTCTGAAATTGCTTCGAATTGATGATTCAAAATTATGAGACTTACCTCCCTAGATATCATCATTCAGCACTTTTTATTGCTGCTTTTGAGATGAAAATTTTTACTTATTCTGACTTATGTTTTGTTTATGTCGTAAAAAACGATTGGTGTTAAGTTTAAGATTAGTAATAACAAGATTTATCTCATTAGTACTACAGATTGACATGTGGTGAAATACCCATTAGATGAGCATGAACAAAGGGCCCAGGTCCCAAAAGCGAATGTAGTGAATAGTGGAAAATGTGAATCCTTTTATTATTTAAGGAGACTGAAATGAAACTACAGGATGCTCAAGATCAAATTCATACATTTGAAAGAAGATCTGCAGAACAAACTCGAATCATCTCTGAATTGACAAGCAAGGTTTGATTGTTTGAAAACTGAATTTCCAAATTTTTTTTTTATTCTTACACCTTCGCTTTCGCTCCTATTGGAAGTATTTCCACTGTGTACAATGACCCCACGTAGTACGAACATAATGTCATTCCATAGAACAGGGGTTCTTAAACTTTTTTGAGCGCGACCCCAATCTGAGTTTTATGAATACTCGCGACCCAATCCTTAACATCGCAAAATGTATTTTTAATGTCAGTACTCTTTGACTCAAATATAGACCACTGACCTAGTGTGATTGGTGTTGGTGAAACTGAAATATCCCCTTCATTTTATATTATATATATCGGCTCTATTTTACTGGGAGATGCGCAAGTCGTCACTAAAATCCAGGCCATTGCGAGCCTTAGTTTTAATAACCGTCAGTGCGGAAATTCCTTGCTCACACAGACACATGGTCGCGAATGGTAGCAGAAAAGTCATTGGTTCGTTTCCAATTACCTATACCGCCGTCCGTTGCAAACATGACATCCTAGCTAGGCCTTCGGCAACACTCGCAATATACCACTGTTTACTCATCACATTGTTTTGGTTATTTTGCTTCAATAAGATGACATTCCGCACGGTCATAACAACGACAAGCGACGTGCATGGTTACGACACAAAAGTATAACACAAAACACGTTACTGGTCTATACATACATATAAACTGTAACGCAACAATGCGCTCAAGATAGTTCTTTTCGTAATTAACAATTTATATTTCATTGTTTTTGAATACCAAAATAAGAAGGTGAATTGATACAATGAACCAGCTCAAAGGTTCGGCCACTCCTCAAGATTTCTCTAGCATTGACACCTTTGGCGCGACCCATTTTTATTACCCATTTTCATACTTTAAGAATCACTGCCATAGAATATATGAACAGTGAGCTCTGCAATTTTAATTGTGTATTGGTATGTGATCATTACAATTTTGATTTTAAATATTTTTTTACTCAATTACTTGTATTGATAACTATTGTGTTACCTAACTTAACTTTCACTCTCGATGTAGACTAGTTTGAATAGCTTGCGTCATATTCTCTTAGGTGTTGGGAAAGATATGTTCTGGTATTCCATTTACTTATGAAGGTGAATATTTGCTGATGTTCAATTCACAATTTACAGGATGAAATGCAGTCAGATGATGTAGACTCTCTCAGACAAAATATTGCTACTCTGAAAGATGAAAATAGAGCGTTAATGGCTCGATTAGATATAGTCAATACTAATTTGAATGACAGAGATAACGTGTTACGAGAAAGTGCCATCGATAGAGCAGATAAGGATGAGAATATACAAACTCTTCAGGTAATATTTATAATTTATCTTGCATTTAAAATATTGTGTCATTTTGAGTAACTTGTGAAAAATTGGCTTGGTTTTCTATTTAGTCTTGTGATAATCAAGCATCTTTAAAAATGTTCATGTTAATTAGAAAACAGTGAAAAAATCTTGTTTCATTAATCTTGATGCGGTACTCCTGTAGTATGTGTAACAGGTTAGGGTTATGCATCATTTTATTCTGATTTTTCTTAATATGGTTCTATTACAAGTTCGGGGACTATCTGTGTTAGCCAAGTGAATATCTCCCCTTGCCCATAGGTTTCATTCCCTTTACACAACTTGATGTAAATTAGGCAAACAAAATTAGTGGCTTCCATATTGGTACACATACTTCTGGAGCAACCTTGATGCTGCTGACGATATTACTCAAAAATAGTTAGGCCGCTTCACAACTTTTCTTGAAAACCTATTTCAGTTGAAATTAGAAGAAAAGAATTATTTGTGCAGTTCTTTGCAACAACAACTTGATTCTGCACTTGAAGAAATTCGGAAAACAGCAAAAATGGAGAGAGACAAAGCTACAGCACGGGTAAGTCATCTATTGCTCTAAACTCTAAAACATTCTTCCTTTGTAAAACTTGACTGTTTGTACGCATGTTGTAATTTCAGGAAAAAGCATCAGAAGCCAGAATATGTGATCTGGAAACACAAATCACCTGTCTAAAAACAGATGTTGCCAGTGTAAAGAGGTCAAAACTTGATGTGAGCTCGTATATTTATTTTCTTAAATTATATTGAAAAACCAATGAAAAGGTACATGAAATTTGATTCACATAATTTACATGATATATGTCTTTAGCACTTCACTACGCTTCTGGTATTACAGTTCTATAAATTTTTGCAGACTGAAAGGAGATTACAGAGTCAAATTCAGGATGCCAGAGACCGACTGGAGCAATCTGAATCGACAAATAGGTCGATGAGAAATTATGTTAATTTTTTGAAAAGTTCCTACAGCACTGTATTTGGTGCAGATGCTGTTATGACATCTAGTCCTGCTAAAAGTGGGCCAGGAATGTCTTCTCCGAGATCACCTTACTGAAAAGCATATTTGTATTACCATACTTTTTGCATTAGACTCACTCAAGAATTTACACCCATGAACATTCATTTATAATTAGCATCACATGCAGTACTCATATTAGACAATATCTCATAGTGTTATTAGCTGTATGTAAATTAAGTATAAACTGCAAATTTCAACAATATGTAATAGTAGATCTCAACCATATTTAGGTGTAACAGACAGCTTGGTTTAGTTGTAACAGTTGAAATGTAAAAGGAGATGCAAGTGTTTTGGTTATTATCTTCAAATCCATGAGATATGTTACACATTTATTTCAGTTGATTGGACTTTTATTGTATATTACAAATAGGGCTGTGTTGTATTAGCATTTGTCTCTACATGACTTGGCAAATTTTTCAAGGGCAAATACTACTAATAGGCACCATGCAAAAAATTGTTATTATGTAATTTCGTCCTTCTTTATTACGGTAAGGCACAAACTTTTCTCTGTCTTGCCTTTCACGAAAACAAATTTATGGCCTAATATGTCTGAACGATGTCTATTGTCATATAGTCTTTCGTCAACCACAGATTTCAAATTCAGAAACCACTGCTCTTGAAATATTGCTTTGGTCAAGTTTTATTTATGCTTAACCTTGAGGCTATATATTGGTCTGAATTTGGCTGTGCCGGTTGTGGAGTGCAATATTTAATTGATCACATTTGTTGTTCACCTCAAATTGATGCATTGCATTGTCTTCTGTTTGGTTTGTATTACCCCATACTTATTTCTAGTTGGTAGTAACTATACTCGTTATTGAAATGGGTAATTATATTGTTGCAAGGTATTATAATGCAAAAGTGCGTCTCGATGTACACTAAGACTTGTTGTACTCAATTGGTTTGTCTACATCGAGATGCACCCTATTCTTCAACCTCACACATGCTGCTGATTTTAGAAAGAAATTCCAAGTAGATTGCAGATATTTCAATTTTACTGTATCGTTGTTTATTTTATCACAATTTTATTGTAGTTTTGAACGTAAAGTACTAAAAATGTCCTACGTTTTATATATTTTAATATATTTTTAGAGCATAAATGCATGTCATTTTTTTGTGACTTGTGACTTATTCAAATAAGATGGGACGCCGATGGAAAATAAGAGTCAAAAGTTTTGGAAAAATGAGAAGTTTTTTAAATTCATAAGAAAAAAGATTGCAAATTTTTCTGAAAAAAAACAAAGAGATTGCATTGTTTGGACGCTCTGTCATCTTTAGTTTATTGTCAGCGATGTTACACCACTACTGGTTTGAGCAACACGTCATTCCAAACGTTTCCCTTCTGGGTAGAACCGACTTGTTGAAATAAAATATATATATATAACTTATAGTTAAAGAGACAAGCGGATCACGTAAAGCAAAAAATTGAATATGATCCCAAAGGCTGCACGGAACAATTGCGGGCCATGTAACCGTTGTCTACCCCCAACGCCGGAAGCACGGCAATGGTCGTACTATGATTAAATAATCAGTGCGTAACGTGTAAAACAAAAGCGAATACAATTCAATTGTAGGTAAAGCCTCGGCGGTAGAAGTTTTAATAAGATGCGTCCTATACAACATACCGTGTTTCCCCGAAAATAAGACCGGGTCTTATTTCAATGTTCTTTCGAAAAATAACGTTAGGACTTGAATTTCAAATACACAAAATATGAAAACCGATATTCATTTACTTATGAATAACACGTTTTTATTTGAAATCACTGCTAAGCACAGATTATTAATCATTTAAAACGTGTTTAAAACTCTTTGAACTCTGTATCCCCAGAACGACGCTACTCTCTCACCCTGACCTCCCACGGCATCGCATCGATGTGACGCGTTAAAAGATTGTAATATCTCTAATTTTAAATCAACATAACTTCTAAACCATTAGATATCAGATGGTCTGTAATATGTCATATAAAAGATTATTTAGTCTTTTATTTTAAACTGGCATTATTTTTTACGAGATGTTTCGATGAGATGTGTAATCCCATTTTTAGTCGCACCTACCAATTTTTTGTATTTTGATAAGATTTAATACCTTTTTGAGAAATGTATCATCAATATGAGTAAAATATTGAAAAGTATACAAAATTACCTTTCGGTGAATATACGGATGACTTTCTTAACATACGCATAACTCATTTTATTGCAGAATTTGTACTATCGATTCCAATGGTTTGCGAACAAAATTGATCAACTATTTTGACGCCAAGTTTGCGTAACGACGCAAAGGGCGACGACGACATTGTGTGATAACGTTCATGTGACGTTTCGTGCTTAACGTTTTGCGTGAGGTAGATTGCGCAATTGCGTTCACAGCTTGAGTGCAGATTGTGTCATCATTGGATCAGTATCATATCCTCGGCCGCAGATAAAACCCTTTTATTCAGACGAATATTGATCGAACATAGTAAAATTGCTAGAATATAAAGGCCATTTTATATATATATGTTTATTATTTGAATATGGGACAAAAATGAATGGCCAAAGTGAAATATTTGATCCTCATGCATTTATGATGTTCCGCCGGAAATATCAAGGCTAATTATTCACCGTTGGACATCATGAAAATTGAATAAAAAAAAAACTGATACCGGGAACGCGGAAGACATGGTGGCACCAGTATCTCACCTGGTCAGTGTTTTACATTTTGCGGCCTCATTAGATTGTCGAAATTACTGCATATACGATACATTCCTGATATCGCTATATTTACAATGGATTTTAAACGAAAGCTTTGTCCAGATGAAATATTTGATAGTATTCATCTATCAGAAGAAGAAAATATGGCACAATGAAGTCCAGCATTGGCGCTAAACAATGCATCCATCGATATGTTCCATCATTCCGTTTTTAGAAATCCGTAATTTTGCTATTCGTATTTTTCATATCTTTATAAATTAAAACGGCAATAAACTGCATATTGTGTGTTTTAGTCGAACAGATTTTGAGGCTAGATGTAATGCGTAAATTCCCCGTGTATCGTTTACAAGTTTACAAGTCACTTCACGATTATGAACTTAAGTAAATGACATTACGAGCATGCGGGGAAAAGTGTTTTTCGTATGAAACGTAAACGCGCTACGCGCCAACGTAATTGCTTAACGTCGCTGCGTAACGGCGTAAATGTGTTAGGTCGTTATTTAAGTCACCTTGACGTCGCCTCGAACTTGCGACAAACAAAATCACGAATAAAAATGCTTCTAAAATTTGAATGGTGCAACATAATTTTAATCTAATGGTATCACTGGAAAGCTATTTTCAACTTCTACAAATGTTGTCGATAATGTAGTAGGTTAAAAAGAAAACAAATTGAAGTTTTCCCAATTAGATTTAAGAGTTTTTCAGAATTTTTTTATGCTTTTTAATTTTGCCAATTTTCATAAGATGATCACAACATTTTATCTCAATTTTTAAATTATAACTAGTCCTGTAGATTATCTTTCACACGATGTAAAACTTGTATAAATATAATATAAGGTTCGCAAGATATGAGGGTTTCAAAGTTGCATAGCTCATACGGGATACCAAAGCCGCTAAAGCGGCTTTCAGCGTCAGAAGACTTTCTCGGGAAAGCCGCTATAGCGGCTTTCAGGGTTCAAAGAGTTAATGTCTATGTGAAAAGGGACATGCAAAATGACAAAATTTATTGACTATGTTAACTTAAAATTAAGAAGTCTGGCACTCTTATTCTATTTCTGCACTCTGCTCATTCAGCAAATCATCAATTCCCTACTGGACGACTGCTTCTATAGTAAAAAGGTAATCCGGATAATTCCTGAACCATTTCCTTTTTATGTTATATGCAAATCTGATGTACACAGATTTTATAACAAGAGCGGATATAACCCTCTCTCTTAGGCCCGATTACAAAGAGAAAAAAATGGGGTTATGTGGACACACCATCCCTGATCGGGAAAGCTGGAATGGTAATTGTGCTATAGAATGTATAATTATTACCTATCACTTACGATATATATATATAGCTCAACAATTTTAGCCGTGTAGGCTATACGCACTGTCGTGTTACCGCCATGTTAAAACCGCGCTGGGAATGGACGAAATGTTAATGCACAAAACATAATTCTATTTAAAATTGTCATAGGTATACCGCTTGTCACATGTGTCCACTTGTTGTGGAAAGTAAAAATGTGTATCTCATAGACAAGCCTGTACAAATTTCATCGTACAGAATTATTGATATTCGTGGCATTGGAGGACACACTGAGAGTTGCGTGTTTTCAAATAGTTTTTCAAGAATCAAAGAACAGCCAGATATTTCAGTCACCCCCATATGCGACACCTGTATTTGCCAGGATACATTGTAAAGGTGTTACAAAGCCTATTGATTCTGTTTCGCGCCCGTGACACCGACCGACGGTATTTACTATTTGCATCGTTTCTTAACTTGGGTTCGGTGGAGCTGGTAAATATGCTAAGTATGACTACTTCAATTTCTAAATTTTTAATTCTGAATTTCGATTCCTCAACATAGTTTACCGCCGAAACATACCCATCTAAACAAAACCATATAAAATGGAAAAAAAAATCACCTCCAAAGCAAAAATCTATTGCAGGGTAAAAAATTCAATTCGTTCACGTGTCTTCCCGCGAGTCTCGATCGCAATTCGAAGACTTTAAGCCCCGCTGAGATAATTCTTTTTTTGATGCAGTGGATGTGAGACGCAGAGGTACTGTCGGACTACAAATGAAGTTTTTGATTATATTTTGTTGCTTTGTTGCCTCCATTGCAATATTTCCTTTTGGATCGGTAATATATCAAGGTTTCTGTCACCCAAATCTTGGCTGAAACTTTCGTTGCTCTGGCTAATTCAACAATGTCACCACACACTCGCGTTTAAACCACTTATAAAATAGATTAATTGTGTGTTGCTTCGAGTTGGTGAATTTGCGACGGTCTGTTATAATTAAGGATTCTAAGTATGACTACTTACAAGTATTCGATTTCTATCCGATTCTCGATTCCTCAACATACCTTACCGAGAAAACATACCCACTTTAACAATACCATATGAAATCGAACAAGAGAACGATGTTCGAATATATATATGGATATAAAGACCAAACAATTTGCTTTTTTGATCGCGCCAGAGATGCTTACTTTCATCCAGGGTAAGAGAAAGTAGCTACACCCGTAACTATATATATATGACAAAAGCGAAAGTTCTATAGTAATACCATAGGATAACTTTCCTTTCCCATCTCAGTTTGTTGCAAAAAGTGAAGCAGTGAGCATGAAATAATAATTTATGGAATACAGAAGATTCAATCACTTTTCATCGCCCTCATTGAAACCCGAAAACAAAAATTTAGCAATAGTATCACCCAAAACGCTTTTCGTATTACGTCCGTACTATATGAAAAATCGCAATAGCTTGTGATTTTTATGTTTTCAAATCAAAATATAAATTTTAATGCTTTACTTTGCAGTCCTTTTCCCGAAAATGATTAAGATCGATGTTTGTTACATTGGAAGCATGTCATTGCTTTCATGCAAAACGATTTCGTCCTGTTCGTAGGTAGCATGATACGGGGAAACTTGGTCGAATGCAAAATTCTTGTGGTAGTATATCATTCACTTGCCTAAGCGTATATACAGCGTCGAATGTCTTCTTCATACGTCATTTATTCGTTTGGGCAAGTTGTAGCTTATTGCATCAGATATTTACATACCTTGTTATTGCTTATTGTTTGACGCATTGGCAGGGTACGATATCCATGCCTAATCCTTGTATTATCAATACGGAATGTTAATGCAGTCCATTTAAAACTACGAAAATTATAAAATACAAGACAGCTATGCTCAAATATATGGACACGTAGCACCACAGAATTTTGATGACGCCATAGCAAAAAATAAAAGTAATAGCCCTCTAACAAAAAAATATAATCTTTACTCACTGAAAATTTCAAAGCAATTGGTCCACTAATAAAAGAGAAAAGCGACTTTTCAAAAACGTGTCAAAGAACACGAACAACAACAACATAATATTGAAACGATCGTTATGTCCACTACGTGTCCAATTATCGAGTAGTCATATGGGGTGCTGTCCTAATACGTCTGCAGCCAGTGATACCGTGATTTTAAATGAATGATTCTATGCTCCACAAATTCTTTAAATGTAGAAATGGAATTCAGCAATAAAACAGAATGAATCAGCAGCTATTAAAACACGGTGCGTGTTTAACACTGCTTCAAACTGCGTTGCGAATGTGCAGTTAGACCGCCCGCTTTATTAAAACTCACCAAAAACATAATATTAACTATGATAACGCACCAAAATGTAATTTTGAATAAAAAGCAAAGTGTATTCGATTGTCTGGTGTCAAAGTATACAAATACATACGAAAGGAGGATGACAAGATCTTGAAAGGTAAAAAGTATATAAATTTGATTGTAGTTACTGACGTATCAAGTGGCCATGAAAAAAAACGTGTGATGTCTTATCACATCCAATATAATTTTATATGTAATTAAAGACGAAAAGTGGTTATGGGATTAAAGTTGAAGATTTATTTCAATTATAATATTAATTACGTGGTAATAAAGTAAATATGAGGCGAAACTAAAAATAATTTGGATGGATCCCAGTCTACGCCAAATAATCACACATCGTCATGTGAACCTGAAAGCAACATTCTTGTCAGTCGGAACTTGCATATTTGATATATATTGCCAAAATGAGAGATATAATAACGCTTTTATATTTTCATGAGACGGTTCCAGAGGGTTGACGAAGGTTTTCTGAAATAGTTGGACATAAATCGCTAAAGCTTGCTATTACCCAGCTTACGCCAATATAACTGTAGTTTATCACAGAAATACAACTCAAGCGTTTAAACAATTTATGAAATGTAACTTTGCGACGATATATGAGGTACAAAAGTTTCTTGGTCGCACTTCTCTATAACGCTTTTAAATGGCTTCTGTTTATCGGCACGAAATATCTGGGGTTGTTATGACATCCCTTGGGGTTTTGAGCTAAATATCTACTAATAATATGTGACTCAGTTCCACGGACAAGTCGAAGCCTGAATGTAAGTTGAAGTTCAAAAAATCGAATGACTTGATTTACAAGCGTTTTTGAGGCAATATTTTACCATTCTATTTTCAACACTCGCCGTCATCATTGTAACACAACACTGGCTATTTCCATACAGGTTTATAGCTTTATTTGAACAAAATTAGCTTCACCGTTATAAAGTTCTGATTGTAAACCCACCGATACGGTGGGGTTCGATGACAGCTTGCCTCCGCAGTCTCGCAAATGCTAAAAATCACTGCTGTATACGAAAATTTCACTTCATTGCTTTATTTTATTTGTTTACTACTGAACCTGAACGGAATCGGCTTCCTTTAGTAATTAAAATCATTAACATAGCTTTATGAGATATAAAGTTTAAATCAAAGTACTTAAAGAACTTTAAATGAGTAAAGTTAAAAATGTTATTTGTTTCCCAAAATTATTGCAAGTATCATATTTCAAATTACTGCATGAAATGCAACATGAGAGTCATATGTAAAAATCATATCCACGATCAGCCACGATCCCACTACCCAAAAAAGAGCACTGGTGTTTTGTAGAGTTAGACAACATAAAGGGTGAGTGTGTTTTAAAAAAAAGTTATAGCATGGTTTATTCAACAATGCCGAAAAAAAAACGGGCATATAAAATATCAACAAGTGTAAAACAGACGTTGCATTATTATTTAAATATAAATTAAAAGACATTTGAAATTGTCCTTTTTATTAATTGAATTGTGACAACAACAGTTTATATCAGTCAAATCGGAGGATGGTTTGGGAACTTCACTTTACTTGGACTAAATATGGAATACCACACTTGCACTGCAAATTCTCTGTACCCATCTCCAAGACATCATTTTGGCGTGAGGTCAACGGTGAGGACCAATATTATAACGTACCTGTTGATTTCATTAGGATTTTGCATCCGTTTTAATACTAATTTTCAAGATACAATCCAATATTAAAATATTTTGTTTAATGATCACGCTCCTCTCTCTTTTATTGTATTTAGTTTTTAAAATCTTTGAGCAAAATCGTTTATTTTCAATAATAGCATTGACACGAGATATAGCTTGCTCACATCTTCAGCCAGTAAATATGAAATCTGGATATATCTACTCGTGTGTACTGTATACGGTAATTTATAAACAATATCCTAGTTTTGGGATGTCTCCAAAACGTCTTGTCATTCGTAGCTAAACCTTGTCTAAATTGTTTTACGAATTCCACTATTTATATTTATTTTAACCATATGGTCCGCAACAGATATTTACATTAACTGCGATCCAACTTTTGAGCATATACCTCCCAAGCATTTCTACTGTTAACTGTCGTCAACGCAAAACACATTACAAGAAATATGGTAGGCCTACTTTTCAAATATCGGGCATCGGTCGGAATATCTTTGTTAAAGACAGCCACAATACAATAGCTTCGTTTCTAAATTTTAGTTATCTTGCCTTTCAATTTTTCTGGCCCAAAATAAATATAATTTCTTAATTACAGTTTTATGGAGAATGAAGCAAAACTTGAAAATCAAAGGAGTTCAAGAAGATTGTTAAAACGGAAAGAGCAAGAAAGATAACGCATATGCTGAACGTATTTGTCAGTTACCTAAAATATCCCGAAATATAGTACTATATCCAATATATAATATTGTCATTGCGTTGTGAAATATAAAGGCAGATGTGAGCGATTCAGTTCTCAGCTTGATCTTTATCGCACTCTCTTTCTGTAGTTACCTGATCCTCAGTCGCAACAACGAACACAAACAAATCAGATTCCACCAGCACACAATTGATGACCATAAAGTCTCTTAACAACTTAAAAAAATTATGGTACTCCCGAAGTATGTGAACCAAGATGACGGACACCGGAACGTGTCGGGGACTAGCCAAGTGACTTCCGTAGTATTTTTACCTGAAATTAAGTCCTAAGCCCAACCTCGTACACATACTACGTTGGGAGTCCGCCATCTTGGTTCACATACTTCGGGAGTACCAAAATTAATACACGGTGAAATTATGATATATCGTAATGATGGTTGTTTTATGTCAATCAGTGTTTCATAAAGTTTTTATTGACACATTTAATACACCTCTGAACGTTTAATTAAAAATATCATTGCTCTATTTAATAGGCTTCTATACGTACACTATTAGTTGCACGAAGCACATGTAGACGGTACTCAATTTCCTGCCACGTTCGTTGTAGAATCGCCTCATCAATGGTTGCAATGACATTGTAAATTCTTTGTTTTAGATTAGTCATGTCCCGTACTATTGTTTAATACACACTATTCTTTACGTAACCCCAACGAAAGAAGTCCAGAGGAGTGATGTCTGATGAACTTGGTGGTCATGGAATCGATCCATCCCTTCCAATCCATCCGTCGGGAAAAGATGTTGCTGGAATATAATGGTTGGTTGAAAGTCAATCAGTTGTGGTGTCACATATTCGGTCAGAAGGTTAAGAAAACATTTGCAGTAATTGATGACTCGTTGAAGAAAAATAGCCCAATTATTCGATTGCACATGATACCACGCCAAACATTCACCTTTGGACTATCTCGCTAAAGTTCCCTACTCGCATAAGGGTTTTCGATCCCAACATTTTTACTTGTGCTATCGATTGGGTTTCTACAAGACCAACTACTTTTCCGTTTTCTATGCTTTTGCGTCGGTGGATCCGTATGCATATAATGCAAGGATGCTGTAGCAAGAGTGAAGATAACTATCCTGAGTAATTCAATAAATAGTCTTGCTGCACACTAACACAAATATATTTCTGTAACGTTTCGTCTGACCACGGTCAAACTTCCTCAGACATACATATTTCAACTAAAGCAAGAACAGCAATTGCAAGCATATTTATACAATGGGTGCCATGGCAACAAAACAATATCATAACAATGTGAGTTAACGAACTCATGTAGGTGGTGATTGAAAATTTAATTAACAACACTAAGTTTAAATATTTAAAATTAAAAAACACATGAAAGTTTCATGCACATTCATAAAATGGGTGTCATGGCAACATAACAAATCACAACAATGGGATTTGAAAGATAAATAAATTGGTGATTGTATTTTAATTACCTGCACTAAAAAAATACATGGGGGAAAATAAAAGTAAATAAAAAAAAATAATAATAAAAAATTCGGTAAAATTACGAAAATATACGGTGTATAAAATGTTCCTAAATGCCCTAAACTTCTTTAATGTTCATTCCCAATGGTTCCCCCATGTATTTTTTTAGTGCAGGTAATTAAAATACAATCACCAATTTATTTATCTTTCAAATCCCATTGTTGTGATTTGTTATGTTGCCATGACACCCATTTTATGAATGTGCATGAAACTTTCATGTGTTTTTTAATTTTAAATATTTAAACTTAGTGTTGTTAATTAAATTTTCAATCACCACCTACATGAGTTCGTTAACTCACATTGTTATGATATTGTTTTGTTGCCATGGCACCCATTGTATAAATATGCTTGCAATTGCTGTTCTTGCTTTAGTTGAAATATGTATGTCTGAGGAAGTTTGACCGTGGTCAGACGAAACGTTACAGAAATATATTTGTGTTAGTGTGCAGCAAGACTATTTATTGAATTACTCAGGATAGTTATCTTCACTCTTGCTACAGCATCCTTGCATTATATGCATACGGATCCACCGACGCAAAAGCATAGAAAACGGAAAAGTAGTTGGTCTTGTAGAAACCCAATCGATAGCACAAGTTAACATTATCGCAAGACTTCTGTATCCGAAAATGGATCCTACCGATTCCCGACTCGTCAACGACAGCAAGAATAGCATTTACAAATATCATAGACAGGATTTCAACAATCTGAAGAGAATGGCTTTAAAAGCGGTACGATTACAACACCACAAATCAAACCTAGAGCAGTTTGTAACTACAAGAACATCTCCAAAAGGTTTGACATTTACTCTTAAATCATGTACAGTTCCCGTTAAGAACAAAGAAAAATGGTACAACCTTCACAAAGAATTCTCTAAACAACTAACTAGACAGGCTCTAAAAGAATGTTGTAGAACACTAAAAGATGTAAGTGCACATAAAATGAAAATAGAAAAGAGGTTAGCAACCAAACTTGACTCAGGTACTTGGAATACAACCCGATCAATGGTTGACATGTCCATCAAAAAATTGACCGAAAAACTAGATAGAACTAGAAGAAAAAAACAAAACAAGTTCATATTGAACGAGAGTAATTCAAAAAAACGAGATCCACAGTGTCCTACCAGACAAGAATCAAAAAGGAAAAATAGAAGATTCTCCAAAAAGAAAAGAAGACCAAAGGAAGAAATAATACCAATACCATCTACAATACACAATCTTTCAAATGTTCCATTAACCGAAACACAAATTAACGTACTTGAGAAAGGACTTGGTTTCAGCCCAACTCCGGAAAAATATGATAAATTTCAACTACAAGCAGATATTGAGAGAACTATAAGAAACTACAGATTGAAAGAATTCTTTTTTGACATACCATCTAACGATAATTACAATGAGCCCAACACAGCGTATCCAAAATCTTTGCAGATAGCAAGCAAATGGACACCACCACCTGGTAGAAATTCGGACTTGGATCATTTTGCAAATACGATAAAACGGGAAATAAGTAAGCAGACACCTAAAAGGCATGCCTATCCTAATTTGAATAGGAATGAACTAATAGCACTGAAAGAACTTGAAAAAAGAGCAGCAAGGGACATAGTTATAACTCCGACCGATAAAGGAGGGGGGATTTGCATCTTATCTCGAACGGACTATGTTTCTGAAGGGATGCGTCAATTAAACGACAAGTTGATCTACAGACCCCTACCAAAGGATAACTCCAGGCAAATTGGCAATGACGTTATCAAGCTATGCGCGAGGATGAAAGATGCAGGTGTGATAGACAATAAATTATTCAAAGCAATTTGTCCAAAAAACCCAAAACCAGGGCGCTTACGCCTTCAACCCAAGGTACATAAAATAAATCATCCCAGTCGCCCTATAATATCTAATAATGGTACCGCCACAGAGAAACTTTCGGCTTTTGTAGACAATAAATTGACCCCCTTGATGTGCAAGAAAATAATACCATCATACATACGAGACAGTATGGATTTTTTGAATAACTTGAACAAAATCCAGACAGTCCAACAAGAATCTTTATTAGTAAGCATGGATGTGGTTTCACTTTACACGAATATCCCCCACAATAACGGTATAGCGTCAATGGAAAAATATCTTGATAAAATCAATAGTACAAAAAAAGAAATATTTTGGATATCAGAAGCAGCTGCCTTGGTTCTTAAGAATAACAACTTTGTTTTTGATGATAACTATTACCTTCAAATTCAAGGAACGGCGATGGGAACCAAATTTGCACCAAAATATGCTAATATTTTCATGGCCGATTTGGAAACTGAATTATTAGAGAAAACCCCTTTTAAACCGAAATATTATTGCCGCTTCATTGACGACTGTTTCATGATTTGGACGCATGGTAAAGAGAAACTTTTAGAATTTGTTAACTTAGCAAATTCATTACATCCGACCATCAAGCTTACTTTCGAATGCTCACCAAATAATATCACGTTTTTGGATGTCAAAGTTCACATCATTAAGGACAAATTAGAAACTGAAATTTTTAGCAAAGAAACAGATTCACACCAATACCTTTCACCATCTTCGTGTCATCCTAAACATATTACAAAAAATATTCCCAAAAGCCTTTTCATCCGAATACGAAGAGCTTGTTCAACTAACGAGTATTTCGATAAGCATGCAGAATTAATGAAACGATACCTTATGAAGAGAAATTATAAAGAAAATTTAATTGACAATGCCGTCCAGTTTGTAAAAAAATTAGATAGACAACTTCTTTTAACTCCCAACACGGAAAGTAAAAATGAAACTTTGCTCCCTTTTATTACAACCTATCATCCAACCTTACCAAATGTTCGAAAAATCTTTTCCGACTACCAATACATTTTAAACAATAACGAGAGATTGAAAGAAATTTTTCCAAATCCACCCAAATTAGCTCACCGAAAATGTCCCACACTCAGAGATAGGCTAGTCAGAGCCAAATTAAAGCCAAAATCACCTGTCAGCAACAATCCAGGTTTTTTTAAATGTGGAAGACAGTCATGCAGTACCTGCGAACATTCTGATGAAACGAAAGTAGCGACAAACAAACAAAAAACTATTCAACTAAAAATTACTCAAAAAATAACGTGCAATACGGAAAACGTCGTCTACTTGATAAGCTGTAAAAAATGTGGCATGCAGTACATTGGCGAAACAGGGAGGCATCTGAAATATCGTATTTCAGAACACATTAGAAGTATAAAATCAAAAAACAGAGACCTGGTCGTCGGTGCTCACTTCAACCAACCTGGACATTCACTGAAAGACTTTAATGTAATTGGAATTGAAAAACTGTTTCAAGACCATATTTACCGAAAAACTAAAGAATCATATTTCATTCACCTACTTGGAACGCATGAACCATTGGGAATGAACATTAAAGAAGTTTAGGGCATTTAGGAACATTTTATACACCGTATATTTTCGTAATTTTACCGAATTTTTTATTATTATTTTTTTTTATTTACTTTTATTTTCCCCCATGTATTTTTTTAGTGCAGGTAATTAAAATACAATCACCAATTTATTTATCTTTCAAATCCCATTGTTGTGATTTGTTATGTTGCCATGACACCCATTTTATGAATGTGCATGAAACTTTCATGTGTTTTTTAATTTTAAATATTTAAACTTAGTGTTGTTAATTAAATTTTCAATCACCACCTACATGAGTTCGTTAACTCACATTGTTATGATATTGTTTTGTTGCCATGGCACCCATTGTATAAATATGCTTGCAATTGCTGTTCTTGCTTTAGTTGAAATATGTATGTCTGAGGAAGTTTGACCGTGGTCAGACGAAACGTTACAGAAATATATTTGTGTTAGTGTGCAGCAAGACTATTTATTGAATTACCCAACATTTTTACATTGTGTTTGTTCAATTAACTTACCATAAACAAATTAAAGGACGTAATGGTGGGTCTCTTCCATACATACCTACGTATGTAGTTTGGCTGAACATATGATTTTGTTTCAATGAACCAGGATACACATTGCACTTTTTCATGAGGAGTAGGCCTAGTTATTTTATGAGGGATCGGTTCATATAATTCGTTCATTAAACATAATAAATTTTATTTGAAACAATTTTAGTGCCAATAATAACTTTATGAAATACCGATTAACATAAAGCAACCCTAACAGCGATATCTCATCATTTCACTTTGTAGTAATTTTTTTTATTAAACTATAAAGAGATTTTATGGACACCCTCTTCTAAGTCGGTGTACTATTAGGCACGGTGGGAGATCTAATCGAGATTGTTTGATCAAAACAATATGTTTTGTCCTCGGGCTGCGTATCTGGGATTTAGCAATCAATGTAAAGTCACTGAAGATATTTGACAAAGAAAAATTCTGATTTCATATAGAGTGATGAATGTGAAAGTGCCTGGCTAAATTTGAAAGAAAGTCTAACGAATGACCCGATTATGTCATATTTCGATCCAGACCTAGATCACGAATCGATTGTTGATGGATTACTTTTCAGATTAGGTGCATTGCATTGCATTTGGTTGTAATATATATACCTGGAGGGAATAATCCAGCAGAATATTTGTCACGCCATCCATTGAACCAGATAGCAAACGCGATCTGTAAATTGCAGAAGAATTTCTGAACTATGTGAGTGAAAGCGCTTGCCCAAAGGTCACATTGAAAGAAATTGAACAAAATGGCTAGATTATCGTAACTTTTAAGATAAAAGAATTTTTTTCCAGTGAATTGAGCATAACTGAACAATGCATATTTATTCGTGGACGTCTTGTTGTGGTTCCTGTGAAGATGGAAAAGCAAATATTCTCCATAGCACATGATGGACATCAGGAAGTTGCAAGCAAATGCATTGATTAGAGCAAAATTGCAAAGTTTCCCAATATTGGCTCAAAAATAGAGCTCTCTTACCGGATTCAAAGCTACAAGCTGTCTTAAAAATCAGCACAAGCTGGTTCGAGCCTGATTTAGTCCTATTAATCATTGCGCCACTTGGTACACTAGTTATATTTGTAAACAACCCGTTTTTTATTATTTATTTATAGTTTATTATTGAGGTTTAAGGGAATCAAGTCTATATCTGTAACTGGTCCACTCAGAAAAGTAATTGCCCACACATGACAGTGTTCCCATCACAGTGGAATTCCCATCCATTTATTTGAAACCACGAAGAATTTGTCTACTGCAATGGTTCTCAAACTTTTGGTGTTGCGGAGCCCTTGAAAAGGTTAACTAGTATCCACGAAGCCCCAAAAGAAATGTTAAAATTGTTACTTATCCATTAATATTCCTGAGTAAAGTTGAAAGTACTTAATTTAATTTAAATGCTAAACCTTTTTAATAGGGTTAATACAAGTCATAAATAAATCTAAATTTCAAAGATAAATTATGAATACTAAAGCTGTAAATTTGACACTTGACAAACATTAAGAAATTAGGGATCGAATCTTTTCCCTTTTGACATTTTCGGAAGACCTAAAAGGCCGCTGATAACGTGCGCGAATGTATTTTGTTACAATCGCCGATTGTTTTCGTCAGCATGGGGCATGTTTTTAAACATCTTTACGCCGGTGTTTATTATCCCTGAATCGAAAATTTCCGTCGGCATATGCATGTATTGTTCCACAATGACGACAATAATTGATTTTTTGTTCTCGTGGGGAATTATGAGTTCAGTGTGAAAAACTTGTTACCATATTGAAGTCATCGGCGACGAAATGCTTAAAATAATAATTAATAAAGTGGTAAATCCGCAACTCAAATTTCTTGATTGAAAAGCGACATTCCGAAATATTGAAACTTAAAATGGAAGATCACACTATAAGTTTGGTTTTAGCAGTCTAATGTCAAATTTAAAAACGCTTTTATAGCCATAGAAAATCACAAAATTTGGTGTTATGTTAGGTTTGCTTTGGTTATTCATCGTAGTAACTGCGAAATCGAAACACAGTCAATTGTGCGCGCGATATACCTTTTTTTCATTCTGAACCACCGACAAAGTCGCATGCAATAAATTAATTTCAATCGTTCGTATTTTGCCGAGACCTTGTGATTTTTCAAACGGCGATATCCGAGATCGCAAAAATACGACTCTAATTTATTTATAGTTGGCAGTTTATCACGTATTTTATGTTATTGGACACGTAGTGGACATAACGATCGTTTCGATATTATGTTGTTGTTGTTGTTCTTGTTCTTTGACACGTTTTTAAAAAGTCGCTTTTCTCTTTGAATACTGGACCAATTGCTTTGAAATTTTCAGTGGTTAAAGATAAAAATTTTCTCCAGAAGGCTATTACTTTTTTTTTCGCTGTGACGTCATCAAAATTATGTGACTCTACGTGTCCATATATTTGAGCATAGCTTTCTTGTTTTAGAATAGCAATCTTTTATTTTAGTAATCCTAATAGTAATTTCGAATCAAACGTGAGTAACGATGAGCACAATTAAATTATTACGGCAAGACACTTTAAATGCTTGCATCGGTCATGAATTGAATATTTTACGCAACAGAAATCTCGTAATCCGTTTTTTTCTAACCGCGAAGAATGTTGCGAGGAAATTTCCGATTCCAACCCACCCCTTTCTCAGAAGCCTGTCTGCGTTCCAGTTTATAAATAATGTCATTTTTTAATTCCGCCTTTTCGCCATATTTCGAGGCTATATTGTTCCAAATATTATCAAAGCTGTTATTGCTTCTTTGAACAGTTACAAAATTAGTCAGTATTTTGAAAAGTAATCGAATAGCTCGCGGAGCCCCTGGGTTTCGCTCGCGGAGCCCTGGGGCTCCGTACGGAGCACTTTGAGAACCTATGGTCTACTGGGTGTGTAAAGCTCAAAACTACACGATACCAACTACTGTATATGACTTGCAGAAAATATCAAACAGCAAGTTTTTCATTCATGCAGACATTGATTAGGGATCACGACCCACAGTGTTCTTTTCCGTGATAAAAATATAACTTTTGACCGACTCAAGGATTCACCATCCCTGGACTAGGACCTCAGCACTTTCCGGTCGGTGACAGTAGACAGATCTTGACAACGAGCTGTCCGGATATTGTATATTGTACAATACTGCCTATATATATACGATTGTCCCTAATACTTTATCACAGTGGATATTTACCTGTTAATATGAACTCATTAACACCAACCATTGTTTACGTACCCGGCATGTAAATCGACCTTCCTCAGTGACGACAAAATCTGAATACCGAAACATTTATATAAAGTATATTGCCCCACAAACGAAGTTGACAACGAATCTCTGAGTAACGAAATATTCATGAGTAGTCTATATACAAATACCGGTTCCATTATCTTTGAACCCACGTACATTTGCACCCGTAATTTGAACCCAGGACAATTGCACCTGCATACTATTGCACCTACTGACATTACATCCCATACATTTCCACCCATGGATAAGAGCACCCGCATAGAGATTGAAGCCGCGGACATTTGAACCCATTTACATTTGCACCCGCGTACATTTGAACCCATGTACATTTGCACCCGCAAACATTTGAACCCATGTACATTTGAACCCATGAATATTGGCACCCCCGACATTTGCACCCGCGGACATTTGAACCCATGGATATTTGCACCCGCGGAGATTTCAACTCATGTACATTTGAACCCGCATACATTTGCACCCGCGTACTTTTGCACCCGCGTACTTTTACACCCACGTACAATTGCACCCACAGACATTTGCACCCATGAACATCTATACTCATGGGCATTTGCACTTACGGATATTAGTGTATTTAGATATACACCCTTATCCTTCCATGCTATTATAGGGTTGAAAGGTACACTTAGGATTCATTCTCCCAATGTATACGTTGCGAAAACAATTCTCGATTATATACTCGAATGCTTTATTAAAACTATTTTCCGGTCGTATATATTTATATTATACTCCGTCTGTCATTGTCGTCGCAATTGTCAATATCATAAGACCCAATCGACAAAGTGTTCCACGGGTGAATGCGAACCAAATCTGGGAGTATGATTTGTGCTTTGAACAGTCGACAACTCTTGAAGAGCGCGGCGCCAATCGAGCAAGGATTTTAATTGATGTGTTAGTTCGATCCCGCGCAAAGTTTTTCCTTGCATCAATGCCCTTTTTCCTCGCTGACAATTCCAAACTGTTTCTTTAGGACGTTGCCGCTGCAAAGATGACAAGTCCCTTTGCGAAAATAAGTTGGAAACATGGCGCCTCTATTCTCCAAGACCGCAAGGGGAAACGACTTACTGATTTACAAAGGCCACGAATATTGTAAGCGAAATGATCGGGTTTCAGATGCTATTCATTGGCGCTGCCGTCAGTTTGGGAAATGTCGATGTAAATCGACTGTTGTTACGATCGGTGAAAATGTACTGAATGAACTAGGATATGATAGTCATTCTGGCGACAGCATTAGGATAGGAGTTGGGATCATTCGTGCTACATTAAAAGAAGCAGCATCAACACCATCAAATACTTTTGCAATATTTCGAATTCACCTACATTCGTGGACCTTAAGTGGGTTCACGTCCAAGAGAATCAAGATTTCCCCCTCGATTGTGGAACTATGCTGAGGAGATTGAAATGATGCCTTCGGCCCCAAGAAAAACAAACGCTGTAGAAGAATTTCAAAACGCCTTACAAAGAATGTTCCGATGCAAACATCCGAGTATATGGGGTTTGCTGAGTGGCATATCGTCACGCTAATAACCGAATTGCGTAAGTCATTTTTGGCGATTTTGAGTTTTTTCATAAAATAGGTATTTATGTAATGCTGCGCACCTGTCTGTTAACTCAGATTTTATTTTTAGAATTCCGAAACCCATAAAAATGGAGATTTAGTATGACATGCACATTTGTGCAATTGTTTCGTCATAATGAATCATCATTGTTACCGCAGGACTATTGTGACGTCACAAAAGCAAAATAACCTCGGCGAAGTATTTTCGAGTTTTTGCATCTCGGATTTTAGCTTAGCGCGAATAAATTTGAATTTATAGCACAGTATAGGAAGACGTGCACTTGTGATATTCACTGTCCGAGTCCAATTCACCTTGGTTGGCTTTTATATTGGGTGCATTGCTGTTTAATTCTTTATTTTTGATCTTAGTCTTATTTCGGTAGGTGTGCAGAACGTGTTATATTGATGAAATATATATTTTTAAACATAAAAAATAATGTAATTGAAACCGATTAGCTATTTTTGGGATTAGACACTGTAGATTCTGAGAATTACATTCGTTTTTGGAATGTTTAGTTTTCAGGACTGGTGCATATAGTAAAGTTGCAAAATTTCGTATTTCCCCAAGTCATAGACACATTTCTGCCCGAGTCACAGTGCGCCATTATGACGTCACTTAACTGCGTCATACAAATTAACTTAAATCCGGCTGCGATCAAAAAATTGAACCATGGCAAATTATTGACTCTCAATGGCATATCAATATCATTGGAAAGTTTTTTACGTTTTTCTCAAAACTGCTAAAAATGACTTACGCAATTCGGTTATTAGCGTGACGATATGAAAAGACATTGCAGTCCGCAAACTGACTGCGGCAAATGCTCATGTAGGAGTGACGGCCCACCAAAGATCAAAGTATGTACAACTTGCTGTTAGGTTATCAGTTAAAGTTTCTTCGAATGGAACTGAAACCGACAAGCTGAGGTATCTCCACTCAATAGCTCAAATGCAGTCTTTTTGATTATGACTTTGATCGTGATATCATAAAATTCCGTTTATCGTTAGTATTTCGATTTGTTGTTTAACTGTTGTATCATAATTGATAAATTCTTATTTTGTAAAACGTCCAAGCTACTATATCTCAAAATTGATCGCCCATTCGACACACATTTGTGAGTGATAACTTTATTGAGATAATAAAATAAATGTAATCCGTAACCTATGACGTCGTTTGTAAATTGCAATATCGTGTTTGGCAGACCCTATTTGCTGAACATGTTCGATCTACTCTAAATAACGTGAACATCAAAAACCATTTTTGGCCACGATAATGATTTTAAAACCTCCAAAATTTCTTTGCTTTCTAATATTCAACATATTTACATGACTTACGATTTTTATGTATTCATATATAGTTTATTCTGACATTCTGATGAAACAATACTTTAATAAAACTGGCATTTGGCATTTGAACATGTTGTTACAAAAATGGCATCATTTCAATTTCTTAATTCCATATTTTCTTAGAAACGAAGAATCTGTGAGATTATTTATTTATATACAGACACTAGTATTCAATTTATAGATTGGTTTCGGAAAAATGGCAAAACCTGATTTGAGACAACACTCATTTTCAACAGTAAAGGGTGGTCGTGTATGGTGGTCGTCATATTACAATTTTGTAAACCTGCTAGCAAGAAAAACATGAAGTGGCCACAGAGCTCCCAAATCTTATACTGGTCGTAATTCCACAGTAGGCGCTTTCAGGACAATAATTTCAGAACAAATTTATCGGAGTTGACCACTATAAATAGTAGCCTACTGTAGACTGTAGAGCTAGATTTAGTAAGGCCCTCATTTGAGACTTCATGGGTCTGTGAATTTTGGAAAAAAAACAGCGATACGCATATTTGTTCCATATTAGCCCTGGTTTCAGGTAACTTCCTCAACGAAATACCGCTTTCGTTTGTTTTGGAGATCACCCACGTGGGTTTTTTTGTGAAAATGTACGTGGTTCAAATATACATGGGTGCAAATGTACGCGGGTCCAAAATTCAAATGTACGCGGGTTCAAATGTACGGGGTTTCAAATGTACGCGGGTTATGTACGTGGGTTCAAATGTCCGCGGGTGCAAATGTTCGTGGGTTCAAATGTACATGTGTTCAAATGTCCGCGAGTGCAAATGTTTGTGGGTTCAAATAAACACGGGTTCAAGTGTCCGCGGGTTCAAATGTACATGGGTTCAAATGTACGCGGGTGCAAATGTACATGGGTTCAAATGTCCGCGGGTTCAATCTATATGCGGGTGCTAAAATCCATGGATGGAAATGTATGGGTTCAAATGTCCGTAGGTGCAAATGTCGGTGAATGCAAACGTATGGAGGTTCAAATGTGTTGGGTGCAGTTTACGGGTGCAAATGTATGGGTTCAAATGTACGTTCAAATATGCTGTCACCACAAATACCTAATACCGCCCTACGAACGAAGTTGACCACGGTATTGCTTGATGTCATGGAGCGGGGGCTTGCATGCAGGTGATCATCCGTAAGATGATTTGCTAATTTTGTCGTGCATTGCGTCTTTTTTTTGATGAACTGCTCATAGCAGAACGTGATGCCGATAGAGCGATCATTTTCTGCATGATTTTCTAGATTTCGGTACAAGAATATGTGATGGTCAAGATTGATAACCGCCGATTTTTTGTATTTTCAAATCATAAATATATATATATACAAATTGGCAAAGACAAAACATTTCGTTTATATAGCGTTAACGAATAGGTTCCATTTGTATTGTTTACGATGATACAATAATATTGTATTATCAACGCCAATCAGTCCTGACATTATTTGATACAAAGAAAGCAAATCAACGAAAGCGAACCAACTACGATTACTCGTACGTTCTATCGTCTATTTCGATCCATATGGCGGGGTCTTTCCAACCATTTCCTGTGATTGTTAGGTCGGTGCTCCCGAAGTATGCGAACCAAGAAGGCGGACATCGGAACGTAACATGGGTAACAGGTTAGGGTTAGGCGATAATTTTTTTCCAATTTTTCTTATTTTAGTCCTATTATCAGTTCGAAGACTAGTCAAGAGCCTCCCGTAGTATTTATACCTAAAATTATGGCCTAACCCTAACCCAGTACACATATTACACTCCGAGGTCCGCCATCTTGGTTTGCATACTTCGGGAGCCCCGTTAGGTCAAATCCCGAACCAAAGGTGCATAAAGCGTGCTTTTATAGTCAAAGCATTGATGACAGGGATTTTTGATAAAACTAAACGCTGACGAAAATTCCCGCGCATGCAAAATTTATTCATATAAACATTTTTTGGCCGCGAAACGAAAGCACTTCAATAATAACGATAAAATGGAAACAAGTGTGACACGTGGAACACGAAACCCCTGAAATTGTTACCGTAGTTGTGTAGATTCAGAACCCTTGCCATCTCGAGGTCCGAGACACTGCACCAACGTCAATCGGTGGAGAACGATTATGGAGTTTAAAAATGTGATGGTACCGGTAGAGTCAGAGTTATTTTATTTGTCACTTCAACAACAAAATATCTGTAATAAATATATATTGAAATGACAAGTGCTGTGAAGGACAGAATGATTCGTCATCGAGTCTACAGCACCTGATTTGGCAGTATCGGGACTAGATGTGGGTAATTTGCTAATGACACCACAGAGAATGATAACCCTCTATAATGACACCTTAATAATTAACTCAATGGGAGGTATAAGTTAGAGCAGGGGTTTTTAAACCTTTTTTCAGGACGACCTTAAAGACAACTTGGCACTTAAGTGTCCAGTGCGACCCCAGGTCAATATATATATTTTCATGAAACTTTAGAGCTTTTTTTACTGGACTTTTGAGTTTGGTCATGTGGTGGTATTAGGTATAAAAAGCTAAAACCGAACATTGATGTCACAATAAGCACTTACATTTTCTATAGCATATGCATAGAGCGATGCCTATTGGCCTGTTTTACAGTAAACCATGGCACAAACTGCTAAATTTAACATGGTTTGTCAAATATCAGATGTTTTGTACATCCAGCCTCTACCCAGGGATGGCCAATACCAAATAGTTCACTATTACGAATATATTCAAAATTATTTTTTTCGAATATGAAATTTCGAATACTTCGAAAATAAAATCCACTAATTGAAGCTTATCTAAATGTATGTAGGAATTTCCATAAAATAAGCAATGGAATAACTGCTATCTACAAGTTACAACATAGCTATATTACCAGGCATTTCATATTTGCAGATTATTGCAGTATATATTTTACATACCATGAGTCATGTAAACAGAATTAAATCAATATGGCAAGGCATTTTAAACAGTGGTATTGGTGATGGATTGGAATATTTTCGCAACACAAAATCATCCTAGTAAAAAACCCATACTTTTAAATACCAACCATTATCCAAATTATTTGCTAAAAATCGGGATAAAGTATGAGTTATTTTTCCGACTAGTGACAATTTTTTCGATACGGTAAGTTATGCCGGAGTGGAAAGTAAGTAGCACTAGAAACGATTGAGAGGTGGGAAATCAAGTTGTAGACAGACAGTTGATGTCTTAAAATATAGTCTAGGCCTATAGTCCATACTCATACTGTCATAGAGCATTTCAGACTGTGATATATCAAAATTTAATGTAGATATAGTCTAGTAATGGTATGCAAACACTGCAGGACTGTGGTACATGCAATGAGCATATATACGCTCATTGAGTACATTAGATAAAATGCATTATGTATTCAAGGTATTAGTTAGTATTTTTACACTCATGCTGTTCCAAATATGATTTTCTTCCTCATTTTAGATACTGTACTACAAAAGAAGACGGCAATGTTCCACCAATCCGACCTAACGCAGGCTCTAATCCCTGCTGCTATCAGTGCTATAAAATGGATTAAACAAGAAGTCTGGAAGCGTAAAGGTATATGAGAATCATAATAGTTGCAAACAGCTTAGATGGGATATTCATATTGAAATACTTTAGCACTTTTCTACAATTGGAACTGCCCATCAAACTCATGTTGGAGACTTCATTGAGGTTTTCAATTCATGTTTTTCTCAACTATGAAGATCTTTTGAGATTAACGAAGCATTAATAAATAAAGGTGAGGAATTTGTTTGTTCACTGTATGAAGAGGATATGAAGAATGTAAATGATACCAGGGCACGTCTATTTAACGCTGGCAAACATAAGGATTATACTCTCCACCCAACAATGATTCACTGAAGAAGCATGTGGCCCTCAAATCAGTTCTTGAGATGGCAAACTGCAAGTTGAGAAAAAAAGTCAAAAAAATGTTTGCAAGTGTGCCAAAATCAACTTAAATTGCACAGATTTTTGTTTTTGTATTGACTGCAAAATAACAGTACACTTATAGAGGAAAAGTCAATTTTCGAGATAGTGGATTTCGAAAACAATTCAGAAGAAAGTGAATTAGATATTGCAGTTGATTTAATAGGAATCATTTATTTGTTTGTTTTTTTCGAACATTCATTAGTGTCGTAGTCCTGTTTCTAGAAATAATATTGCCTTTGTTCAAATACATAACCACATAAACTAAAAAAAGACTAATTGTAATATTTCTGTTCACTATGTTATGTACATTCATTTAATTTTCTTGACTTTTCCGGTAAATTTCTAAGTGAGAAATAACTGATTTATTTGTGTTTTCGTGCTCACGATGTTAATTTGTGACTTCATCACTTAAAAATAAATACGTTTGATAGCTTCTATAAAATGGATGTAGACTTTTTTGCTGTTCTTGTTGTAAACTGCTTATTGTTATTACATAAAATTTATTCGCTAATGTGATACAGACTTGTTGGTGTCGCTGCTTTCAAGGTCACTCGCGACTCCTGTCACACAATTAAAGTATTTTTTGTTGTTGGTTACATCTATGCCATATTTTTCGTAATCTACCTAATAAATTATGATTGACTGAGGAAAAGGAATACATTTGTGTCAGTGTGCTGTAGGGCTATCGAATTGCATAGTTCTTATGTATGTGTTGTGAACTTATGGTTATTGAATTTCCGGGAACCTCTTATATTCAATTTCGCATCAGGATTGTGGAACAAGCTATAATGCGTTCAGCATGTTCATTTTCACACAAAACTGAAGGATTTATTTAGTTACCAGATGTGCGCTACGAAACTCTTTTTCTGGGCGTTTTCAAGGCTTCGTCTCACGGCCCATATCCGTGGTAAGGATCTACAGGTGTTTAATAACTTACTTATACATTTTTCAACAACGTCTCAGTATAACTTAACTAATAATAACTAAACAGGGATATGGAAAGGCTGCCCAACTCAACGCAAGGTCGAGCAGTAATAACTAATATTCATCCGCTCGCTAACAGCTGATTCGATTCAATTGTTACGTCATGCAGAAGTCATTGTTCATTGCCGAAAATGTAGAGAATATAGGACAGATCGTACCACATATTTCTTGTAGTAAAAGCGTCTTTTCCGTAAAACGTGCAACTTTTGAAAGTGGGAACTAGGCAATATTTGTTACTAAATTTTTAAGGAACATTTTAAAATCATTTTCAGGTAGTTACCTGATGTGCGCTACGAAACTCACTTTCTAGGCGTTTAGGATAGGATAGGATTTACATATTTATCCCGGGGGAGAGGAAAGCCTATAAGACGGCTTATCCATATGGCGAACCACGGCCTCTCGTCCGGTTACCATTCCAAGTCGGGTATGGGATTAGTTTTACTGTATTGTTTGTTTTCGGAAGCATGGACTTGGTGGTAGAGGAAGCCGTAACCGACCAGCGGTTACGTGAACCACCTAACGACGGCGAGGAGTCCAGCAATCTTCTCGCACATAACCATCCCTGCATGGGATTCGAACCTGCGAACCCACGCAGAGTAATTAGAGGTGCGGTGGCGAGCGTATTCCTAACGCTTAGCCCGTTGAGCCACACCGCCGCGCGTTTTTCAGGGCCGCGGCCTATCAGTAAATGTGCTATTCTAATAGTTGAATATTCGAATATATGTCCAGCCCTACTCAGTAACCAGTAATTATTGACGCGATCAATGTCATGTGAATAAAATGACTTTTTATGTTTTTTTGTAAATTCTAACGCAAATCCTAACTTGGCTGATATATCGCAAAAACGTTTGCGGCCCGCAGTGAATTTCTGACTCGTTGCGGACTCATTTAAACGCTCTGCGGACTCATTTGAGACCGCGGACTCGGGTTGGGAAACGCTGGCCTAGGATAATGCAGTACCGGTACCGGCTAAGCAGATATACCGTACGGTACGGTGCCGGTAACTATATAGGCTGATAGCGATAGGTGTCTCTTATTCATCAATTTTTTGGGAGTGCCACACGATATTTTACACGGTTTCAGATTTCAATTGAATTAGTGTAACTGGGTCACTTCAACTCAGCTGATGTACGGTACCGCTACCATAGATATTACACTAGAATTTAGGCTACCACTTGCAGACTTCAGGACTTGGGGGTAGGAAGAATTTTTGGGGATTCCTTTTCTACTCTATCAATTTCAGGCATATTAAAAATTATTTTACAATGAAAACAATATACGGTAGTCTCAATCAGCGCATGACTAACTCTATACCTAAAACGTGTTTACATATCAGTATATAAGAAACTGTAGTCTACCTATATCTCGGTATCTGTATATTTAATGCTGACAGATGCATAAAGAAATATGAATAAAAAATCAAATGTTTGTAGTGATGTATGTCTACGAATGAAAAGAGGCCACTTACTGCGACTTAGAAGTCATTTATTCCTAAACTAATATATATGATTTTATACATCGATTTTGAATAAATGCATTTGATTTTAATTTCAAAAAGTTTAAAAAGGTAATAATTTCCCATCCACTGAATCTCAGTATAACAGGGCAAATTGGTGTTATAGTCTTCGGATAGTTTCAATTAAATAGAATATCCTTGTTTATTTTTTTTATATTCTGGGTGTGTCTATTTTTTATGGATGAGTAAATGTTCCCCTAGCATTCACTACTCTAATTTTGTATACAAGTAAATTTTGTCCTTAATTTTAGGTTTCATTAGCTTTTTAGATGTCTTCAAGAATACTTCTATCCCTTTTGTATTTATATGCTGTGTATAAAGTCAGCATAAACCTTCATTTACTTTTGATAGAAAAGTATATTGCTATTAAAGTGCAATTGATGTCGCTAAAGAAGTAAATAGTAAAGTAGGTAGTTATTATCATGGTTTTGAATAAGTAAAGTAAAGCTATTATGAAAAAGATGACATACCATTGCCATATAATTCCAGTCTGGCTTTGCTTTATTATTGTGGTGCTCATCTTCCTGTTCAATATTGGCAATAATCAGGATAATTTGAATTACTTCAAATCAGGGTTACAATGATACCATTGTGTGAATAAATGTAAGGCCTATATCAGTATATTATCAAAGTGTAATTGGTGTCACTAGAGAAGTAGATTAAAAGTGGGTAGTGATGTCATAGAGATAATGATTGTGAGGAACAAAAGTGAAGCTATATAAATAGAAGACATGAAATTGCAATATTATTTCAGTCAGACTTTGCTTTATTAGTGTAGCACTAATTGTTTTTCTTAATACAGTATTACTAACAATAATTTGATAATTAAAATTACTTCAAATCAGGATTTACAATGATGCCATTGTGTAACTTGATATTCCAGAATAATATTTACCATGCCACCTGATTTCAATCCTGACTAATCCTGAGTGACCACGATAAATTGTTAGACCTTAGCCGATTCAGTGAGTCATTTATTTTTCAAGTGTAATTTGCTATTTTAAATTTGTCTTTCTATGCAATTTGTATTTCATAATATCTACTGTAGGGATGCAACTATACTCATTTCACTATGAGGCTTACATTATATGTCCTGAAGTTTGGGAAGATTCCAGGGCGCCTAAGATACGGAAAACATCAATTGCCTCATCACATTTCTGAAAAGAGCAGGGCTGAATTTGTCAAGTTTTTACAAATTGAATTGGAGAATGAAATGTGGCTCACGAGGCCCTATCTATCAAAAGCACAAGAAGAGTATTTGCCGAATGGTACAAGGTTTACTGCCCAAGAACACAGGTGGAAGAACACTACTTCAATAGAATTGGAAGATGAGCTGAGAGAGTTTAAAAACTTGCGCTACAGAATAAATATTCCTTCTCATGTTGCTTTAGAAGACAGATGGTCATCGCTTCATATTGAGGCCAAATGGGAAAGAAATAAGGACATCACTGTGAATAGATTTCAAAAATATAGTGAAATGGCCCAAATCAAGAGGATTCCAGATCGACTACCTAGGCCTGTGGATAAATGGAGTGAGTGGGAGCGTGTAAAGGGTGTAAAGCAAAATAAAAGTCTGGAGTGTTATAATAGTGACTCTAGTGAAACATAAATTTGCTGCCATATCTGGACATAAGACTGGGTGAGATTTTGTCATTTGCTCATATGAAAAAATCATTTTACGATCCTTCTTGACCATCAAGCCCATGCAGCAAAATAAATACCTGGCAAAGTGAGCTAAGCATCGTGAAATAGTAGCCTGGCGAGATGATATGGTACACCTTCATCATACAGGGTTGTCCAAAACGAAAGGAATATTGAATCTCAGAATAATGGCTAAATTGTGATAAAAAATAAAATATCTGAATCTGAATTTTGGCTCTCAGCAAGATGTTTCGTATTTGAGGGAAATCTTCAATCGTTTTGTCACAGCCTGACGGTGTGGCGCATTGTGCCAGGCATTAGAATACGCCCCCACCACATGAATAAGCAGTCATATCGGCTTTCCGCTTCAATGAATGAAGCACATTTATTCAGGTTTAATCTTAAGCTACTGCAAATCATTTTTTTCATACTATTAACAGTTTTGGAAGACGCTTAATGTGGAGTATCCAACAGGAAATGAACAATTTAAAAAAAATCTGTTAAATTTTAATAGCCAGGTTGGAGATTACAGTTATTCCACTGTTCATTGTATGCAAATTCCCTTGTACACTAAGATAAGCTTTTATTAGCTGGTTCTATTTTAGAGCATATTGATATTTCATACTCAAAATCAAAAGTAATAATTTGGAATGTATTTGAAATTATGAATTATTTGGTGTTGGCCATACCTGACAGTGACACCATATCAATACGCCATCTAATAATAATCCCCGGGGATAAAATGATATCCTATCTCAAATAAGAGCAGCAGAGCAGATACCATTCAAAATCAAAAACTCATTTTTCCATTTTTAACGGTATTTACCCATTGCTATAAATATAATGCCAAAAACCAATATGTAGCTGAGATCAATCATATTTCCCCAACAAATTTACATATATATTGATCCCAGGGGATGAGACTTCTCCATATGGCGAACCACGGCCTCTCGTCCGGTTACCCTTCCAAGTCTGGTACCGGTATGGGATTAGTTATATTGTTTGTTTTCGGAAGCATGGACTTGGTGGTGGAGGAAGCCGTGACCGACCAGCGGTTACGTGAACCACCCAACGACGGCGAGGAGTCCGGCAATCCTCTCGCACATAACCATTCCTGCATGGGATTCGAACCTGCGAACCCACGCAGAGTAATTAGAGGTGCGGTGGCGAGCGTATTCCTAACGCTTAGCCAGTTGAGCCACACCGCCGCGCCAGCCACAATGCCCAGAGTAGTCGAAGTACAAGTTTATCGCGACAACGTATGTGCTGATTCAGTCTTCCAACGTTCGTATATCTTCCATACGTCGATGGCTTGAGCTGCTGTATTCGACCACTTTATTGACAATCATTCTTTTTTGACTTGCTATTAATTGTTTCCAATGAAGTGAGACTGTAGATAGCTTCTTTGAGCTCTGACGTCGGCGACAAATGTTTAGAGAAGCTTCTTCTTAGCGCTTGAGATTATCCAAGCGTGCACGCTGGCCGTTGTGCCGCTATGAGAAACAACTCTTAAGGCCGAATGTTTTTTTTTCATATATGAAACGGGTGAAGACATAGCTGTGCTAATCAATGACGCCTAATCGCTTTTTTGATTGTGTGTGCATCGCTGTCACCGTGATTCAGATTGCGGTGTACCTATTTGTTGTTTCAAATGAAAAGTTGTTTAGGAAAATGTTTTTTTTATTAACAAATGAATAGTTTGCATATTGATCGAATGTGATCTTTTTTTTCTGCTTAAAAAAGTCGTGTCTCACCCAATATCTTTGCTTAAAATTACATTAATTGGTCCCCACCAAAATTTTAGGCTGACTTCGCCTTTGTCAGAGACCTCCGGAATTGAAAACATAAGTGAATGTTCCTGTAAGAAATAGTTTTTTTTTATTATTACTTAAATGAATAAGAAATTCTATTTAAAATTCCTTCATAAATTACAGCATTAAATCATATTATTTACTCTCTAACTTATAGTGGCTTGAATCGTAAATGTTATTATAAAAATAAATCATTTCCATTGTATTTCGAGTCCTTATGGCATTGTCAGGATGCGGCACAAATTAAAGCAATATAAAATGAAAATGTTCTACCCATGCACCTCGAAAAAGCAGAAAAGAAGAATTGTAGAAGGGATAACTTTAACAAAGCATTGGATCACCCAGGTAATATGAATTCAACAAGAGAAATATTCACTTTTCAAGAAATTTTTTGTGGTACTCCCGAAGTATGTGAACCAAGATGGCGGACACCGGAACGTAGTATGTGTATCAGGTCAGGCCGTAATTTTATTTCAATTTTAGTTTTATTGCGAGTTCGGGGACTAGCCAAGTGACTCCCGAAGTATTTTGTGCCCGAAACAATGGCATAACCTGAACCTGGTACACATACTACGTTCCGGTGTGCGCCATCTTGGTTCACATACTTCCGGAATGCCGGATTGTTTTCCAGATTTTCGGCAGCTCAACGAGAAGCAGTGTTTTCAGAAGCTACCGTGTTTTCCCGAAAATAAGACTGGGTCTTATTTCAATTTTTTTCTGAAAAATAACACCAGGGCTTTTTTTCGGGGGATGTCTTATATTTTCATTTATCAAAAACATAATAACAAAGCAGGGAATCACGAGATTCTCAAATCTTCAAAATATGAAAACCGATATCCGTTTACTTATAAATAACGCGTTTTTATTCAAAATAGATGAAAACCTAGATTATCAATCATTCAAAATGTGTAGGTGAGATCCTTGCTATCGACTAGGTCAAAAAAATTCCGCGTTATTGACTAGTCTTATTTTGAGGGTAGTTCTTATTTTCGGGGAAACACGGCATGTTTAAAGCAGTCTTGTCATCTTCGCCCTCCGGGATTAAATACCGTGTTTCAATATTCTTTCGAACAATAACACTACAGCTCATTTTGGGGGAAGGCTTTTATTTTCATTCATCAAAAATAAATTACAAAGTTGAGAATTACAAGATTTTTAATTATACAAAATCCGCCATCTATTTACTTATAAATAATACGTTTTTATTAAATGCAAGTCACTAGATCAGTGATTCCCAAACACTGTGCCGCGAAGAGATTTGATTCTTGAATTAATTTCAAGTGATTCCAATCTCGTGAATTCCGCGAGAACTACCCCACGTTTCTTGCTGACAAACAGAAACGACGTATTTGAGTATTGTTTCAATTATAAGTTTTGCATAAAGCGCGCCAACACTATTGCGTAAAATTGAAGATGTCAAACAAGGTAACAAATTATTGTGCGTAATTTCCTAAGAAGGTCGACTATCGTCTTCGTAGATATCCGCATTCTGGCGTCAGAAATGATAATATTATAGCTTAAATTGGTTGGGATAGGCAATTTACAAACGGCGGGGAGAGAGATCAAAGTAGGCGCAAATATAAAAATCGGAATAAAACCCCGAATTCACTCCTTATCAGCTGTCTTCAACCTCCCAGGAATATAAAGCCTAACTTCGACGTTCGCCGTTGTGTAATAATTTGTCATTGTAAAGAAAGAGGACGGGTGGAAATAGCTCACCAACATTAGAATGTCTAGCGTGCTGCTGGCTGCCTGTTTTATATACACTAAAATTACCCGATAATTGACAATTCGTTAAAAAGATTCGAATAATTCAATTCCATAAAAATATTCTATTTTGCTCTCCCTTGCGATCTGTAATCACGCCAGTAAACTGGCGAAACCTCCATTAAATTTAGTAAATTGCACTACTTCACGAATGTGTGGTAGAATTGACGATTATTTCATATCTCGAACACAAAAACGGTTATCCTTTTCGAATAGGTACTGCGATCTGAAAAGTCGCATTAAAAAGCATTTCGACATAGTAATTGTTATGATCATTGCCATCAATATATGCTCAAACCTTGCACGAAATTCATAACATGAAAAGATAAGTCCAGCGGTTTATAACAACTTTACCCAATTTAGTGATTTCAGCGATAATGATTATTGTTGTAACGAGATACAGTTTGTTTGACTTTTTCATTTCTATCGCATGTGTCGAATATAACACTATTTATCTAATTCTAGGTATTATTTTCGGGGAAACACGGCATGAGTGTCCTAAACCAGTCGTTCCGCAAGCAATTTTGTTGTTTTTCTGTATGGTGTTGATTGCCCGGCGGTATTTATTCTATGGCTCCGATCAGTCTCGAAAGCCTTTCAACCCTCACAGGTGTTCAAAAGGCTGACGGCTAACTCGCCATGAGGGCTAACTCGCCATGGACCACTCGCCATGCGACGGCGGTTAACGGGTTAGCCTGCAACTGTGCGGAGGCTCTTCTTGTAATGGGAGATGGAAAGGTGGCTGTTTATACTAACAACTTCAATAGTAAAGATAAATATATTAAATTAAATGTGTTTAGTTACAATATCTACTGTGCAAATGGTAACAAAGTGACAAGAAAACGTGCTTATATGTCGGAAGGCACCGTACCGTACGGTACTCGACGCGCAAAGGATGTCTCAACTTATCATTTTCATCTAAGCATGCTAAATATATCATCATATTAATTGATTGTATGAGCACTGAATCAACAACAACGCTAAATATATCAAAAGTTCTATTTTGCTACCGGCAGTCTCATTTTATTCCAACAGCCGTTGATTGCGATCAGAGAGGGAGAGAGAGAGCTAACTCGCCATGTCTATTTTCTTTATAATTGACGATCGACATCGCGAGTTCGAGAGAGAGAGAGGGCTAACTCGCCATGTCTTTATTCTTTATAATTGACGATTGACAACGCGTGTTCGAGAGAGAGAGAGGGCTAACTCGCCATGTCTTTATTCTTTATAATTGACGATCGACATCGCGAGTTCGAGAGAGAGAGAGGGCTAACTCGCCATGTCTTTATTCTTTATAATTGACGATCGACATCGCGAGTTCGAGAGAGAGAGAGGGCTAACTCGCCATGTCTTTATTCTTTATAATTGACGATCGACATCGCGAGTTCGAGAGAGAGAGAGGGCTAACTCGCCATGTCTTTATTCTTTATAATTGACGATTGACAACGCGTGTTCGAGAGAGAGAGAGAGGGCTAACTCGCCATGTCTTTACTTTTTATAATTGACGATCGACATCGCGAGTTCGAGAGAGAGAGAGGGCTAACTCGCCATGTCTTTATTCTTTATATTCTCTTTTCTTTTTAAATATTGGACCAATTGCTTTGACATTTTCAGTGGAATTTACGCTATGACGTCATCAAAATTATGTGGCTCTACGGGTCCATATAGCTCTCTTGTTTTTCAATCGTAGTACAAATCTTTTTCTAATATCCCTTATCTTACGTTCGTATCAATAAGATAAAACGCAGATAACAACAACGTTTTGTTGAATATGTAATTTCCATTTTTCAGGGACATCGGGACGAGAGATTTAATGAAGTAAGTCATGGCCCTGTGTTATATTCCGGATATGTTCATCCCTTCGCTGTCCCTATCTCTGCGAGGCAAAATGACCACCGACGGGTTGAATAGATTTGTCGAATATTTCGACAGGACATGGCTGAAGAACTCAGTTTGGAAACCAAAAGACTGGTCAGTATTCGACGTCGACGTTAGGACTAACAACCATTTGGAAGGGTGGCATCGGTACTTCAAGCATAGCACGGACAAATATGCCTTTTTATAGCCTTATATCCAAGATTCACGAGGTCAGTATTGCGGTGGAATCAGATGTAGCAGAAGTAATGAAGGAAAATATACCAAGAAGGGCTGACGCAAAATACAGCGAGGCAAATGACAAGCTGAAAGAAGTTTGAAGTGTTTTCAAGGAAGGAGGATTATCTGCGGAGGCTATCCTTGAAAGATGTTCAAAAATCTACTCCCGGCCTTTTGTAAAGAGTAGGCTAAGTAACCTAGTGTAAGTATTTTTCCCCTTCCTCAGTTTTTTCCCTGTACAGCTATGATGCCTATCTGTGCTTGGGTTTCTTCTAGTAAAAAGAAATTCTGACTCGAAGGCTGAAACCTTGTCGTGGTGAGTTGGCTTAACACTAATATCAGCCGGCATCAGGGCAATCAACAATTATATAGAAAATAGACATGGCGAGTTAGCCCTCTCTCTCTCTCGAACTCGCGATGTCGATCGTCAATTATAAAGAATAAAGACATGGCGAGTTAGCCCTCTCTCTCTCCCGAACACGCGTTGTCAATCGTCAATTATAAAGAATAAAGACATGGCGAGTTAGCCCTCTCTCTCTCTCGAACTCGCGATGTCGATCGTCAATTATAAAGAATAAAGACATGGCGAGTTAGCTCTCTCTCTCTCTCGAACTCGCGATGTCGATCGTCAATTATAAAGAATAAAGACATGGCGAGTTAGCCCTCTCTCTCTCTCGAACACGCGTTGTCAATCGTCAATTATAAAGAAAATAGACATGGCGAGTTAGCTCTCTCTCTCCCTCTCTGATCGCAATCAACGGCTGTTGGAATAAAATGAGACTGCCGGTAGCAAAATAGAACTTTTGATATATTTAGCGTTGTTGTTGATTCAGTGCTCATACAATCAATTAATATGATGATATATTTAGCATGCTTAGATGAAAATGATAAGTTGAGACATCCTTTGCGCGTCGAGTACCGTACGGTACGGTGCCTTCCGACATATAAGCACGTTTTCTTGTCACTTTGTTACCATTTGCACAGTAGATATTGTAACCAAACACATTTAATTTAATATATTTATCTTTACTATTGAAGTTGTTAGTATAAACAGCCACCTTTCCATCTCCCATTACAAGAAGAGCCTCCGCACAGTTGCAGGCTAACCCGTTAACCGCCGTCGCATGGCGAGTGGTCCATGGCGAGTTAGCCCTCATGGCGAGTTAGCCTCCACCCGTTCAAAATATAGTACTCCACATCCACACATACCTGTTTTGGTCCACATCGCCCCTGCATAATTTGTAACCGCACACTATAATATAACAACATCGATATATTTTCTTACCACTGACTAAAACGATGCAAAAATTAGAAGTAACAAAGTCAGCGAGACATTAAAGCTAACACGAATCAATCAGTAAATGAATAACATTAATCGTCATTACTATGGCACGGCGTCGTAACGGATGCAAAACGATCAGATGCAACTCTCTGCAACCAAGATAAAAACAACATTATTGTGATCAGAAAAACTACGAGTCGTTTGGGAAAATAAGCAATATGAACTAAATTCATTCCGATAATAATGAAGCTGTGTTTTGGAAATACTATTGATTGCGAAAAACGCTACAAGACCAATGAAAAAAATAATAATAACACATATATTTACGTTACGTCCACAACACCATGGGCAAAAATAATAACAATTCCTGGATGTAAAATCATATCGTCTCCCATATGATTATTTTCACATTGCAAAATCACAATAGCCTGCTTTCCCGGAATTCTTTTTGTGACATAATCCTCGTATTGACGACGGTGGAGTTGTCTAGTTTCTAGAGTGCTCAAGCCAACAGGCCATCTCCTCTCATGTGCATTTTCCATCAAATCATTAACAATGTGTAATGGGCATTGAGTATCAATTAGAGCTCGTTTAATAACTGTTTGTAAAACTACATCTGGAGTAGAAATCACCCCACCCCAGCGGGTGACCCTCGCAAGTGTAAGTGAACTGCCCCACCGTATGACATCATCTTGCTCCATTCGTTGCTGTATGATTTGTAAGCTTGGATTAGTTGGTATTTTCAAGGCTTTAATGTACTCTTTTAAAAGAGATACTTCATGTTTCAGTTCAGATATTTGCTTATTAGCTTCAACCTTATGCAAATTTAGATCATTGATCTCAATTTTTTGTTTGTTGACAAGACAACGCAATTCTCTGATACAATTGTGGTCAGACATTTCGTCTTTTGGAACAACTACGCCACAACCACGAGTACATTGTATAGGTTTTTTTGGATTAAAATCACATTCAGTTTGATGTGACAATAACTGATCAAGACGTACGATTGTGGCACAACCATACTTTCTATTTTCACACATCAGAGTCAGTCGACCTAACATATTCCTCATTATCCTTGGAACAGGTTTCAAATGTTGGGTTTGCAGTTGACTACGATCTACAGGACATGTTTGTTGTCTCTGCAACCAAGCCTCTATACAACATTTGCAGAAACAATGCTCACATTCTTCCACCATCACAGGATCTTCAAGAACGCCACCACATATCACACACATTAACTCTTCATCAACTCTACCACTGAACCTCATCAGATCAAATCCCATTTTGACAGTGCTTTTGTAAAGCAGGCGTTTAAAATAAGTCCATTGTTATATTATATTGATGCTCTGTAGAGGTAAAAAGAAAAATGTAAACAGAAAGGGGATCACTGAGGGAACACATAGATAATACTAAAGATCACATGGAGTTTGACCTATCACTATTGGTTCACTATCACTATTGGTGTTTTTGGATATGCAAAGGATTAAGCATCGGCATCAAAACAAGGTGACGAGCACTTTGGTAGTTGTAGCGAGGTTTCACAGAAGCTCCCATAGAATACTCTCTTCAACCTCACTACAATCTGGTCTAAGCTCGCCATTACATATACCAGCATCTTACTACAGTGGTTTTCAACCTTATTTGTGGAATGGAAGTCAAATAAGACATTCCAGTGGCTCAAAATACCCCTGTGCAATGGCTTATTATTTGTCTTATTATTTATAAGTCATTGCAAATCTATCCAAAATTTGGATACATATGTATACCTCGGTAGTCAACCAACAAATTCGAGCCAAATATGTTGTGGAACTCAAAAGGGGATTTCGGAGCTTACCGCGCATCTCGGCTGACTTTTGACAATTCACCAAGCATCAAGTCAAGTCAGAACGTTAGCACTTGCACTTGAATTATTTTCCCCACCAATTGAGTTATATATTCTTTTGAATTAAATGCCATGGGAGATAATTTGCAAAAAACTAACCAATTTTAAAGAAATTGTACACTATAAGTGTGATTTGTACCAGAGATGTCAGTGGACGGTCAAAATAAATCATAACCACTAACCCAGGGTTCCCCAAACTGGGATCTGCTGGGGGTTCATGATGACTGCACAGGGGATCCGCGACTATATTAAGAGTCTGATCAATCTTCAACCACTGATTTAAAGCCATTGCATATTTTTGTTGGAACGTTGCGCAAGAAATTGCTGCCAGAAAGGGCAATTAGAGAACAAACCTACAGGTTTGAGGCAGCGTTTTCATCTTAACCAATTCGATGACAAAATGCAGGTAGAGACTTGCTGTCGAGTCGGACTTACGTGTGCTTATCATAAATTGCTAAAACAATTGATAAATTGTGCAGTCGGAAGCAATCTCATCCAACACTTTATTATCGTTAGTGTTATTGTGATGTATATGAAACGCTACCATTCCTCGTTGGTTAGGCACAGGAATTGATACGGCATAGAATGGGGGGTCCGTCAAAAATTAGATTCTAAAACAGGGGTCCGCAGCTCAAAAAGTTTGGGAAACAATGCGCTAACCGCTAACCAACTAAAATTGGGTCGTGTTTAAAAAAATCCAGCCGAAGTGTTGTATATGCTGATGGATATTGAGTTGGGATAGATTGTTTTAGTTAGTTTACCACAGTTGTCAGAAATTATTAAAATTAACGATATCATATATAGCTACCTAATTTAGCAAGTATTTCAATAGTCTAATCATTTGGTTTTGGAATCAAGTATGAAATACTTCACAACAGACTTAAGGACATACATTATAATGATACATAAACATCCCCTCAGTATGTCCAGCTGCCTCTCCATATTCTGATATTGGTGTAAACAACATACAGACATAACACAGTAACAGTACTGTGATGCATGCATGCTAGATAATGGGCTTGGATAATGGACTAGGGCTTGTAGCCGATCCTATTATCAAATCGACCAATTTAAATAACTGACAAGTCTTGCATAAGATAAGGGTCTAGTGTAGTTTGATACCACAAGTACTTCTAGTGGGCTTGTCATAACCATTTTCACATATATAATATTCCTAACCAACACCTGACTATGTCATCCAAAAAAATAAGTCACTACTGCACTAAACGCCACGTCATATAGCCCATCAAAGTGTAGCTATGATCACTCAAAATAGCATCTACGTCGAAGATAATAAGCTCATCAATTATTATAGGTTATGGCGCTTCTAATGTGCACCAGACTGGACCAGGGGTGTGCAAACTCTGCGGGCCACAAGGAAAAATGATGCAGTCTGCGAATAAGTGCCAATTTCAAATGGTGTTCGGCCCATCGAGCGAATTTTTAATTTGGTTTAATCTGGTTCTGGTTTGTTATGCTATGAAGTTCATATATTAATATCTATGCTTATGACAGTACAACTGTGCATTGCCAATGCCCTAACCGGTACTGTATACAGGTAGACAATAACAGCTAGCTTGCGCGAAGCAAACAATGAGATTCACGAATGTGTCACCCGATGCAGCGATGAGCAAGCAAGAAATTTAAGTAAAGTACAGAGCACACTCTAATAAATTAGTAAAAACGGGCAACAGGAGTTAAATTCAAATGAGTTTTGGTTTCAGCATTTCAGTCAAATTTGTCTGAATCTAGTCTAAAATTAGACAGATTTGACAGCAAAGTCAGAAAATATTTCCAAATGAATCTTGGCGATTTTTACTGAAAACATCCCAACCAATATAACTTACCACATTCTGCACTTCTGACATTTAAAGAACTCATGGCTTTGAAAACGGCACTATTTCAGTATTTGACTCAACATATTCTGATATTAGTCATCAGATTAGTGTGAACAGTTATTTTCTAAATTGGTTGTCATGAAACCCACCTATTGATCCGTTCTGACGGACTAATACCGGTAGCCTACTTGAAAAACGAACTTGGAACTGCTAGCTTCTAGCCCCTCAAAGCAAATTTAAAAAAAGGATTCCGAAAAGAAACCACTTGCAAATTTCTCACTGAATTTGTTCAGGGAGCCATAGCAATGACATAATCATGTTTTTTGCCTACAACTACTAGAAAGTCTTTGTTAAGTATCTGGCTCTTCTGTATTAAAGGTTGCACACTTCTGTTCTAGACAACACATGCCCACACCGGTACAGACGTAAGCTTGCCTGTAAGCCGAGCCATGATATTAAGGAATTTATGTAAAAAAAACAAGAAACGCGGAAAAATTACAGATGTATATCAGCCGAGCGGCGCACAAACCTAATTACAAACGGAACAACTTTGGGGTCAGATATTAGGTATTTAATTAGTAAAGAAATATTAAAACTATGTACATAATTTATCAAAGCCAGCGATCTTTCTGATATCGCGATCGTCACTTTGGTTACAACGAGAAAAATAGCTTGGCTGTTTCACTAAAGAGAATGATAACGTTTCACCAAGCATCGATTTCCTTGTTTTGGTTTTGTAACAATGACCATGCTGATTAGCAAAAAGTCAACAACGACGTAACAATTGACTTCACTCACTCACCAGACCCGTATGTTAGTCGTTGCACCAGACAGATACCGGATTCAAACATGGTTGTAAACAATGTCTCGTTATCGCGGCTTCGCGTATTATTTGTCAGCTTTCAGTTGTTTCCAAAAAATAGTTGTAAATAAAGTGTTTTCTAATTGTCATTATGTCTTCCGATGAGAGTAGTTCAGTTGAAAAATAAATAAAAAATTAGTCCCAGAAAAACTGAGATAGACCCACAGACTCAAATTAGCTATTAGTAACTGCAAGTGCCACGTTGTTTTTTTATCAAAAGTAATTTTTACATTTTTTTAAATGTAAATCAATTTGTAAGTGTCAATACTCGTAAAATTTGCAACTTGGGATGAAATTTGCAAGTCCCCAATCCCCGAATTGTTCGATATCAATGTAAACTGCGGACAAGTGTTTCCAAACTTTTTCTGGCAAAGCCCCCTCGAATGACTTTTAGACTAACAAACTCCCATCTGAATATAAAGTACAGGTTTATAGAGGACTTGCACGGGTCACGTGACTTTGTTTACTGGACGGCAAAAAAAAAAAAAGTCCATTTGGCTCCTGTCAGTTGCAAGTCGGATTATACGTTTCCGTTTTGTCTGGCTGTTGAAAATGGTTATTTCGTATTTTTCGAAATGGATCTTCAGTTATATTCCACTGTTTTCAAAAGATCCGGAACGTCGCGCAATGTGGATATCATCTATTGGCAGGACTGCTTGGTGTCAAGTCCAGAAGTCATCTCGCTTGTGTTTCACTGTTTGCGGACAAGTCTTCCAGACTTCGTTGATAGTGAGTGATAATGTGCCGTTATCAATTTTCCTTAAGTATATTTATAAACTCCTTCATTTTAATGGAAAGCAGATGACAAACTATATTGGTAGGCCTACCCCTTTATTTGAGAGTTGTGTAACCCAAGCTAATTTGCAAATGGTATTCATGGTACCAAATATATAATTGGTTTTATATGCAGATACTAGGTTGATATTGAGATTGACCATTTCAATGCTAAATTTTCTTTAGTCAAAAGGCACACTTGATTCGCAAAGATTTGTGAATGCGCACAGTACACCAATTTGCAGTGGCGGCGCGTCAATAGGGCCAACCGGGGCAATGCCCCGGTTGTTTTTTCGGTATAATAAAAAATATTCGAAAAATACCTCAATATCGGTTGCACAGACTGTCTACACTAGCCATATTGTCCCGACATGGTTCATTTTTCGCTCGCAAAGCCTTCGCCGAACGTCGACGGGGCGACGCCGATTTTGCCCCGGTTGCTCATTGTATATCGTATTCTCTCTTTTATCTTCCACTCGCCGCGTTTGTCTCGTTTGTTTTCTGTTTCTTTTACTAAATCATCGGGGCTAGCCCCGAAATCATGACGACACAATGCCGACGTTTCTTACAACAACGTGTTGACATATTCACGCATTCCTTCTCGTTCGTTGGTTGCTTGAAGAGTTGATAGTTTCCTCGCCTTCGTTTTTGTCGCTTGTTTCGCTATTTGAATCAGTTAGAAACCTTTAGTCCATTTGCTTTCGATTTTCCACATTCCTTTTGAGCTCCTCACTTCTTTCCGGCTTCGCATTTCTTAGCCTTAGACCTCATAATGAATAAGGTTGATGCACTACTTCGCACTCCGTTTTCGCAGCTGCCGCTGGAACAAAAATTAGAGGTACAACGTCTTGGGCCTTATCAACCAATTGTTCACTGGAACAATCGCATGACGAAGGAAAGCGTCGGCGTACATTCTGCGCAGAAACTTGGTATAAAAAACACGAATGGTTGTGTTACAGCGAGGACAAAAATGCACTTTTTCGTTTTTATTGCCTACTTTTTGCTACCGCCCGTGACTCACGTTGGTGTAAATTTGGTTTTAGAGATCTTAAACATCTTTCCGAGCGTGCCAGGGATCACCAATCTTCTATGGAGCATCTGGACAATGCAGTAAAATACCGAACATTCGGAAATGTTAATATTGCAGCACAGTTGGATGAAGGACGCGCGGTTTCTATTCGTCGGCACAACCAAAACGTCGAGAAAAACCGCCATGTTCTCGGTCGATTGATAGATGTTTTGAAGTTCATTGGTTGTCACGAGCTGTCCCTCCGTGGGCACGATGAACGGGCTGGCTCTTCTAATAGAGGGGTATTTTTGGATATGGTGGAATACACCGCATCCCTAGATACAGTATTGAGAGATCATCTTGATGCCGCAACTGTTTCGAAAGGGACATCTACGGATATCAAAAATGATTTGCTCGACTCAATGTATAAAATTTATTTACAACATTTGGCTCTGGAAATTGAGAATTGCCAGTTCCTTTCGATTCAGTCTGACGAGACAACTGACATCACGTGCGTTTCCCAACTGGCTCTGATTTTTCGGTTTGTGAAAGATGGTAAACCTAGAGATTTCACAGCTTTGTACCAATCGTTGATCGCACGGCTTGCGGGATATCGGCTGTACTGAAAGAAGTGTTACAGCCTTACAACGCGAAGTCAAAATTGATAGCTCAAACTTATGACGGCGCGGCAATCATGAGTGGGTCGAAACATGGTGTTCAAGTTTATATAAAAGAAGATTTCCCTCGCACACCAATTTAACCTCGTTATTAAAAATATGTGTCTTGATACCCCTCTCGTCCGTATATTTTTTGCAAATGTTTCGGGGTTTTCTTCAATTTTTTCCGTTTCGCCGAAGCGCTCTGACCTCCTTCGCCAGATATGTAGCCACCGTCTCCCAGCTTGTGCATCAACACGTTGGAACTTCCAATCACGCGTGGTGCAGGGCGTGTCCGAAATTAGGTCTGAGCTCATTGAGTGTTTCAATTGCATTCAGAGCTCTCCGGTTTGGCACGAACGCTCTGTGAGGGAGGCGGCAGGTCTAAAGCGTCTGCTAGAAGATGGTGAGTTTTCATTTTTTCTCGCTTTTTTCTCCACAATATTCTATCACGTGGATGTATTATACGGCGCATTGCAGTCAAGGCTAATGGATGGAGCGTCTGTGCAGTCGTGTATTTCAGACTTCTGCGATGCTGTATCTCGTATCCGGGAAACAATAAAATACGACGACACATGGAGTGCTTCTTTACGCCGCGGGCAAACAACGCAGCGTTTGATTTTGTCTGCAAAGGAATGCTGTGACATTCTGGTGAATCAAATAGGCGATCGTCTGCGCACTGAACACCTTGCCGCGTTCTCTTTGATGAACCCCAAAAATTTTTCAAAATTTGCACGTCAATTTCCCATCCATTTGTTGGCTACTGTCTCCAAATTTTACCCCATGATAAACGTGGGTAAATTGGAAAATGAATTGCGATGTATATACACCAATCAAACTTTTTTGAACATCACATCAACTTGCGCGCTCTATGGGTTCCTCATAGATAACACTCTAGTAACTACCTTTGCGGCGTCTGCAAAATTTCTGGACATCATTTTGACGACGCCTTTTTCTTCCGCCGACGCAGAGCGAACATTCAGCACGCTGAAGCGTATTAAAACGTATCTTAGAAACATAATGAAGCAAGATAGATTAAATTCCTTGGCTGTTTTATCCATTCACAGAGACGTTATTTCTGGGATGCATGACTTTAATCAGCGCGTTATTGAGCATTTTGCTTCCAAGAAACCGCGGCGTGTTGCATATATGTTCAAGCAGTAGAAGTCTAGCAGCATATATATCTATGAGTGAGCGACGCATGTCCTTATCTTTGCATTAACTTTCCTTTCTTCATAGTAACGTTTTAAACTTTATTTCAGGTTTTGTCTGCTTTCCCGAAGTTTCTGTTAATATGTCATTGTATTTATCTGGGTAAATATTGCCTTTCCTTTTGAAAGAGGTTTCAAAATAAACTATGTCTATATTTATTAATCCCTTGACTTGGACCGGTTTTAAAGACACTTTCTTATCGTTAAAAATTGTCGCTTTTGCCGATTGGTTGTTACCGATGGAATGGTTTTTATACTCATAAAACGATGGGAGAACTTACAGCGCTCATCCTGTCCCCGTAGATGGGGGTGAGTGACTTGTTCCCGCAGTAGCTTGCCCCGGTTGTCAAAATGACCACGCGCCGCCACTGCCAATTTGTCCAATGTTTTGATTTCATAGGCAGAAGGTTGTGGATCGGTGCTGCTCAGGATGGGATATTTTTGCCTCTAAATGCATATTACGTGTTTCACATGAATCCATCGTGCCCAGATTCCACTGTCTTCAAGGTCTGAAGGCTCTAACAGCCTTATTTTATGGGTACACAAGAGAATTTTCAGTGTGGCATGCATGGGTCAGTTGGAGTCACTAACCTCAAGATATCTATAAGCAAGGATAAGATAACCTGGAAGTAACATTCCATAATTTAGAGTAAAATATGTATCTGCCTCCACAGCCCTTTCAAATAGAAGATATGATGCCTCGGGGGTAATTTCTATCAAATATTTTACAGTACCTATTATGGTTCTAGTGAAAAGGGGTGTAGGCAGCTTTTTCTTAAAGTGTGGTAGGTCTAGTCGAAAGACACATTAAATGTTTATGCTAACAACTGCAAATTAATATTGCAACGCATATAAGTTAACACAATTTGTTGAAATGGTCCTGCCTTTTGCCTTTCTTCGAAATCCCCCTTTTTCTAACTATTCTCTTCCTCTCTGGGGATGGCGAAAATTCAAAAATCGATGGGACATATAAGCAGCTGATAATGGGTTATCTTCCCTTTTTCCTGAAAATAAATTAAACACTAATCATCATTTGAAAGTGCCAAGTTTGTGTATCAGATCAGTAATAAATTACCTGCTAACTAACAAAACAATCAGACAACACCTTCTGACCATTAATGAAAATTTCTTTCTATTTAAAACGCAACTATGCCTACCAATGTGGGTAGTTTTCAGGATAGAATTTATCTGTGGTTGGGGACAGATTGCAAGGTGCAACGTCGTACGATTACCATTCTATGTCGGGATTAGTTAGCTAGTTATTTGTTTTAGAAGCATATACTTGATGGTGGGGGATGTCGTAATCGACCAGCGGTCGTGTGAACCACCCTCAGTGGGAGGAGAGCTGCAATCCCCTCGCACATAACTATCCCCGCATGGGATTGGAACCTGTGAAACTCCCAGGGGGATCAGAGATGCGATGGCGAGCGTATTCTTAGATGGAGAATTCAATTGAATTCTGGTTATTTTTTGCATTAGCACTGGCGTTAAACTTTAGTTATCTATTCAACTTTTCACACTTAGGCTACTGATAGATTACCTGCTAACTAGGAAAACAATACCTTATGGCAATTATTGATTATTACCTTACACGAGTCAAGTCTGCAAGTAGGCCTACGCCTAGGTCTACCAATAACAGTAGTTTGTCATCTGCTTTCCATTGAAATGAGGGAGCTTATGAATATTTAAAAATTTGATAACGGCACATGATGACTCACCATCAACGAAGTGCTGTCAGCAAACAGTGAAACACAAGTGAGATGGCTTCTGGACTTGACACCAAGCAGTCCTGCCAATAGATGATATCCACATTGCGCGACGTTCCGGATCTTTTGAAAACAGTGGAATATAACTGAAGATCCATTTCGAAAAACAAAACAAAACGGAAACATATCATCCTACTTGCAACTGACAGGAGCCAAATGGACGTTTTTGTTTTATTGCCGTCCAGTAACAAAGTCACGTGACCCGTGCAAGTCCTCTATTTCGACTCCATAACAAACATAACAGGTGATAAAATGATTGGTAAAAACAAATAAAAATAAAAAAACTGATTAGGTAGAATTTGTTCTCCATTTATCATAAGTCTAATGAGATGGGTAAGCCTACTGAAACGCCAACAGCTTATCAATATCTGGCTTAATTTTAGTCAGGAACATTCTTATGTTTCATTGACTATGTCCAATGCGGTGCCTCCTGCCATCTAGAAACGTGGTTATGGCACATGAGTGTGAGAAAATTTGACCAAATATTTTAATTTGGTTTAATTCAAAACGATTTATATAAAACACTGAACTTTTGATAAGTTCAAAATTGTATTGCAATGTGATGTTCCCTCTCAAGAACTCCGTGTTTGCAGATATTACTGAATGGGTCAATCTGGGTTTCCGAAATCTCCGAATAAAATAGATTCTTGAAACGACCTTCCATGTCATTGCGTAATTCCATGTGCAGGGTCGTCCAACCCGTGGCCCGCTGGCCATATGTGGCCCGCAGAAGCATTTCGAGTGGCCCGCGCTGTATTTTTCAGAATTGAATAAAAAAATTGAAGTAGTGCTATTTTTCGAATGATGTAGTATACAAAGATGTGATACAAACGATTTGATTTTTTTACTGAAATGCACTCTGCCAGCCTTTTCAAACTAGCCATTATTGCTATTTTAAATCGAAAACAACTGGGAGGATATATCGATAAATAAAGATGCCATAGCCGCTTACACACTTGGTCTTTTACTACTCTGTATATTATAACGTTATCGCAAAACAATCGAAGCCATTCTCAGATTGACAATGTATATTATGTATTATATTATTATGGGCACCGACATCAAGTAATTGTGAAAGTTCGGTGTGCGGGTATTGTTTGTTTTTTCAATAACCTGTAATCAGTGTAGCCAAACTAGAACATAAGGCCATATTGAATGGCCCGCGCAATTATTAGTAAACTACATGTGGCCCTTCGGCTAAAAAGGTTGGACGACCCTGCTCTACAGTCTACTTCTACTACACGTTCACATCAAGATATGTCTCGCTGAGTGGAGGGAGAAAGCAGCTATCAAGAAAGGAAATTTCACCCTTGATTAGGTACCAATCATGTTTTAATAAGAAGATTACAATTGAAAATTAGGAAAAGGAATGATCCCACAAGTTGTTGGGACTCTGCATAAATGCCCTACTGGGTGTGGAATTTGTTTAATAGATGATCGGGGCTGAAGCCTGGATATCATTTGAATGCATTCTCAGCACGGTAGACCAGAGGATGTCAAACTCGCACCCCTCGAACACACAACAATAATTATGATATTTTTTATCTTTATTAAAAATGAAATTTTACATAAGTTGATTTGTATAAATTGCAATAATGGTGATATGCAAGAAATTAATAAGTGAATAGCATTTGAAATTAAAGGTAGACTTAAATTTTCGAAGAAAGTTATGTCTCAAATTTACAATAAATTGGGATCTGGTCTTATTACACTGGCTTTGGTTGCTACAGCATTAAAAAAGAAACAATTTCTTATTCAAATTTGTACACAATAATATTTTTCTTAATTTAGAATTCCCAACATAAGTAGGTTCAAAATATATTGCAAGTTGCAACAACATGAGAACACAATTCAACTTTCCCAACCAAGAATGCTTAGCAAGGGTACACTTTGTTTGAACTTCACCACAGCTCTTTTTGTGATTGTATAATCACCATCTGGAATATATTGAGAAAAACATACATGATGAATAAGGTGCAATGCAAATTTTTGAATATATTACCTATGTAGAACAGCGAACAAATCATGAATTGTGTAAAATGGTGGTAATTTTGGGAATGAAAATGATAGCTTTTACAGTCGCGATGAATTGATTTTGCTTTATCAAATATGACATACCTCAATCATCTCATTCTAAATTTTTTTTATTACTCATGCAATAACCTTTAGACTTATAAGGCTTGAATATGTTTCTGTTCTCTGGATATTTGATGGCCCGGCTGACATTTGTTAGTTGGTGGCAATAAGTTCACCGAGACTGTTCTTCCTATTTCACAGTCAGATTTAAACTGCATCATTTTCTCTTCTCACTTTCAAATCTCATATGTTGGATGTACATGGAGTATGAATTCTGCTTTCGCATTCGTACCTAAAAGTTTGTAATTTTTTATTTATTTATTCTTCTGCAAATAAAAAATATAGTTCGATTTGATGTTGCAAGTGACAATATTTAATAGTTGCCATTATACAGAAGTTCAGGAAATTGATATGCTAAATCGTTTTTTTTCCCTCAAAACTACTGTGTCTTATTGTATTTCCCAGACTTTTTTTTTATTCATTCTAAAATTATATGTGATGTTTCACAGGAATCTTTACCCTCCCTCCCCTTGTTGGACAATATTTTCGAATGACCAGTATTCTCTACCGTTACCTTTTTTTATTATTTCAATTTTTGACTCATTTCAAATGTTGGTGTCTAGGCTTGCACGTAATTGACAAAAATCAATTCCGTAATTACGGCCAAATCGATTACGTAATGACCCCGTAATTGCGATATTTTTTTCACACTTTTAAAACTATCTTAACAACCAATTTAATCCACTTCTATTCCGAATGGGACATCGACAGTTGGGACAGTTTGGTTTTCATATTTCCGCCAGTACTACACGCCGGCGACAGATGCTAAAGACAAATATCAAGGAGTGAATTCAAATTAATTTTATTCTGATTTTTATCTTTTGTGTTAGCTTTGATTTTCCTTTATCAACTCTATCACCCAATTTTATGCGATCAATTTCATCATTACCAACACTGGTAAGTGGTAATATATTTATGAAAAGATAGTTGACTTTTTTAAAATCGTATTAACGTATTAATACGAGTTTCGTATTAAATAAAAATTCCGGGTTTCTAATTTATAAATCAACGGCGAGCGTATTCTCTCGTTTGATTATACTTGCGCTTGCCTCGCGACGAAGACTTGTTATTGTACCGTTTTTTTACATTATCCGACTTTACTACCTAGTTAGCATTTTATAATAATTATTGATGCCGACTTATTGACGATATTCCGATTACCATGCTTCATTTTACATTCAATCATTTCGCGGCCTAAATGTTATAACATTATTTGCGATAAATTTAGATCAAATACTAATTATTTGCGCATAATTTAAATACCGTACTTATATGACATGCCTTCTCCGAAAATACACAGTTATATGCAAAACAATGCATTTTGTGACATTTATTTTGCACTCACGAAAATATTAATTTACTTTTCTAACTCAAGTCGACAATCCTATCGGCTAAGATTGACACAAGTTTGGTCGAGTGCCGGTGGTATTTGAGTCGACGATAAATCAAAATAAGTTGCCGCATTTGGAAAAAGACTTAACGATTTTGTAAAGACATATTTGGCAGAAATAGTGCGAGGCATTGTGAAAACAAGGCCAAGTCCGGACAGATATATAACGATAAAACCGGTAACAGAACATCAAGATTTTGTTATAGAAAATGGATCTCGCGCAGAATAAACACGGGAAATCCCGTCTTTTTGTTGTTTCTCTGCCGTCTGAATCGCTTTACCGGTGCCGAAAAGACTAAGTTGCGTTGGTTCATTACGCAATTTCTCTTCCGTCGTCATATTGCTGTTTGATAAGCGTGACATTAATTATCACGGCATTTACAAATAGACCATGTTTGGTAAGTTGATCTCTTACATTCTTTAGTCATTTCACCCTAAGAAGTTGAAACCAGGTGTGTTCGCGTCCATCGGTCTCAACACAATTCTATCCCATATCTACGCTTAATATGTACATTTGCCATGCTAGATAAGTTGATAATAGGTTAGTAAATGGCAACGCGTTATGCCTTCTCCATCTGAGTAACAAGAGAGAGAAAAACGGCTGCGAATACCGGAACTCTAACTTCTTCTACTTATTAAACTTTAATTTTTTACAATCGACGGAATTGACTGCTCTGAAGAGAGCTCGTTTCAATCGCGAAAGCGCTCCACCAATAATTACGAATTTACGTAATTCGTAACTTCGCTTCCGTAACTCGAAATAATTCCGTAATTCCGTAAATCCGTAAATTACGTGCAAGCCTATTGGTGTCGCAGACTTATGATGACCCCTTCTGTTTCTTGCGATGAAAGCCACCTGCTTTTAAATTACCGCTAAATCCGTTTCTGTATTGTTATACGCTGTGCCTTGAATTTGTGTATTATTTCCTGCATGACGAAATGAACAAAGATAAAAAAAAATTAATCACTGAATTTTCCCGCCTTATGTTTTTTTTCTCTCTCCCAAATGCTACCGTATATGAATATTTATATCACTCCCTGTTTTGTTGGTAATTTGTTGAATGACTAAGTTATCTCTTTGTATCCATTGCTTTTTTTAATTGCAATTTCTACTTCTCTGACTCGTCTTAAATCTAGGTGTCGCTGACTTATGATGACCATTTCTGGTCCTTCGCGATTTCCTGTCAATTGCAATGAAATCTGTTACTGTAATGCATAATTTTTTATCTGTTGTGAACTTGTGTTGTGATTTCTGGCACAACGAAATAAACGTATTGTCTATTGTCATAGTTCATGTTTTTAATGTAAATAATATATAGGTTCAGATTCTAATATATAAAATCAAAACGGCAACGAACATTATATATGTTAAACAGTGATGTCATATCGGTGTTCGAAACTTTGTATCATTTCACCTTGTATCGAAATATATACTATAATAAATGATTGTTTAGAATCGACATGTTTTGTTATTTAATGATTGGAGTCTTTAGGCCCAATGCTATTTTGAAAGGTTTGTCATACTGTATTTTTGTGAGGTTTCCGATTACAACTTATATTCACCTTATGTAGTCAAGTCAGCAACAGCAAACAGACGTCTTTCAGCCTGTGATTTCGCTCCACAAATTTGCCAGCAAGTTACAATTTCTTCTAATTTAGGTATGGACTATCATTAAAGCGCTTATATTACAATAATTTTCATAATTCGGACAAGGTTTTATTTTCGGGGAAACGCGGTAGTAAGCAGTGGCATTGACACAACTTGAACTGTATGGCAGGTACCGGACTTCAGTGCTACCAGGTACTGCAGTACTGGTAGCCGGACATCCTATCTAATATAGTCAGCATAGTATATATAGTACGGTACCGTATTTTATACCTTCGAAAAGGAAACGCGGTAGTAAGCAGTGACATTGACACAACTTGAAGAACTGTATGGCAGATACGGTACCGGACTTCAGTGCTACCAGGTACTGCAGTACTGGTAGCCGGACATCCTATCTAATATAGTCAGCATAGTATATATAGTACGGTACCGTATTTTATACCTTCGAAAAAGATATTACGAGTTCCACCTGATCCAGTACACTCCAGGTGCAACATTGACCCTCAACCAAGCAACAGCTCAAACTCGCGAATGAAAAGCGAAACCGCCGCGTCCCCCAAGAGTGAGGTGAAAAACAGACCCCTGTGAAGCTAGCAGCAAATCACGAAATTGTGACTGACAGAATCGCAGAAAATACCCACGCGTAAAATTAAATGTTCCCGATGATTTTTAAAAGAAAGTGTATATTTTGATTAGTTTTACAATAGCAAATAAAGCAAAACAATCATTAACTACACTACTCGTATTGTTAATATATAGTAAACAAGCTAAAACGACTATTACAGTGCATATACTATTTTGAGAGTTGTTTAAAAATGACTGAATTTTCGTCGTTTAAGACGGTCGTTTCATGAAAACCTCCAATAAAGGCAGCATTGCAACACCATTGGTGTAAAGTAGAAACCTCAAAGATTCGATTTCATTATGTCAGAACAGTAGCAGCACGTTTTGACTTGGCCAAATATAATACCAAACATAGCGTGTATTCAAAATTTTATAAACAATGCAGACGTAACATATTTAAAAATGGTTTGGTTTTTCAACAAAATTTACTAGATAATTTATCAAACATCTTTTTCTCTTAGACATACATATATACTGTAGGTCCATTAAACTTGGAATGAGTTGCGGAAAGTATGAAATAACAAAAAATCATTTTACGCCCTCTTGTTAATTATTTTCAAATTTTTAAAAAATTATGTTTTTTAAATAGCCGTTTCTCAAAAACCGCCAATAAAGGCAGCACTACGACACATTCGGAGAAAAGCAGATACCCTATAGATTCGATATTAATATGTCTGAACAGTATCAGCACGTTTTAACTTGGCCATATATGAAACCAAACATAGCATATAATTTTCAATTTAATTAACTATGTAGATGTAACATATTTAAAAACGATTTGGTATTTCAACTAAATTTACTGTATAACTCATCAAATACTTTTCTCTCTTGGTCATACATCAAAACTGTACGTTCATTAAACTTGGAATAAGTGGCAAATCCTAAAATAACAAAAAAATGATTTTACGCCCTCTTGTGGAGTTTTTTCGGAATTTCAAAAAAAAAATCGTTTTTGAAGGGCGATTTCTCAAAAACCGCCAATAAAGGCAGCACTACGACACATTCGGAGAAAAGCAGATACCTTATAGATTTTATTTTATTATGTCAGAACAGTAGCAGCACGTTTTAACTTGGCCATATATAATACTAAACATAGCGTATAATTTTCAATTTTATTCACAATGTTTATACAACAAATTTAAAACTGATTTTGTATTTCAACTAAATTTACTGGATAGTTCATCAAAGAAGATATTTTTCTCTTTGTCACACAACAATAATGCACTTCATTAAACTTAGAATAAGTTGAGGAAAGTCTAAAATACCGAAAAAAAATTTACGCCCCCATGTGGATTCTTTAACAAATTTCACAAAATTATCGTTTTTGAAAGAGCGATTTCTCAAAAACCGCAAATAAAGGCAGCACTACGACACATTCGGAGAAAAGCAGATACCTTATAGATTTGATTTCATTATGTCAGAACAGTAGCAGCACGTTTTGACTTGGCCAAATATAATACCAAACATAGCGTGTATTCAAAATTTTATAAACAATGCAGACGTAACATATTTAAAAATGGTTTGGTTTTTCAACAAAATTTACTAGATAATTTATCAAACATCTTTTTCTCTTAGACATACATATATACTGTAGGTCCATTAAACTTGGAATGAGTTGCGGAAAGTATGAAATAACAAAAAATCATTTTACGCCCTCTTGTTAATTATTTTCAAATTTTTAAAAAATTATGTTTTTGAAATAGCGATTTCTCAAAAACCGCCAATAAAGGCAGCACTACGACACATTCGGAGAAAAGCAGATACCCTATAGATTCGATTTTAATATGTCAGAACAGTAGCAGCACGTTTTGACTCGGCCATATATAATGCCAAACATAGTGTATAATTTTCAATTTTATAAACAATGTAGATGTAACAAATTCAAAAAGGGTTTGTATTTCAACTAAATTTGCTGGATTATTATCAAATATATTTTTATCCTTGTCGCACGTCAATATGTCTATTAAACTTAGAATAGGTTTCAGAAAGTATAAAATATTAAAAAACATTTTACCTACCCTCGTGAATTTGTTTTAAAATTTCGAAAATTATCGTTTATGGAGTGGCGATTTCTCGAAAACCACCAATAAAGGCAACATCACGACACATTCGGAAAAAAGCACATACCTTATAGATTCGATTTTATTATTTCAGAACAGTAGCAGCACGTTTTGACTTGGTCCTATATAACTCCAAACATAGCTTATATTCTTCAATTTTATAAACAACGTAAAAGTAACAATTTGAAAGGGTTTGAGTTTCAACCAAATTTGCTGGATAATTAATTAAATATCTTTTTTTTCTTTGTCGCACAATATTACTGTACGTCTAAACTTGGAGTGGGTGGCGGAAAGAATAAAATACCAAAACTCATTTAAGCCCTCTGGTGGAATTTTTTTACTTTTAAAAAATTTTAATCGTGTTTGAAATAGCGATTTCTCGAAAACCGCCAATAAAGGCAAAGAGTTCGGTATTTCAAATGAATTCACCTATTCCATTATCTTACTTTTTCAAACACCGATACTGTGTGTTAATTATACTTAGAATAAGTTGTAAATTGTATAAAACAATAAAAAATGTCTTACGCATTATACTTTTATTTATTTCCCAAACATACGCTTTTAGAGTGACGATTTCTTGAAAACCGCCAATAAAGGCAGCATTAGCCACAGCACACTTTGGCATCGGATAATCGAAGATACATTAAAAATTCGATTCCACTAAACCAGAACAGTAGCAGCACGATTTGATTTGGTCATATATAACATCAAACATAGAGTATATTCTTCTATTTTTGAATAATGCTAACGTTAAAAATTCATAAAGCTGTCGTATTTTGAACGAATTTACTGAATACTTGTTCAAATATAATTTTTTCTCAGTCACACATCAATACTGGACAAGGCAAAAAATATATTTGATCAATTATCCAGCAAATTAAGTTGAAAAACAAACTTTTTAATAAATTCGTTACGTCCATTTTGATGTAAAATTTTAAAAACACGCTATGTTTGGTAATATATATGACCAAGTCAAAACGTGCTGTTACTGTTCTGGTATAGTAAAGTCGAATATGTAAGTTATATGATTTTCTCCATATGTGTCTTGGTTCTGCCTTCATTGGCAGTTTTCGAGAAATCGCCACTCCAAAAACGATAATTTCCAAAATTTTGAAAATAATCCACAAGACGGGTAAAAAGATATTTCGATATTTTATACTTTCCGCAACTTATTTCAACTTTAATGAACGTACAGTGTTGATGTGTTAGCAAGACAAAGGAAGTTTGATAAATTATCTAGTAAATTTAGTTTAAATATAAAACTCTTTTTAAATATGTTATGTCTGCATTGTTTTTTGAAATTTTGAATACACGCTATGTTTGGTATTAAATATGGTCGAATCAAAACGAGCTGCTACTGTTCTGGTTTAGTCAAATCGAATCTTCAATGTATCTGCTGTTCTCCTAAAGTGTCGAAATGCTTCCTTTATTGGCGGTTTTCAAGAAATCGTCACTCCAAAAACGGCATGTTTGGGAAATAAAATAATATTATATAGGGCGTAAGACATTTTTTTTATTGTTTTATACAATTTGCAACTTATTCCAAGTTTGTGTGTGTTTGAGAAAGTAATAAAACGAAATATTACGTTATTAAGTGAATTTAATCGCCACTTCAAAAACGATAATTTTCAAAATTTTAAAACATGTTCACGAGGGTGCGAAAAATGTTCCTTTTAATTTTATACTTTCTGGAATTTATTCTAAGTTTAATATACGTACAGTATTGATGTGTAACAAAGATAAAAATATATTTGATCAATTATCCAGTCACTTTAGCTGAAATACAAATTCATTTTAAATTTGTTTCGTCGGTATTGTTCATAAAATTGAGAATACACGCTATGTTTGGCATTATACAGTATATGGCCAAGTCAAACATGCTGCTTCTGTTTGGAATAGTGAAATCGAATCTATAAGGTATCTTATTTCCTCCGAATGTGTCGCAGTGCTGCCTTTATTGGCAGTTTTCGAGAAATAGCCATTTTGTAAACGATAATTGGTTGAAATTTTGGAAAGAATCCACTAGAGGTCGTAAATGTTTTTTTGTTGTTTTATACTTCTCGCAACGTATTCCAAGTCTAACCGACGTACAGTATTAATGTGTGACAAAGAGAAAAAGATATTTGATAAATTATGTAGCAAATTTTGTTGAAATACAAACCCTTTTAAAATTTGTTTCGCCCACATTGTTTATAGAATTTAGAATACGCGCTATGTTTAGTATTAATTATGGCCAAATCAAAACGTGCTGCTACTGTTCTGGTTTGGTGAAATCGAATCTATAATGTAGCTGCTATTCTCCGAAAGTGTCGTATTGCTGCCTTTATTGGCAGTTTTCGAGAAATCGTCTCTCCAAAAACGGCATGTTTGGGAAATTGAAAAAATTATATATAGGTTGTAAGACATTTTTCATTGTTTTATACAATTTGCAACTTATTCCAAGCTTAATTAACACACAGTATCGGTGTTTGAAAAAGTAAGAAAACGGAATATTACGATATTAGGTGAGTTTATTTGAAATACCAAACTTTTTTAAAATATGTGAACATCTACGCTATTCAAATAATTGAGATATACGCTATGTTTGGTATTATAAATGGCCAATTCAAAACGTGCTGCTACTGTTATAGTATAGTGAAGTCGAATCTAAAAGGTATTTGCTTTTTTCCAAATGTGTCGTAGTGCTGCCTTTATTGGCAGTTTTCCAGAAATCGCCCTTTTAAAAACGATTATTTTTCAAAATTCAGAAAAGAACCCACTATAGAAAGCGTGAAATATTTTAATTTTTATATTTTAAACTTTCTCAATTAATTCTTAGTTTAATAGACGTACAGTATTTATTTGCGACAAAGAGAAAAATATATTTGATCAATTATCCAGCAGCTTTAGTTGAAATACAAATCCATCTTAAATTTGTTACGCCGACATTGTTTCTAAAACTGAGAATACACGCTATTTTGGTATTATATATGGCCACGTCAAAACGTGCTGCTACTGTTCTGACATATTGAAATCGAATCTATAAGGTATCTGCTTCTCTTCAAATGTGTCGTAGTGCTGCCTTTATTGGTGGTTTTCGAGAAATCGCTATTTCAATTACGATAATTTTTTGAAATTTTGAAAATAATCCACAAGAGGACGTAAAATGCTTTTTGGTATTTTATACTTTCCGCAACTTATTCCAAGTTTAATGAACGTATAGTATATATATATGTCCAAGGGAAAATGATGTTTAATAAATTATCTAGGAAATTTATTTGAAATACCAAACAGTTTTTAAATATGTTACGTCTGCATTTTTTATAAAAGTTTGAATACACGCTATGTTTGGTATTATATATGGCCAAGTCAAAACGTGCTGCTACTGTTCTGACATAATGAAATCAAATCTATAAGGTATCTGCTTTACTCCGAATGTGTCGTAGTGCTCTTTATTGGCGGTTTTTGAGAAATCGCCCTTTCAAAAACGATAATTTTTCGAAATTCCGAAAAGGATCCACAAGAAGGCGTCAAATCATTTTTTGGAATTTTAGGATTTGCACACTAATTCCAAGTTTAATGAACGTACAGTTTTGTTGTATAGCCAAGAGAGGAAAGTATTTGATGAATTTTCCAGTAAATTTAGTTGAAATACCAAACCGTCTTTAAATATGTCACATCTACATAGTTAATAAAATTGAAAATATACGCTATGTTCGGAATTATATATGACCAAGTCAAAACGTGCTGCTACTGTTTTGACATAATGAAATCTAATCTATAAGGTATTTGCTTTCCTCCGAATGTGTCGTAGTGCTGCCTTTATTGGCGGTTTTTGAGAAATCGCCCTTTTAAAAACGTTATTTTTTCAAAACTTCGAAAAAAATCCACAAGAGGGCGTCAAATCATTTTTTGTTATTTTAGGATTCGCCGTCTTATTCCAAGTTTAATGAACGTACAGTTTTGATGTATGACAAGAGAGAAAAGTGTTTGATGAATTATCCAGTAAATTTAGTTGAAATACCTAACCGTTTTTAAATATGTTACATCTACATAGTTGATAAAATTGAAAATTATACGCTATGATTGGTATTATATATGGCAAAGTCAAAACGTGATGCTACCGTTCTGACATAATAAAATTGAATCTATAAGGTATGTGCTTTTCTCTGAATGTGTCGTGATGCTGCCTTTATTGGCGGTTTTTGAGAAATCACCAATCCAAAAACGATAATTTTCGAAATGCTCAAACTAATTCAAGAGGGTGCGCAAGATTTTTTTTATTATTACTTTATACTTTCTGAAACTTATTCTAAGTTTAATATACGTACAGTATTAATGTGTGACAAAGATAAAAATATATTTGATCAATTATCCAGTCACTTTAGCTGAAATACAAATTCATTTTAAATTTGTTTCGTCGGTATTGTTCATAAAATTGAGAATACACGCTATGTTTGGCATTATACAGTATATGGCCAAGTCAAACATGCTGCTTCTGTTTGGAATAGTGAAATCGAATCTATAAGGTATCTTATTTCCTCCGAATGTGTCGCAGTGCTGCCTTTATTGGCAGTTTTCGAGAAATAGCCATTTTGTAAACGATAATTGGTTGAAATTTTGGAAAGAATCCACTAGAGGTCGTAAATGTTTTTTTGTTGTTTTATACTTCTCGCAACGTATTCCAAGTCTAACCGACGTACAGTATTAATGTGTGACAAAGAGAAAAAGATATTTGATAAATTATGTAGCAAATTTTGTTGAAATACAAACCCTTTTAAAATTTGTTTCGCCCACATTGTTTATAGAATTTAGAATACGCGCTATGTTTAGTATTAATTATGGCCAAATCAAAACGTGCTGCTACTGTTCTGGTTTGGTGAAATCGAATCTATAATGTAGCTGCTATTCTCCGAAAGTGTCGTATTGCTGCCTTTATTGGCAGTTTTCGAGAAATCGTCTCTCCAAAAACGGCATGTTTGGGAAATTGAAAAAATTATATATAGGTTGTAAGACATTTTTCATTGTTTTATACAATTTGCAACTTATTCCAAGCTTAATTAACACACAGTATCGGTGTTTGAAAAAGTAAGAAAACGGAATATTACGATATTAGGTGAGTTTATTTGAAATACCAAACTTTTTTAAAATATGTGAACATCTACGCTATTCAAATAATTGAGATATACGCTATGTTTGGTATTATAAATGGCCAATTCAAAACGTGCTGCTACTGTTATAGTATAGTGAAGTCGAATCTAAAAGGTATTTGCTTTTTTCCAAATGTGTCGTAGTGCTGCCTTTATTGGCAGTTTTCCAGAAATCGCCCTTTTAAAAACGATTATTTTTCAAAATTCAGAAAAGAACCCACTATAGAAAGCGTGAAATATTTTAATTTTTATATTTTAAACTTTCTCAATTAATTCTTAGTTTAATAGACGTACAGTATTTATTTGCGACAAAGAGAAAAATATATTTGATCAATTATCCAGCAGCTTTAGTTGAAATACAAATCCATCTTAAATTTGTTACGCCGACATTGTTTCTAAAACTGAGAATACACGCTATTTTGGTATTATATATGGCCACGTCAAAACGTGCTGCTACTGTTCTGACATATTGAAATCGAATCTATAAGGTATCTGCTTCTCTTCAAATGTGTCGTAGTGCTGCCTTTATTGGTGGTTTTCGAGAAATCGCTATTTCAATTACGATAATTTTTTGAAATTTTGAAAATAATCCACAAGAGGACGTAAAATGCTTTTTGGTATTTTATACTTTCCGCAACTTATTCCAAGTTTAATGAACGTATAGTATATATATATGTCCAAGGGAAAATGATGTTTAATAAATTATCTAGGAAATTTATTTGAAATACCAAACAGTTTTTAAATATGTTACGTCTGCATTTTTTATAAAAGTTTGAATACACGCTATGTTTGGTATTATATATGGCCAAGTCAAAACGTGCTGCTACTGTTCTGACATAATGAAATCAAATCTATAAGGTATCTGCTTTACTCCGAATGTGTCGTAGTGCTCTTTATTGGCGGTTTTTGAGAAATCGCCCTTTCAAAAACGATAATTTTTCGAAATTCCGAAAAGGATCCACAAGAAGGCGTCAAATCATTTTTTGGAATTTTAGGATTTGCACACTAATTCCAAGTTTAATGAACGTACAGTTTTGTTGTATAGCCAAGAGAGGAAAGTATTTGATGAATTTTCCAGTAAATTTAGTTGAAATACCAAACCGTCTTTAAATATGTCACATCTACATAGTTAATAAAATTGAAAATATACGCTATGTTCGGAATTATATATGACCAAGTCAAAACGTGCTGCTACTGTTTTGACATAATGAAATCTAATCTATAAGGTATTTGCTTTCCTCCGAATGTGTCGTAGTGCTGCCTTTATTGGCGGTTTTTGAGAAATCGCCCTTTTAAAAACGTTATTTTTTCAAAACTTCGAAAAAAATCCACAAGAGGGCGTCAAATCATTTTTTGTTATTTTAGGATTCGCCGTCTTATTCCAAGTTTAATGAACGTACAGTTTTGATGTATGACAAGAGAGAAAAGTGTTTGATGAATTATCCAGTAAATTTAGTTGAAATACCTAACCGTTTTTAAATATGTTACATCTACATAGTTGATAAAATTGAAAATTATACGCTATGATTGGTATTATATATGGCAAAGTCAAAACGTGATGCTACCGTTCTGACATAATAAAATTGAATCTATAAGGTATGTGCTTTTCTCTGAATGTGTCGTGATGCTGCCTTTATTGGCGGTTTTTGAGAAATCACCAATCCAAAAACGATAATTTTCGAAATGCTCAAACTAATTCAAGAGGGTGCGCAAGATTTTTTTTATTATTACTTTATACTTTCTGAAACTTATTCTAAGTTTAATATACGTACAGTATTAATGTGTGACAAAGAGAAAAATATATATTTTATCAATTGTTCAGCAAATTTAGTTGACATACAATTCCTTTTTAAATTTATTTCGTCCACATTGTTCATAAAATTGAAGAGTATACGCTATGATTGGTATTATATATGGCAAAGTCAAAACGTGATGCTACCGTTCTGACATAATAAAATTGATTCTATAAGGTATGTGCTTTTATCCGAATATGTCGTAGTGCTGCCTTTATTGGCGGTTTTCGAGAAATCGCCATTTCAAAAACGATAATTTTTTGTAATCCAGGACAGAATCCACTAGGAGTCGCAATTTTTTTTTTGCTGTTTCATACTTCCCGCAACGTATTCCAAGTTTAAAAGATGTACAGTATTAATGTGTGACAAAGAGAAAATTATATTTGATCCATTGTCTAGCAATTTTAGTTGAAATACAAAATCAATTTAAATTTGTTACGTCCATGCCGTTATTAAAATTTAGATTACACGATATGTTTGGTAATATATATGGTCAAGCCAAAACGTGCTGATACTGTTCTGTTATAAAAATATCGAATTTATAGGGTATCTGCTTTTCTCCAAATGGGTCGTGGTGCTGCCTTTATTGGCGGTTTTCGAGGAATCGAGGTTCCGAAAAGGATAATTTTCCGAAACTTTGTATTTGCGGAATGCCTGGAAATTCATTTTTCGCTTAGTTGGTCTTTTTTTAAACACTATTTCTTTTTAAATTTGATGTATTATTTTAGTTTAAAGATTTTTCATCTATTTTCGTGCCAATATTATATTTTGATCAGCATTTTCAATTTCCATATTTACCTATAAGTGAACACTATATGCGCGTGGAACCTATATTCAATGTGTAAAAATATTCTGGCTGAAAGTGCTGCTAGCTTCCAGTGTCTGGCAGCAGCCGTCACGCTCCGATGGTTCGTATGAAAGTCCGTAATTGAAGGGTGATATAACAGTTTTGTGCTTATTGAAGTGTGGTGGCGTGAAACATGGGAAAGTCCTAAATTCCACACAGAGAACAATGATTAGGTTTATAGACAGGCTGTGGAAGAAATACATCACGATAAGCAGTAAATTCAAATATATTTGACGGCAACTTAGGATACTGAGTGGAGAGCATCCCGGCGGTTTGATCGCCTATGCAGTTTTATTTTACGTTGTCGTAATAAAATATACTCGGCTGATAAAATTGACCAGGACAAATATGTTGACAAAAAATGTTAGATCACGTATTCATATAAGCTTGAAAATATAACGAAACGAGTGTTCCATGTCACTTGCATAGGTTTCGGTAACAACTAATGCTAATTAAAAACTAAGTTATGTTCAATTTATGTAACATTTTTTGTAAATAGTTCTCATGCCTGCAAACATTTATACATAGGTGCAAGATGGTACGCGAACTAAGAGAAATAAGCAATATCAACCGAGTCATTGAGTTGAGGTCCAAATAGTCTGACCAACTAGATTTACATTATTAAACACTGTGATAACGATGAAAATTTCTATGGTGCCCATTCCGTGATGCTTTATGCGCGCTGCTTAAAGATAACTAGCAGCACACACCCTTCCGCACAAGAGGCAGTCGATTTGATTATTTTATGTTAAAGAAGTTTACCTGAAATTTGCCACACAACTAGAACTTAAGTCTTTTATTTTAGAATCTGGAGTATTCTCATAGCGAAAATGACCTTATTTGGAAAAAATTAAGTATATCGAAAGAATTTAATTTATTCAATCAATTTTTAAGATTAAGCAATAAATATGAAATTTGACTCTTTTCAAATCCCAAAACTATGTCAACGAGAGTAAGGCATAATTGTTTAATATTAATAATGCATAATATATACATAACTTTCATAATGATTGAATTGCTGGCAAAAATTGCTCCTATGTGTAATCAATTGATTTAAATACCATATTCGAAGTTCAATAGATTAAATCAAGGGTCGGCAATTTACGGCCCGCGTAGTAATATAATCCATACCGCGACGCTTAACTGAATATCGCCTTATATCGGAATATATCTGAATATCGGAATATCTTGCCCGTGGAATATATATATATATCATATACTCATACTGTCACATTTATATTTAACTGGCGTTTGTATAGGTCTATATTACAGTATTTATAGCTTATCTACCAATACACGATGTGTATTACTCGACAAGATTAAAACTCTCTGTGACTTTCTAAGAAGACAACCCGTGTCATTGAATATAATATACTAATGCAGTGGTGCTTAAACTTTTTGAGCCGCGCCCTCCTTTGAAAAATTTTACAAACTTCGCGCCCCCCTCCCTATTTTTGCTTTAAAAAAATGCTTTTGTGATGGACAGGTATATATTAAGATGGCGCTGTAGGAGTGTTGGTCTCATAGCGTCATTGCTCGGATTGTTTAGGCATAAAACGCTTCGGAGTACAACTTCGCCATTCACTGTCGTATGTATAAAGCTAAATAATGGTTGGCCATCATACATTCTCGTTTTTTCCCTCAATTTGCAATACCTGGTAAAGTCAAACTAATTTTTAAGTAAAACTAAACACGCAATAAACCTATGCTTTAATGTATTTTCTGCTTAAATGGATACATAAGACGCGTAAAATTTCAATCAATTGTTTAATTCATCACTATTGAGCGATGCCAAAATTATTTACTGTGTGTTAAAAATAAGCAACAATTACAGACTTCTTGGCTTGTCTAACGTTTCAAACAAAATGGAAAAGTACAAATGAATTTATGTGAATTTAAAAGCAGTTCATTTTTTAATAGTTATTATGCATGTGGACGTTTCCCCGGCCCTTGACCGCTGAAAAATAAAGTCGCCAAGGCGTTTGCGATTGCATCTTGTTTAAATCTCGAGTGTTTTCGTAAGCGTGGCCTGCTATTTGAGCCGTAAAAATCTTGATTTTGGTGTTTATTCTCCCTGAATCAGAAATTTCCCTCGACATATTCTTGTGTCGCGAAGACGATTATAATTACTTTTTTGTTTTCGAATAGAACCATGACACCTCTGAGGAAAACGAGTTAGTTTTTATTATATAATCATTAGCGACGAGATGCTGAAGATAGAATAAAGTAGTGAATCTGCAACCAAATATTTCTTTATTGTAAAAGCGAGTTATAAAATACTAAAAATAAAACGGAAAACATCATGAGTTTTGTTTTGGGGTGGACCACGACAGATTAAAAACACTTTCTTAGACATTGCAAATCTTATAAATTCCTTGTGCCTGCGGCGCACCAGTAGTGTTCTAAAACTACCGACTTGAAATATATTGTACTCCGCGGGATTTTATCGCAGACTAAGGAATTTCTGTAACGATGTTAAAATTAATCGAGCATTGCGATAGAGCGGAGCAAGAGTTGCAGGGACAGCTCATAATGGTGAAATTGGCAGGAATATAAATCAAAACAAAATGTAATCGGGCACTTTGCCACACATTTTTATGGTTGCGGATTACCGCGGTATTTTGGAGTAGTGGTGCTTTTATTTTATCAACGCAATCGCAGATTTAACTTATCACAATCAAATGAATAAAGCAACCATTTTAAATGAGTATATCGGTCATGGATTGAATATTTTATTCAACACGAAAACCATTACATATTCGTTGACAAAGTCGGCTCTTATAACGACTGGCGTATTCTCGAGGACTGACTCAGGATTCGTACCGCGGGGTTTTCGAGTCGATGAATATGTATTGTAATTGTACTAAATTAAGTATACTTTCTTGGATATTATACCAGATCTTTCTAATGAAGACAACGAATTCGCATGCGTGCAATATATATCAAAATTAAATATAATCGGGCAGTTGATCACACTTTAAGATGTCCGCGGATTGGCGCGGTATTGTAGATCGGTAATGAGTTTATTTTGACATGAGTCAAAACTCGCAACCGCGAGTTACATTGAACACAAATGAATTAAAATAGAGAGACATTTTGAATTCTTGTAGTTATTACGCGACAGAAAAATTTATTATACCGCGAAAAAGCCGGTATTTTAACGAACGCGAAGACCGTTTCAGGAGCCGTTATATGTAAATTTCCGATTCCATCTTGTGACCTCTCGCGCCCCCCCAGTTTAAGAACCACTGTACTAATGTATCGGGAATGAATATAGAAATGAATATTACACAATATAATTCCCGCATTTGCAAAACCTGATCCAGTATTTTGGCATAGATTGCTGATGTACCAAAAATTACGTAAGGTCAACGTCACATTAGAATTAAATTGTGAGGAGTGAATACCCGAATCTAACACATCTTTCACCACGTTTTTGATAAGATGAATCAAATGGGAAATAAGGGGCTATACATTTAGCCGATATTGATACGAATGCCGCCGATATTGCCGGTACCGACATATAGATACATCTAAATATAGTTCAAAATTACCCTTTTCTGCTATATATACGTGATTTTTCCGATTAAGCTTCTTTTTGGTTTCGAGAATACCTTAGATCAGTGGTTCCCAAACTTTTCAGAGTTGGGACCCACTATTTATTACCACAGCTTATGGCGACCCACTTAACTTTAATTTTTTTTATTTTTTTTTATGACATAACACAGAACACAGCAATGGCTAATCATTGCAAAACTACCGTGTTTCCTCGAAAATAGCACCTGGCCTGAAAAAAAGATAATAATTTGAATTTTCAAAATGATTTTAATTAAACCCTACCCTTAAAATAAATTTAAAATGTGTGGGAGAGGAAAGGTTCATTGGCCTGAGGTAAGGTGAAGATCACACGACTATTCAAGATCGTGTGATATCACAATTATGATATTTGTTACCTGATTTTTGTATAAGAAATACAAATAGAAACAATGGATGTCGGTTTTTATATAATGTTTAGTAAAAAATCTTGTGATTTTCTACAATGTGATTTTATTTTTGATAAATGAACACAAAAGACCTCTTCCAAAAACAACCATAGTGATATTCTTCAAAAGAAAATAAATTTAAATCCTGTTTAAATTTCGAGGAAACACGGTAAGAAGTGCTGTACAGTGTACAAAACTGCTATGCGTAAAAAAGCCACATGGTCATTTTTTGTGCAGCAAACTTTTGTGCCTTTGGAAAGATCTTAAAAAGGAAACTTTCACAGATTAGAATTTAAATTAAATTTAATTTCTTTTATTATTTTGAAGATTTACGTATTCCAGTCGCTACCGATCCTAATAATCAGTATAATTATCCAAAGCTTTCTACATCTTTTCACGACCCACTAAGATTCCTTTTGCGACCCCCCCAGTGGGTCGCGACCCATAGTTTGGGAACCGCTGCCTTAGACTCTAAAATGAAAAAGGCTTAAGTTCGAGTTGTGTGAAAAACTTCAGATAAACCTCTTTAACATGAAATAATCAAATCGAATGCCTCTTGTGCGGAAGAGTGTGCTGCTAGGCTTTGAAAATGAACTAAATTAGCTTTTTTCGCAATACATAATTTTTTAAAATAAGGCCATTTTCGCCATAAGAATAACGTAGATTCTAAAATAAAAAAAGCTTAAGTTCTAGTTGTGTGAAAAACTTAAAATAAACCTCTTTAACATGAAATAATCAAATCGAATGCTTCTTGTGCGGAAGGGTGTGCTGCTAGGCTTTGAAAATGGACTAAATTAGCTTTTTTCGCAAAACGTCAGTTTAAAAAAAAAAGCCATTTTCGCCACAAGAATAACGTAGATTCTGAAATAAAAAAGGCTTAGGTTTTAGTTGTGTGAAAAACTTCTGGTAATCCTCTTTAATATGAAATAATCAAATCAAATGCCTCTTGTGCGGAAGAGTGTGCTGCTAGGCTTTGAAAATGGACTAAATTAGCTTTTTTTGTATACGTAATTTTTCCAATTAAGGCCATTTTCGCCATATTAATAACGTAGATTCTAAAATAAAAAAGACTTGGGTTCTAGTTGTGTGAAAAACTTCAGATAAACCTCTTTAACATGAAATAATCAAATCGAATGCCTCTTGTGCGAAAGGGTGTGCTGCTAGGCTTTGAAAATGGACTAAATTAGCTTTTTTGGCTATACGTAATATTTCCAATTAACCTTCGGACAGCTCAAATCCCTGACCATTTTATGGGTATTTTTAAACTTATTTTTTTTGTCAACCATTAAGCCCTAAATCTTAACTCATGGCTTTTTGAAATCGTCTGCTAGAGTTCTATTCAGCAATATATCTTTAAAACACACTCATCGAAAAAAATTTTTTGCAAAAAAATTTTAAAAATTTCTAAAAAAAAATTGAACTTTGAGATATTCTGTGTACAGTAGAGGGTTAATAATTAATTCCTAATTAATTAATTTTTTCTTCAACGTTTTCGTCAAGTTTTTCCTAACATAACAATACCAAAACGACTATTATAGCATAAATGGTTATTACTCTGAAATTCACAATTGTATTTACAGTATTGTCAAGTTCAAGGTCAAATTACCGATATTGATGACGTCACAGCTCTTATTATTACTGCACAGACCACCCCCAATGCAAAAAAATTAAATTTTTTCGACGGAAATGCGCGTAGAACGACGTAAACAATCCCATACGCACATTTACGCGTTGAAATTACCATTAATTTTACGTTTTTTTTTACATACAAAAACCTCCATACCTCTGCCAACTATGGAGCAGTCAAAATCATATTTATCAAAACAACACAGCGCCAGGGATGATCAGGGATAGTTAGTATGACTGAAAATACATGCTAAAACAATAATAAGTCGTTATAAAGGAGTATTTCCTGTCTGAGCTGAGTCTCGACATTTTCAGACGTCTGACAGGCAATTTTGAAATCCACGCTATTTATACGATTCGCACTTTGCGTCACGGCTGGAAGGTTTTATCGCTTCTCTCATACCAGGGCATTACGTCAATAAACAGCTAAGAGCGATAGCAACAGTAGGTTACCATGCGCTAGCCTTAATAGCGTTGAAAAGCCCATATGGGCTTACCGGCTGTGGATGGTTGGCCATTTACGCCATATGAATAACGTAGATTCTAAAATAAAAAAGGCTTAGGTTCTAGTTGTGTGAAAAACTTCAAATAAACTTCTTTAACATGAAATATTCAAATCGAATGCCTCTTGTGCGGGAGGGTGTGCTGCTGCTGGGCTTTGAAAATTGACTAAATTATCTTTTGTCAATATATATACGTATTTTTTTCAAACAAGGCCATATTCGCTATGAGAATACTCTTGATTTTAAAATGAAAAAGGCTTAGGTTCTAGTTGAGTGAAAAACTTCAGGTAAACCTCTTTAATAGCAAATAATGAAATCGAATGTCTTTTGTGCGGAAGCGTGTGCTGCTGGACTTTTAAAATTGGCTAGATTTAACTTTTTTCGTTATACGTAATTTTTCCAAAAAAGGGCATTTTCGCTATGAGAATAACGTAGATTCTAAAATAAAAAAAGGCTTAGGTTCTAGTTGTGGGAAAAAATTAACATAACCTCTTTATTAATAAATAATAAAATCGAATGCCTCTTCTGCGGGAGGGATTTTTGCTTGGATTTAAAATTATATAGCTTATCTGCTTTTTCGAAGGAAGTTAAATAAAATTCGTTTCACTTTTTTTGTTTTTTCATACCTTTTCAAGCTTTTATTATTTATTTTTTGCTATATAATTGTTATTTTTCCTAAATTATAAACATATTTCCCATAATAGTATGCTAATTTCGTTTATCTTCATTTTTTCGGGTGTAGATTCTGACACGCCTCCATTTCTGCCGTAAATATTAACCTTTCCGCTTCGCCCCACACAAAGGTCAAATTGCTGCTAGCTTTACAGTGGTCTATGACTTGATTCTCCAAGAACATTTCTTCCCATCAGCTGGAGAGAGATACAAAACTTCTCACTGAGAGATGATATTTAAACTTATATGGTTGAAGAATGTCATATGGTGGTGATAGGACTGGGAGACGTGTGTGCCTTCCGGTAGGCATCGTATTCCGTGGTTCATAGACTAATAGATAGGGTCCAAGTTAAGACTGAATTGGTGGGTTTAGCTTAGAAAGAAATGAAGTGCAGAGGCAGTTTAAAAAGTATTTTAAATACATTATTTGAAAAATTACACAAATTACTGAAATTAATAAGTAATTATAACCTGATAAATATTTTGTAGCGTATGAAATAATTATCCAAATTCAGAATATCTTCCAATATGATCTGACGTCAAGTTTCTTCTCAATATACACTTCAATTCATACTTTTTTATTTATTAATTAACAATTTCATCACAACCAAATACTCGAAACAAAACGACAAGCATACAAAAAAGCGACAAGTACCAAGCAGCACAATGCAAGGAAACAGAATATACACAATAAAAACACTTTGAACAGTACTGATGATAGCTCATTCCCTGACAACAACCAAAAATACAACGCTGAAATAACTGCAATGGCACTGTACTGAAACAATAATATCTGCCTACTGTGTAGCATTAAAACATCCAACAAATCCCCATCCGCGGGCGCGGTGGTGTGGCTCAACGGGCTAAGCGTTAGGAATACGCTCGCCACCGCACGCCTCTAATTACTCTGCGTGGGTTCGCAGGTTCGAATCCCATGTAGGGATGGTTATGTGTGAGGGGATTGCTGGACTCCTCGCCGTCGTTGGGTGGTTCACGTAACAGCTGGTCGGTTACGGCTTCCTCCACCACCAAAGTCCATGCTTCCGAAAAACAAACAATATAACTAATCCCATACCCGACTTGGAATGGTAACCGGACGAGAGGCCTTTCGAGTGCTGGACCGGTCCTAAGGCCTTCCCACTCAACTGATTGCCCCTCTATTTAGTTTTGTAATCTGCATTTTATCAGTTCTATAGTCAAGTATATCGTTTAATATTCCATGCGCACAACTAACTTGAATATTTATAAGTCACTCACTTAATCTTGACGCGGGACAGCGCCGTCAGAACACAGCAACACACGCAGAAAGTCGCACGATGATTTTCGTAGCAATAATAATCTGTCAGCACCAAGTCGAGCGTGACGGAAACTTCAACACCGGGACCAAGTTTCCGGAATTACACGGGGTTGGTATATAGTCCGGCAGATAAGGGGACCTTTTTGGCCCAAGTTTGATTTCAGACATAAAGTTTTTTTTATTTGTGATTATTCATCTTGGGGTCATTGCCAACCATTTCTACATGGGTGTGGAGTTTGCAGCCTTGAGCAATTTTTTTTACGGCTCGATATTTGTATTAGTGTTTTTCTTCAAACCTGTGCATCATAATGACGCTGAACCATAACCTGTTATAATACTATGTTCAGGTTGTGCGCAATCTTGGTGCACTAACTACGAAAGCACCAAATTTACTAGGAAATAAAATCAGTAACTGTTATGTATTTGTTGAACCCAGCTTTGGGTCGCGACCCATATAGAGAAAAATACTGTTGAAACGTACGCGTAAAATAAAGAGGACTATTTCAAAATACCCTCTATTGTTGCAATTAACAATACGAGCCTGCTAATGCAGTCGCTAGTGGTTCAAGTGGATATACACCCGGTGGAGAACAGTCAATTATTTGTTAGCGAGAATTGTTATGCAGCGGTATGATCACGACGACGCAGTGAAAGATAATGATATCACGAGAACAAGAATGAGAAAATTATAGTATTTTTGTAAATTATAGTATTTTCCTGGGAAACAATGTAGTTCATTCTTATGTTCCATGCCAATGCTTTTCAAACTACCAAAGACTCTCAACACTTTTGCTTCTTCTCTTCTATAAAAATACATTGTTATTATATATTCGCATTTCCATCTGTTTATGCGTGCTCCCAGATAACCGATCAGCAGCCTCCAAGGAGGACGGGGTCCCCTTTAAGAAACCCTGTCATAAACTAAAAGAGGCGACCGTGCTTCTCTTGCCTGTTGTCATAATGTCCCTGGAATTCAGCTACAACAAAAAATTCACGAAAACGGATTTTTAAATTTTATGATTTCATTAATATTCTCAACAATGAATGATATACGGGTAGTAAAATGCCAAGTTATTCCAACAACATGATCATGTTTTGCAATTTACAACCAATATTATGTATGTAACTTTGTTTGACAGAGCCCCAAGAGCTCTAACTACAAATATCAAAAATGTGAGGCCAAAAAAGTCACACTACAACATTGTCAAATGTGCTGTATTTACAATAGATAACAGGTTTACCAAAAAGAATTACATGAAAAATGGTAAAATAAAGATCAATTCAGCAATATCTACTTGGGGATATGCATCTGTTGATGATTTTATGTGTTTGTTTCGGAAGTTTAATAACAGAATTAATTGTGGTTGTTGGGGATGTTTTAAAAAAGGTTGCATGGAAAAAAGTTTTCACAAAATGTCAAGGTTTGATAGTAGTAGAGAAGTAGAAAAAATACTCCCATGTTTTTTTTTCATTTGATATCCACGCCACAGAACTTCCCCGATAAGTATACGCAGCAATTGCGAGAGGCAGAAATGCCAAGATGGGATTTCATCGCATTGCAAACCAATATTTAAGGATGTTGGAAACCAACACGCAATATTACAAAACTTACTTTCAACACGCGGTTTGAATGAATAAAAAAGCTGAAACTAGTATTCTTTAGAACAGCATACAAATTCTATGGAATGAAATCATACACAAAAGCTCGTCAAAAACCTATAGCGCAATAATCAAGTGGAATTTGATGCACGTGCGCGTTACTACGTACAACCGAAGCACGCAGGAAAACGTGTGTGATGTACTAGTATTCAAAACGTTTGACTCAACTATGTTGGCACAACAGGTGCACATCTCGGTTTCGCATACGCATACCTTCTATCTCCACAAGGATATATTTATTTTGCCAAAGTCAATGCAGAACTGAAAGGTTGCGGTTCTTCCAAAAGAAAACACGTTACACATCTTTAGATAACAGTGGATGGTTTTACATGGCCTTGTTCGGAGTGAAATACGAGTTCGAATATTCCAATCCAATTCAACTAATAAAATATTTCCCAAGTCCCTAAGCTTAAACTAGGAAAACGAAATGCGCGCGGCAACGCAAATGTAGTTTGAAGAGCGCAATAGAAAGTGGCTAGATGCTGTCAATAGATCTTGGCTTGTATGAGTGAAATAAACTACCATTTATTCTACTAAAATTGAATTTCTGACATTGTAAGGAGATTCAATGTTACTATGTATGCAAAACTAAACAATGTAGTTATGAAATAATTGTTTTTAACAAATAGGCGCTCCTGAAATATTCGTACCAAGGTGGCGCACAACCTGAACATTGTATGTTTACCAGGTTACCATATACATTATATCTAAACAATAAAAAACACTTTATGTCCCAAAACAATGTTAAGGCCCGATGCTGCCGGACTATTAGTCCCGTGTTCGTTTTCCTGGCTTGCATTCGTTCGTTTTTTTGTTGCACGTCGAAAAAACGGGTATGAATCAAGTTACTCAAGGGTCAAAGGATTTTTGGTAATCGAGAACGTTTCTGAAAATAAGAAAGAATTTTTATTATTCAACGTGGAGAAAAGCAAATTCTACAATACGACTTGATCAAATGGCGTCCGACCGCATTTAGGCTGGTTACCAGTTCATATCGGATATGGGAATATTTGTTCAGAATGCTCGAACTTGATGGAGGAGCAAGCCATAACCGACCGGCGGTTGTATGAATCAATTATCCCGGCGAGGAATCCATTAATTCTTTTGCATATAATTATGATTTGAACCGGCAAACACATGCTGGGGAATCAGAGGTGATAGAAGCTTCAAAAGTCCTGAGTTGCTCATACAAATTTCAAAGACAGTCCGCCTAGAACAACCAGTGCTCGTCAGCCTTTTTATAATGGTACACCCTTAACACTTTCTCTAAATCTGGTACACCCCGCCCATCCTGCATTTTTTATACGTAAAAAACTCATAGGTTAGATGGTATATATATGTTTTTGTCGACGCAATAGTTTATTATTTTGTTAATGTGAACGTTGCTCTTGGATTCCATTGGGCATTTGTACAAAGCGTGGTAATAACCTTGTTTCCAGTGACCCTTTCATTAGAACTATGTGTTCTCAACCTTTTACTGACAACGTATCACCAAAATACACGGAAAGCAAGTTTAGTATAAGGCTGGGCAAAATATTCGAATATCGTGTCGAATATTAGATTTACAGTTTACTGTTCTAATGTCTCGTAACACGGGACCTGAACACGTCACGTGTACGTTGCTGAATCAAACGCTTGTACAGCACAACGCACTTGCGGATTTCTGACGAACACACGAGACTCTGCTGCACACGCTTTTGGCTAACATACAAAGACGTTGAAATTGAGTGTTGTATTTGAGTTATAATGTTTTTTATTCATTTGTTCTCAGTGGCTATGATGTTGTTTTAATTCCTAAATAAGCATAATGTGCGCCAATGTCACATGAATTTTAACAACATTTCAGTGGGTCGTTTTAGATTTTTCGAAAAATCAATACAAGTGCATTATAAAGTAAAATTTCTACGATTTCCAAACGGATATATTAATTTGAATATGTATAGCAATGCCATTAAGTCAATTTAATCAGAATTTTTACCCGATTTGCAGAGACGACATTTCATGAATTCTTTTAACGCAAAGTAACATAAGCCAGTAGCAATTTTTATTTTATGCTGGCGATAAGGACAATCAAAGTCGAAACGAGTTAATATTCAATACGAGAATATCGGTCAGAGACCGAAGACTTATCGATCGAAAGTTAGGGGATCCCCCAAAACAGAAACTGCGGTTTCGATTCGAAAAATTCTGCAAACCCGAACTGGATTGTTTTGATTAGTTCTCAGCCAATATCAGAAATGTAGGAAACAATAGCCAACTCCCCATGTCGTCGAAATACTACTCGAGGAAATACTTTTATGAAGAATTCTGCAAATCCGAACTGGATTGTTTCGATTAGTTTCCAGCCAATAGCCTATTTCTGTATTTACCAATCCTATAGTTTGTGTTAAATACAACGGCGCTAACCCAGGTTGCGACGGCTATTCAAACACAGCCTAGCGATATTTTGGTGAGGAATTCTGCAACCCCGAACCTGATTTAGGGATATGGACATTGCTTAAACTTTAAGGAGTAATTATAAGTAACGAGATACGATCTCGCGGCGTGTATCCTTCGCTATGACTCAATAGTGTGGAAAATTTCTCGAAGGAAACTTGCGCATCGCGACGACGTCAAAGTTACAAGAGAGATATGGACAAGGCTCAAAGATTAATCACGAGATACGATCTAGCGGTGTGTATCCTTCGCTCTGACTCACTAGCGTGAAAACTTACGCATCTGATACGCACACACACATTCAGCGCGTCTCGAAAATCTCTCGATTTGTGAAAATCCAGATCTCTTCATCACTAATTAATTAATAACTCGCTAATTATATGACATAATTCATCCAAAATCAATAGGCTTCTGGTCCGAGATATGATGAATGCACATGCAAAATTTGGAGCAGATTCAACCACGCCTTCGTGAGATATCGCGTGCATCTAACAGACAGACATACATACAGACGTACATACAGACAAATACCTATCAATATACTTACCGATCTTAAGATCGATAAGTAATGAAAGCTAATTTGGATATTTCGGTTGCCAGATAATTCCTATAATTTTTCTCAGCGACTTGTCGCCTATGATCGCACAGTAGCTTTCGAGTTTGTTGAATAGAACGCGCAGTTTCGCGAAAAAAAATTTAAACAGAGCACAAGACTTGATACATGCGTGATAAAAAGAACCGACATTTGGATGTAGATGGCGCGAAACAATCACAAAACATACTTTAGCCTAAATAAAATACTAACAATTTCAAAAGTCTGCTTATAAACTCGATTAAAAGCGGGCTGCAGTAAACAGTCTGGTGGCATTCTCTTATACTAGTATACTTCGTCCACCGTCGTACGCACACACTCATTCAGCTCGTCTCGAAAATCTCTCGATTTGTGAAAATCCAGATCTCTTCATCACTAATTAATTAATAACTCGCTAATTATATGACATAATTCATCCAAAATCAATAGGCTTCTGGTCCGAGATATGATGAATGCACATGCAAAATTTGGAGCAGATTCAACCACGCCTTCGTGAGATATCGCGTGCATCTAACAGACAGACATACATACAGACAAATACCTATCAATATACTTACCGATCTTAAGATCGATAAGTAATGAAAGCTAATTTGGATATTTCGGTTGCCAGATAATTCCTATAATTTTTCTCAGCGACTTGTCGCCTATGATCGCACAGTAGCTTTCGAGTTTGTTGAATAGAACGCGCAGTTTCGCGAAAAAAAATTTAAACAGAGCACAAGACTTGATACATGCGTGATAAAAAGAACCGACATTTGGATGTAGATGGCGCGAAACAATCACAAAACATACTTTAGCCTAAATAAAATACTAACAATTTTAAAAGTCTGCTTATAAACTCGATTAAAAGCGGGCTGCAGTAAACAGTCTGGTGGCATTCTCTTATACTAGTATACTTCGTCCACCGTCGTACGCTTTCTAGTCGTACCTCTAACAAAGTTTCGAACTGATACAAAAGGGTATTGTGACACTAAATCATAATTATGCCGATATCAGAAATGCCAGACATAAGGTATGCATGAAATAACACGTATATGTTAGATTGATAGATATTACATACCATTATAAATTTTATCGTATTTAATTAGCATATATATATGAGTTAGTGTGTACCATACAACATTCGGTACGGTACATCCTATCCATGTGGTACACTTTCAAACATTTTGGTACAACCTGGGTGTACTATAGACTACAGCAGCGTTTCCCAAACTGTTTCCGCGGGACACTAGTGTTCCACGAGCGTCTTCCAAGTATTCCGCGGAAAAGAAATCAAAATTACGACTAAATTGGAGGCCATGGCAATCTCGGGATCGTGAAGTTGTCGCCCAGCGGTCGACCGTTTAATATCGCGTCACCGTCACCCTAACACAATTCTGCTAGTTTTCGCGGTGTCTTTGGCAACTCTCCACGGCACACCCTTTCAGTACCGCTGCATTGCACCATTTTTCTTTATCAATTTTACCTTCTTTTCTGGTGTTCCGTGAGGCGAGAAAAAAGGCGTAAGTGTCCCGTGGCCAAAATATTTGGTAAACGCTGGAGACCCGGTTGACGAGCACTGGCCTAGAATAAGTGCACCATTAATAAAACGTGTCGAAATTTTTATTAATATGATGTCATTAATGCTAACCCTCACAAGGTAAGCAGAGGAGGAATACTACCTAATGATGTGAAATGGATGAAGTTTACTCTGCTCGAACTCCTGTCATACCGGTATGCGGTTGCTGCCAACAAATGATACTACGTCTATCATAAAATAACAATGCAATTGAGCTATTCAGTATATTAATTTCAGGATCTACGAGTATCACTTATTAGATTCGATGGTGTTTCGGATTTGGTGGTTCATTTCAGTATTTTTGCATGTGCAGTTCGACAATCTCGAATTAGGCATTTAAACATTTGCGAATGGCTTCGCATCAGAAAATGATGGAGTTCAGTTTGGGAAACACAATTTACGGACTGGATATCTTACAGAAAGATGAATTCAACATCCTGGATGACGTTGACATTTTATCGCGTTTAAAGAACTACACCCCGTTGAACCTATGAAAATTTTTGAGGTAGAATTGATAATGCTCTTCAGATCTTCATGAACAAACAATGTTTCACACACGAACTTACTAATGTACTTGAAAAGTTTGGATACATTCATAAATGAAGTTCGACCTCACATATTAGTGGAAATACTCATACTGGGGCTTGTTTGGAATGAAATCCCAGGAGTAGCGAAACCGACTTTTAAATGTTGATGTAACATCTATAACACGAGACATCAATTAATAGAGACTCGTGAAAAAATATTAATTGACATAAATGAATTATCTATGTTGAAAACTTCTAATCGATTGGTGAAATGTCATATACCAGAAAAATATCAAAATTGATAAAAACTTTGCATGTACTTCCACGTAATTTTAAGACTAAAACGTCATTAAAATTAAAGTTTTTTTTTTCATGGAGACATCAGAAAGGGTTAATTGAGAAAATTTTGATTCATTGTTATATTGACACTATAACAGAAGGACTGGTTACAGAATCAGAGAAGCAGACAAAACCCACGTAAAGTATAAAATTTAGAGGGACAAAAAATAGCCTGGTGTACGTTATTTAACTTGAAAATATGTTACAGTTATTGATCCGGCACAAAGATCGAGTATATTTCAACCTCGATTTGTCAACTTTTCTGTCATTTCTAATAATGCAACGATTTTACTTGAAGAAACAGTATTAGTAAGTATTTGAACCAGTGCGGCTCAACCGCAACGCTCAATTGAACTTGGTTAAAATAAGAACACAGAATGCTATCATTGCCTTTATCCTAATGCACGATTACGCCTACGAGTTCTCAGTACACGTCATCAGTGGATCTTTCTAAATATCGGTCGGTTTCTGCAGAGTTGACTTTTAAAAATTCGTGCCTCGCTAACAAAATTCACTTTATGTAAGCAGTGAAAATCAAAAATCATCTCGAATCATTCTCGTCTGAAAAGTACTTCAGTGACAATCCATCTTCAAGAACGTTTGGAAATAAATTGCGCTGTGAAAGAATTTTATTTTGCTCATGCAATTTCAGATTCAGGTAATTCCTTAGGATATTCAGGTAATTCAGATAAGCGTGGGTTAGTGACTTCGAGCAGTCCTCCATAAAAAATTCCGTATACACCAGTGATTCTAGCCTTTACATACACAGAGAGATGGTCGACGACAACAAAAGGCAACCAGGACGCAGTTATATTTGAGAAACCAAGAAAACCTTGATCTTCGTATTATTGTCTCGTGCTGAACTCGGGATTTTATTGAACAAAGGCAATTTTTGAATTCACCAAACACTTTACGCCTTTTGTGTTGAATATGAATCTAAATATTTTCCCATTTTTAAAATATATTTACGTGATTTTTCACGTTAGCAACAGTATAGTCCGAGTGAAAAACTAGTCATCAGCCGGGCATAAGCTAAATTCTGTTGCCAAACTTTGATTTGCTGGAAGTCAATCATGTTTGACTTAAAAAAACATTGTATTTGTACATTGTGCTGCAACATTGCCTTTCACTTCAATTTTCTAGTTTTAGGCTGTACAATAGTACTGTATACGTATCCTCGTATTGGTATTCGAATAACGATGCTCTCCATGTCGCTTCCATATTTTGGGATAATATGGATTTACAATACTGACATAAAATTTAGCTGCATGAAAGTCAAAAAGCAAATGTATAAGCAAAATTTTAATTCATTGGACACTCTCGACTATGACGTTGTACTGTTTTCTAAGTTATGCGCAAGTTATGACATGGTTTGCTTGTAACATCTTGGTCACAAGCTCGTGATGGATACATAAATGAACGCCAATGTCCCCGGGGTGTCCAAACTGAAAAGTACGACAATTGTCGAATATACATTTCTTCGTGTCCATATGCAGTCTTTTCTTGATGGTTTTTGCACGTTTTATCAAGGGGAAATAAAGTCAGAATGTAATAATAATTATAAATGAACCATCTAGCACAGTGTTTCACAAACTTTTTAGAGTTGGGACCCACTATTTATTACCACAGCTTATGGCGACCCATCTCGTGATTTTCTATAATGTAATTTTATTTTTGATAAATGAACACAAAAGACCTCTTTCAAAAAAAAAAATTATAGTGTTATTTCTCAAAAGAAAATAAATCTAGTTCCTGTCTAAATTTCGGGGAAACACGATAAGAAGTGCTGTACAGTGTACAAAACTGCTATGGGTAAAAACGACACATGGTCATTTGTGTAGCAAATTTTTGTTCATTTGAAAAGATCGTAAAAAGGAAACTTTCACAGATTAGAATTTAAATTCAATTTAATTTTTTTTTTTGAAGATTTACGTGTTCGAGTCGCCACCGATTCTAATACCCAGTGTAATTAATCAAAGCTTTCTACATCTTTTCACAACCCACTAAGATTCCTTTTGCGACCCACCAGTGGGTCGCGACCCATAGTTTGGGAACCGCCGATCTAGCATATTTCGAGTTGGACAAGATAAACTATCGCATGCACATAAATCATGGTTTTCGAATTGTAATTAAAAATAAACTTCGAAATAATAGTCGAATAAAACGCCAATCTAGGGGCGAGTAATGCTCTGAAGATCAGAGTTAAGACAAGAGTGACTATTAAATTTAAATCTTACATGACGTTAGAATGAAAAGTAATGTTAAATAATAATTAGAAGAGCCAATAGTCTATTTCTCCCGTAAATTAAGTCTTGAGGATTCTAATGTTCCTAATATGTTGATCAAGTATGCTCTTCAGTTTGGCGATAAGCTTGGTCTCTAAATAGTTTTTTATTCCGGTTACTGAAAAGTCGTTTATTAAATGCCCCAGTTGGTTGAAGTGTGCTCCAACTACTAAATCATCTTTCTTTTTTGTAATACGTTTCGTTATTCGATACTTCATCGATCTACCCGTCTCGCCGATATCCTGCATTCCACACTTCTCACAAGTTATTAGATAAATGACATTTTTTGAGTTGCAACATATTCTTTTATTAATGTATATATGAACTCCCGTCACGTTCCCGGTACTCATTTTTGTCTCTTCGGAATATTTACAGGTGGTGCATGCTTTTTTATTGCATTTATAAAAACCTGATTGTACTGTCTGGGTTATTACTGGTTGTAGTTTAGCTCTATCCAGTCTGTCACGTAATGTAGGGCATTTTCTATAGGCAATTTTCGGAGGTTGAGGAAAAATCTCTTTTAATCGTGCATTGTTGTCAAGGGAAATTCTGATAGTTCAAAGAAATTTTTCTAAAGTTCGGTTGGTTTGGGTGGTAGTTGGTAATGAATGGCAACAGGTTCTGATCTTGGTGTTTACTTTTCTGTGTTAAAATACAATCTCTGGTCATTTTTTTTACTAATTTTATTGTTTTGTCTATAGAAGTCTCTTCGTAATTTTTTTTGCATGAGATAGCCTTTCATAATTTCTGCATGCTTGTGGAAAAATTCAAACTTTGAACACGATCTTGTTATTTGTATGAAGAGTCCTTTTGGAATGTTTGTAGTAATATGTTTGAGGTGGCTCGAGGATGGTAAAAGATATTGGTGAGAGTACGTATCTTTGGTGTAAATTTTGGTTTCCCATTTGTTGTCCATGATATATATAAAGTTTTTCGTCTAAAAATGCAATGTTTTCCGTTGAATATTTGAATGTAAACTTGGTAGTAGGATACACGTTTTATAAGAGTTATGAGTTCAGTTTCGCCGCGTGTCCAGATCAGAAAGAAATCATCAATATATATATAGTAGTATTGTGGTTTGATTTTGGCTGTTTTTAGTATCTCAGACTCTAAGTCTTCCATGAATATGTTCGCGAAATTGGGAGCCATCTTAGTTCCCATCGCTGTCCCATTGATTTGAAGATAATGCTTTTCATCAAATACAAAATTGTTATTATTGAGAACCATATTAACTGCTTCTTTAATCCATGAAATTTCACGTTTGTTTTTGTAATATTTGTTGATATACTTTTCCACTGCTAAGATGCCATCTTTATGTGGAATATTTGTATATAAGGAAGTCACGGAAGTCAGGAAGTTACTAAATAAGATCCTGGCGGAATATTGTCAATTTTTTTTAGAATATTCAGAAAATCCATACTGTCTCTGACATATGACGGTGTTATCTCTTTGCACATAAGGTTAGTTAATTCGTAATCTATGTGAGAATTTATGATACCATCCACTAAAGGGCAGTATGAGTACTCTACAGAGCTTCATTATTTAGAACATCTATGATGATATTGACAAGGATTACACTTTTATATCTAGTGCTGTAAAAAAAAAGGTTCATACAAGTAAGTTACAATGCGGCCTTGTGCCTGGCTTGTATTTTTTTTATGCTTGATTATCCATTTGGCTATAAAAGCTTGAAATTTGTGTTTGACGTAGTACAATAACACAACTTATATTCAGAAAATCCATACTGTTTCTGACATATGACGGTATTACCTCTTTGCACATAAGGTTAGTTAATTCGTAATCTATGTAAGCCGATAAGTTTTCCGTTGCAGTTCCGTTTGTTGATATGATTGGCCAACTGGGGTGATTTTTCTTATGTATATTTGGTTGTTAACGTGAACGGTGTGGTTTAGTTTTTTTGGAATTATCCCTTTGTTTTGCCGTTAGATTTGTTCTAGAAATATCTATCATAAGCCGGATAGCATTCCAGTTATGTACTTTCATTCTTGCTCGTAGTTTTTTTTTCTATTTCTAACCCGTTATTAGTTACCTCATTTAAACTTAAACGACATTTTTTAAGAGCTTGCTTCGTCAATTGTTTTGAAAATTCTTTATGTAAATTTTGGGACCTCCTGAAGTATGCGCACCAAGATGGCGCACAACCTGAACTCAGGTTGTGTACCCGGTTAGGGTTCAGGTTATGCGACATCTTGGTACGCATACTTCAGGAGTACCAAATTTTGCCATTTGGCCAGGCTTTTTAGGGGAGTGGCACAAGTTTTCGGAGTGAATTCGAGTCCTTTCGGACGTTTCCCAGTTGCTGCAAATTGCTCTAGGTTTAGCTTGTGGTGATGAAGTCGGGTTTCTTTTAGTGTAATTTTTCTCGAGTTGTTGAATTCCTTTTTGTGTTATTTGGATATTTCTTTCTTGCAATCTTTGTCGAGTTCAGAATTATGGATTAATATTACATTCTGACGTTATTTAAGATTTAATAAGAATTTAATAATTACTTTTTACTCTTATTTTTTTTCCAATTGTTCCTCACCAAATTAAGCACTGATTGATGTTTTAATATTGGTATGACTACTTATTGTTTTCTAAGTGCCCACAATCTTAATTTTAATTACATTTAGTTACCAATCATTTTCGTGAAAGTGATAATTTTTCGAATCACATCTGAAATGAGACTGACTGATATTTGTGGTTCTAATTTGTCCCATCATTACTTCTATGGCTAAATATGAATTAAATGTTTATTCATTGTTTCGTCATAATTGATTTGCGATTTCAACTTTAAACAAATTTATTTATCGCTAAACTTAAACTGCTTGATTGTTCATTTCTTGCCATTATTGTACACTGCTTGTCTGAGGAAGTCTGACTTTGGTACATTTGTGTTAGTGTGCAGCTGGACTCTTCAATTGGATAGAAGAGTCATGTTTATTTCAGCTACAGCATAAAGGCATACGGATCCACTAGCATAAAGGCATAGAGGAAAGATATATAGTTAGTCTCGTGCAACTCAATTCAAAGTAGCAATTAGTCTGTAATATTGATGATAATGACCTTTGATGCGGTGCAGTAATTTTCAGTTATTATATATATGCAGATAATATCTCGTAGATTTGAATGAAATATGTCAAATTTCACTAGATTTTCTCGAAAAAAAGTTCCTATAAAAAATTTGTTGTTGGGGCACCACAAAAGTTTCATGCAAAAATAGTCAAAGAGAACTTATGACAGATTATATTTGATATTGAGTTTTTCTTCCCATAGAGATTTAATATGCTTAGCATTTCACATACACCTCATTTTTCATTATTATTCCAAAATAATTTACTTTCGACAACGGCGTTTTTAATGTTCAAGTATTTCATGTTTTTGTGGATAAACGTAGACATGATATATACAAAATATACCTTGGCCTACCGTGATAGATCTTAGAGATGCGTTACATGGTAACTGATTTTTTATGTGTAAATATATCCACAAATAGGTTGTTAAACGATGCACGATGTTATCGAATTTGCGATAGCCAAACTCAGCCGTACACTTTAATAAATTCTATATCAATCAATGACACAAATAGTTTCATTAAATCTGATACTCGCGTCGCTGTCTGTGTAAAGTTACTATTTTGCATCCCGCGAAGTAGAGAAAATATTAGAATGGAAGGGAAGAGAAATGAAACTGAATCATCCGTCGTACGTAATCATTTCATCGGATATTTACTTGGAGTGTTTTTGAGATATTCATCTTACAGTGCGATATTAAATCTACAGTCAAGTATTAATATAGCAGATGGATTAGGTGAGATCAATATAATTCTTTTTTTACTGCATTGTGTAAAAAAGAATGTGTTGTGTTTGGCAATAGTGCAATGATTAGCATGTTAGTTCATAAATGAATAAAAATTTCACAGCGATATTTGAAGTCAGTTCCCAGCAATATAGGAGTTACGGACCATGTAGCTCTAAAACACAGATACGCCTAAGGGAGAACCCTGCCTGAAAAAAATACTTGTTAATGTTTCTGCAACCCGTTACAGTTCTACCTTATCCGTAATATGATATATCAATAAAACTTCAATGAGGTAAAATGAAAAAAGAGATTATAGAAAGAAGGAAATACGAGTCAGACTTGTTGGTTAGATTTTTATATGAAACGCTCCACTCATTGGTATATTGGTAGAACAAACATATATGGAACACAATTGACTATGCCAAAAATCAATTCTTATGTTTATTTTTATATAAAATAAAATCCTAGAGAAATTTTTATAGACAATGTTTTGTATTTATTAACAAACGTACAATCGGCCTAACGCTGAAATAGATCCATCAGGTAACCAACTGTTTATCAACGGTATTTCAGGCACGATTTCTTTGTCTACATCATACATATCATGCAATATATTTCTCGTATTTTTCACCACAATACTTTTGAGAAAATTTGGAGCGAAGAAATGTTTGATAGCAAGTGAAGTTACCTAAATAATTTACCTTATTGCTAATCTCTATCGCGGTAAGTGTATTATGTAATTGCATTGATAAGTTCCGGAGTATTTTGTAGTGGTCATTAATCACGACGATTCGAAGCAATTTGATTCTAATCCCTTTATTGTGCTCCTATTTTTACTCCGCCTTTTTGAACCCATTAGTGTGGTATTATGGAAGGTGGTGCAAAGGTTATTTTTTTTTATCACGGCCAGTTCTTGCTGCACGCAGCGATATTTGAAAGCAAAGAGTTCTTCAGGCGCATTCACGTCTGACTAGAAATAAAATATGTACGCATAAAAATACAAATATTTTGAACAATCGGGATGGATAAATTTTAAAGAAATTTTTTGGATAGACCGTGCTTGCGTAAATTTTATGTTATTTTGAAATGTTTTCAATTTAATTTTCAAGAATTTTACACACTGATACCAGCAGCGATTCTAGTTGGAGCTGGTGAAGCAACGATATGGTTATCAATGACATTGATCAATTCTATTTTGCCACAAAATATGCGACTCTGAAAAAACACAAATATAAAGAAAACGAATTCTTCGTCAATCTTTACTCGGGATATTTTTTCACTTGTATTCAGTTTTGCCAGGTAGCTAGTTTTAAAGATGGGTTATCATGAAAATATTTTCGAGATGAATTTGGTTCTAGATAATTTTTTAAGATTCATGGCGTTTACCGCTTACATAAAGTGAACTTCTTTCACGAGGCACGAATATTTAAAAGTCAATTCTGCAGAAATCGACAGATAATTAGCAGGGTCCGCTGATGACGTAGTACTGAGAACTCGTCGGCGTAATTTTACATTAGGTTAGATAGCGTTCTGTGTTTTCATTTTGAATAGCATGGTAGTTCTATTGGGCGTGGCATTTGACAAACACTGTAGTGGTTTGAATACATATTAGTATCTCAAATAATATTGTTGCATCCTTAGAAATGTCAATAAACCTAACAAATCGAGGTTAAAAATATACTCGATCTATGTGCCTGACCTATTGCTATAACATATTTTTAATTGAAAAAACGCATATCAGGCTATATTCTGTCTCAAATCTTCTATATTTTATGTGGGTTTTGTCTGCTGTACTGATTCTGTAACCAGCCCTTTGTTATCGGTATATATATATAAACTATATTAATAAAATCAGCGGTACTCCTGAAGTATGCGCACCGAGATGTCTCACAACCTGAACCTGAGTTCAGGTTGTGCGCCATCTTGGTGCGCATACTTCGGGAGGTCCAAATCAGCACATAACTAGTCGATGTGTAAATTGGTGATAAACGCACAGTGATGGTCTTTCCTTACATAAATTCCGTAAGCATGAAGTAGTATATATTCACGAGTGAACTATGAATCAAATTTGCTCAACTAACCCGGTCTTATGTCTCTATAGAACTCGAAGAGGACCTGACCTCTATTTTAAGGACAGTTCCAGCCTAAATATTATGTTGTTCATGCAAACTCCTGCCCCACATCCCAACACGACAATACCTGACACAGTTTATTAAACTTATAGAATTGTCATACACGAGTTCAGGATGATATCACCAAACAGTGTGGAATACTGCTACATCAAGTCATCAAACCATTACTGGGATCCCACGTTTACCTGGTATCACTCTCTTGGTAAATTTCACAATTCATACAGCCTAGCCGCTCAAGTTGCAACTTCTACCATGTGTCACTGATCTCCAGCGCTGCAACTGTTTCACATTATATTGAAGTCCAATCATTATATATTCCTTAACATCCCCATTGTACATTTTGTCCTCCTCATTACTACTTTTATATTCGCAGCTACTAATCCTAACACCCCCAGTATTCAAATATTAAACGGCACATGAAATGCATGATTTATGCTAACAAAGTTGTTTTATATAACAGTGTGACTTGATAGCATGTGACTTGCCGAACTATCAACGGTGGGTTTATAGGATATTGGGTAATTTTGCTGCTTTTGGTTAAGTTACGTGTTTAGACTTAAAGTCATACTAATCTTAAAATTAGAAGCAATCTCTCAGTCATAAAATACGTAACAATTAGACGTCCTGTAAGGTACGATGACGATAACGCGTCATGCCCTAAGGATACCAAAACCAGCATAAAAGCGACCATTCGTTGGGAGAGAAAAAAAAAGGAACGATGGACAAGTAATTAACGAACTCGGGCTTGCAGTGAAACTTTGATTTTATGTGACTTATCAGTCATGACTTGGAACTATCCTTTGTATTTGTAAATATACAATTGCAATATATGTATTCGGAACCAGGAGTATGTCTTCTTCATAAGATCAGATCAGAAACAACAGCAGTACAGAAATAATAGCAAAAATACAAATGTTCCCTAAAAATGGTGACCCGACAGACGAACCAGCGCCTTTCTGAGATGGAGTCTGAAAAGCAACCGTTGGAACTAAAGGTGACCCCCAAAAGACATCAACTCCACAAGCAAGCCGAGGATAAAAAGATCAAGGAAAATGAAAAACAACAACCAAACCAAGATTCAGACAGTATGAAAAATCAAGGAATTACAAGCGAAATACCAAAGACTCTGACAAAAAGAAAAAGACTGTTAGATTTGAAATGTGTATGAGATTCACATTATATGAACTATGGACTGTTATAAAAATATGAGTGTAAAACATTCATACTATATGAACTGTTTTACACCAGAAAAAAAACTGTAAAATCAAAAACTAGTCAGAACTCTTGACTACAAAAACAAATGAGAAAGATATGAAACGAAAGAACTTCAGAAAGAAACGCCCGCGAACCAACTTCAAGAAACCGCGCGATTGTAGCATTTTATATTGTACTATAAATATTTCAATTTCGTGTACAAAATGGACAGACATTCTTCTTCTTCTTCACAGGTATTTCACGTTTCCTTCTTTCTAATCTTTAAGGCGTTCTATAATTGGTATTAAACCCAACGAGGTTTACTCAAAAATATTTAATTTATTCGATTTTGGCAGATATTAGCATTCGTTTTCTTTAAATATACTTTACGTTGACTTTAACATTTTTTTCAAAATATGATTACAAATACGATCGTATTTCGAATCAGCGCTTCAGGATGCATTTGCATAAACGCAAGTGAAATTCTCATCATTTTTTATTTTTAAACGCCCAAAGAGGCTCATCACAATTATAGCCGGAAAGGCTCATCAACGCAACACGCGTATTTTCTTATTTTTTTCAGCGCTTCAAAATTTATTAATGTGAAACGAAGTGTATTAAAGCTAAGCATTGGTAGTAATCTGTCACCTAAATTATAAAATTAAACCAACGCCAAATCTTTTTCTTTCCATACACTGTATAACACACACACATTCTGTCTCATAATCATAATTTCAACTTTCTTATGTTTTTATGAATTTTGTTGCATTTTGTGTATATATTTTCACTGCACGCCCAAGCTTGGCCACTGCTCCGCAGCTAAAGTAGGTGCATAGTATAGGATATTGGGTAATTTTGCTGCTTTTGGTTAAGTTACGTGTTTAGACTTAAAGTCATACTAATCTTAAAATTAGAAGCAATCTCTCAGTCATAAAATACGTAACAATTAGACGTCCTGTAAGGTACGATGACGATAACGCGTCATGCCCTAAGGATACCAAAACCAGCATAAAAGCGACCATTCGTTGGGAGAGAAAAAAAAAGGAACGATGGACAAGTAATTAACGAACTCGGGCTTGCAGTGAAACTTTGATTTTATGTGACTTATCAGTCATGACTTGGAACTATCCTTTGTATTTGTAAATATACAATTGCAATATATGTATTCGGAACCAGGAGTATGTCTTCTTCATAAGATCAGATCAGAAACAACAGCAATACAGAAATAATAGCAAAAAAACACAAATGTTCCCTAAAGGTTCATTACATAGAAGGCCAATGCCTAAATATCTTACAGTCAGAGCTTCCTATGCATTAGCCTTTCTGTTTAACATTACATTATTGTTTAAATGTTCATGAAACTACACGATGGGAAACAAGAATTAAATGCAATACCAGAGGTTAAACACCCTACTCGCGAAGTTTTTTTTTTATATTCCGGAGATGTGTTTCTTGTATTCTATGTGAGAAATCTTGAAAAAATTAATACAAACCCATTTTCATCAACTTTTTAGCGTCCAAAGGGATTAAAATTAATTAAAAAAAGATTTTTTTTTAATTTTCAACTATAGTCCAGATCGATTTAACGAATGGGCCCCATATGTAGTAATTTATTTTTCTGTCAGCAGTAACGGACGTTCACAATCCACTGATGCTATGATGTGTAAAAGGGCAAATTTGAAATGTAACATTGACATCAATATTTAGCTGGGACCAGTTGTAGAGTCCCATTTAATGATACCTGTACCGCCGAAAACATTCAGTTCTTCTTAGTCCTTTTGCGTCTGGAAAGAGTGGAATTCACCAGATTTATCACCAGGCAAGGAAAACGTCATTGAGACGGACTTTCTTTTTCAGAAAGAATGAACGCTGCTCCTGTCGCAGCCTGAATATCCTATATACTTGAATATCCTTCTTGAATTAGGTATCTCTAATGACTAGCGCGGGGCCCTAAACTATCCCAGCTAAGAATTGATGCCAATTTTACATTCAGAATATGCCACCTTTAACACACTATCGCGTCACAATCAGATTATATAGGTCTATTACCAATGACGGTACAATGATTGAATGATGGGTGAATCTATAGTTGGAATGTCTCTTTAATTAGGAAACAAAAGAAACCTTTGCAGGCGCTTATTTGGAGTCTTTGAAGGATTTGGGAAAACACACGATAAAGACCATGCGGCATGCAGTTGTTATTGATACCGATAACATTGTACTTGGGTCTGTTGAAGGCATACGTTTTTTCAGAGCTAACGAGAGCATTTTCTTCGTGCGTTGTTGGTGTAGAAATGGTACGTTTATATATAGTTCTTCACGGTGAACAAGTACATCGTTTTACTTTAATAATTTGACACTCTTACAGGTAGGAATACATATGGCAACTTACGGATTTTCTGATGCCGTGTTATCTTATGTTGTTGGGAAAGTCGGGAAGAAAATTGGTCGAATTCCATTTTTTGTATTTTCAATGGTTGTTGACTTTGGAAGTTATGCATATTGTCTATGGTGGGACCCAAATCTCGAATCAGCATGGTCAATCTTTATAATATATTTTGCCTTCGGAGTAACGGATGGAATATGGCAAACATTGACAAATGGTATGTAAAGTGATAACGTTTTAAATGTTTAAAATTATCAAATTGTGGATATATACAGTTAATTGCATTTATCAAATTAATTTGTATATCGCCTGGTTATTTCTCGATATTTGACTTTTGAGGAGTGCTCAAGATTTTTCTCGTATTCATTGCGCAAGATACAGGACATAAGCTTGTGAATCAAAGACTCAAAAGTTTTCTACTTACTTATATCGAAGCGAAAGACTCAATTTTTTCTAAGCCAGTTACAGCTGAATCTTGTTATTGATATTTATATACTATTGAATGCCTTCATATTACATAACCGAGTAATTCAATAAGCCACAGCTCTGATTATTAAGGAAAATCACTTTGAGATTTTGTTTTATGGTGTTTACAAAGTAACAATAAGACGAATCACCCGAATTCGAGTGAATTTGAATTTTTCCTATTAATATATACAGGAGAAATAATACCAATGTGAGTAATACCTGATTCGATGACGGATATTTTTCCGATAGCATTGAGAATATTTGGAATTTACATTGAGAATTTTTGTTGTCTTTCAGTACTGTATCTTGAATATTTCGAAGGAAGTCACGATGTTGCAGTTACAAGCTGCGTTCTATGGTCAACCTTGGCCTATGCTCTATAATTTGGGTGGAGTACAAAGCTCTGTGTATACGTTAAAATTTATATCCAGATCGGAATGCTAATTTTAGGAATGATTTGCTACGGTAAGTTTCAACAAAGATAGAACCCTGTGTCTTGATAAAAATGAATTCACAAGCATAGACCTTTTAATATCTTCAGCATGCTTATTAGCAAATATAGTAGGAAGAAAAAAATATTTTTGTGGTTGTTTATGCGGTATTAGTATGCGGCGCGGCGGAGTGGCTCAACGGGCTAAGCGTTGGGAATACGCTCGCCACCGCACCTCTAATTACTCTGCGTGGGTTCGCAGGTTCGAATCCCATGCAGGGATAGTTATGTGCGAGAGGATTGCTGGACTCCTCGCCGTCGTTTGGTGGTTCACGTAACCGCTGGTCGGTTACGGCTTCCGCCACCATCAAGTCCATGCTTCCGGAAACAAACGATACAGTAAAACTAATCCCATACCCGACTTGGAATGGTAACCGGACGAGAGGATAAGCCGTCTTATCGGCTTTCCTCTCCCCCGGGATAAATATGTAAAATCCTACCCTATCCTATTGACAATTTTAATAAATGATATTGTCGTTTAAATATTGAATTTAACAAATAATATATTTTGTCAGTTCAATTACGTGTTTTTTAGGTGTAGCTGAATATTTACATCGAAATAAGAAATTGACTGAGGTTGCTGAAGAGGAAACTCGATTGTAATAATGTATCACAACTGTATAATTACAACATATATACTTAAAATTAATCGTGATTCTTTCTGTACTGCATTCAACATTTTATGTACTCCCTTATTTAATTAACAATTTATATGTATATATAATCATGGTTTCTGCCACACGCCCGATAAAATGTCAACAGAAGGAGAAAGTTGTATTTTTTGACATGAAGAAGAACAGGAAAAATGTGCCCAAATACATGAATACTAAATGTTGCGCGTTGGTAGCGGTACGGTGGGGTCTCAGCTGTCCGTCTAGCTGAGCAATGAGTTTGCCGAAAAGACAATCGTGACATGATAAAGTGTTTCTATATTAGAAAAGCGTTCCCAAGAATAGAAATATAACATCGAAATCGAAAAATGACAAATTATCGGGTCTCCTAAGACTTTAATAGTATATAATAGGGTTTCAATGGTTCAATCCATCTTTGAGTAACGAAAATTTAAAATTGCAATAGTTTATACCCTACAAGAATGACCCCAACAATTTAACAAAACAAGCCATGGGATTCACTCTTTGTCCAACGGGTACCAATATCAAGATGAATCGCATTGTAGAAGTTTTGTTATCAAGCTTTCGGCGTATAACAGTCCACATCCACGGTTCAGATTTTCTAACCATTAGTTTTTTACACATTATGTCAATATACGACGACAGGGTCGCTGGATTCTTACTTAGGATTGAAATGCATTGAAAGATGACGTATCTTCAAGAAGTGCGAACTAAAATTTTAAATTCGAAAGTACACCGTTTCATTTGACACAACCTAACTATTTCTTAAATTAACGGTATTGTTTGGTATTTTTCATGATTAATATTTAATTATATTTACGTTTTGTTTATGTAAGTTACTTATTGATTCGTATTGGGTATTCATAGACGACACAGTTTGCAACATAACACTATTTTGAACACTCTTGCTGAAGATTTTACATTTGCTGATTAGATTTTTGAGATCGTTTAAGGATTTTTCTGCACGTCAACAAAATACAGGAGAGTCCCTTTTCTGGAACTCTGAATGTGAGGGCTTGAATTCAATTAAATATATCATAATTTTTTATAGTAAATAGTACAATCCAGAGACTAGGACTCGACCATACTGAAAAAACCTAAACATCCATAATGAAAACTCTGTGATATCTTTCTGTGACCTAATAATCTGACTCTTCATAAGTCTATCCTGAAAATTGCAAACTAGCGACTGATACTCTTCATTTGTTATGCGGCTGTCAAAAATTTTGTTTTACGTCAATTTATTTCTAAACTATACGCTTTGATCAGGCTCAAAGCTTCTTAGAAACCATATCAATTGAGCAATATCAATATTCTTACCATAAGACATTTTAAACCTTTAAACTTTATGACGCAGAACGTCAAGTGAATTCTTGTTTCAAACCTGGTGTCTTTTACAGATAAAAAAAAAAAGTTAACGACAGTTTAATAATTTTACAAATACGTATTATTTGTCTTGTTTAACCTTGTAAACTTTACCCGATTTTATGGACATCCGTATTGACATTATGTTGTTGATATTTTTGTTAGAACTCTTGTTCTTGTTGTTAAAAAAAGCACTTGGTACAATCTGTTTCATTGTTGTCTACTACCTGTTCGATTGCTGAATTTCGTTTCAAATTTTGAAAATTGTGGAGCAGAAAAGCAGTTACTTGAAATCAATTTTCATTTTATCCTCCGCCGTTTTACCCGCTGCCTTCATTACTGTAAGCTAAGCCAGGGGTGGGCAAGGTTTTTGCACCAGGGGCCAAAAATTTTGAAAGCGCGAACTGTAATTTGCCCATGACATGGCCAAACGAATGTCTTTATATTGTGAAACATCTTTGTGATTTGAAATATGCGCCGCGTTTGCATTGTTGTCTCCGCTTGAATATTTTATGATTTATTATATTAGAGTTTAGTATCCCTGACTTAGGCTATACACCCTTCGTATACCATTTATCAGTCGTAGCCTATACCCAACTTATGATCCGGTATACACTTGGGTATTCCGTATACCCGGTTGAAGAGCACTGCACTAGGGGCAGGCCTAAGTAAGATAATAACTGCATGGAAGGTCATGAACTCGAGTACTGAATTAAAGTAATATAGAATATCACTACAGGTATAACTTGTGTGGTTTCGTGGTGTCGACCACAGGGGAACAGATATTTTCATAGCATAAATGGGACGGGTGAGATGGTGAAAAAACTGATAAAGTACATATTGCAATTCTGGATATATAATACAATGTCATACGTTTATCAAAGTACATTGTAATGGGAATAAGAGTCTTTGTCCACTGTAATACAGGATTGAAGACGCCGATCACGATCACGATCACGAAACGCCATATTCAAATTTACCAAAACGGACGAGGATTTAGAAAAAACTTTGTAACATAAGATATTCTTTGCTCGGTTGTAGAGTACCGACTAATCGTTGGGAATACGCTCGCCACCGCACCTCGTATTACCCCGCGTGGGTTCTCATGATAGAATCCCATGCGGAGTTAAATATGTGCGAGAGGGTCTTAATTAACTGAACATCTTAACGAATTATTTGAATCTGAGGATATGAAATCGCCTGAGTAAAATATAATCCATTAACAGTGCAATTTATTTCCATTCTGTCTCAAAAATGGGTTGTCACTGAAGTACTTTTCAGGCGAGAATGAATCTACTGTATATGATATTTGCCACTTACATGAAGTAAAGTTCGTTAGCGAGACACGAATTCTTAAAAGTCAACTCTGCAGAAATCGGCCGATATTTAGTAAGATCCGCTGAGGACATAGTGCTGAAAACTCGACGGCGTAATCATACATTAGGATAAAGGCAATGATAGCATTCTGTGTTCTTATTTTACCGCGTGCGCAAGTTCTATTGAGCGTTGCATTTGAGCCGCTGTTATATAATCGGAGCGGAGCCGGAGATGCTAAATATAAATATAGGAGTACATCCGCAACCCAGAAATTCTAGTTCGGAAAGTGGCAATATAAAACGCAAAAACTAAAAAGAGTGCCTTGACCTATTAAAGAGTACTGTCACTGGAACCAAAACACAGGCAATTGTGCGCCATTTTATCCATTATAAAGCTACCGAAATGTCTGCCGATACTTTCAACTAGAATATGATGAGATGATATACCAAATGATCAATGTAAAGTATATACAATAATTTTTTTATGGTGCTAAACTAAAGTTTACTCCGTGTATAGCGCAGCGATGGATATGTATTTCCGAGATAGTTTAAATGTATTTTTATTGTACTATCAGGGATTTTATAGCATACCTTTGGATTTTTCAAACGTCGCATAACGATTTTGCAAAATCACAGTAAATACATATAAAAGTACATATATTGCGGCAGTTTATCTCCCATTTTATTCCCGTAGATTTCTGTTATGTTAGATTAGGGATGACGTTATCTTTTTGACCAGCTCATACGAATATCGCAGTTGATTTCCAGTGGTACCTCTGTGTCCCAGCGACCCTCACGGCAACAGGAAGAGCATTTAGCTCAGCGGGTCTCACCGTCTCGAATCAGTAAAACGAGAATATCGGTCAGAGACCGAAGACTTATCGATCGAAAGTTAGGGAATCCCCCAAAACAGCGCTCTTACTCCATAGTGACAACTTGTGTCTCATCACGAATTAATTAATAACTCGCTAATTATACGACATAATTCATCCGAAATCAATAGCCTTCCGGTCCAACATATGATGAATGCACATGCAAAATCTGGAGCAGATTCAATCTTGCTTTCGTGAGATATCGCGTGCATCTAACAGACAGACATACAGACAAATAACTATCAACATACTTACCGATTAAAATCGATAAGTAATAACGTGATTTCAAGTGACTGTTTTTCTGCTACACAAATTTGAAATGAAATTCAGCAATGAACAGTTAGCAGACAGCAAAGCAAATTATACCAGATTCCAAATACCCCATTGGACTTATTATAAAACTCCTCCTCATAATAAATACGTGATGGCTTGGTACTCCTGAAGTATGCGCGCCAGATTAGGATTAGGCCATAATTTTACTCAGATTTTCCTTGTTTTTGTTCCATTACAAGCTCGGGGGATATCAGTGTTGGCCATATGATATTCCCCTGTTCATAGGTTTCAGTCCCTTTAATTAAACAAATTGGATGTAAAATAGGTAACAAAATTTGTTACTTCCATATTATTACTTATACTTCAGGAGCGCCGATGACTTTATGTAACCGCAAACACTCTAATTAAACAAAGTTAGTGGTTCAGTGCAAAATTTAAGTTTCTCAAACCTTTTATCTCGAATTTAAAAATCCATTTTGAATACCTCCCAAGTCTCGATTTATTTTCCAATAACAACTACATCACCTAAGCCTTTTGGTGTGTTCACATGTGACTCAAAGACTTGGTGTTCAATTGTATTCCAACCTTCTGTCATAAATGTTGTATATATATATCCAAACCGAAACACAGCATAATCTTTTGCTTCATTAATTTGCTTACTTTATCCATTCTCCCCACAATATGCTTTATCAACTTTGAGCCAGGAGGCTAACAGATGTCTGTTCCGAAACGTCTGTACGCCAATAAGTGCTTACAAAATAATATTTCGTTAGATCATAATCGATACTCACCCTTCATTGCATTGAGCATCGTAAATAAATTTATATATATCCAATTTTGAGCCGCCATGGCCTCCCGAAAGTTCTGCATATCAATTTGAACAGTTGGGCAAGGGCGCGATTTTGTGTATATATATATATCATGTTTATGTGCTAACTTTAATGCCGTATATTGACCCAGAATGCCCTGTTATACAGTTTTTATCACCATGTAACATTGAAAGCCCGGCGGTCTTTATAACAGGGGTTCGATCAAACATCCGAGGTCACACGACGGTGCGCTGAGGCAAATATATTTAGCATGAAAGGTAACTATTACCCATCGTAAAGATTGGTTTAAAATTACCATTCGTTCTGGACAACATAAATATGGCGAGGCGAAGGGTATCTATCTCTACTAGGCACAACAATGGACTAACTTTTTTTTCGAATTCGAATGCAGATTGAAGTTGAGAAACGAATGACTTTAATTACCAACATATTTGAGGCATTATATCACCATTCAGTTTTGCTTTATCGAATTTTCACCTGTTCAATTTGTACAATAAATATTACTGCGAATTGACGGTGATAATCACAAAAAAATTAGTAAGCTTTACTATTGATATCCTGTGAAATTCATAGGTGCTTTACGGCGATTTTATCGGAAAAACCTCCATTTGAAATCAGTTAGGATGTTAGGATTCTGAATGGTAAATAATGCTAATAATGATAAATAATAGCGGGGGTCGTCAAACTTGCGGCCCGCAAACTGATTGTTCGCGGCCCTCGAAAGTACCGGTACCGACTCATAATGTATAAAACAAAAATCAATTATAAATTTACCATTGTCTCTGCACACATTTACGCGGTAACAAGTGCTGCTATATAGCGCGTTTTTGTAGTAAGTAACCTCAGTTCGGTTACTTGATGTTGGTTATAATTGTAATTTAGTTTATTTTGATTTTCAAATATAACGAAAGCAAGTTTGCGATTAGGATCGAACATTCCGGAGTGCTATGTTAATTAAACGTCATTACGAAACGTGTCATTGCAAATATGAATTGCGACGGCAAGATCCGAGGCTGCGCCACTGCTAGCGGAAGCAAGTAACGATCTCGAACTTCATTGTTAACTGCATGAATCCATCAAATTCAGAAGAGCCCTGCGAAACCTAAGCTATTCTACTGAGACCAAAACGCGCCTGAAATGTATTACTCAGAATACGGTTTTATTCGAAGATGAAAATCGGTAACCTTTCATGATGCGCCTTTTTACTCATTGTCAGTTTCGAACGAGCCCTATTAAAGTATTTTCATGATCAAACTTCTTACAGATTATAATTGAATAAAATTGATTCATTGCAATATATAACAATTCTCAATCAATTTTGTATTTTACTCTACGGAATTGTATTAATTAGGATTGTAGCTGGTATAAAAGCGTTATAAGTTAATATAAGTGATCCTTCGCGTTGAATGCAATTATTAGGACACGCTATTTTAAAGTTATAAAACAGTGGTTCCCAACCTTTTATGGCTCGTTGACCCTTTCTAGCGCCTTTTTGCATTCGTGGCCTCCCTGTTCACCATCCAAAAAACTAGACGTGTTGGATTGTAATATGTTTATACGACCTTTAATGGAATGCAAAAACAAGCCAGAGACAAAAACGTCCCAAGTTTTTTAGTATAAAATCAATGGGAATCTGGCGGTTGGGACTGCTTTACAAGGTTACTCATATGAGGCACAGTTTTTGATATAGCTAGAGTGCTAGACGAATGTCACTGTCAACATCAATACGGTTTTTAGATTTTGTTTTGATTGTAACAAAATCAGAAAAACCAGATTCGTACAGATAGGTTGAGGCAAATTATACTATCAGTGAGGAAGATTTCTTCCTAAGTAGGGGGTAAGAATACGAAATGCCACTTCATAGCTACATTCAAGAGCAGACTTTCCCTCCGACAGAATCCCGGACTTGGCCAGTGTTGCTTTCTTGTCAGAAATAACTTGCTTGTCAGCCAAGAAACCGATGCCAACGTCTTTTAACTGGGTCTAAGTTTAGTCACGATGGTTATGTAGTTTAGATGGGCTTTATGATCCATTGCTCATGCTCTGTCATCTTAATTTACTTTGGTAAGACCAAAGCCAACGTAATTGCTATTCCACATTTTGGGCATCATGATCGAACAATTGACGTATACAAAAGTGAATCCACCCATAATCGCAAATAACCTATTCAGGTAATGAAACTGCGGTGAACGCATGAAGATGGGATTTTATTTTAAAAAAAAAGTATGCAAATGAAGTTGCTTTATGATCAATTATTGGTCTTGTGTCGTGATCGTGGCCCCCCTTGAACTGCTTCGTGGCTCCCGGTTGAGAACCACTGGTTTAACACGTGCGTCGATTGTAAATTTTCCGGGAGAAATTATAATAACATGACGGCTGACTCCGCTCTTTTGCGAGGCACGTTTCTGCATTATGTTACGCAACTGCAAGAAAATACGCTCTAGCATCGTTTCTGACTAAACAATAGAACTGATCGGTCAATTTTCTCGGGAATTTGTTCTGAGGTGAGGAATGTTTTTGAGAATATACAAAAAGTTGATGTTAACTTGCATTTTAGTCTATTTTCGCATACGATGATGATACGATAGATGTAGCAGCATCTTTCCCACTGCTGCAGAGATTCAATACATATATTGAATCCCGGTCTATTTTTCATAATAAATATAACATTTTGGCCCATTCTAGGTTTTGGAAAAAAATTTGTCATCCCTAGTCTATAATGTTAGTTTCCACCGTCGACCATACACCAAAATGAGGGCGAGAGTACAGAGAATTCCATTCCAGGGTGGTATTACTATTCCATATTTAGTCCCAGTTTATTTTCCAAATCATCCTGCGACACATTTACGGATATAAACTTCTGTTGCAACGATGAAATTAATTAAAAGAGCACTTGAAAATAAATAATAATGCTACGTCTGTGAAAACCTTGTTAATATATTTGTGTCACGTTTCCTTATTCGTCATTGTTGAATAAACCATGGCATTGCCTGTTTTACAACACAGTCTCCCTTATTGCTATCTATAAAACAAACTTGATGTTGTTGCTATACCTTCCCTCATTTGCAGCTCTCTTACAACATTAATATTAAACATTATAACTCTTACTGCTATTTTAAATATTCTAACTATTACATATAAAGCAAACTGATTCCGCTTAAGCGTAAACATAGACGTAAACAAATAGAATAAACAAACCTGGTGCTGCAATGATTGTTTCGTAATTAAACGTCTTTTATTCATTTCATTTATATATTCTGCATCAATGTAATATGCTGTTGCAATGCCAACAGTTTTGTTGATATTAGGTTCAAGTTGTTGTGTAAAACATAAAAGAGAATGCAGTTGCTATTTGCTAATGCAATTTCCCATGTTCTTTGCTTAGTTAATTCAGATATTCCTTGGTGACCTCGAGCAGTTTGTCATAAAAATGTCTTTTCATAGCAGTGATTTTAGCCTCTGCGAGACTACCTATTATAATATGCTATGGCACCCACCGCATTGAACGATTGGAAGAGCGAAATTGAACTTTATTAAAGGGGAACCTAATTTTGTGCAAAGTTAGAGATAATGATGGTATTGTAATAATATTTCTACCCTTGATTTCCGGATTTGATTTCTACCCTTGATTTTCTTGATACCGGATTGTAGCCTATTATCCAGAAGAAACTCGATATTTCAGAGTACTGTTTCAACTTATGAACCAAGACAAGATAGATAGCAAGAAAGAAACATAACATACACTAGGGGCAGGCCAGAGTAAGATAATAACTGCATGAAAGGTCATGAACTCGAGTACTGATTAAAGCAGTGTTTCCCAAACTTATTTCTACCAGCGCCCTTTTAAACCACTTTTTAACTAGCAAACGCAAACAAAAAAAGTCAAAGCAACTTTATTCTCCATTTATCATTAGTGTAATGCAGTGGTCGGCAACCTTTTTCAAGTGACGGACCGGTAAAGCCTGACCAAAATCTTGGCGGACCATCTCTATACGAACGAACTAAGCCTATGCAATAAATTGAACGCACAATGAAATTTATGTTGACAATATACTAAACACGATGGTGATGCTATTTAACGCGATATCTGTATTTGTTTGATGGCTATTAACTGTTCCCATATTGGAGATATGGTTGACACACGTAACGTGTTTCTTACATCCACCCTACTTCGATACTTCGTTTTTGTAGTTATCAATATTGAAAACACATTACATACATTCACCTCACATTAATAAGATTTCAGGAAAGTTCCCAATGCATGTATTATTTTGTTGGGGGGATCTTATTCGGACTGATGAGAGAAAACAATTGACCCAGCATTATTGCGACATACTGACTTGACAATTGTTTATGAAGTCAGACATGCTGCTCAATAGTGTTGTGCAGTGGTCGGCAAACTTCATGTACTTGCTGGCCAAGTATACACATTTTCGGTAGCGCGCGGACCGCAATATTTCTATTTCCGCCTTCGAACAATCGCTACATTAATTGAACTTCAATGGCTCATTTGCATTGATGCCCTTCTATCGCTGTGTTTAAAGCCTGGCCCAATGGGATGTGTATGTGGCGTTTTTTAATATATTATCCAACAATACATTGTTTTTATTTACTTATTATCAATGTGAAAAATGATGTTTTTATGGCAACTTGTCGACCAAATGATGATCTGACAGGCGAGTACGGAATTTATTCTAAGTGTAATGCATTTTAGATAAAGCTGCTCAAGGCCATATATTCTTCCGACCGTGCACATTACACCTTTTGCACTAACGCACAGATGAGCTGTGGCGCAGTCTCGGGATCGAATTTTCGACGACTAGTTCCATAACGAGTTTAACATTAAAACCCTTAACAACTGCGATGCTGACTGGGTATATCGAGCAAACCGTAAATATATACTGAGCAAACCGGTTTTGGAATGCGCAAGAAAAAAAAATATTTTTCCGTTCAAGCACTTGGGAATGCTCGACCCTCGTCGCTCCGTTTCCCAGGCATTTTTAATTTTTTAAAATCAAAGTTAGCTCGAACGATATACAACCAACGCTACTTATTACAAAACAAGCACTGTACATCAGCACTTATTACCACATAAATCCGTGTAGAGACAATAATAAATTTAGAATCAATTTTGGTTTTATGTATTAAATGTCGGGTTGTTCGAAGGCCGCAACAAATTAGCTCACGGTCCACATTTGGTCCGCAGTTTTGCCGACCCCTGGCGTTGTGTTGGTCTGGTTTACTGTTGTGTTGGGTGCTGTTTTTTAGTCGTAGGGTTTGTGGTTAGATTGTAGAGGTTATATTACGGCCTTGTCCGTTTTTGCGTCACCTCTCTGCGGATCGGCAATAACCTTTCCGCGGACCGGCGATGGGCCGCGGCCCGGTGGTTGCCGACCACTGGTGTAATGTGAAGGTTGAGTCTAGTGAAATGCCACCAGATTGATAATATCAGGTTTATTTCAGTCAAAAACATTCCTGAGTCTCTTCTTCCGACACTGTCGAGAAAATCTCTCTTGATATGTATAAGTGCGGTCACTGCACTAAATACTTGCTCTACCAAGAATGAGCTGGCAAGAGCAATAAAAAAAAAACAATCTCACTCGTGAGGATATTTCCATCTTGATTCTGTTTCCAAAAAGATGGAACACTTAACATGAGTTTAGAAATATAAACTCGATGATAGTGGTGCATTTTCGATTCTGAAAATTCAGGGTTATCTAGAAAACGCAGACCAAAAATTTCTTTAACATCTCCAAAAAAATTATTCAATCTTATTTGTGCTCGAACTCCTGTTTGCGTATGATTATACTCAATAGTTTTGCAAAATTTCCAACCACCTCAAATTTACCTTAGTTTTCTGCTGAAGCGCACCTTCTGCTATCAGGACATGGAAATGAAAGAGTTCAAATGGTGAATACAGAACATTACGTGTTTGTGCCGAGAAAAATCTGGACATTACTTGAGGGATTGATAGAGGTGACCAGCAGTGGTTCAAGCATGACGAGGCGACACCCCATACATCAAATCAGATGCTTGAATACCTGAGAGAGAAGTTAGCAGTGACATCCAGTAGGCACCTTAATTATCGGACTGAAACCTCTCAGATTTTGATATGTAGGGAGTTCGAGGAACAATTTGTATCAGAGCAACCAAACGATTGGTGAACTCAAGGCTGCGATTGCAGAAATAAAATGGAGTAATACTCAAAGAAGAGTGATTGACAATGTTGCAAAAAGAATTCTATTGCCGAGTAGGGCATTTGGAACATATATATTCTAGGAACAACATTAATTTTTGTGCAAAACGTCCTAGATTTTCCGACACTTTTGGGTACAAACATACGCAAACAGAAGTTTAGACAAAATTGAATAATTCACTCCATTTCCGTATAAGTAATCTAGAAAATGATGATCTCGTTTTTTGGGGACCACGCTGTATAATACTGTTTTTAATATAAATTAGGTAAATATGCTGCTTAAGTCACTGTATTCGATATTTTGAACTTACGCAACACAAATGATAAACCGACTTTAAACAATGTCAGACACACCATGATATAACACCAGGCTAGATCTTTGCCTTTTGCCAATTATGTATTACTTATCTAGCCTTATTATTCAATGACCCAAGAAATGAAAATGAACCAGTTGAGTCGCAACATGGAGATGGTCCTATCTTGCGTACGTCCGTTCAATCAGATGCCCAGCTCTCACATTTTGCTCTTAACAAAACCAAAATTATAACATAAGGGTGTTGTACTTACACTACCGCTGCAAAGCACCATAAAACCCGCTAGTAAAATAAAGCTGTTATTTAAAACAGTTAAACAAAACGTGCAGCGCATGAGGGAGGAAGCGTATGCTGTATGCGCTATGTATTATTGATTTATTGTAAAACAATACGGATTTAAAAAAAAAGTCACAATACCTATTCTACGTTGAGCCAGAAATTTCCAACACCGAAATCACAAGCAAACTAGTTTAAACCAAAACATAGAAGTAAATGGCATAAAATATCATATTTCTTGTGAGTTCCAGTATTGATGTCAGCGCCCCGTAATCGCCCAGTTTGACAACCAGCGCCCCTCAATGGCTCAAATCGCCACCAGCGCCCCCCAAGTTATTGAAAACGCCCACAAGGGGTCTGCAGAAATTGACCAATATTTAGAAGGATCCGCTGATGACGTAACACTGAGAACTCGTCGGCGTAATCATACATTAGGATAAAGGCAATGACAGCATTCTGTGTTCTTATTTTAACCCGTGTACAAGTTCTATTGAGCGTTGCATTTGAGCCGCTGTTATATAATCAGAGCCGAGATGCTAAAGATAAATATAGGAGTGCATCCGCAACCCAAAATTTCTAAATCGAAAAGTAGCAATATTAAAGGCAAAAACTAAAAAGGAAGTCTGGGCCAATTAAAAAGTACTGTCACTGGCACCAAAACACAGGCAATTGTGCGTCATTTAATTCCTTATAAAACTACCGCAATGTCTGACGATACTTTTAACTGGATTATGGTGATATGCCAAATGATGAATGGAAAGTATATTCAATAATTTTTTTATCGTGCTAAACTAAGGTTTACTCCGTGTATAGCCCAGCGATGAATATGTGTTTCCGAGATATTTTAAATGTAACTTCATTGTACTATTTGAATTGTACTATCTGGTATTTCATAGCGTACCTTGGGATTTTTCTAACGTTGCATAACGATTTTGCAAAATCACTGTAAACACGTATAAAAGTACAAATAATGCGGCTGTTTATCTCACATTTCATGCCCGTACATTTCTGGTATTTTAGATTAAGGATGGCGTTAATTCAATCGCTTTCCATCAACGCAAACGCGTCATACGAATAACGCAGTTGTTGTCCAGAGGCACCTCTGTGTCCCAGCGAAACTTGCCCATCAGAGAGAGCATTTAGCCCAGCGGTTTTCACCGTCTCTAATCAGCAATACCGTGATTTTGAGTGACTGTTTTTCTGCTACACAAATTTGAAATGAAATTCAGCAATAAACAGGTAGCATACAGCAATGAAATAGATTATACCAGATTTCAAATAACCCATTGGACTTGCATATTAACTCCTGCCTCATAAACGATTCCAAATTATATTGCTTGTTATTCATTAACAGAAACACGGATTTCAACTCGAAAACAACGAAAAATGTTCAAAGTATGTTTACATTTATCGCAGATTTTATCAGTGAATTATTTTCATTCATTTAATCGTGTATATAATTATTAATTAATACATTGAGAAGAAGAATATTTTAAATATTATCTGTCTCATATCAGATTCCAGCTGACGGTAATAGTGTGGCCTCTATTCCAATACAGGACATCGAGCTAAAAGTTTGAAACGTATACCCAATTCCGTTTCACGTCACCATTTCATCTGGTTTTCCAGTCTGCCGGAGTGAAAAACCTGAAACCACTGGCAAAAGTAAGACAATAGAAAGTTATACGTTCATAATAATGAACATTTTTTCCATCGTACTCAATATAGTAGGCTTTTCCAAGTATAACTATAAACCTAGCTCATGGAGAATTACATGGGGACAGATAGTTAGGGCATTGTTCTGGTAAAACTGTGATCATTGAGCGAATGATTGATTGCTGTCGCAAAGGAAGAAATGGAAGTACTATTCTCAACAATTTCCTACGTAGTAAAATATTTTAGTTCAAAACTGGTTGGGAAATCTTCAAATGGATTGGTTTCTCTGTAACTCATAGTCTCTCCACTAATCAATTACACCTCGTCTACTATGGATCTATTGGTCGACCTTGGTTAGGGATAACGTGCGCACTTTTTGCATCGTTTTTACACGTTTAAACTCAAAACAAATCTTTCTCCATACAAGCATAGACATCCATTGATATATATTGTTCCCATTATTTTTGAAAGGATCAGAATATTTCCACTTCGGAATTACATGGTCATTTCGCCACCAAACAAAATAAAACGCATGTCTCTTCCTAAGTTAAGTGAAAAGGAATGAATTAGGTCAGCAGTATTTGAAAAAATGAATTAAATGGTATTAAATTAATATATAGCTCAGGGGAGTTAATATATTGTAACCTATTGTAACTGTCAAAGTACACTGCATATTACTTTTCTCTTTTTTGTGTAGGGCATTCATGAACGTTTTGTCTGATACAATATATTACCCATTATACGCTATTCAAGATTGTGAAGTCCACTAAAGTATTCCTGGAACAATTTTTCAAGGTGTTAAAAGATGTTCGGCAAAATAAAGCAATAATTGATCCATCCTATTTTAGCCTATTAACCATTTATTGGTTTAAGCTCCTTCTATCCCATAGCATAGAACAACAAACAACATTTTTTTGCTTCAGTTCGCTCGATATTGGAAACAAATGATAATATTATGAGCTTTAGGATAGGATTTACATATTTATCCCGGGGGAGAGGAAAGCCGATAAGACGGCTTATCCATATGGCGAACCATGGCCTCTCGTCCGGTTACCATTCCAAGTCGGGTATGGGATTAGTTATATTGTTTGTTTTCGGAAGCATGGACTTGGTGGTGGAGGAAGCCGTAACCGACCAGCGGTTACGTGAACGACCCAACGACGGCGAGGAGTCCAGCAATCCTCTCGCACATAACCATCCCTGCATGGGATTCGAACCTGCGAACCCACGCAGAGTAATTAGAGGTGCGGTGGCGAGCGTATCCCTAACGCTTAGCCCGTTGAGCCACACCGCCGCGCCATTGGCCATCTAACTTTATATAACTTCGTAAAATATTCATCGCTCAATATTCTCTTTCTATTCGAACCTATTCAATTCCCAAATTGCTTAATGATAAAATGACTCTCTGTTTATTTCATATCCCGATTTTGATTTCTATCACAGACCGCGTTCTCCCAGAGTGGACAAAAATATCACTCCATATAAGATTATTAGTTTAATATTTTTGTTTCAAAGAATAATATAATAACTGCTTCCAGTGCTTATTTTCATGACGGATTGTACTAAAAGTACATAATTAGTCAATTAGTGTTTTAATGACAAATGGTAAACGATTCCCTTTGAAACATCAAAATTATTTCCGTATATAGCATTTTTCCAGCTTGATGTGACCGCTAGTAATAACCCAGACGCACTTCCTGATGTCTTGTTACACTTGATCGAGTCTGGATGGAGCTTGTTTTCAGTCAATGAGATTTTAAATAAGTACACAATAATGTCAATATTTCTCTCTTTTTTCAAAAAATTGCAGTCATAAGACATCATTAAAGTATTCCAAAATTCAAATTGGTTTCAAAAATCGAAATTATAGAAACAAAAATTAAATTTGGAATTTGAAACAGGTATATTTTGAAGTGCGGATGGCATCGCGATCCAGCTTGTTCTTCATATAAACCAAAATTGAAGAATTATTCAACGTAAGGGGAGATTTATAAACGAACGGATTTCTAGTCAGGCGGCATATTTTAGTTCAAAACGCTCACAAAAAAGAGAACTCTGTATTTATTGGACGTTGGTTCAAACATTGTTTATTATATGAACGAAAAATTGCGGCCAGTATTTTGCTTCAAAATTCGATACAACAAATCTATGCAAAAACGTAATGGATATTGTATGGATAACAAATGTTCTAAGATTAGCTATCGTCTACAGTTTTACTTCATGAGGGAAATTCGTCAGTGTATATTGTTAGATGGGGTAAAACAGGACTAAAATATCTATATATGGATAAAATGAATTAACATACAAGTTTCTAAAACAGAGAAAACACAAGGATTTTCAAATCGTAAGTATTACGTTTTTATTATATTTCACTTCTTCATTGGATGATTTACTTCTGGGTAAATTTAAATAGTAGGATACTATTCTCAAAACTAACCTTCGCGTATTTCCACTAAATCCCTTTTAATTCTACCCAATCATCGCATTTTAATTTATTAAACACATATTTGATCAACTTTGTTGGGATCTGGGTCGAAACTGGTGTGTTCGCTTGTTTGAAACTGGTGTGTGAGGTTATTATAACCCAAATGACATGTAGATATTATTCATTGTAGATACTGCTGAATCAAATTTTGTTCTGATACCTGTTATCAATGCATCCTGATGTTATAGTAGTATATGACATTATGATGATTCAATACTAAAATAAATTGTTGTTAAATAATACGAGAGTTTATGAAGATAAGTGAAAGGAATACTATCGCAGTCATCCGCAAAAACTAAAAATTTTCAATTTCATCTCCCTCCTTCACTGCGGGTTCCTGCGCACTTTTAAAAAAATAACTTAATATTTACTGGCATAAATATCCAAACACCTAATTTTACTCTACACATGAAGTTGTATAAGCCTACTCGAAAACCTCTACCGCACATTTATCCACCTCGTATATGGCGTCCGATCACATTTTTCTCTTACTGAAAAACGAATGTTACATTTGCATATTGTGCAGAATTCGATAATAATACACCACTACTAAATTTGGTTTATCCACAAGTTGGATAGAAAGAAAATAAGATAATATGTGCAGTCAACGAAGATAAAAATCGGAAAAGATTTGAAAAAATATTGAATATCGAAAAGACATTTTATAGTTGTTTGATCTATCGAAATTAATCTATCTCGGAATAGTACATGAGTTAAGAGTAAACTCCTGAAAATGTTTTTCCACTGAATGCTCTTGAAATCCACAAAACCAAGTGCACAAGTGCCTATTCTAGAGAACCGTCAAGTCAAAGAAATGTCGTGAAATTTGTGCACACAAATAAGTTGATGAAGTAGAAAAACAAAGCTGGATTTTTGACGAAAATCATTTCAAGTAAACCAGGATGGATAGGCTATTTCGTATCTTATATGCGCTCTACTGAAGTTTAAGTGGGGATGTTTGTACTTTTGAAACTGTGTCAAATAACTGCCGGTTGGTGTGAAATACTGTGCGATGTCCTACTTTCTTTCCAAAATACGGTATTTCACTTTGCTAAATATTTTTTTCAGTTGGAAATCAAACGCTTTAAGTGGGCACGTTTTATGAGTATTACAATCAAATATTGAAACTTTGGTTTGACAGGATAGGTTTTAAGCTAAAAATACATCGATCAGGAAACTGAGCCATCAAACAATTTTTTTACTAATGCCATATGCAAAGTTCGAAAATGACGGCACCGAAAAAAAAAAAAAAAGTCTGATTTGGTACTTTTCTAAAGCGTATATGAATATCTTAAATACCAGGACATGCATAAATATTTTGGCCTCAGATGATGAACATTAAATTTTGCATTATTTTATGCAATATTCATATCAAGTCAAAACATTTCACAAATGGTTCAAAAAAGTTGGCGAATCTGTAAAATAATATATAACCAACGTAGATTTTGCCAACATTCATCATTTGCCTTTAACCGTATTAAGCACAGCACTTATTTGTATTGTGGACTTCATGTCCTTTGTTAGATAGGCATTATTAGTTATGTTGATTAGCTTAGCTCTTGCGGATCCACGTTCGTCCCATAATTAGTCGATTTGAAAATGGAAAGGCAGTGATTTCTGATATTTTCGCTAGAAATGGAAGAGTGCAATTTTGATTATCGCAATTCGCTGCAGGATTTGATTGACGTTTCAAATAAATTTAAATTTGGTAAGTTGTTTTTCGTTTCGACGTAGGTTAAAAAGACACTTTCGGGTCACGTAATCTCTTTTAATAACAAAACGAAAAGCGAAAATAACTGCTTGGTGGCAAAATTTCTAGAAATTTATCAAAATAGCCTTATTGAATAGAATTACATTTTATATAGATTATAAACGTCACACATATTCTAATTAAACAAATCTTGAGAAAAGGTGAGCAGAAAACTATTTAATCTATGCAAATTAGATTAGACATTAACTACAAACATGACAATCATATATGTTATAATTACATCATAACTAGCAATCCAGTGAATGCTAAACAGCTATATTGGCTTGGCGAAATTATTGCTGTCGTGGTTGAAGTGCTGAAGGTTAGCTAGAATCAATAAATAATTTTCAAAGAATATCTAAACCACCAGTATTTTGCAATGTCATAACAAGAGTGTAAATGTAAATTGTAGAATGTGCAAATGAAATTATGTTCGAATAGATTTTATATAAATGAATTGCAATAGGAATGAGCTCAAACAAAGCAAAATGCTGCAAATAAAATTATTTTTAATAACCTACTTTATTTTAAACCATGGCATTCCAAGTCAGGTGAGCTCTTAATCGTTAAAGTGGAATCGTTTAATTAATAGTAGAGTTGAGATATGTTTCTCAAGTGGCGTGACATTTAATCATAGGTTTGAAAGGTATAAAATGACTATACCAACTAAACAGATAGTTTGATAGAATGTGGAAACAAACATTTTATGACTATCCGTTTTTGAAATATAAAAAGTAATATCATGCAGCGAACAAGTGTAAGAAAATATTGTCGTAGAATCAACAGGATAATAATAAACTTATTTAGAAGAAGTCTAAGGCGGGTCATTTAGTATATGGATACTTTTATAAAGTGGTATCTTTTATATAATTTTACCAAAGGTAAAAATAGTTCGATTTTTGGAAGGTCCGTCACATTTTTGCATCGGGCCTATCACGAGCGCCGTTTTGTTTTGTTATCTTGTTTGGTTGAATCTTATTTAAACTATGGAGGCAATAATAAAATTAAATTTTTACATAGCTAAAGAGAAGTGCTCTGAGGAGAATTGTATAAACTTTTGGGATTCAAAAAGCGAATGAACTTACAATTTTCATGGCAGTTTAGATGTAAATGATAAAATATGTCGTATTATTGTGAACATATAGTTTTAGTCTAACATTTGAAATTGTAAAAATTGATGTAATGATTCTAAGACATTGATTTAAAATGTGATAGTCCGGTTTGGACGGGCTTAATATTACTAGTGAGCATGGCGGGGGTTTAAAAAAGATTCTAAATTCTTTAAACGTGAAATACAAAGGCAAATTTAGTATTTCATGAGGCGCGTAGTTGTATAAGATAAATTGAAAAACAAATTCGGAAAAATGTGATATGTCGATAATATTGGATTCCATGTCCTGGTACAGTGTAAACAACTTTGTTTCATTACTCATGTTATAATCTTATGTATTCAGTCAATTCTATATACAAGACCGACGATTCGAGTTTATACATTTTATTCAATGGCAATGTCTGAAATCATTAATTCATCTTCAAATACCACGGAGGTGGTTTTTGAATTCGACGAAAAACTCTGGTCTGCCAATGTTGTTTTAAATCTTTTTGGACTTATACTGAGCAGTTATGTCACAGCAACAATGATCGTACATCATTATGTACGGAATTCTAGAAATAAACCATCCAACAGGGACATCAGAGAAAGAAGATTTGCACTAATAGCAAGAATTTTGTGCATTTTGTCGGCCATATTTACAGCAACATTCAGTGCAAGCAAAGCCATTATCGATTTTGTGGAAAAAGACGCAAGGTACAAGACTACCAAACCGTGGGATTGCAATATTCTCTTTAAAGTAGCCAACGCATCACTCTTGTTTTCGTCTTTTTTGGCATATTTATTTCTGTGGACAAGGCAAAGAGTGTTTTACATTCATAAAGCATTGAGACCACTGAACAGTAAAACACTGACCGTGACTAGTTATGTCATTCTGGTATTGTGGATTCTATATAGCGTTACATCGATAGTCGCAATCGCCATCTTGCCCAGGTACGATTACGAGGTCGGAGTTGGTTGCCGGTTAGATATCGACTCCAGTACTTCTCTACGAATCATATCGTCATCATTCGTCGTAGTTACTGCCTTGATGCAAGTTTGCCTGCTTGTTCTTTTTATCTACCCGATTGTTAAACGATCAATTATATCCTCACAAATGTCTCGAAGAAGATCAGGGAAGTCTCCGGGATCAGAAAATAGTCCATTGACAAGAATAATGTGGCGAGTGAAAAAAGCAATTGCTCTTTCTGTGGTATGCATTGTCACGGATATCGCTGCCCCCGTTATTGCAACTTTAACTTATTCGAGTGACAAAACCACTTTTACGCCACCTTATGTCATAAGCTTGACTGTCAATATGATGTGTTTAATCTTCTGTTTTGACAATTGGCACACAATGCTTGTGCCATGTATGATCAAGCCCGGACCGGAGAGGAAACTCGCGAAACTAGCATCAACGCAGAACACGTCACAAAGAACAAGCAGAAATTCAAAAGATACTTTGTCATCCATTTAAAATTGGCAGATCATATAAATAAATTCAAATCCTAAGAAATAATCGATTTTTGAAATTCGGGTAATTTGTGACATTTGTATCCGGCTTGACACTATCGTTGAATCATTTACAATTTACTGGTCAGCGAGTCACGTCTAGTGAGTTTTCGCTGCCGAATTGATTTGGAAGTTGTCTGATTTGAAACAGTAGGTGATCGGCGTGGCTATGAAATCAAATTTCCTGCATACAATAATACGTGTACTTAATGACATAATCAATTGACAACGACCAAAGATAATATGGAGTCAACTGAAGAAGGCGCGACAGACAACAAGCAATCGCTGTGGGTTGCTAACGTTGCAGTTGCTATTATAGGGATTGTCTACGGTGTCTACGTTACTGCTGTTCTGATTATCAACGAATTACGCCGCAAAAAAGGATTGAAAAATTGTGCAAATAGAAATGCTAGGGAAAGAAAAATTGGAGGAATGGCCAGGGGATTGTGTATTGGCGGATCGTTTGTACTGACTATTTTTAGTGCATTGAAATTATCAACATCATTTGTTGATGGCCAATCTCAGCAAATAATATTCGTAAAATTTTCATATGATTGCAACGCACTGGGAAAATCAAGAGAAATTTGTTTAATAATATGTTTTTTCATTATTTACTTTTTTTTATGGACGAGGCAGAGGATATTCTACATACACAAAGCACTGTCCCATTTGAACAGCCGAAAATTATCTACGATTAGTTATGTAATACTGATATTGTGGGTGACGTATGCCATCTGTGCTTCATGCTGTCTTATGGTGATCGTACATTACGAGCACAAACCTGGACTTGGTTGTGTAACAGCTTCAGATACAGCCAAATATCTTCGGGCAATTTTGATATCATACGTTATCGTGAGCACACTGATGCAGGTATCGTTGCTGTATTTATTCGTGTATCCTATTATTAGCAGATCTGCTTTAGCAAGCAACAGTTCTAATGACAACCGTTCCAGAACGCGAGTAATGGGACGTGTTAAGAAGGCTATTATATTAACATTGATTTGTATATTTACCGACATAATTTCCTTGGTTATTTCGATTGTTTCATTTTCAAAAGAAACAAACATGTTTTCTTCCACTTATATTATCAATTTAATTGTGAATGTTATGTGTATTATATTTTGTTTTGACAATTGGAATAAGATGTTGATACCTTGCTGGAAAACAACCAGAGAGGAAAGGGCCAAAGCTTTAGGAAACATGCCATCAACATCTCATGCAAGCAACCGGGGTACTAGTATTACAAAGTCGTCTTTAAAATGATGTAAAATGAATACCAAGTATATCCCGGAATTCTATCAGTCAATCAATCAAGTCTCTCTCGTGGTGATTGAATAAGGAATAAATACGTGGTTGTTTTACTCGGCATCCGTATCCGATTAAAAACTAATTACCCATGAACTTTATTCTGATAAAGTTTTCTATCAATTTTCCTTTTCCCCAAATTTATTATGTCACTTAGTGTTAGTTCACTTATAAGCATTGAACCTGGAACCTATAACATTTATTTATTGATACCAACTGGCCTTTAGACAGTTCATTTCTTTCGACATACCGTGACCAAAATAATTTCTCAGTAGATATCATTTGAAGTGTCAAAAAAGTTCCATATATACCTTCAATCCTGAAAAGTAGCATTACGAAGTAATTCTAGCGCATATTCTTTTCTTTTTATAATCTTGATAATGTCTCTAAGAATATCAATGATTACTACGGCACTTATTAAAGTCATATGTGTGAATACTTTTATTCCGTTTTATTTTGTTTGCTTTTATTGATGGATATGGAATTAAAAAATAAAACATTCATATTATATTTGATCGGAATTCATGAATCAAACATCCTGTACGTATAGAACAATGTTAAAAAAATCATGAATTAACTGCAATTTACATGTAAATGTTTGAATGAATTATTTTATTAACATAACGAACAGTAATAGCATCACGTTCGGTATCGTTCTTGCGAGAATGTAATAAAAATATGAGTAATGGTCAAGCGGCACGTATTAACGGAAAACAGGCTGATGTGTTTATTACTAAAAAATCAACAATTATTTTCAATTTGAATCCGGTTACATGTATTGAATTTTTTAAAAACATAATCAATTGATAATTCAATGATTGGCGGAAATGAACAATGGCGTGCTGTTAGTATTCACATAACTCGTTTTTCATAATTTCAAAGCGACAGGTAAAACAAATTGAACGATTCATTGTAGCATTAATCAACATATGAATCGTGTTGCTGTACCTAAAAATACGAAGTCTTTATGGTACAAATTCTTTTCTTATTAGGCAATTATAGTAAAATCAGTGATTCAACTTGTGAGTTTAATTTACAAAGCTGTGTGTGAGTTTAGTACCAAACAGTGTTTAACATTTGAAGTTCTATAAAATATGCAGCAGAATGAGAATCGCCAATTTTAAATTCCAGCATCATTCATTTGAATTAATTGATTTTTTAATGCAACAGGTACATTCCATATCGATATCAGTTTTGGTCTTCGCAAAAAATGCATTAAAATTTTAAAATTCCATTACTCATCACCAAATTAATTGTTTCTTATAAAATTTCAAAAAAATAACGGGGTTTTCTGCTGAATTACTACTATAACAGCCGCGTTAACAAACGAATATTAATTTTGAAGGTATTTCACAAAATTGTAATTAAAAAAAATTAAATTTAAAATATTAAAAAAGTAAATAATTACCGTTGTTTCAATATTCGTGTATATATTCAATACATCGCATATATATATAAATCAGTAATATAATGCTAACATCCTGTTTACCATGAATTATGCTTTTCGCATTTACGAAATGTCCAAATTTGATTTTTGAATAAATGACTAGACAACCTTTAAAATGGCTACAGTATTTCGAAACTTTCGGAAATGATCGACCATTTCACATTTAGCAACAGTGACATGAATTTAGGAAAACGTGACTATTCAGATTTGATTTCTCTATAGTCTCTATAATTGGATCACCCGGTTAACATCGTTCAATAGGCACGTACTGCTATTAAAATAGTACAATCTAAAATTCAAAGTGTTATGCGCTCATATGAATTATTTTCATTGAAATTTACAGTTTTGCATTGGAAATATACGTAATACACACCCTGGTCGAGCAGTGTCACATTATAATATGAGCACGCTTTATACTTTCTTTCAACTTTCACAATATTTTAGCTTTTGGCTGCCATGAGGTAATATTTTGGAATAAAAATATACATGGACATGAACCAGTTCTACATTTTCAGCAACAAATTAGAAGAATTAGGCCACTCGAGTCAATGACTCAAATCCGACCGAGTCACCTTTTTCAAACACTGAAGTGACTTAAACTTAAAAAAATGACTCGAACTCTTTCTCGAATAACTGTCAGGGAGGTTTGACTTAATACCGAGGGTATACTTGAGCGATTGTCTATTCTAGAACAGGGCTTCCCAAACTTTTCAGCTCGAGGCCCCTCTTTCGATATAATAAAATTTTTCGCGGCCCTTGTCCACGTTAATAATGCTAAACTGTTCGAAATGCATCTTTGATGTTTTATCGGCTAATTCTCAACTTTTATTAGGCCTACTCAATAACAAGCACATATTTATACAGATTAACGTTACTCAATTATTCAGTGTAATGAGTGCGAACGCTTTTTTTCTGCATAGCAAGTCCAGACTTGACTCAATGTATGTTTATGCAGGCCTAAATGATGAATTACGACGTCTGGCCATCGACGGTATGGTGCTTATCTCGAATTGTTCACCCTTATTAATCAAACTTAGCATGAGGCAGCGGTTTGTGCGACGCCAATTTATCAAGGAAAAACTCATGGCGCACCTACACGAAAAATAGGCTGACTCAAAACAAAACACAATTTTGTCATCGTTAATATGTACTTCATGTCTTTTGAGTTTTTTGAACATGTAGGCCTGTTGAATGAAGGCAAAAGGTTAACGTTTTCTTTTTATCTCTGCCTGGTTTTTCTTCGAAATGCTAAAAAAATCACTCATATATACTTGATAAACTCGATAAAGCAAATGAATAAACTGCAGCCTACGAAATTGCAGCATGTAGGTAGGGTTTACCGGTAACTCTTATGTTACGTAACAATAGACCCTACGTAACAGAAAGTACACAACATAGAACAGTAAAAATGAATTTGTTCATATATACAACATTTGCAACAATGAGAAACAATAAAACACTTAGAATAAATATAATAGGTAATATGTTTCTAGGCGCACTCAGCAAATCGTCTTCGGAAATCACTAGATTAACGATTATAGCCGTCGTTATTGTTATGCAAGCACCCGCAAATCGGGTCTTACGATCAGAATATGCATTGTTATACAAGCGCGATGATTCACCGTGTTTCCTCGAGGATAAGACCAAGCCTGAATTTTAAAAAGGATTTTAATATAAGCGCTCGCCTTTAAAAAAGACTTAGTCGATAGCGCAACTTTTATTTTTGACTCAATCCCGTGCCGTCGTTTCAATTTTGCTAGGGCGTCGGAAAATTTCGTGATTCGTGAACCTTTCAAACAACTCATATCTTATACTTTTACTGAAAAAAAAGAAGATGAAATCGGTCTTACCTGTAATGGGGCTTTAATAACAAAGTTTAATTCTAAAAATTCGGTTTTCTGTGGATAAAGATTATTTGTCCTTGGTTCAAAAAGCGTTGCGCACTCCCATCTGCTTTGCGATTTCGTATTTATATGAGGCAAATTCCACTGACTGTCGTTAAGATTTGTTTGTTTGTTTATATGAAACTCATTGCAAAAAAGGTCTTTTATTAAAAGGTATCAATACTATTTTCACGGGGAGTCGCAACTTGTGCATATTTTTCAAGGGCGTCAAAATACAATGAAGTTCGGGAACCACTGAGTCCCAGTCTTTTCTACTTTTTGAATGGTTGATAATCTATATGTAGCAGTTATTTTGAAAAAAAAAACTTGCTATTTATAAGTAAATGGAAATCGATATTCATATTTTGTATAATAAAAAATCTCGTTATTCTTTATCCCAAAAATAGGCCCTAGTGTTATTTTCGAATGAAAATTGAAGACAGTGTCCTATTTTCGGGGAAACACGGTATTTGGATGATGTATTCACTCGGAATCGTGAAATTATTGTTTTGCACTATTTTTATTAATTGTATTTCGAATCAAAAGTCTGCTGAAAAAGTACAATAGATATGGTACTTTGTGTAAAATTGGTGTTCTCTTTGCGGCCCCTATAATTCGTTTCGCGGCCCCTAGTTTGGGAAGCCCTGGTCTAGAATATTAAATAGCGAAATACGATTTCACGCAGTGGTTCTCAAACTTTTTAAGGCCGCGCCCACTGTTTAGAATTTCTCAATTATCGCGCCCCACCTCAAAAATAACTAGCTAGCAATAAGCTACAACTAAAAGATAGTAAGACGAAAGTGTGTTTTGTTCAAAAAAAAAAAAACGTTGAAAATACGTGGATGAAATGTAAATATTAAAATAAATAAAAAAGTTTTGAACTTTGAATATCCAAAATAAGGCGGCAAGATTAATTCTAACAAATATTTTTAATTATTTTCACGCGCCTTCAAAAAAAAAAAAAACTATTTCTACACCCCATGGTTTGAGAACCACTGATTTTAATGCATCGATTATTGTTGTATTGAAAAATAATTCGTCAGTTTGTCGCAAAAATAATACGCTTTATGGAGGTAAATGTAGTCAGGACTTAGGGATAAGATTTTACATATTTATCCTGGAGAAAGGAAAGTCGATTAAACGATCTAATTTTCTGGAACCACGGTATTTCGCTCGAATAATAATGGTCCATATCGTGTGTTCATTTAAGGCAGGCATTGACTTAGTGGTGAAATGATTGAATAAGCCACAACAGACAGTGGTCGCTTGTACCACGTTTTGACGGCGAGGAGTCCAGAAATATTCTCGTACATGACTATACCCCACAGGACATGAATACGACGACAAACGTGTTCCCGAAGAGGTAGTACGTTGGGCCAACAGTCGATTCACGATTCATATAACTAAATCCTACTTTGCATTGAAAGAAAATCGTTGCAAAATGAAGGATGGAAGTTTTATCCAGATTTATCATTTCACTGTTGTACATAAAATGTACAATTACTCAAACTTGACTAACGGACATTTACTAAACACTGCAAAGTTGTATTTAGACTTTAGCTCCAGAAGCTGAGAGGGCCAAATTTTGAATATTCATATCACATACATATTATATTTAACTTGTTATCCTGTCGATTTTCAGATGAATGATCTTGGTTTTATGACATCCTTATAAAATTATATAATAAATGAAGGTATTGACAACATTACAAAAAGACGAGCCAATGTTTATTAGTCTGAGAAACCACTATAGTGTCAATTGATACGCAATTGTTAGTTTATAGCTGATCGGTCATTGCCATCGTCATAAACAAAGAAGTCGACACTCGGGGAAACATCCATGAACAGTGCAAACTGTGAGATCCCATAGTCATATTTTTAAAATTTAATGACAATATTCGAGAAATTAAATCAATGGATACCGAATACCAGAGTATAGCATTCATGTTCATCTAAACAAGCTTATACGTCATATTAAAATGGCATTACTAATTTAAGCTACGAACAGCCTGTCTTAGATAATTCGTATTTATATTTCGACGATTTGCGACATGCAAGATGAATAAAATTATGTATATATTGTTATTTTGTTCGTCCACCTCCATCCATTAATCCATTACTCTCGATGTTAATTTCTTCTATGTCAAAACTGGTCCAGAATGTCAGTTTATTGAAAAGTTTTCGTAAACTCGGAAATTTTTGTTTGGTGTTCCAAAAAAAAAAAACTCATGGTAACAAAGGATTCTGCAGTTTGAAAAGGTTTGAAGTCACTGGCATTAGCATACATATATAACATAAATTTAAGCTTAGTCTCTCATTTCAAGAACGATTGTTAGATTGATCTATATGGAAATTGTAGTTTATATTCATTCATTTTAGATGCGGAATCAATCCTGACTCTTGGTACCCGGAAGGTACGAGAAGATGAGAGAAAATGAGAAGAGAGCAAAAGGAGATGTAATATGGGCGAATGCAATTGTTAGACTGTAATAACAAAATGAGAAGGTGGCGGAAGTGATACTTGACCATATCCTTAGTTGACGTGCATGAGATACGAGTATTTTACTGATTGAATTCCTAGATGTACAAGTGGGTGCATGAGTGCGAAGATGCGTACGCGAAACCACGAAACTGGAGATGTGAATAGAGAATATTATATCTTGATAACCATAAACTATGCCACGAGTTAGTAGAGTGATTAGGATTAAGTTGGGCCTAAGGTTACGCAAAACAATATCTGTTCCCAGTAGAATACAAGCACCAAATTTCCAGCTAAATTTCAACTACTAAATTTGTCATAATAAGTTACGCTTCAAATGGTGAAAACGACATTTATTACTTGTTTATAAACGGTATCGAGATCAATATCCATGAAGTAACGCTTTTTACCAAACTGTATTAATTAAAGCAAAAGTTTGAATTAAGTTACTTGGATCTTATCAACATAATATAATAATTAAAAATTAAAATTATATTCCAGCTATGAAATACATCTGTCACATCTGTAAAAGGTGCATTTATTGCCATCCCTCATCGAGATCCAAGGATACTAAACATGTCCGTGAGAAACAGAATATTATTGCAAGTGTCGGTTTTAACAAATATTCTTTTTAATTATACTTTAATTTATGTCTAATGTCTAATGGTGAATGAATCATGCGATAATATCGTGGATTTACGCAATATTTAGTAAACGAGGATTAACACTATTTATCTTTTATCTAGACACATGTATAACTGAATTTAAGTATTGTAGATAGTTCTAATCAAAGTTTTTTACACTTCAACATCGACTCTGTGTTCATCAAATTTTGAAGTAAGTCAATAAGCTCGACTACATACGATGTCTTTCATTAACAGTACGAACGTCTCATCAGTCACGCAGGAAATCGATTCCAACTCATCTTGGATTCATAATAACAAAACTCGTTTTCCATTTGCTAGGATGTCATTAACATCCTGGTATACAAATCTGACATTGTCAGTAGTTCCGGGATTTCTGTGTTTATACGCAAGCCTGGCCTTCGTCGTATATGAGATTAGATTACATCGAAAATCAAAAAACACCAAGAACAAGAGAACTATTGACCGTACAGGCAGACATCTTTCAATTGCAAGTCGTATACTGGGCATAATTGCGGGATTGTTTGAGTTTGCCGCTGCCTCGTTTCATATTCTGAATATGCTGTTTCTCGTGGAATCAAAATACAAATTGGAATACAGAAATAAACAGAGCACATGTGTTGCCATTATTCGCCTGCAATCCTGGCTCACAGCTGCCTCAAACTCAGCAGTTTACTTATTTCTTTGGACAAGACAGAGAATATTTTACGTCGATCCGTTTCTGAGTAGATTGAACAACAAAATTGTGACATCATTCAGTTATTTCGTACTGGTTTCGTGGGTTTTATATTTCGTTGGCATCACTATTTTAGAACTGGGATTTATGCGAAGAACGTATATACCAATTATCGGCTGTGTTCCGCTAAAGAAAGACAGGGTAATAATAAGTGGACTCTTGCAAAGTTGGGTTGCATGCTGTTCGCTCATGCAGGTGTTTTTGCTGGCGCATTTTGCTTATCCATTGCTCAGAAATGTCTGCGGAAAAAACAAGGCTGAATGGCGTTCCAACAAACTGATTGTTCAGAGTAAAATGGAAACAATCGAAAATGCAATCGAACACGACAGGCAGGCCGAATTCGACCACTACTGGACTTTAAAAATGACATTTTACTGTCCATTTGTAAATATGTTAGATATCATCTCCATCATAATCGTTCGTTTGGGACGCATTTCATCATTAACAAAGAACAACTTATTTTAAAAGCTCGAAACCACTAACCATTATTTATGGTATAGGCCTACCACAGATTTTAAATGGGTATAGGATGACCTCATTATGGTTCTCATTGTCAAAAACATTTGACAATGAAGAAATTGTTAGATTTTATTAGTGAAAATTCTTGTGTTATGAAACTTTAGGACATTTCATGTATATATATATTTAATTACCAGAACTGAGGCATCAAAATTCATCAAACCAGAGCTAGAAAAATCTTCAATTTGTATAATTTCCAGCACTCAATAAAAGACAAGAAAGATAAGCTGCACAGCCAAATATCCCAAATTTTACATATTGTACGCTTGTCGTGTCACTATTTCACAGGCACTTATTGGACACGTTTAGTGGTCATAACGATCGTTTCAATATTATGTTGTTATTGTTATTATTTGTCTCCATCGTTTTTAAAAAATCGCTTTTCTCTTCGAATACTGGACCAATTGCTTTGAAATTTTAAGTGAGTAAAGATTGATTTTTTTTGCCAGAAGGCTATTACTTTTATTTATTTCTAAATTTCGCATGAAATCTGATATTTCGTCTAAAATTTCGCTGTATTATTTTATCCATGGGAACACTGGCTGGCGGTGGCGTCAAATGTAAATACTGCTTCGCTCTGCTTAACGTGTCCATATATTTTAGCACAGCTCTCTTGTATAAATATATATAGCTGTAGAAACCCATTTATATCCAGTGAAAATGCGAGTGCGAGAATATTGATTACGTTATAGGATGCGTTGCACAATTCAACAGATTAATAAGGAGTGCAAGAAACTTTAATATATTATAGCGAAATTCTTTGTCTAACACGTGTGTATAATATAGGTTGGCAAATACATCAGAGAAGAAGTTCACAATAGTTTTGGAAAAAGAACATCAAAAAATTCTGCCATTAGTTTGAAGAGGAAACGAGGTTTGATTACCGACTATTACCGTTCGATTACCGAAGCAGTTAATTATGGTGACATAAAAACAAGAGAAAAATGCCTATACAAATGCTCTAAGAAAAGAAGTGTAGTTCTTGTTACTGGTGTGCTCAAATAAATAAACTTTCATGATACATTTAAATATTCAAACGTTAAACAGGATTAACAACTACTTTAAATCCATATATATCACAGTTCTTTGCTATAATTTTATTTAGGTGAAAGGACAATTACCAGCTCATTGGAGCCACTCCGTCGTAGTTCCCATTTTAAAAACTAACAATTCAAAGAAGCCTATATCATTATTCATACCAATTTTGTTGACGTCTAACTTGTGTAAGGTAATGGAACGACTAATTGCAAATCGCCTCAAATGGTATCTTAAAAAGTTGAGTTTGATAACGATGAAACAATCTGGATTTGAAAATTATCGCTCAACAACTGACAATATCATTCGGATAGATGATGGCATCTATAAAGCTTTGGCAAAAAAAATCTGTTCTATCCTGTTTCTAGATATAGGAAAGGCTTACGACATTGTTTGGCGCTGGGTCTAAATAATATACAAACTGTATACTATTGGGATACGTGGCTGATCTTTTATGTAGATTAAATTTTTTTTTCTCTGCGGACTGCTGCAGAATTTGAGAAGTTGAGTTACGTGTCGATCATCTTATTACAAAGGTCCAAGCTAATCTAGATAGTATTAATAGTTGGTGCAATGATTTGGGTTTTGCTTCTTGAAACAAAATCTGAAGCTATTCTTTTTTACGAGACGAAGAAAACTGCCGCAAACAATATTGAAAATATAAGGATCGATCCTTACGGTTGAGAAAGACTGCAGAAACCTGGGAGTCATATTTGATTCTCGATTGACATAGGTCTGCACAAAACATAAACATGAATACATAGAAAAAGGGTGCGATAAAAGAATGAATTTAATACATGGATTATCCGGTACGAATAAGAATACCTTACTTACAGTCAGGGGCGTGCCAAAATTTTCTGCTGCCTGGGGCGAGTTTCTGATAATGATGCCCCTTTATCCTAACTTCAAAAATAATTCGAGTAATAAACAGATTATAGATGTCGTTATACATGAGAATAAAATAAATGTCAAGTGAGATAGAAACGTTTGTTTTAATGAATAAATAGTCAAACTAAGCAACAAACTCACATGTATGAGATCGAACTCATTTATTAACATGAAGCAAGCCACTTATTACTACGGTCCAAACGCTACTACTTTGCTATCAACAAATGTCCGAACGACAACCTTTCAATTTTCTGGCATGGTTGTGTAAACATTACCTCGTTTCCGCATGCTATTCGTTAGTTTTTGGTTATGATTCAGAAATTCCGGTACAAATCGAATAACTTAATGATTATTCTGTCTCATTGCAGTAATCAAAAATGAGTATAGAAATAGCTGTGATAGACTATGCCAAGATCGTCCAACCCGTAGACCCCGGGCACTAGTTCCGAAACTCCTACCTGGATAATAAAGCCTCCGCAATTTGATACATCGTTAAAGAAGTATGGTAGAACATGTTCACCAACAATACTTCAATCGTCATTACTTGACCATATTTTTGTTAATTTATTTTATTTGTCTGCTTTGTTGGCCGAAAAAAATATTTCAGAATTATGATAAGATGTTCAATGTCCACAAAACCAACAACAGAGGCGAGACTTTCGATTTGTCTGGGCTAGGATTTTTACGCTTTAAACGTGTGTATCCATTGGTGTTTATTGGACCATCGCTTTAAAATAATTTTTAGCATAACACATTTCTCTTTTACTCATTCCGGTATTTCGTTGTCGGACCGTTCCCGGTGCAGAAATAGGCCGCGAGCCGAGGCCATTTATCTTTCAGTTTCGTAGCGCACATAAGGTAACTACCTGAAAATGATTTTAAAATGTTCCTTAGAAATTTAGTAACAAATATTGCCTTGTTCCCACTTCCAAAAGTTGCACGTTTTACAGAAAAGACGCTTTTACTACAATAAATATGTGTTACCATCTGTTCTATTTTCTCTGCTTTTCCGGTATCATGGGCCAATGAACGCAGACTTCTGCATGACGTAACAATCAAATTAGTCAGCTGTAGGTGGATCCCCCGCGGTCGGATGAATATCAGATGTACTACTACTGCTCGCTTTTGCGTTGAGTAGCCTTTCCATATATTTTTTCATTTATTATTAGTTCAGTTATTCTAAGGAGGTGTTGAAAAGTATAATGAAGATATTAAACACTTGTATACCCTTAGCAATTTTAGTTGAGCACAAGCTCATAAGACGTTGTTAAATAGGTACGGTGCGGTAACTCCAAGGAAGGCTAGACCTAGAATAATATGTCACAAACAACGATATTTTCTGGCTTGCATGAAATGTTTATGATTAATTTAATGACTCTTCTTGACTATTCAACAGTCTTATACTACTATATAGGCCACAGCATATTTGGAAATAGAAATTAATGGCTGTTTCTGTAATGCACGATTGTGTGAAAGAGAAGAAAATAATCAATTTTACTAATGTCGGTTGGTCTAAATCTACGACAAGAACCTGGGAAGCAATGATAAGTTATGCCGGAGTGGAAAGTAAGTAGCATTGGAAACGATTGAGAGGTGAGAAATCAAGTTATAGACAGACAGTTGATGTTTTAAAATATAGTCTATAGTCCCTACTCATACTGTCATAGGGCATTTCAGACTGTGATATATCAAAATTTAGTGTAGATATAGTCTAGTAATGGTATGCAAACACTGCTGGACTGTAGTACATGCAATGAGCATATATACGCTGATTGAGTACATCAGATAAAATGCATTATGTATTCAAGGTATTAGTTAGTATTTAGTGGTATTTTTACACTCTTGCTGTTCCAAATATGATTTTCTCCCTCATTTTAGATACTGTACTACAAAAGAAAACGGCGATGTTCCACCAATCCGACCTAACGCAGGCTCTAATTCCTGCTTCTATGAGTGCTATAAAATGGACTAAACAAGAAGTCGTGAAGCGTAAAGGTATATGAGAATCATAATCGTTGCAAACAGCTTAGATGGGCTATTCATATTGAAATACTTTAGCACTTTTCTGCAATTGGAACTGCCCATCAAATTCATGTTGGAGACTTCATTAAGTTTTTCAATTCATTTTTTTCTCAACTATGAAGATCTATTGATGTTAACGAGGCAATAATAAATAAAGCTGAGGAATTTGTTTGTTCACTGTATGAAGAGGATATGAAGAATGTAAATGATACCAGGGCACGTCTATTTAACACTGGCAAACATAAGGACTCTGCCACCCAACAATGATTCACTGAAGAAGCATGTGGCCCTCAAAAAAGTTCTTAAGTTGGCAAACTGCAAGTGTAAGAAGATTAGTTAAAATAATTTATGCAATTGTGCCAAAATCAACTTAAATTGCACAGATTTTTGTTTTTGTATTGACTGCAAAAATCACAGTACACTTATAGAGGAAAAGTCGATTTTCGAGATAGTGGATTTCGAAAACAATTCAGAAGAAAGTGAATTAGATATTGCAGTTGATTTAATAAGCATCATTTATTTGTTGTTTTTTTTCGGACATTTGTTAGTGTCGTAGTCCTGTTTCTAGAAATAATATTGCCTTTGTTCAAATACATAACCTAAATACATAAACTAAAAAAAAGACTAATTGTAATATTTCTTTTCACTATGTTATGTACATATTGTACATTCATTTAATTTTCTTGACTTTTCCGGTAAATTTCTAAGTGAGAAATAACTGTTTTTTTTGTGTTTTCGTGCTCACGATGTTAATTTGTGACTTCATTGCTTAAAAATAAATACGTTTGATAGCTTCTATAAATAGGATGTAGCTTTTTATGCTGTTCTTGTTGTAAACTGCTTGTGGTTATTACATAAAATTCATTCGCTAATGTGAATCAGCGTTGTTGGTGTCGCTGCTTTCGAGGTCACTCGCGACTCCTGTCACACAATTAAAGTATTTTTTGTTGTTGGTTACATGTATGCCATTTTTTCGTAATCTACCTAATATTGAATTGACTGATTGACTGAGGAAGTCCGATTTTGGTCAGGCAAAACATTACAGGAATACATTTGTGTTGTAGGGCTCTCGAATTGCATGGTTCTTATGTATGTGTTGTAAACTTATGGTTATTGAATTTCCGGGAATCTCTAACTAAACAGGGCTATGGAAAGGCTGCCCAACTCAACGCAAGGTCGAGCAGCAATAACTAATATTCATCCGCTCGCTAACAGCTGATTCGATTCAATTGTTACGTCATGCAGAAGTCATTGTTCATTGCCGAAAATGTAGAGAATATAGGACAGATCGTAGTAGTAGTAGTAGTATTTTATTTCGTCAACAATGTCAAATAGTATACATACAACATTTCAAAATTATTTTCAAGGCATTGTGACGAAGCGACCGTTAGGTCATCGAGTCAGTCACAACCTTTAAAAAAATATAAAATTACCATTTCGTCAACGAAATTGAGCTAAAGTAACACACACTGAAAATAAATGAACACACAAGAAAAACAAAAAGAAAACAAAACTCAATTGAATAAGTTAAAACCATACTATGTCGGATGTACAGTATAATTCATGCCTAGTCCAACTCTAAAAGGGAATAATGGCCTTTTACAGTTAATGTTCTATAGTAGAGTCGTATATTTCACGAAAATAGGACTCCAAATTCGCTGATAATGTCAGTTCTATAAATATCATCGATTTCGACATTTAAAATCGTTGATGTGATTCAGACAAGAAATGAACTAACAATAAACTCCCTTATAATGGCTTAGTATTAGTTTATCATGTACTTTCAGTCATACATTTCATCCCTGGCCCTGTGATGTTTTGAAAAATATGATATGACTGCACCATACTTGGGGTAGGTATAGAGAATTTTTAAACGTGAAAAAAAAGTGAAATTAATGGTAATTTTCACACGTAACGGCGCGCATTAGAATGTTTACGTCTTTCTATGCGCATTTCCGTCGAAAAAATAACATTTTTTGCATTGAGGCGGCCTGTGAAGTAATAATTAGAGGTGTGACATCATCAAAATTGTCAATTGAAGCCTTGAACTTGAAAATTCTGTAAATACAATCATGAATTTTAGAGTAACCATTCTTGCTATAATAGTAGTTTTGGTGTTCTGTTGGGAAATAACACAAGAAAACGTTGAAATAAAAATTAATTAATTAGGAATAATTATTAACCCTCTACTAGACACAAAATCTTGCAAGTTCAAGGTTGTTCAATAGAAATTTTGTCGCATAGAAAAAATATTATCAGAAGAAAGTGTTTTAAACATATATAGCTGAATAAAACTTTAGCACACGGTATTAAAAAGTCATTTGGAGAATTTTTAAACATGAAAAAAAAAATGTAAAATTAATGGTAATTTTCACACGTAACGGCGAGCATTAGAATGTTTACGTCTTTCTACGCGCATTTCCATCGAAAAAATAACATTTTTTTGCATTGAGGGGGCCTGTGAAGTAATAATTAGAGGTGTGACATCATCAAAATTGTCAATTGAAGCCTTAAACTTGCAAGTTCTGTAAATACAGTCATGAATTTTAGAGTAACCATTCTTGCTATAATAGTGGTTTTGGTGTTCTGTTGGAAAATAACACAAGAAAACGTTGAAATAAAAATTAATTGATTAAAAAATAATTATCAACCCTCTACTAGACACAAAATCTCGCAAGTTCAAGGTGGTTCAATAGAAATTTTGTCGCATAGAAAAAATATTATTAGAGGCAAGTGTTTTAAACATATATAGCTGAATAGAACTTTAGCACACGGTATTAAAAAGTCATTTAGGGCTTAAAACAGTAATTTTTTGTCCTTTTATCAACAGCGACCGATGGTGTGAGTATGTCACTTGTAGCTATCAATATATTTTTTAAAAAGTTTGCGGGCAAAGCATGCATAGCTGCAGTCTTTTATTTCCTGACTAATTTCATTCCAAATAACTGGACCTTGGAACAATATGGATCTTTGTAAATTAAAAGAGTCTGACCTTGGAACAAATAGGTTGTGCTGTGAACATCTTGTGCCATGATTGTGGACTAAACCTATGTTTTGAAAATAATTCATAAAAGTATTTGGAGAACAGTTTTGTTTCGTACGGTACATAAATTTTGCAACTTCATAGCGATATAAGTCATTTAGTTTAAGAAGTTTAAGTTTATAATAGTACGGTGTTGTATGTTCTTTGTAATTGCTATTGGAAATTATGCGAATTGCTTTGTTTTGCAGTACACTGAGCTTTTTCAGATGCTGTTTTGCCGAACAACCCCATATTATTATTCCATAAGACATATGTGAATAAAAAAGACTGTAATAAATGTGTAAAAGAGTTTTTTGTGAGACTAATCTTGAGCTTAATACAATGTATTTAGTCTTTTGGGGATTCACAGTTAGCTTGTTGGAGTGCATCCATTTGCTAATCTTTGAAAGCTCAGAATTGCAATCGGTTTTTAATTGGTGAATGGAACATCTCGAAAGTTTGAAAGAAGTGTCATCAGCAAAAAGATGTGTCAAAAATTTACTGGAGTTATGGATATCATTCACATAGATTATGAACAATAGAGGCCCCAATACAGAACCTTGTGGTACGCCCATATTAACATTTTGTGACGTAGATCTAACATTACCAAAACTGACATATTGCATACGTTCACTTAAGTAACTTTTTATCAACGCCAGAGCTTTACCTCTAATACCATATTGATGAAGTTTGTGCAGTAATATTGAGTGATCAATTGTATCAAAAGCTTTTTTCAAGTACACATAAATGTTAACCGAATGTTGTTTTTCCGCAATATTCATATATTGATGAGTAACACTGTCTAAAACCGCGTGAATAGTTGAGTGTTCCAATCTAAAACCGAATTGTTTATCTGACAAAATGTCAAATTTGTCCAGATATTCTGCCAATCTGATGTGTAGTAGTTTTTCGAAAAGTTTGGATACTGCTGGAAGAACTGAAATTGGTCGTAGGCCGCGAGCGGAGGCCATTTATTCTTCAGTTTCGTAGCGCACATCAGGTAACTACCTGAAAATGATTTTAAAATGTTCCTTAGAAATTTAGTAACAAATATTGCCTTGTTCCCACTTCCAAAAGTTGCACGTTTTACAGAAAAGACGCTTTTACTACAATAAATATGTGTTACCATCTGTCCTATTTTCTCTGCTTTTCCGGTATCATGGGCCAATGAACGCAGACTTCTGCACGACGTAACAGTCAAGTTAGTCAGCTGTAGGTGGATCCCCAGTGGTCGGATGAATATCAGATGTACTCAACTGCTCGCTTTTGCGTTGAGTAGCCTTTCCATAGTTTTTTTCAGTTACCGGTAATATTAGTCCAGTTATTCTAAGGAGGTGTTGAAAAGTATAGGTAAGATATTAAACACTTGTATATCCTTGCCATAAATAGCAATTTTAGTTGAGCACTAGCTCATAAGACGTTGTTAAATAGGTACGGTGCGGTAACTCCAAGGAAGGCTAGACCTAGAATAATATGTCACAAACAACGATATTTTCTGGCTTGCATGAAATGTTTATGATTAATTTAATGACTCTTCTTGACTATTCAGCAGACTTATACTACTATATAGGCCACAGCATTTTGGAAATAGAAATGAATGGCTGTTTCTGTAATGCACGGTTGTGTGAAAGAGAAGAAATTAATCAATTTTACTAATGTCGGTTGGTCTAAATCTAAATTCATAGAGTCGACAAGAACCTGGGAAGCAATGATAAGTTATGCCGGAGTGGAAAGAAAGGTAGCATTGGAAATGATTGAGAGGTGAGAAATGAAGTTGTAGACAAACAGTTGATGTTTCAAAATATATCCTATAGTCCATACTCATACTGTCATAGGACATTTCAGACTGTGATATATCAAAATTTAGTGTAGATATAGTCTAGTAATGGTATGCAAACACTGCTGGACTGTAGAACATGCAATGAGCATATATACGCTCATTTAGTACATCAGATAAAATGCATTATGTATTCAAGGTATTAGTTAGTATTTAGGGGTATTTTTAAAATTATGCTGCTCCAAATATTATTTTCTTCCTTATTTTAGATACTGTACTACAAAAGATAACGGCAATGTTCCACCAATCCGACCTAACGCAGGCTCTGATCCCTGCTGCTATCAGTGCTATAAAATGGATTAAACAAGAAGTCTTGAAGCTTAAAGGTATATGAGAATCATAATAGTTGCAAACAGCTTAGATGGGCTATTCATATTGAAATACTTTAGCACTTTTCTGCAATTGGAACTGCCCATCAAATTTATGTTGGAGACTTCATTGAGATTTTCAATTCATTTTTTTCCCTCGACTATGAAGATCTTTTGAGGTTAACGAGGTATTAATAAATAAAGCTGAGGAATTTGAAGAGGATATGAAGAATGTAAATGATACCAGGACACGTCTATTTAACACTGTCAAACATAAGAATTATACTCTCCACCCAACAATGATTCACTGAAGAAGCATGTGGCCCTCAAATCAGTTCTTGAGTTGGCAAACTGCAAAGAAAAATAGTCAAAATAATTTATGAAAGTGTGCCAAAATCAACTTAAATTGCACAGATTTTTGTTTTTGTATTGACTGCAGAAATCACAGTACACCTATAGAGGAAAAGTCGATTTTTGAGATAGTGGATTTCGAAAACAATTCAGAAGAAAGTGAATTAGATATTACAGTTGATTTAATAAGTATCATACATTTTTTTTTTTCGGACATTTGTTAGTGTCGTAGTCCTGTTTCTAGAAATATTATTGCCTTTGTTCAAATACATAACCACATAAACTAAAAAAAGATTAATTGTAAATTGTAATATTTCTGTTCACTATGTTATGTACATTCATTTAATTTTCTTGACTTTTGCGGTAAATTTCTAAGTGAGAAATAACTGATTTATTTGTGTTTTCGTGCTCACGATGTTAATTTGTGACTTCATTGCTTAAAAATAAATACGTTTGATACTTGATAGCTTCTATAAAATGGATGAAGCTTTTTATGCTGTTCTTGTTGTAAACTGCTTGTGGTTATTACATAAAATTTATTCTCAAATGTGAATCAGCGTTGTTGGTGTCGCTGCTTTCGAGGTCACTCCCGACTCCTGTCACACAATTAAAGTATTTTTTGTTGTTGGTTACATGTATGCCATATTTTTCGTAATCTACCTAATAAATTATGATTGACTGAGGAAGTCCGATTTTGGTCAGGCAAAACATTACAGGAATACATTTGTGTTAGTGTGCTGTAGGGCTCTCGAATTGTATAGTTCTTATGTATGCGTTGTAAACTTATGGTTATTGAATTTCCGGGAACCTCTTATATTCAATTTCGCACCAGGATTGTGGAACAAGCTGTAATGCGTTCATTATGTTCGTTTTCACACAAAACTGAAGAATTTATTTAGTTACCAGATGTGCGCTACGAAACTCATTTTCTGGGCGTTTTCATGGTTTCGTCTCACGGCCCATATCCGTGGTAAGGATCTACAAGTGTTTAATAATTTACTTATACATTTTTCAACAACGTCTTAGCATAACTTAACTAATAATAACTAAACAGGGCTATGGAAAGCCTGCCCAACTCAGCGCAAGGTCGAGCAGAAATAACTAATATTCATCCGCTCGCTAACAGCTGGTTTAATTCAATTGTTACGTCATGCAGAAGTCATTGTTCAGTTGGAACAAGCTGTAATGCGTTCATTATGTTCGTTTTCACACAAAACTGAAGAATTTATTTAGTTACCAGATGTGCGCTACGAAACTCATTTTCTGGGCGTTTTCATGGTTTCGTCTCACGGCCCATATCCGTGGTAAGGATCTACAAGTGTTTAATAATTTACTTATACATTTTTCAACAACGTCTTAGCATAACTTAACTAATAATAACTAAACAGGGCTATGGAAAGCCTGCCCAACTCAGCGCAAGGTCGAGCAGAAATAACTAATATTCATCCGCTCGCTAACAGCTGGTTTAATTCAATTGTTACGTCATGCAGAAGTCATTGTTCAGTGCCGAAAATGTAGAGAATATAGGACAGATCGTAGCACATATTTCTTGTAGTAAAAGCGTCTTTTCCGTAAAACGTGCAACTTTTGGAAGTGGGAACAAGGCAATATTTGTTACTAAATTTCTAAGGAACATTTTAAAATCATTTTCAGGTAGTTACCTGATGTGCGCTACGAAACTCACTTTCTAGGCGTTTTTCAGGGCCTCGGCTCGCGGCCTATCGATAATTGCTTACTATGTTTGGCAGCATAGTCAAGCACATACACACCGTAGCACATATTTCTTGTAGTAAAAGCGTCTTTTCCGTAAAACGTGCAACTTTTGGAAGTGGGAACAAGGCAATATTTGTTACTAAATTTTTAAGGAACATTTTAAAATCATTTTCAGGTAGTTACCTGATGTGCGCTACGAAACTCACTACCTAGGCGTTTTTCAGGGCCTCGGCTCGCGGCCTAAAAGGTAGAAAACCATGTTTAATTTTTCTCTACAATTGGTCACCGCTGGTCGTGACTTCACAGCGGTAGCAGAGTATCTGAATTCTGAATCTGTACCGGTACTTGGCTTGGTATATAATAAGTATAAGTTTATTTCGACTCCATAAGAGAGAGAGAGAGATTTATTATTTGTCAACCAGAAAAAAACAAATACAATGATAATAATAATAAATATAAAGTAATAGGAATAACGTTTCTTCGGTATGGACTGGAGGGAGCGATACGACCATGCGGTCATCAGAGTCAGCTCCCACCATGTTCGCACCAATTGAAATAAGTTCACAGTAAAAATACTTATTATTATAAAGCGTTTAAAAATTCTAGAATTTTGTATCTTTGGGGGAAAAAAGGGAAACTCGACCAAGGGTTTTGTCTGTTCTTAAATGACAAATAGTTATTTGGAGTTCGAGTAATAATTGCCCAAATTTTATAGATTTGGGTGTTAATAAAAACATTTATATTCCATCTAATACAAATAAGGAAGTGGCAAGCCATGAATAGGAAATATTTGGCCCTATCAGGACAATACATTTGATCCTATTGACCAATTCCCATGTACTATAAGATGGAAATATATTTTATGGGCATCTCTCAATGCCACATTTGGACTATAATTTGCATAGCCAAGTGACTATAAAAGTGATTATGAGAAGGACTGTTATGAATGATGATTGAGTTGTATGGACAAAAATAGAAAATTCAATCCAATATGAACAATTGTGACACTTGAACGATTATCACAAATATACAGATTTGATCAAGGAAAAATGACTATTCCTATCATTTTCATAATACAAAATTTAGATAGGTATTAATTGATAGAATAGTCTTTAACCACTGAATGCAATTAAGCTTCACTGATTGAGCATCAATTAAAAAAGTAAATTATCAAAACAATATTTAGAACATTGCAGATTCAATCCTAATAACAACAACGCAAGTTTTAATAAGAGCTAATTTGGAATGCATACATATGTATAAGTATATAGGTATAAAGTAGTACAGACTAGCTGGTTAGGCATGCAATAAATATAAGAACGATATAAGTAGTCATAATAAATAGCAGGTTTGGAATGCATAAATGTAAAGAAGTAAATACAAAGGCAATTGGCTGAGTCAATATTTGAAACATTGAAAGTTAAATAGCTGATTTGGTACGCATAGATGTAAAAGGTACATATAAATAGTTAGGACAATAATTGAAACATTGAAAGTTCATTCGTACCAACAATAAAAGTTTCAATAATAATTTGCTGGTTTGGTATGCATAAATATAGAGAAGTACATACAAAGCAATTTGTTGAGACTATGGACCTTTCCCCGACATCAAAACATCCGTATTTTCAACCAATCACAAGCGAGCAGATGTAAACAAACATTCTCCGATGAAAAGTCGCTCAGACAACTTTGGACGCGTTCTGCAAGGGTTGCTGGCGATTTAGGCAGATCTTTGTCCCTTTTTCCCCCTTTTTGTCTTCTTCACATGGCTGCGAGAATTAGAAAGCTGTAATACTGTATGTTACTTGTAATACTGTATGTTACATGCAAATCTCGTTCACGAAATATATATATCTATACTAACAGGCACCTAACAGGGTACCGTACCGGTACCGTACAGGTCAACCAACTGACATTTCGCCTTCGATACGACTTTACATATTATTAAACAGAATCTACTAGTGAATTATTTTGGTAGACTATCTATGTGTAAACGCGGCACATACCGGTATGATATTTGCCGGCCTGACAACCTGTACGGTTCCCCTGCCGTTCAAATGAAGCAAGATTTGTGCTATTTCCGAAGCCACATATTGACCGCTAAAAAGCAATGAGCTGAATAAAGGAATGCAACAGGCCTCACAGTCAATTCAATCTAGGAAAAATCACCAGAAATACATACGTGTGTACCAAGGTAGGCCAACATAAATATTGTTTTCGATACCTATGATAGTCTATATTCAATATGTTAATTCTTATATGAAATAAATTTTCATACAAGCAATGCGTTCCATCATGTATTTTCATGGAGGCGATGGACCAACTGATGAATACCCTGGCCCTATATCAGATTCTTATCGCCCAACAAAAAAGCATCATAAAATTGTGAGGTAAGGATTACTTATGCCATAATTTAACTTTGGATCATAATTTAACGGGATCTGTCACCAGATACTTCATTTGATACAGAGACATGCGAATCTGACGAAATTGAGAAAGGAATGTCAGGGATCCAACCAGATCTGCCCCCAGACTCTTCAGTTGAAACTACCTCAAGTGCCGCTGATGAAAATGACAGCGCTTTGTCAGACAGCAGAAAAATTTAAGCAAGCAACATCATCATTTTATTTTGGTTCTCTGACATAAAACAACACAAAAAGTCAACATACAAACAAAATGCAGAGAAAACTGGAAGTCGAGCATAACTTAAAATAGATTTCAAAAAGTACGCGGCTACCTACCAGAAAAAGAAATAATAATAATAAAAGGGCACAAAAGAATTAACAAATTAACAAGATTCAGAATCGGGCAACACTTTTAATGTAATTCAAAATGAGAAAACACATACTTCTTACAGCATTGGTGTCATATTTGCTAACTGTAAAAATGATGAATAAAGAAGGAAAATTAATATTGAAGACTTGGTACTTCATGCAGAATCTTTTATAATCCATTGGTGATAAAATGGTGTTACTTTATGGAGGATGCTTCGCATGTATGCCATGCCCAGTATGACATTGGTGATTGCAATATCATTTTTTGTGCAGACTGCAAAGTCACACCAAGCTGCTCCTGATGCCAGAAGTTGGCGATGCACTTGGTAGTAACTGTGGTGTGTGATAAATATTTTTATTTTGTTAGGTTGTTTTGCCTTCATCACATATAAATTACAACTTGTTCATAATCACCTGATAACTTTAGAACCGAACCAAGTGGTGGGTTTTTGCCCACCTGACTATGGGCTGACTATTCAACAATGAGGTAGTGCTCAGTGAGCGCAATTCTTCCATATTATCAGCAGATGAAACCAGGCAGCTTCAATAAAATAACTCAGCAGTAAAATCATTGTGATACATTATGTCTGTGAATGGAATTGTGAAATGAATTTAATTCTATTATTTTGACGTTTCATTGCTTTCATGGTTTTTGTTTGTTGTGCCTAAAAGCATATATCTTGTTCCTTCATCATATATTTTTTATAATCTGCTATATTCTATTTCTACACTGAATGAATAAACAATATTGTAAAACCTATCAGATACCCGACTGTTTTTGGTTAACAGGTATGATTGGAACTCTGGCTCTATCTAACTTTGTGAGCCTAGCACCAACCACAGACGACAAAACTGTTGGATCTAATTTGTTCCCTCCATATAGGTTGTTACCAATGCTTGGGAAGGCTTGTACACACTTGGCTAAGCAGAAAATCTTTTATTCCCATCAATTTCATCTGTTAGAGCTAATAAATAAATAAACTGAGCTAATAAATCTGTGTTTCTATGATACAGCATAAACTTAAGTGCCTCACCGTGCCTAGCATGTAGTGGTCCAGCGACACCACTATTTGAAGATGATGTGGTGGCAGAGAGTTCTGAACTTATCTATAGCACTTGGCTTTGAAATCTAGCGTTGAACCAAGATTGACGACTGAACCATCATGAATGTATCTGAAAAAATTTGTTCCCTCCATATAGGTTGTTACCAATGCTTGAGAAGGCTTGTACACACTTGGCTAAGCAGAAAATCTTTTATTCCCATCAATTTCATCTGTTAGAGCTAATAAATAAATAAACTGAGCTAATAAATCTGTGTTTCTATGATACAGCATAAACTTAAGTGCCTCACCGTGCCTAGCATGTAGTGGTCCAGCGACACCACTATTTGAAGATGATGTGGTGGCAGAGAGTCCTGAACTTATCTATAGCACTTGGCTTTGAAATCTAGCGTTGAACCAAGATTGACGACTGATCCATCATGAATGTATCTGAAAAAAATATTCATCTGTTCATAGTCTAATTACAGATTGCTGTAGTTTGTGCAATGTTTCCAAGAATGTATTCAAAAGACTTTTTAAACTGCCTCCTGCATTTCATTTGTATCTATACTAAACCCACCAATTCAGTCCTAACTTGGACGCTATCTATTAGTCTGTGAACCATGGGATACGGTACCGGTAGTCACGCAGGTCTCCCAGTCCTCTGACATTCTTCAACCATATAAGTTTTAATATCACCTTTCAATGAAAAGTTTTGTATCTTTCTCCAGCTGGTGGAAAGAAAAGTTCTTGGAGAGCCAAGTCATAGAAAAGTCATCTCTGAGTGATTCCATTTTTGTATGTTAAATAAGCTTTTGGAACTAAGTTAGGTACGGTAACGGCAATGTGAAGGCGGAATAACGTTAATAATAGATCACTTGAAAATATGTTATAACTTTAGAAGCACGAAAATACCGCCATCACCAGTGAAATGCCATTCGAAGGCCTTTAAAACGAGAAACGTACCACTCTATCGCCCTACACAAGCCTGAATATTTGCAATGTTTGTCTGAGCGACCAAAATCAAAACAATAAAGGTCAAAGGTCGGGGAAAGGTCCATACTTGGAATATTGAAGTTCAATTGTAACAACAATATAAGTTTCAATGATAAATATCTAGTTTGGTGTGTGCAATTAGTTGAGACAATATTTGGAACATTGAAAGTTAAATAGCTGGCTTGGTATGCATAAATATACAGAACAATACAAGTTGTCATAATAAATAGCTGGTTTGGTATGCATAAATGTAGAGAAGTACATACAAAACAATTTGTTCAGACAATAATTGAAGTTCAATTGTGACAACAATATAAGTTTCGATAATAAATATCTAGTTTGGTATGTGCAATTAGTTGAGACAATATTTGGAACATTGAAAGTTAAATAGCTGGTTTGGTATGCATAAATATACAGAACAATACAAGTTGTCATAATAAATAGCTGGTTTGGTATGCATAAATGTAGAGAAGTACATACAAAACAATTTGTTCAGACAATACTTGGAATATTGAAGTTCAATTGTGACAACAATATAAGTTTCGATAATAAATATCTAGTTTGGTATGTGCAATTAGTTGAGACAATATTTGGAACATTGAAAGTTAAATAGCTGATTCGGTATGCAGAACAGTATAAGTTGTCATAATAAATAGCTGGTTTGGTATGCATAAATGTAGAGAAGTAGGCTACATACAAAACAATTTGTTCAGACAATACTTGGAATATTGAAGTTCAATTGTAACAACAATATAAGTTTTGATAATAAATATCTAGTTTGGAATGCAAATTTTCAAAAAGTCAAAAGGCAATTAGTTGAGACAATATAACATTGAAAGTTAAATAGCTGGTTTGGTACACATAGATGTAACAGGTACATAGAGAGAGAGAGAGAGAAAGAGAGATTTATTGTTTTGTCAACCGTAAACGAACAATGGTATACAAAATAATATATACAATATACACAAAGTTAATTCGGTATAGACTGGGGGGAGCGATACGACCATAAGGTCATCGCAGTCAGCTCCCCCCAAGTTCACTATTAGGATTCACAGTTAAATGTATATAAATAAGAAATAAAATAAAAAAGATAGTCACATAGAAATAGTTAGGACAATAATCAGCATAACAATACATTTGACAGATAAAAACAAATAAACAAAAACTGATTATGAAATCAGGGGAGCAAACGAAACCTCAAATAAGGTTTATGACGTACAAAATATTGGATGGAAGGTTTTGCCAAGAGGAAGTGGTACGTGTTTACTCACCTAAGTGGTCGATCTCTAAACTATTCATCGGAAGGTAATTTCGGTTAACCGTCACGGTGCTGCGGTCCCGGTAGCTTCTATCTATCGTATGAATCTTCTAGACATTTCTATCCCACAATGATCAGGTTCATATTGATACAGAATAGAGCAGGAAAGACAAGGCTGGCGAAATGGTAAGTCTTTACCGCTACCGGTACGGTCAGGTGGTCCCCGTACTTTACATATCGTACCGTAGTTCAACGCCGTAATACAGCCCAATTTTTATAAGCCTATTTCTGTGTTCTGTTAAAATTAAAGTATGTCTCAAGCGTAGGTAGGCTGCCTGTAACGCTATACCGGTACCGGCCGCGCCCTTGATTTTAACGAAATCCGTCATGTCAGTAATTCATTCTGCGTAAGACAGACTTATTGCTGTAGGTATTGGGTGTAGCAAAGTCAACAACTAAAATTCTATTAATATTTTAAATCGTGTTGTACCCTAATCGAATGTCGGCCCCATTAAGATCCCATATACCGGTACCATACGGTATTTCAAGAAAATTTTACATTGGCATAGCCTACTTCGAAGTTGTTTGAAATTAGATCAATCATATTTGCACAAATGAGATACTATTTCAAGGATGGTGAGCCACTTACCTTTGGGTTACAAAGTGACCGGCCATGCCGGTATTTTTCCAAATTAATGAAAAAAACATACCGGTACTACCGGTAACGTTTCATTGTTAAAAAGTGATAATAAAATTGGATTTAATTCAATCTGGCAATGTTCGAACTACTCAGTGTACAGATACTGCTAACAGTCAGACAGTGCTGTTCCATCATTGATAACTCAACAATACTATTGAGTATTGACCTGTTTATTTTTCACATCTTTAACAGTGGCTCATAAATCAAAGGGGGCCTCAGAATGTTTTGGGGGTAGGCCTATACGAGGACAAGATGCTACTTTGCAGTTTATTTTTACTTACACACAATGATCCACTGAAATAACAGTTTTTTGATGATTCTTATCCACGCAAATCAGTGTTTTTGCGAATGAATTTCATAAAGATGACTAATAACAACAGCAAGTTGTCATTAATACCAACTGTAATTGAACATCTTTGACCCACATACTTTTTATCCACAATTAAAGTAATGGGTAAATATTAATCGATTCATTAGGAAGGCTTCGCTATTCTTTCTTTATCCAATTGAACATATACCGCAGGACAGAATGTCAAGTCCTTATTTTCACATACTGATATTATTATTATCATGATGACAAATTAGTATTTTTCACAATATCATAGCAAATATTTTGGAATTCCCATATAAGTTTATTTTTAAATTTTGTTAGTTAAATTTTTTAAGTTTCTTTTTAAAACCTCATAGTTCAGTTTTAGCATTTTATTCTCGTAAAGAATTGCTCAAAACAAGTTTATGTTCCTAGAGAAGTTTTTTGTCAATATAGTGGTATAACTGAGTGTCAAGTTGTCCTTTTAAATAGGCCATGGACCATGGAATAGAGTTTTTTTATGTACTAGTCCAGTCATTGCATTTTTTGTCATTGATTCTCTGATTTTGGGTAAATGTGATGTTTGATCCAGTAATGGGGAAGTCAATTCAGATTCCATATAAACTGAAAACATATCTGGTCTGGTCATCATTTAAGCTGTTACTGGTTTTAATATTTAATATAAACTGACAATCATGGAATGCATAGAAGAATATAAACTATTTCTTCTTTATTGGCTCCAGAGATTTTTTGTAATCATCAAATAGAGAATCAGAGTTGAAACTAGTTTTTTTTACTATTAATATGTCCCAGACAGTTTTTGTAAGTGCAATTAAATTGTTCTATTTTCAGGTATATGCATTTTGATGATGATGAAAAACAAAAACTGATTGAAGAAGTTCATGCTGTCGTCACAGTTCGTGATGCTAAACATACAAACTTTGTTGAGTTCCGGAATTTTAAAATTGTTTACAGGCGATATGCAGGACTGTACTTCTGCATTTGTGTTGATGTGAATGACAACAACCTTGCTTATCTTGAAGCTATACACAATTTTGTCGAGGTGCTGAATGAATATTTTCACAACGTTTGTGAGCTTGATTTGGTGTTTAACTTTTACAGAGTTTACACTGTAGTTGATGAAATGTTTCTTGCTGGGGAGATAAGGGAAACAAGTCAAACAAAAGTCTTGAAACAGTTATTGATGTTGCAAAGTTTGGAATAAATTGATTTAATTACAACTCATATTTTGTTGAATGAATGACATGTTGATTATTCATTGGAAACTGTATCTTATCCTGACTATGTCCTTGTGAAAATTCTGGTGCATGTCTCTCATATGTGAGAGAAAATGACAAACATGCATATCTTTTAAATCCTAAAACTATCTGACATTATTATTTCAACTAATGACTAAATTAAATAAATACTGGGTCAAGTTATATAAATTTTGATTTCTTTTCTGCGAATTCATTCCAACCATGCAGATGTTCTGTGATTGGTTAAGAAAACAATATAACGATAAAACATATTGTTATATTTTCTAGTGAATATTGGTGCTCTGGTAATTTTAACAGGATTTTCAATTATAGATATGCATAATATTTATACTTAACATCCATTTGTAAATGTAGCGTATGTCAGTGAATAACAAGCTGAAATGTTGCAGAAGATCTGCATGTCATAAATGTTGAGCTACTGCTACGAATGCAGGTCATGTAGTATAATGTTGAATACTTTATAAATAATTACATATCTTTTTCGTAAATATTTCAACTAAAACTAGAAGACAAATATGCTGAACTTTGTGGAATCAAAATAAACTGGTTAGTTACACCCTGTCTGTCTAACCAAAAGCATTATAATTGTGGTGATCTTGTGAAAACTTGTTTTTTTCTTTTATTCCTGCCATTATTTGTGAATACGCATGGCTCTTTGTTGATGATGTCTACATTTATTTTGTCAGGCCAAATGTTTTAGAGTTGATATATTAGAGCTAAGACAGCAAACCTCGTTCAAATGTAAATTCAATAGTGTCAATAAAATGTAATTACTTAAATGAGAGTATGTATGTTTAGGGTTACCATATCTTTGTGACTTCAAAGCGGGACGCTTCCAAAGACAACGACCCCTTAGCTGTGATTTTGTAACTTTACATTTTCTGATTCTACTACAAAGGCCTACATTTAAAGCAATCCCGGCTGTCTACATTGACCATATTGTCATCGAGAGTTTATGTGCATATTCTCTGTCTAAATATAATTTTCTTCTTACGGGCCAGATTTGGTCCGCGGTTGGACACCCCCCATCTAGATTTTTTTTTCAACGTTCCTGATGTTATACAGTTGGAAATGAATAAAGCGATATGTTTAATACTGTAATATGTGAATGAATATTATTTCATCACTTAGAAGTAAGTTAAATATATTGATGTAAGATTGATAAAACTCATTTATAATTTAAATCGTTAAATTTAATCATTTCAAATCTAGATGTATTTTCTAGATGTTTTTCGAGGTCAATCTAGATGTTTTCAATCAGGAAAAAGTAGCAGCCCTGTATATAGGTGGAAAGACGAAAAACTCTAACATTGCAACTTTGGAAATCCGAAAGATGATATATCGCCCCAGAAACGTTGGTAGCTCAAGTCATTCGTTTCTCGAACTGCATTTAAATGAATGAATTTCAAGCATTTGTCCATTGTTTTACTGGAATATAGACATCCAGGTTGTTCGAAACGACTGTTGATCATTTTAAGCACAGCTGTGCAATGAAATATTCTTTGCCACAAATTTTAATTTAGCAAAAAATTCAAACACATCCGGATTCCATATTATTTATGTATATATACCCTTACTTCCTATCTTCAACCTATCCGTAAACTTAAGTTACGTTTTATTTGTAGACTATGAAGAGGTCATTGATAAAAGAATACGAAGTGACCTTGCATCGTTCAGCAATTTTGTCATTTGATTCGATTACAATGTGATAATTAACAACAGAGCTGTGCTCATATATATATGGACACGTTAAACAGAGCGAAGCAGTATTTACCTTTGACGCCACCGGTACCCACAAAAAATTCCGAGTTTCGCGTAGAAATAATTTACAGAATCAAACCGGACAGCCAGTGTTCCCATGGACCTTCCCCCGACCTTTGACCCCCGAAAAATTCTTCCTATAATTTACCATTGCAAAATTTTCGGGGCTATTTTAAGAGTGCTTTTACGACTTGGCGCCTGTAGAATGGGGTATGTGTTATAAACCATCATTATGATTCATTGCATACAACAATCTGTTTTTTAAAAGTACCAGTAAAGAATTTTACCCCAGTCTATCACAGCTATTTCTACACTAATTTCTTATTACTGCAATTAAATTGAAACTCTTAGGAAGACAGAGTGATCATTGAATTATCTGATTTAAGTTTCCGAAACACAACTGAAAACTAACGAATAGAGTTCAAAAACGAGGTAATGTTTACGACCACGCTTGAAAATCTGTCTGAGCGAGAAAAGTGTCTAAGCGGATGCGAAAAGGGAGCATTGTAACGTCACTTTTTGCATCTTGCTGATTGGCCAATGTCACGAAGTAAACAAGGAAGTCGATGCTCGGGGAAAGGTCCATGGATTAAATAATACAGCGAAATTTTAGACGAAATATCAGATTTCATGCGAAATTTAGAAATAAATAAAAGTAATAGTCTTCTGGCAAAATAATCAATCTTTACTCACTGAAAATTTCAAAGCAATGAACCTTTCCCCGACCTTTGACCCTCGGAAAATTCTCCCTATACTTTACCATTGCAAAACTGTCAAGGCTATTTTAAGAGTGCTTTTGCGAGTTGGCGTCTGTAAAATGGGGTATGTGTTTCAAACCATCATTATGATTCATCGCATACAACAATCTGTTTTTTAAAAGTACCGGTAAAGAATTTCAGGCTAGTCTATCACAGCTATTTCTACACTAATTTTTATTACTGCAATTAAATTAAAACTCCTAGAAAGACAGAGTGATTATTGAATTATCTGATTTTTATTTAAGTTCCCAAAACACAACTGAAAACTGACGAATAGAGTGCAAAAACGCGAAAACGAGGTAATGTTTACAATCACGCTTGAAAATCTGTCTGAGTGAGAAAAGTGTCTGAGCGGATGCGAAAAGGGAGCATTGTTACGTCACTTTTTGCATATTGCTGATTGGCCAATATCACGAAGTAAACAAGGAAGTCGATGCTCGGGGAAAGGTCCATTGGTCCAGTAGTCAAAGAGAAAAGCGATTTCAAAAAAGAAAATGATGGAGACAAATAACAACAAAATTTTGAAACGAACGTTATGTCCACTACGTGTCCAATAAATTGTATTGGGTTGGGATACATTGTATTACTTCGGTGCTTCAATCTTCGGTTCTACCTTGGTGATTAGTACAATTGTAACATAATAGTGTGCATTTACATCATATTTTGGACATACGAAATAAATTGCTTCAATCTGGGATTATACTTCGTAAGACTGTGCTACATAGAGACTTAAAACATTGGGTACGTAAATACTGTTACAACTTTTATGATTTATATTTGCATAAAGTTTTATTACATAATGTCATGTGCTGATTGCTGTGAAATGTAGATGTGATATTATAATACTGTAAGACTTAGTTAGTTTGTTAGTTTTTCATTGGAAAAAGTCATGTTGGCTTTGCTCGCAATAATAATGAGCAACTATAATGTTCAGTTTTTTTGTGACAGCATGCTTAAAATAGATGGAAAAATGAATCTTTGAGTGGTTACCAAAACTGATGTTCTTGGAATTACGGATAGGTTTTGGGAGGAATTCACAATTTGAGGTTTGTGATAGAAACTTGGATTTTGTGTTTAATGTAGGCCGAGCTACGAATGTTTTGGCGCAAACTTGAACGGCGTAAGAAAATTTAGCAACAAATAATCAACTCACATCTCCAATATCGTTTTTGACTACTACTAATATTTTTAGTTCGAAACTTCAATTGAATTTAAATAATTTGAAATAAAATAATAAATTTAAATAATAACACTTTTTACACTACCTTTTCCCCTCATCAAACAAACGTAATATCCAAAAAGTGGTACCTCCGAATTGTTTTTTACTGATTCTAGTGGGTTTGAAATTAATGAAATACTTATTATTGCTTATTTTGATCATTATGGGGTCATAGAGAACCTATGTACAAGCAAACGACGGTGGATAAAAACTTGTTAAAAGACTCATTTACAAAAAAGAATTGAAAAGTAAGGCCCATCTGCATTTCTTACAATAAACTGACAAACCATCGCAGAATAACTCCTGCATTATGCGAAAGTTATTGTCTCCTCTAAGAGTAGTATGATATATAAATGTTATTTGCAATGGTAACAGTGGCATTAGAACGTTCGATTTCTTCCATGCAAGCAAAGAATCGAACTTGGAGGAAATCGTAAATTAGATATATATATACTGAAGTTTGAGCAGTCATGAAATGTTACACCTTTAATTAGAGAATTTTTATTTATCGCGGTTTAGATAATACATAGATACTTTGCAACCTTTTTGAGGATGTTTAACACTTACTTCGTACAATTAGTCAGGTCTCAGATCTGAATTTTATGATTTAAATAAATCCGAATTAGGCAATAAAACATTTATTCCGAGAACAATTAAATAATCAATTTAATTAGAACTTCATTACGGATGCACCGACAGAGCCCAGATAAATGGCGTCGGTGGAATTTTTTGTATGCGTGTGTGCAGTTATCTGCATACTCAAAACTCGGAAAATTATATATATATATATATATATATCCTTCTTTTGCTTTCTGTATAAAATGCTGTCTCCTCCTTTTGTTTAGCGAAATTTAACTATTGTTTGAAGGAATGATGTGTCAAAATGAGAGGTTTTTCGATTGCATCTAGAGTGAAAAGAACAAAATTTATATGCCTTGTTTTATTCATTTGCTGTACTGATGTACTTGGAATTACAGATAAGTTTTGGGAAGAGTTCACAATTTTAGGTTGTAATAGGAGCTTGGATTTTGCGTTTAATGTTGGTCGAGCTACGAGTGTTTTGGCGAGAACTTGAACGGTGTAAGAAAAGTTAGCAACAAATAATCAACTCACATCTATAATATCCTTTTTGACTGATACCAATAATTTTAGTTCGAAATTTCATCAATGAATAAAAATCATCAATTTCAAAGAATATTACACTTTTACACTACTTTTTCCCTCATTCAAAAAACTTAATAATCAAGAAGTGGTACCTCCGTATTTATACTGATATTCGTGGGTTGAAAATTAATGAAATACTGATTATTGCTTATTTAGATCATTATAGTGACCAAGAGAACATATGTACGAAAAGCAAACGAAGGTGGGTGAAGACTTGTTAAAAGTCTAAATAACTAAAAAGAATTGACAATTAAGGCCCATCTGCATTTCTTACAATAAAGAAAAACTTGGAGCATACAGCATACATAACTGAGCGATAACTGCAAAGACGACAAAAACAGTGTTATGATTATAAATTTTGTCAAAATCATCAATACACCTGACATTCATCAATCGCGTCTGATGTTGAATGATTATAAAATATTCCAAAAAATTGCATCGAACCAGATTTTGTGCAGCGCATGTTATGTGTTTTATAAATCAGAAAGTTCGATTTCTCCCATGCGAGCGAAGAATTGGACTTGGAGGAAACCCTAAGTTAAATACTGAAGTTTGAGCAGTCATGAAACGTAACATCTTTGATTTGAGAATATTTATTTATCGCTGTTTAGATAATACATGGATTATTTGCAAGTGTATTGAGGAAGTTTATCACTTACTGCGTATAATTCGTCAGGCCTTAGATCTGAATTCTGAATTTTATGATTTGAATAAATCCGAAATGGGCGATGAAACATTAATTCAGGGAACAAAAAAATAATCAATTTAAATGGAACTTAAATAAGAGATTTTTTCGGGGGCGATTTCATTACGAATGCACCGACAGAGCCTAGCTAAATGGCGGCGGTGGAATTTTTTGTATGCGTGTGTGCAATTATCTGCATAATTCAAAAGTCTCTCGATTTTATGTATGACCTCATAACGATCAGTCGATCGCAAGATATCTTGAGGATTATAGTCCACCGGGGTAAAAAATCAGGTCCCCCTCCCACCCACATCCCCCTGATATAAGCCAACATAATACCAGCTATCTCAACATATGCCATAAAATCTATCCTGTCAATTCCGATAGAAAGTAACTATGCATTACAACACCTTGAAAGAATTATTAAGAGAACAAACAAAAAGTTGAACATACATCTTTTATCTTCTTTTTTTGCTTTCTGTATAACTTGCTTGTCCTCCTTTTCTTTAGCGAAAGTTTACTATTGTTTGAAAGAATGTGTCGAAATGAGAGGTTTTCGATTATTTCTAGAATGAAAATAACAAAATTTATTTGCCTTTTTTCATTCATTTGCATAATAACAGGCTGATATATTAGCATTAAAGAAGGTGGATGAACACAAAAATAAAATTCTCAATAACAAGAAAGAAAAACAGTTAACTGGCGTTGACTAAATGTTTGTTTAACAAACAGCAATCAAAGATATTATGGTTCTCAAGCCTCGAACGACCGCACTTTTCATGTTCAAAATATCATTCCCAACATTTTTTGGTAAATGCCTTCTTCGCATACATATTTTAAACTTTTTATTCCTCCCTCACTAAGCATAAAAAGTACTTTATTTATTCAATGATTATTGCATCTTTAGCTAGTGGTATGAGCAAGAAGCACTCTCGCGTTTGCACAGTTTAATAAGCTGAAATCGGGTGCATAAATATGTAACGTAATACGTAGTCTTACGTTCATTCCACTGTGTGGCGCTTATGCGTTACGCATTTGTTGTGTTGCCACGTGTTTTCGATTACTTGTTCTTTTTAAGTCGTGTCTGTTGCATCGGACACACTGTTCTGTTCTCTGACCTTGATGGCTGGGTATCGTATCCTAGCGTTGAATACAAAAGTGCACCGTGAATATTTCTTGACTGTTGATCGTGTGAACCTGTGGACTGGGGCAACAGAATAGCCGAGTATTTGCCAGTATTCAAAAGTCAATTAAGCTGTCGTTTAGCGAGGAAGTAGACGGTCTTTTCTACACAGTATATCACCGTCGAACGCCATCGCCTAAAAACCCCGCTACGTTACAAATTGGTGGCAGCGTTGTAAGAGCGTGGATGACGACTATTGACTATTCAAAGTTTGGTTTGGAGTTTGCTTAATACAAGAAGGCGAGTACTACCAGACTACGGGACTCTGAAATCTTGAAGAACTCTAAATCAACCTTCAGTTCTCTGGTCTTGCAGACACAACAGAAGATTGCGTCAACTCAACAACCAAAACACCGATTGCTATCAGCATATCATCGCGTTAATAATCACATTGCTCGAGAGTCGAGACAACTTCAAATGAGTTGGACAATTCGCTTCATCAAATCAAATTCCGTTACTTGGTTGTAGAACCCTTGAACAATTAGTGCAATTAAATTGGATTGATAAACGACGAACTGGACAGTGACAAGACTTTTTTAATATTTGTTGTGGTTTATGGAATTGCGCAGCAGAAATCTCCAGAACATTCTCGAAACAACTACAAGTAGGCTTATATTTCGAGTACTTCAATAACTGTCACTCCACATCGACACAACAAAAAAACAATTCCACGTAAAATAATGAACCAATCAAAAGATGAAGATATTGCGTCAACTTCTGGTGCGACTTCAGAAGGAGAAATTATCGTATCAAGTATGTCTAACACTTTTGTTACTTTTTCTGGTTTTGCTACTGGCGTAACAACACCAAGTGTTAGGAGTAACCATGCTACCATTGTTACCACCCTATCTAAACCCGTTAATTCAACGTCCTTGGCTGGTGTTGCTTATCCTAATTGTCAACTACCAAATATGTTTTGGGAATATTCCGTATCAAATGTATTGTCAGTATTATGCTCCTTATTTCCTTAGTAACCCTCCTATGGTTTCTCCGCAATATCTATTTTACCAGGGGTCCCAACAGCCCTCCCCCAAACAACAACCTATTCAACAACCGTATGTACAATTTGTACCGGGGGTCGAGGGACGTCGTCCTGATGTTACACGGGAAGATTATCAAATTGCTCATTCAGCAACAAAAACCCTTAACCGTAGTATCAAAGTTTTTCATGACGGGTGTGGCGTACCAAAATTGATATCACCACTCAGGTTCTTTCTGCCAGCTTCTTGGACACTGAAGTTGCAATAGATGTCGATCACAAAATAATCTTCTTGCGGTTCCAACCACAGCAGAGTAACTAAGTTAACTAACTAGATTAATTATACACCTGTAAGAACTTAATACAACCAAATACTCCAATAAGAAATACAATAAACACATAAAAACATGAAAAACACAGTACAAATACCGTAGGATACATACGTAACACAAGATACGGAATTGGTCTATGACGTCACAGTCATGAACTATTTACTTATAATGGGATACTAAAAACCGGGTAAAACATACCTAGATATACATAAGAATAACTAGTATGACACTAAAGATACAACACAAATCCTATCTTATCGACAAACACGTAATATCCTTGGAAATACGCATAGAAATCACACAGGAAATAAACTGCGAAAGTAGACTAGTTACGGAAGTGGTAAATACAAGCTAACTAGTGAACAGAACTATGCCAAACTGGAGAAATAGTAAACCTGTACTACTAATATCATTTTACAACAAGAATTACATAGATTTACGGCATTAAAACACTATAATAATAACCTAATATACAGAGGAATATCTACACTGCCGGCAGTCTGACAAACCAGCTACAAGAGAAAGTTACACAGCTGCTCACTAATGACTCAAGTGGTAAGAATAAATATTGACATACAAAATAAAACAGAGTTATAGACGTGGTCGTCTCATTACTCCCCCCTTTTTCAGATGGGAAATTACAAAGAAATTTTCCATCTTCAAAATTGAAAAACCATAAAAATGTGAAGAAACTGCAAAGAACTGTACACTCAAATGAAATGTATATCTAAAATCAAAACAATCAATTGTTAAAAGCACTATCACAGTCAAATCAAATGTAATCATCCAAATATCTAGGCCTTCGCCTAGTACGTTGGCCATTATCAAAGTTCGCATCAACTGTAACTTCTTCTGGTACAGTGTCTGGCCTTGAAGAGAAAGGTAATACATCAAAAATATCATGAGCAATCTGCTCATCATTTTCCATAATAGGTTCCACATCAGGTAAAATCTCACATCCAGTTAAGTCAATGTCATTATCTTCTTCATCTTCATGAAGGTAAGGTCTTAACTTGTCAACGTGTACAATTCGAGAACGTGTTCCCGAATTCTTCTGAATCCTATACAAGTGATTAGGTAAACAGTCCACAATTCGATAAGGTCCAATCCAAGGAATACTCAGCTTGCGATGCTTAGGTGGATAATAATACCACACCAATTCATCTTTCTGGAATGTAAGTGGTTTTACACCCAGATCAAAATTTCGCTTTTGTCTGGTTGCAGCAGCATTTAGATGTTGCCTAGCATGAAGAAAAGCTTTTTCAGTTGCACAGGAAAACCATTCGACAAACTCAGTGTAACAAGGATGAGTTGATGACTCTGGTTTGCCAAACATAACATCAACAGGCATCTCGATTTCTCGTCCAAGCATTAACTTGTTCGGTGAATATCCTGTACTATCATGTACGGTGGAGCGATATGCCATACAAAGATATGGGAGATGGTCGTCCCAATCATTTCGATTCTCATTTACAAAAGCTTTCAACATCTGCTGTATGGTCCTGTTGAAACGTTCAACTTGTCCATCTGAACGAGGATGATATGGAGTTGTTCGAGTCTTTTGAATCCCGTACAATTGACACATTTCTGAAAATAATTTTGATTCAAAGTCTCTTCCTTGATCTGAGTGGAGAATTCTTGGTACCCCAAATCTCGAAAAGAATTGAGTAACCAATGCATCAGCAGTGGTGTCAGCTCGCTGATTTGGTAAAGCAAAACATTCCACCCATTTAGAGAAATAGTCCGACAAAACCAAAATGTGTTCATTTCCATTTTCAGTTACAGGCAATGGTCCAAGAAAATCAATGGCAATCCTTTCCATAGGAGCTCCAGATATAAGTTGTTTCAAATCTCCCTGTCTTCTTCCGTAAAGCATCTTTGTTGAAGCACAAGACTTGCAAAATTTGCACCATTTCAGAATGTCCCTTTTGAAACCAGGCCAATAAAATCTGCGCCTTATACTCTTGAAAGTTCGATTAGCACCAAGATGACCCGCAGTGCGCAAAGAATGGAGCTTATGAAACAAGTCCTGCCTCAAATTTGATGGAACAATCAATTGGATATGCGATTCCTCCGATTTACAATCAGGAATCCAACGACGATAGAGAAGTCCATTATCTACAAAAATCAAATCCCATTGTGACATCAAACGTTTGGTCAATGTTGATTCAGGCATGTATTCTTGAATGTCAGGTTTCTGAGCAGTAAGTTGTTTCCATTTCAAAACAGCAGAAATATCTGGATCTTCACTTTGCCAAGATTTAATTTGCTCATCCGTGTAGGTATTTAACCAATTACAATCGGAACAGTCTGACGATGATTGACCGGGCTGTTTTGATATTGCACTTACAATAACATTACTCACAGCCACATCACCATTGGTACCACAATCAGAACAATCTTCTCGCTTGCATTTGCGAACTTGGCGTGACAATCCATCAGCATTGCCATGTTTCACGCCAGGTCTGTGTTCAATCTTAAAGTCATAAGCGCCAAGTGTTAATATCCATCTTGCTAACATTCCTTGAGGTTCACGAAAATTGATCAACCATTTCAGAGCAGCATGATCTGTGCGAATTCTGAACGGTCTCCCGAGAAGAAAATGACTGAAGTGACGAACAGCCCACACCACAGCTAATAGTTCCCGGTGTGTAGCACAGTATCTACGTTGAGACTTGGACATAGTCTTACTGGCATAAGAAAGTACACGTTCATGCTCGTCCTGTACTTGAGATAACACCGCACCAATTCCAAAACCACTGGCATCAGTATCCAATACAAACTCGCCGACTGTTCTAGGAAAGCTAAGAATTGGGGCAGATGTCAGACAATGCTTCAAAGTTTCAAAAGCCTTTTGACATTCAGTACTCCATACAAAAGAAATATTCTTCCTGGTCAATCGAATAAGAGGTCCAGCAATTGTTGAATAATCTTGAACAAATTTCCGGTAGTAGTTCGCTGTGCCTAGAAAACTACGAATATCGCTGACAGAATTTGGCGTTTTCCATTCTTTAATAGCCGCAACATTTCCAGGGTCGCAACAGACACCGTCAGATGAAATAAGATAACCAAGATAAGAGGTGCTCCGACGGAAAAGTTTACATTTCGAGGGCTTCAAGCGTAAACCGGCACGGCGAAGTCTTATAAAAACTTCCCGAAGATTTGAGAGTGCCATTGAGAAATCACTACCATGAGCCAAAACATCATCAAGGAAATTGAAACATCCGTTCCACAGGAGATCACCAAGGATATTGTCCATCATCCGTTCGAATGTTGCGGGAGCATTCGCCAAACCGAAAGGCATCACTACAAAGTGAAAATGACCACGGCCTGGGATGCTGAATGCTGTCTTTTCACGGTCTGCAGGATCAACCTCCACTTGCCAATATCCGCTAGCGAGATCAAGAGTTGAGAACCATTGTGCTCCGTTTAAGGACTCAATGATATCCTCAATACGCGGCAAGGGATATGCGTCCTTGTATGTGACGTCATTAAGCAATCTAAAATCCACGCAAAATCTGGTAGAACCATCCTTTTTGGGAACTAGGACAATGGGAGAAGAATATGGGGAATCGCTGGGTTCTATGACACCCTGGGCCAGCATATTATCAACAGCTTCTTCGGCTATCTTCCTACGCGCCCACCCCATTCGGCGAGGAGCCTGCCGAATCGGCTGTGGTGTGGTTGTGATGATCCTATGCTTTGCCGCTGAAGTACGGCCAAGTTCACCATCTGGTCCTACAAATACATCATGGAATTCACAAATCAAGTTGACCAACTGTTCACGTTGACTCGGGGTTAGATCCTCAACGGAATTGACCATGTCATGTAGATGTTCTGGTAATTCAGAAGCTATAACCCGATTATCGGATTCGTCAACTTGAATTTGTGCTACAAGTTGAGGGTGTGCAATACCAATCAAAGATCCAGCCCTGATCTTAAGTTGTCTGCCTTTTTGGTTCACCGCTAAAACAGGAACAGTGGACTTTCCTGGATCCACTACAGAAGAAATCAGCTGAACGCCATCAACAAGGAAAGAAGAATTCAGCGGTTCAACAAGAGCAGCAACGTCAGACAAATTACTTTTCGGCCAAGGACGACTAAGTTGTGCAGGAATAACAACCTTAGAATATGGCGGTATAGTAATATCTTCTCGAACAGTTACACGACAACACGGTACAGACTTTTCAGTAAACAGTTTGATTTCATGACCCTCTATCATCATGTGTCCAGATGATAAGTAAAGAACGCAATCATGTTCTCGGAGATAGTCCATGCCCAAAATACCATTAGTCATGCCTAGGTTGGCAACAATCACAGTGCGTCGTGATACAAACGAATCAATAGACAAATCAACTTCCAATGTACCCAGTGGTGATAAATCATGTCCTCCCACTGCAACAAGAGATTCTTCGAGCGGTGCTAAATGTGCTTCTTTCCCACCTATAGCCTCAAAGATGGAAATGTCAATCAGAGTAGTCATAGCACCACTATCTACAAGAAAATTAAACGGTTGATTGTTTACAAGTACCTTCGCATGCCAACTATTGTCATATTGCAAGGAACAAATATTCAGGTCTATATTCTGGTTCGTTGGTCCGTCATCAAGTAATAATTCAGCGGACACTGAGGACCTCAAGCCCGCTGAGTGTCGTTTAAATTTACGGTCGAAGAGGAAGCAGCTGTTGCAGGATCAGCGGGATTCTGAAGATGTGGACAATCCCGTTTAAGATGACCAGTCTGCTTGCAATTAAAACATGCCTTGCAATCCCTGCCCCAATGACCATGTTTACCACATCGAGGACACGGGTTGCGTGGTACACCATCAAAATTGCGATTGTTGTTAGCGCGTGGCTTAACATATCCTATGATCTCATCCAGTTTTGCTACAAGTCGCTCAAAACTGCTCTCGAGAAACTGAAAAAGGTCGGTTTGCTGATTAGCTGCATCACCAGTGTTACTCTGTTTCACTGCGGCAATGCGAGGTTTAGGCATGTCTCTTCTCTCAGAGTGGTTAGTATCAACAGAGTAATACAGCGTTGCAAGAGACAGTGCACTTTCAAAAGTATCAGGCTGTTGCATGGTAACATGTTTGATCATGCTTTCATCGGTTAAACCGGCGAGAAACTGCGATTTCAAAATATCATCTTGACCAGCAATATCAAGATTTGGGTAAGCAAGAATAACAAGCTCTTTCAATTTGTTACCATAATCCCGTGGCGCTTCATTTGGCTTAATCCTACGACAATGAAATGTAGTACGATATGAGCTCGCATTTCCGGCAGGTTTGAAATAATGATTAAAATGAGCCACGATATCACGATAGCTAGTACGTTTCATATCTGGTAAATCTTTCAACACATTTAGAGCTTGACCTGTCATGCAAGTAGCCAATTCTAATCCTGCAGTGTCGTCATCCCACTGATTATAACTGGTAACCAATTCAAAATGGCATAAATAACTGGGCCACGTCATGACAGTGGATCCATCGAAATACATTGGCTTTTTGGCATTTCTTGCCATCATCGTAGCATTAGCTGTGCCATTGAGAACACTACGGCTAACATTGGCATTTGAGACACTACTAGCGCTCACTGGAGGAGCTGATTGTGTAGCCACTGTAACCATTTTCGGCCTAGTACTAAGTTGCCTTCTGACATTTGTGCCCTCATTACCATTATCATTCAAATAAGGAATTGTAGGTGCAAGGTTACTCACATGACCATTCTCCAAAAATTTCACCTCTAATGTCTGTGAGAACGCGTTCCGCTTCCCTTCTGGCTGTCCATCTTCTGATCCAAAATCAGAAATTTCATCATGCTTGAGAACAGGCGCTGCTTTTGGAACAACTGTTGCGGGTGTTGAAGTGATCAAGCTGACATCTGGGACATGTGACATGGGCTGCGTTTCTTCAGAATCAGCAACTTTCCCTGTTTTAACCACGCCAGAAATATCTTGCAGCATGTTGTAAACATGTTCAAAAGATGAGCCAATTTTCGCATTCTGGAGTTCAACTGATTCTAGTTGACTTCCAATCTGTTGCACACGACTGTCTATCAGTTGCAAACGACTGTCAGTCTCCTCTTGCTTTTCCAACATTTCCTCTTGTTTTTCTTCTGATTCCTTCAGTTTTGCCTTTAATATCTGTATTTGCAGATGCAAAAGTTCATTCTCCTTTGCTTCCTTTGGTGCCGGTACAATTTTTCTTCTCTTAACCATTTTTCCAAGATATCAGGCAACCGCAATTAAAAAAAATTCGGCAACCTCAAATGTCCAATATTGTCCAAATATTATCCGTCACAGACAAGCCTACTTAATCGGCTTAGTCTTAATAGTCCTTGTGTCAAATAATATATCCTGGCGTGTGCTCGCCAAAAATTCGTATATGTGGCGTACCAAAATTGATATCACCACTCAGGTTCTTTCTGCCAGCTTCTTGGACACTGAAGTTGCAATAGATGTCGATCACAAAATAATCTTCTTGCGGTTCCAACCACAGCAGAGTAACTAAGTTAACTAACTAGATTAATTATACACCTGTAAGAACTTAATACAACCAAATACTCCAATAAGAAATACAATAAACACATAAAAACATGAAAAACACAGTACAAATACCGTAGGATACATACGTAACACAAGATACGGAATTGGTCTATGACGTCACAGTCATGAACTATTTACTTATAATGGGATACTAAAAACCGGGTAAAACATACCTAGATATACATAAGAATAACTAGTATGACACTAAAGATACAACACAAATCCTATCTTATCGACAAACACGTAATATCCTTGGAAATACGCATAGAAATCACACAGGAAATAAACTGCGAAAGTAGACTAGTTACGGAAGTGGTAAATACAAGCTAACTAGTGAACAGAACTATGCCAAACTGGAGAAATAGTAAACCTGTACTACTAATATCATTTTACAACAAGAATTACATAGATTTACGGCATTAAAACACTATAATAATAACCTAATATACAGAGGAATATCTACACTGCCGGCAGTCTGACAAACCAGCTACAAGAGAAAGTTACACAGCTGCTCACTAATGACTCAAGTGGTAAGAATAAATATTGACATACAAAATAAAACAGAGTTATAGACGTGGTCGTCTCACGGGGATGATCCGAATAAATTTGCACTTCGGTTCAATGCTAGTCTATCTCATACCGAAGCTAGGGATGACCCTGCAAAAGCAATTTGCTTGTATGGGTTCATTGATGCTGATGTTCTTACCCGCTTGAAAACTGTTATTCCTGCCCAAGACAGTTTTAATTCTGATGCTATTTTACAATATTTGGTAAAGTTTTCTGGTACCGCTGGTGAAACTAGTCCCCACCAGAAATTTAGAGATCGCATACAGCAGGTTGGCGAAAGCTATAATGCGTATGCTCAGGATCTCGAACATTTGGGTTATTTGGCATATATATGGTAAAACACCAACTACAGAAGATATACTGTGCCAACAATTTAAGTATGGCCTTAGAAATAAAAGAGCTAAAGAATTTTAAGATATGGTTGGACCTATGAATACCTCTTTTCGTGTTTATGTTAAATGTCTAATGGAGAGGGCTGCTAATACGAAACAGTTTGCATATAATTATGTGGATCCTAATGATTCACAAAACTCGCAAATCAATGCGATGAGCTCAAAGCAAAGATATTGCGGTAGTGGCAATTCCAGACGCCAAAACTATCGCGGTAAACAAAATGACCGCCGAGGCCGTGGATCATGTAACAGAGGTCGGGGTGGCCGTGGAGGTTTCTCCAGCACACAAGAACCTCGAAATCGCGATGGTTGTAGTTATTGTAGAAAGACTAACCACATAGATGAGAATTGTTTTGCTTTACAGAAAGTGTTACGTAGATATAAGAATATAAAGATTAAAGATGATAAACAGTCCAAATCCGATGTTAACACAGTGTTAAACACGGAAGGGTTGGGGAACGAGGCCAGTCACCAACCCGAGAAATAGATTCCAAGGTAAATCCCGAATCAAATGAACGGCTAGTAAATGGAACTGAAAAACCCTTGACAACTAAAGCATATGAAGAATATGCTAAGTAGGTCTCGAACACCCTTTCCAATGTTACTAACCAGCACAGGGAACTGTGTACTCCGTTTAAACCGACATTTTGATCGGAGATAATTTGCATGCAAATACTATCATAGATAGTGGTGCTGGTGCCTCTTTCATTTCATCTACTCTGTGGGAAAAAGCTAGCAAAAATCAGGACATAGAATCCGTCACACAGAGATTTGAATGTTATAGGGGAGAACCTATTAATATTAAAGGTAGAACAAAAATACGTATTCGTATTGGAAGTATAGACGACTATCACATGTTTTTTGTAACAGGAGACATTAGGGGTAATGTCGATAAGATACTGTTAGGAAACGATTTCCTTAATAAGTATTCCTGCATTCTAGATTACAATGACTGTAGTCTTAAGATTGGGCATAGCTGCGTTTATTTTACATGTGAACCTACCCCATATCCAAGACGCACTTACGAAGTGTCGTCAATAGATGAAGTCGTAATCCGACCATCTGAAACTGTCGTCCTAATGGGAAGTCTGATGAGTGATGATTATAATGACACAGATATAAGCACCAATAATATTATCGAGACTAATTTGCAATCTGTGTCTTTTGATGAGTCAAGTGGTATTGTGCCGACACGTATTTTTGGTTATTTTGAAAATAGACTTCCCTTGCAGCAAAAAGAGTCGGCCCTTGTTTCAAACTTTGTTTCTTATTCTATTGATGCCCAAATACCGGTTCGTATTATGAACCCAGGACCGTTCTCATTGAAAGTAAATATAAATCAATTACTTGGTGAATTTACGATGCTTTTAATGCTTCGCCCAATGACTGGAACACAATGCGGGTCACTCTTGTTGCAATATTAACGTGACCGAGAGCACGAAAAAAGAATCCCCCTGAGATAAGTAGTTTAAAAGAAAAGTTTTCAGATTTTCGTTCGAAAGTATCTTTCGATGATGTGAAATTACCTCCTGAGGAGAAGGAGGAATGGTATACTTTTCTTGAACATAATTTAGATATCATGTCTTCTAGTTCATGGGATCTGGGTAGAACAAATTTATGTGAACATGAAATTCCAACGGTCGGGGGACCGATTCGCTTACCTCCAAGGCGTGAGCCACATGCATTTAGAGGTGAAATTAAAAGGCAAATACAAGAATTGCTAGATAATGGTATAATTCAAGAGTGTGAAAGTCCATTTTCTTGTCCTATTGTACCCGTTAGGAAGAAGAATGTCAAACGCCATCGCCTAAAAACCCCGTAAAAAAGTATCATAACAATATTTAAAAATATTGGACAATATTAAAAAAATTTAAAAATATTAGTAATACTACATGAGAGTAAAAAGCAACATTCCTCTCCAGAAACAAAATTTTCACTTGGGGGGGAATTTGCATCCGGCCGGAAAACGTTGGCATGAATCAGACATTGCCGATGAAATTATGATATTATGCGTACGGATTTATCTAGTAGCAATGACTATTGTACGACGTTAGGTTTAAAGCATTATGCGAAAGCAAATATATACTAGTTGTTCGTTTACTTGCCAAACGTACTTATACCGTCGGTTGAAATAAATAGTTGAGTTTAATAAAAACTTGGTATTAAAAGGTCTAGAAAACATAGAAAATTAGCAAAGACGGTCAAACTTTCTCAAGTGATTGGACAGAAAAATATTGCATTGTTCTGCATTACCCACAACTGTTCGCTTGATCCAAGTCAGTCTCGATAACGCCATCATTCGGTGTTTAATGTGGCGATTGTTTACCAGCGAAAATCAATGTGTCCTTCACGCTACCTGAAATATAATTTGGGTTAGTAATATAGGGTTTCCGAATATTAATCTACAATATATATACTAACGCTTCAGAAAAAGCTGCTGCAGGGCTCAATAACTCATGATAATCTACAAAAAAAAAATTTCCGGAACTATAGGGTTGCCTGCTTTGATCAAACTTACATAACATTTTTTTAACAAAAAGTGACATAGAAGAATATCTGTGAACTAGTGAAGACATCTAGGCGATAAATTGTCTTACTAAAGTCTAATTAGACTGATTTGCTGCATAAAAATAACAGAGCTTGTAAAATGTTTATATTTTATTGAAAACTAACAGAATTACAGATGCCGTCTATCGTGTACCGTGCGGATGCTATTACTAGTCTTAGTGAAACGGATTTGAGTTGAATCCACGGATTGTCTGGAATCGCATTCGATATGGAGTCCAGGAGTCTATATGGAGAAAGTTTTATGTTTTTGATGGAGCCAAAAATACGGAAGATTTGGACACCAAATAGCCAATATTCATTGGCTAACGGTAACTATTTATTAATAAAATGGATTTGACCACATTGCATTTAGTAGGAGTTATTTAGAATGACTAGAACATCTAGAAATAAAAAACCTTTAAGTGAATAATTCGAAATTCACAAAATTAAAAATAGACAAAACTGATGAATGCAATTTTCAGTCACCCTCTGAAAATATCCAAACTATTTGATACCAAAATTGATCATTAGCGCGGAAAGCATAACCTTGCAATATTTTTTCTTTATGTGTAATATTCAGTTCAAAACTATTCATGACCTAAACAATATTTTAAGTTTGCACTAGTTTGTTCTAGCTAATAAATTCAGATATTATAAGATAAATAATATTATGGAAATGGAATGTTCAATAAACTACAAATGAATTTTTCATAATTTCAAAAAACCCTAAATAAAACATAATTAAATATTGCATTCGAAAGATGGGCTTATTGTCAGCGTTCCTAAGTTATTAAACAGGCTAAACAAACCGAAAAGGCTAAACTTACATCTTTTATTATTCTTTTACTATCTGTATATCTTGTCGGTCTTTTCCTTTTTCTGAAGGAATCAGAGGATATTTCTTAGACTTCAGACTTTTAGAGATATGAGAGGTTGGAAGTGTCTATCGCTTGTTATCTAGAACCAAAAGAGGGAAATTTATGTCTTGATGTAATCATTATGACATCGGGCACGAGTTTCGAAGGCCCTCGAAACGCGATGTGAAACGCGAGTCACGCTAAAACACCTTCTTAAAATTAATGCGGTTTATCAATAAATGTTTATTTATCAAGACGTTCAACGTTTTTACACAGACTGAGAGGACGCATCTGACCACATGTCGTTTATGGGGTTTTGCAATTAATCTGGATAATTACTAAATTGGAAGTGCACTGCTCCGTTTGGTCGTCACAACCTGTCTTAGTATTCAATGTAAACAAATGGTTTCATGTCTGGTATTGGTTTTAGTATCCGTAAGTTTTGAATTTTTTTATATTTCCGCGTGGCTTATATTTTACATAAATTCCGTATCATACTGCAATTTATTAAAATAGCGTGTTGCATTATCGTGTTCGGCTTATGTGGATCTGTTTTCGTCCAGAAAATTATTTTCAGTCTGGCGTAATCCTGGTAATTAAAAGCGCCATAAAGTAGGGGCGAGCTACCAGTGTTTTGGCGCCAACTTGAACGGCGTAAGAAAAGTAAGCAACAAATAATCAACTCAAATCTCCAATATCCCTTTTGACTAATACCAATAATTTTGGTTCGAAATTTCATCAATGAATTAAAATAATTTTCAAAGAATACTGCACTTTCTACACTACTAATTTTCCCAACATCCAACAAACATAATAACCAAGATTGTATTGTTTTTTTACTGATTTTCGTGGGTTGAAAAATGAAATACTGATTATTGCCTATTATTTATGATTATTGCTGATTATTGCTTCACTCCAAAAGTAATATGATGAATCTTATTTGCAAGGGTAACAGTGGCATCAGCAAGTTCGATTTCTTACATGCGAGCGAAGAATCAGACTTGGAGGAAATTGTAAATTAGATGATGAAGTTTGAGCAGTCATGAGTAGGCATGGCGGAATCGACTCCGGATTCGATTTATTGTGGATTCTACTGGAATCGATTCAGGTGACTTGGAATCAATTCTTAACTGGTAAAACTTGGATTGCAAACAAAGTATAACGTTTTGTGACACACATATGTATAAACCGCTATGTGAAGTTGTTACGACGCCGCAAACTTCACTATATTCCTACACTCTCATCCCACTCACTCGCTTGCGCGGGTCAAGGACACGTGCCACATTTCATTCGTATATTTTTTTGACTCCTCTATTGCGTTCATAACTCCTATTAGGAAGATGCATTAGGAAAAGTGAAATGACTGTTGCAATTTAAAGTATAAAATGTTTACACCGCAATCCGGCAGACCGGAATAGCAAAATAGCTCTCCAATAGAACGAATTAACCATATATATATTGACAATCTCATCAATGATGGTATTGACAGCTTTGAAGCAAGGGGCGGCGACATTGGTGAATGTACCAGGACGGTAGAGGCTTCAGCTGAGATATCAAAATATATAAATGACAGAAATTTTCGCATATCAGCGATCCAAGATAAAATGTTGCAACGGTGGCAACAAAACAAATGTTCTTATCTATACATCGCAGTTGTCGCTCAAAAGTACCTCTATGTGCATCAGAAAAATCATTAAGCTCAGAGGAGCTTACTGTCTCCAAATTGCAATAGAAACTCACAGGGAGGCATGTAAAAAAATTAAACTTTAGATTGCAATAGATTTTTTGGTTTCCTACGACAGTGATTTTTTGGTTTTAAAGTAGACATACAGACCATTTTGTTACTATGTTGTTGTTAGAATTCATCTCCTTGGTAGTGTTATGAAAAAATAACTTTTCTCTACTTGAACTAGCACTAGCACTTTGAAATTTTCAGTCGTTATAAATTGTAATCTTTTCTCTAGAAGGCTATTACGTTTATTTTATGTAATTCAAAAATTGCTGTGGGCTCTCACGGTTCCTTTTTTATGTGCGATTTAACTTGGTCTTTATGTCCATATAATTGAACATCGCTCTTTTGTTCGATTTCATATGGTATTGGTTAAGTGGCTATGTTCTCTCGGTAAGCTATGTCCAGGAATCGAGAATCGGAATCGAAAATTAAGGAATCGGAATCGAAAATTAAGGAATCAGATAAGAATCGAATACTTGTAAGTAATCATACTTAGCATCCTTAGTCATCACAATGATCACACTGTAAGTAGAAAATTTATTGATTTACATAATTCTGAATTTTTATTGATTTGAATAAAGGTATTGGCAATGTTTATCACTAAATCAATAGTCTGCTTTGAATACAGTATAATGATCAAATGCTTATTTTCTCGAATAATAGAAAATTTCCGAAGATTCTGTAGATATAAACCGCTCTCAACAGTAGTCCTAGACTACTTCCTGCTTTGCGCAATCTTTTCTTGTTAGTAGATGCAAATTTTTCAGCAAGTCTGTCAAGTATTGAATTCAATTTGTTCTGAATTTCAGTCGATATTTGACAAACTTCTTCTGGAAGCTGTGAAATATTTAAAAAATTTGATATATTGACAACTATTTTCATATTATTTGCAGTATAACGTCATTTTAAACAAAAATCTAGGCGAATTGATGACTATATCATATACACACGACATACATTCGAATACTCATGATTAAGAGTAACTTCATAAGCCGAGGTGATCAGTAAGCGCAGTTAGAACTCATGCCTGATTTATATTTTGTTATGAACCTTTACCCTTGTTTCAATGAAAGCTTTCAAGCAGCGAGCATATCACATGAAATTGAATAAAATCAGATGGAAAACAAGAGGCATACTAAAACACCATACCCTTCTAATTTAAAAAAGTCAACCTAGGCAAATAGGAATGTGTAAGTGATGATGACCAAATTACAACAAGAAGGAACGTAAATTGCCCGCCCACACAAATAATAATTTGACAATTTTTGGATGTACGAGAGTCTATTTCTGCTGTTCATTAATAAATAAATAAAATAATACCTCAACAATTCTCCTCCCATCGTTTGATAAAGTTTTTCCAGTAAAATTCGGCCTTGCTGAATATTGTTCATCACTATACGAGCAATCTCAATATCTTTGCAATGTTTACCATGCCAGTCCTTCGAATGGTCTATTTTTCTCTTTTCCAGTCATATCTACAGTATGGTATCATATCATGGGGTAACGCATCGACTACTCTCCTTCGAAGATTGGAGGTTTTACAAAACAAAGCAGTTCGATCCATATGTAACGCACCATTTCGGTCTAGACTAGATCCTTTATACCACAGATGTGGAATAATTAAACTTGGTCATATTCATGAATTTGAGGTATTGAAACTCATGCACCAGTACTTTGATGACAAACTTCCCATGGCATTCACCGAATTTTTTACGAAGCAGATTAATATCCATTCCTACTCTACCAGATCGGCTTCATCAGGTTCATTCCATGTCCCAAGGTACTCCTCGAGCAGAACACAGAAATCCATTAAATAATAGGTGTGAAACTGTGGAACGCTTTACCTAATACCATTAGATCCCTAGCATATTGCACTTTTAAAAGAGACCTAAAAAATAAATATATCGGTAATTATCTCTCCTCTTATACCAGTACGGGTAACCATTGAAATTTCTACTAAGATCACTTACTTTTTAACCTCTGTGAAGCTAGCAGCAAAACACGAAATTGTGACTGACAGAATCGCAGAAAATACCCACGCGTAAAATTAAAAGTTCCCAATGGTTTTTAAAAGAAAGTGTACATTTTGATTAGTTTCACAATAGCAAATAAAGCAAAACAATCATTAACTACACTCCTCGTATTGTTAATACATAGTAAACAAGCTAAAGCGACTGGTACAGTGCATAAAATTTTTTTATACTTTTTTGAGAGTTGTTTAAAAATGACCGAATTTTCTCGATTAAGACGGTCGATTCATGAAAACCTCCAATAAAGGCAGCATTGCAACACCATTGGTAAAAAGTAGAAACCTCAAAGATTCGATTTCATTATGTCAGAACAGTCTCAGCACGTTTTGACTTGGCCATATATAATAGTAAACATAGCGTATAATTTTCAATTGTATGCACAATGTATATACAACAAATTTAAAACTAATTTTGTGTTTCAACTAAATTTACTGGATAGTTCATCAAAGAAGATATTTTTCTCTTTGTCACACAACAATAATGCACTTCATTAAACTTAGAATAAGTTGAGGAAAGTCTAAAATACCAAAAAAAAATTACGCTACCTTGTGGATTCTTTAATAAATTTCACGAAATTATCGTTTTTGAAAGGGCGATTTTTCAAAAACCGCCAATAAAGGCAGCACTACGACACATTCGGAAAAAAGCAGATACCTTATAGATTTGATTTCATTATGTCAGAACAGTAGCAGCACGTTTTGACTTGGCCATATATAATACCAAACATAGCGTGTATTCAAAATGGTATAAACAATGCAGAAGTAACATATTCAAAAAAACGTTTGGTATTTCAACTAAATTTACTAGATAAATGATCAAACATCTTTTTCTTTTGGCATACATATATACTGTATTACTGTACGTCCATTAAACTTGGAATGAGTTGCGGAAAGTATGAAATATTGAAATAATCATTTTACGCCCTCTTGTTGATTATTTTCAAATTTTTGAAAAATTATCCTTTTTGAAACAGCGATTTCTCAAAAACCGCTAATAAAGGCAGCACTACGACACATTCGGAGAAAAGCAGATACCTTATAGCTTTTATTTCATTTTATCAGAACAATAGCAGCACGTTTTGACTTGGCCATATATAATACCAAACATAGCGTGAATTCAAAATTTCATAAACAATGCAGACGTAACATATTTAAAAAGTGCTTTGTATTTCAACTAAATTTACTAGATAGTTCATCAAACATCTTTTTCTATTGGATATACATCAGTACTCTACGTTCATTAAACTTGGAATAAGTTGCGGAAAATATGAAATACCAAGAAATCATTTTAAGCCCTCTTGTGGATTATTTTCAAACTTTCGAAAAATTATCGCTTTTAAAGGGCGATTTCTCGAAAACCGCCAATAAAGTCAGCACTACGACACATTCGTAGAAAAGCAGATACATTATAGATTCGATTTCATTATGTCAGACAAATAACAGCACGTTTTGCCTTGGCCATATATAATACCAAACATAGCGTACAATTTTCAATTTTATGAACTATGTACAAGTAACATATTTAAAGAGGGTTTTGTATTTAACTAAATTTACTAGAAAATTTATCAAATATTTTTTTCTCGTTGTCACACATCAATACTGTACGTTTATTGGACTTAGAATAAGTTGCGGCAAGTATAAAATAATAGAATTCATTTTATGTCATGTTGTGGTTTCTTTTCATAATTTCATAAAAATATCGTTTTTGAAAGGGAGATTTCCCGAAAACCGCCAATAAAGGCAGCATTACAACACATTCGGAAAAAAGCAGATACCAGTTGGATTTGATTTCAATATGTCAGAACAGTAGCAGCACGTTTTGAATTGGCCATAAATAATACCAAACGTAGCGTATATTATTCAATTTTAAAAGCAATGTAGACCAAACAAATCTAAAATTGATTTTGTATTTCAACTAAATTTCCTGGATAATTCATCAAAGATTTTTTTCTTCGCCACACAACAATAATGTACTTTATTAAACTTGGAATAAGTTGTGGAAAGTCTAAAATACCAAAACAACATTTACGTCCTGTCGTGGATCTTTTGAAAATTTCAAAAAAATTCCCGTTTTTAAAAGGGCGATTTCTCAAAAACCGTCAATAAAGGCAGCACTACGACACATTCGGAGAAAAGCAGATACCTTATAGTTTTGATTTCATTATGTCAGAACAATAGCAGCACGTTTTGACTTGACCAAATATAATATCAAACATAGCGTGAATTCAAAATTTCATAAACAATGCAGACGTAACATTTTTGAAAGTGCTTTGCATTTCAACTAAATTTACGAAATAATTCATCAAATACTTTTATCTCTTGATCATACACCAAAATTGTACGTTCAATAAACTTGGAATAAGTGGGCAAATCTTAAAATAACAAATCATGATTTTAAGCCCTCTTGTGGATAATTTCAGAATTTCAAAAATATATCGTTTTTGAAGGGGCGATTTCTTGAAAACCGCCAATAAAGGCAACATCACGATATATTCCGAGAAAATCAGATACATTATAGATTTGATTTTATTGTGTCAGAACAGTAGCAGCACGTTTTGACTCGGCCATATATAATACCAAACATAGCGTGTATTCAAAATGTTATAAACAATGCAGACGTAACATATTTAAGAAGGGGTTGTATTTCAACTAAATTTGCTGAATTATTATCAAATATATTTTTCTCCTTGTCGAACATCAATATGACCATTAAACTTAGAATAAGTTTCAGAAAGTATAAAATAATAAAAAACATTTTACGCATCCTCGTGAATTTGTTTTAAAATTTCGAAAATTATGGTTTATGGAGTGGCGATTTCTCGAAAACCGTCAATAAAGGCAACATCACGACACATTCGGAGAAAAGCACATACCTTATAGATTCGATTTTATCATGTCAGAACAGTAGCAGCACGTTTTGACTTGGTCCTATATAACACCAAACTTAGCTTATATTCTTCAATTTTATAAACAACGTAAAAGTATAACAATTTGAAAAGGGTTTGAGTTTCAACCAAATTTGCTGGATAATTAATCAAATATCCTTTTTTTTTCTTTGTCGCACATTATTACTGTACGTCTAAACTTGGAATGGGTGGCGGAAAGAATAAAATACCAAAACTCATTTAAGCCCTCTGGTGGATTTTTTTTACTTTCAAAAAATTAATCGTGTTTGAAATAGCGATTTCTCGAAAACCGCCAATAAAGGCAGCACTACGACACATTCGGATAAAAGCAAATTCCTTGTAGATTCGATTTCACTATACCAGAACAGTAGAAGCACGTTTTGACTTGGCCATATATAATGCCAAACATAGCGTATATTCCCAATCATTTAAATAGCGTAGATGTTCACATATTCTAAAAAGGTTCGGTATTTCAAATAAATTCACCTATTTCATTTGCTTACTCTATCAAACACCGATACTGTGTGTTAATTATACTTGGAATAATTTGCAAATTGATTTGGCCATATATAACATCAAACATAGAGTATATTCTTCAATTTTTGAATAGTGCTAACGTTAAAAATTCAAAAAGCTGTCGTATTTTAAACGAATTTACTGAATACTTGTTCAAATATAATTTTTTCTCAGTCACACATCAATACTGGACAAGGCGAAAAATATATTTGATTAATTATCCAGCAAATTAAGTTGAAATACAAACTTTTTAAATTCGTTACGTCCATTTTGATGTAAAATTTTAAAAACACGCTATGTTTGGTAATATATATGACCAAGTCAAAACGTGCTGTTACTGTTCTGGTATAGTAAAGTCGAATATGTAAGGTATATGATTTTCTCCAAATGTGACGTGGTTCTGCCTTTATTGGCAGTTTTCGAAAAATAGCCACTCCAAAAACGATAATTTTCAAAATTTTGAAAATAATCCACAAGAGGGCGTAAAATAATATTTCGATATTTTATACTTTCCGCAACTTATTCCAACTTTAATGAACGTACAGTATTGATGTGTTAGCAAGACAAAGAAAGTTTGATAAATTATCTAGTAAATTTAGTTTAAATATAAAACTCTTTTTAAATATGTTATGTCTGCATTGTTTTTTGAAATTTTGAATACACGCTATGTTTGGTATTATATATGGTCAAATCAAAACGAGCTGCTACTGTTCTGGTTCAGTCAAATCGAATCTTCAATGTATCTGATATTAACAATTTGCAACTTATTCCAAGTTTGTGTGTGTTTGAAAAAGTAAGAAAACGGAATAATACGTTATTAGGGAATTTACTTGAAATACCAAATCTTTTTAAAATATGTGAACATCTACGCTATTTAAATAATTGAGAATATGCGCTATATTTGGTATTATATATGGCCAAGTCAAAACGTGCTGCTACGGTTCTAACATAATAACATCGAATATAAAAGGTATCTGCGTTTCTTCGAATGTGTCGTAGTGCTGCCTTTATTGGCGGTTTTCGAGAAATCGCCCTTTTAAAAACGATAATTTTTGGAAATTTTGAAAATAGTCCACTAGAGGGCATAAAATGTTTTTTCTGTATTTTATACTTTCCGAATTAATTCTTAGTTTAATAGATGTGCAGTATTAATTTGTGACAAAAAGAAAATATATTTTATCAATTATCCAGCAAATGTAGTTGAAGTGCAACATCTTTTGAAATTTGTTACGTCCATGTTAGTGTAAAATTTTGAAAAAACACGCTATTTTTGTTATTATATATGGTCAAGTCAAAACGTGTTTTGACCTGCTACTGTTTTGGTATAGTGTAATAGAATCTATAAGGTATCTTATTTTCTCCGAATGTGTCGCAGTGCTGCCTTTATTGGCAGTTTTCGAGAAATAGCCATTTTGTAAACGATATTTGGTTGAAATGTTTGAAAGAATCCACTAGAGGTCGGAAATGTTTTTTTGTTGTTTTATACTTCTCGTAACGTATTCCAAGTCTACCCGACGTACAGTATGAATGTGTGACAAAGAGAAAAAGATATTTGATCAATTATGTAGCAAATTTTGTTGAAATATAAACCCTTTTAAAATTTGTTTCGCCCACATTGTTTATAGAATTTAGAATACACGCTATGTTTAGTATTAAATATGGCCAAATCGAAACGTGCTGCTACTGTTCTGGTTTGGTGAAATCGAATCTTTAATGTATCTGCTATTCGCCGAAAGTGTCGTATTGTTGCCTCTTTGGCAGATTTCGAGAAATCGTCACACCAAAAACGGCATGTTTGGGAAATTGAAAAAAAAAAATTGATATAGGTTGTATGACATTTTTCATTGTTTTATACAATTTGCAACTTATTCCAAGTTTAATTAACACACAGTATCGGTGTTTAAAAAAGTAAGAAAACGAAATATTACGTTATTAGGTGAGTTTATTTAAAATACCAAACCTTTTTAAAATATGTGAACATCTACGCTATTTAAATAATTCAGAATATACGCTATGTTTGGTATCATAAATGGCCAAGTCAAAACGTGCTGCTACTGTTACGGTATAGTGAAGTCGAATCTATAAGGTATGTGCTTTACTCTGAATGTGTCGTGATGCTGCCTTTATTGGCGGTTTTTGAGAAATCACCACTTCAAAAACGATAATTTTTGAGGTGCGCAAACTAATTCACGAGGATGCGCAAAATTTTTTTTATTATTACTTTATACTTTCTGAAACTTATTCTAAGTTTGATAGACGTACAGTATTGATGTGCGACAAAGAGAAAAAGATATTTGATCAATTATCTAGCAAATTTAGTTGAAATACAAAATCAATTTCAAATTTGTTACGTCCATGCCGTTTGTAAAATTTACATTACACGATATGTTTGGTAACATATATGGTCAAGCCAAAACGTGCTGCTACTGTTCTGTTATAAAAAAAATCGAATTGATAGGGTATCTGCTTTTCTTCAAATGTGTCGTGGTGCTGCCTTTATTGGCGGTTTTCGAGGAATCGAGGTTCCAAAAAGGATAATTTTTCGAAACTTTGTATTTGAGGAATACCTGAAAATTCATTTTCGCTCAGTTAGTCTTTTTTTAAACACTATTTTCTTGCTAAATTCAATGTATTCATTCAGTTTAAAGATTTTTCATGTATTTCCGTGCTAAAATTATATTTTGATCAGCCTTTTCAATTTTCATATGTAACTATAAGTGAACACTATATGCGCGTGGAACCTATATTCAATGTGTAAAAATATTCTGGCTGAAAGTGCTGCTAGCTTCACAGTGGTTACTTTTTATTACCGCTACATTAATAGTTGATTCAAAAATCGTTCAGAGTAGAGAGCGATAGCTTATTGCCCTTTAACCTACGTTCGCTATTATTTTCAATGACCAGGCCGTTTTATCTTTTCCTCTTTATTATGTACATTATATAGATGCAATAGTTTGTTTGTATTCCTCATTAGACTCTATCAATTTTTCGTAAGTGTCTCCTAAATTGCATTTGCTGTAAATATTTTCGATTTACTGTTTGCCTTATATTGCTTTTAGTTGCATATTCCGCCAAACTTGCCCTTCCTATATTTTTTCTGTGCTTTTATCTTGCTTTCCTCGCGTTTTTATTAGTTGTTAGTAATTATTCCGTGAAAGTTACATTTTCTGTTTTACTGTGTCATAATCGCATACATTTCGAATGTCGCTGTAATTGTATCAGTTGTGACTTATTCCTAGGATTTATTCATTTTATCCCTCATTTAATTATGTTTATTCTAACCTGTAGCGCTGTAGGTGTCGCTGCTTGAAGACCTTCTTAGGTCCCTCGCGACTCCGGTCACGCAAAAACATGATTAGTACTGTAATTTATTCATTGTGTCACTTTATGTTTGAACGTGTTTTTGTGATGACAAAATAAACGATTGATTGATTGATTGTTCAGGAAATGTACTTTGTATGAGTTTTGAATATGCTATCAAAACCGTTTCAATGTTATGAAAATATGAAGACGTGCGCTTATTGGCATGCGACGAAATTGAGGAATACAAGTTGTAAATGTAATATTTTCTATGGATTCTGTACACTATATAATTTTTTATATCGGTCACCTTTCATTTCATCAATGGATAACACCATGTATTTTTCATGTTCTTCCACTGTAATGCTTCTGGTTTTGATTTCTTCCAAAACATGGTTGTGTATTCCTGGGGAGGTTCGGAAAACATTCCTGTAACATTCAAATGGCCTTAAATACACTAGTCAAATTTGCTCATATACCAACACAATCCTTCCAACCATGTGTAATGTGTTCCAGTATGATTGGGCTGACCTGTAATCATTAATGTTCGATTGCTCGGCAGGTGGAGCAAACCGCTTTTTCTCAGTTCTTCATAAGCCTTGCGACTTTTTGCAGCCAAACTCAGGCAAATCTGTAATATAAATCTATTATTTATTCATATGGCCAATTTTGCTTTAAAGAAAATTTTTTATTCCTTACTTGATTATTTTAGGGTGGTATCTTTTTCTGCATAATGATGCTCTATTTAATTTGGTTTGTTCTTTCCAGAACAGTGAATAAAAGTCGGTAACTTCATTTTTTTGTGATGCTGAAGACATTTAAAAAGATATTTCAGAGTTCAGTGGTAGGATGTGGAACCAAACCATTTTTAGTGTGATTTAAGAAAATATTTGATAAATGTATTTCGTTACCGATACAAGTTAGACGCAAACCTGAACAAAGCAAATAATAGAAAACCTAGAATTAACAATACCGAGTTGAGAACCACAGAAAATTATGTACCATTATTTATTATTGTATAAAAGTCTTCTGACATTTCGGAATCAACAGGTACTTGAATATTTTTATCTTGAAGCATATTTTGGACTTGTTCTTTCGATTCTTTTAATCTACAATTAAAAAAAACTATTGAGTTCACTTTCATGTGTCTTATTAGTATTTATCTAAATCAACGTTAGGCAAAAATTTTGAATGCAATGTACGGTAAATCTTTATAAATGGAATTTGAACAAATACCACAGAAATTAATATTGTTAAAAACTACATCTCAAAATTGACAATAACAATCGACATCTTGTATCAATATTCAACAAAACATGATCAAAAATTTTAAAGACTACCTTATGGCTTAGTGTTTCATTGTGGCTTTGTTACGACAGTCTAAGGTACCAGATTTGACTTGTTTTAATGGTAATTGGCAAACTTTTTTTCTGTAGGAAGTTTTTCTTATCGCAGTACTTTGTATTCGCTTTTCGTCCTTCATACATTGCTCGCATTTGCTTCCTGATGATATGAATATGTCACAGGTTGTTGATCTGAAAACAATAAAGCTGTATTAAAATGACTTTGCTGATATTTCTTATTTAAGTTTCAATATAAGTTACAAAATAACACGGGAAGGTTGGAAACTAACGATACAACTGAATACGGTACAACTGAATATGTAATATTCCTTACAGCCTAGAATTATTCACAAAATAACTATTACTTACAAAAACAATGAAGTAAGTTCACGTGATGTAATTTCGCAGGCAAGAAATACGTGAAGTCCATGCTTTAGAAAACAAATAACTAACTAATCCCATACCCGACTTGGAATGGTAACCGCATGAGAGGCCGTAGACCGTGGTTCGCCATTTCCTCTCCCCCTGGATAAATATGTAAATCCTATCTTACGCATATTACTGCATTATGACAGTATGACAATGTATCACAATTCACAGCACAGTTAGCCTAGGTGGGCAAAACTCCTTTTCATGTAATGTATGATACCTCCTTTAAATAAAAATTCTCTAATAACTAACTTTGAACTTTGTCATCATCTGCGAAATGCTCCAAACAAATCTTCACACTATCGCGTTTGTAAAGGTCTTTGATAAAACTGTAAAACGATCATCTCTGATTCCCAGAATGATTCTCTCCAACTCGTCAGCCCACTCCCTCTTTTCACCTGAGCAAAATCGTTTCGCTGGCACCGCACACAAACCTGAGGTACTTGCGATACTGCTGCATCCCGGAACACAACAATGCTTGGAAATATTGGCAATTTTTGTTTGTTACGGATGCAGAAAGACGGGTAGGAAGCGTGAACAGCGTGCAGAGCAAGCAAAGAAAGCGGAAGATAGGCGACGACAGATATGTGCATTGGAGCGTATTATGAAATAAAATCTTTTGCCTGTAGCTTTACGGGATGACGTCAGAGTTTCCACTCTTTGTATATATGCTCATTGGTCTACAAAATGGCGTGGCCCGTGGTTTGGTAGTGCCAGGGTCTGAGGATGCCTTTTAGAAGTCCTAAACTTTTAAGATCTTGGTGTCCTATGTATGAAAAATAGTAATAATGAAATTGGTGTTGTGTGTTGACTGAAATTTAATAAGTAAGTCCCAGTATTCATTACATGTTCGCTGGAACCGATCTAGTAGACCACATATTCACGCCGCAGTGGTTCACCTGCGATTCAAATCCGTGATTTCAGTCTAGATTCTCTAGAACAGCGTTTACCTAACTGTGTTCCGCGAGCGTCTTCGCGTCAAAAATACGTCTAAAATGATCGCCATGGCAATCTATGGAACGTGGAATTGCCGCCCAACTGACCGGCGATATTGCGTCACCGTCGGCCTAATGTGGACCAATTAGGGTGGGGTAGTAGAATTTTTGATAACCGTCGCTATTCTTCCTTCATCTTTGACTGGTTTTACTTTAAAATAATTTCTTATTTGGCCAAACTCTATTCAATAAATAAATAAACTGCAGCAAGTACTTCTATCTCCATTAGAGACAAACACTATGTAATGGAAAGTAAACGACATAGAATGGTAAAATGAATGAATTGATTTATATACACAGTATTTAAATTAAACAACCATAAAACATTCATAATAATCAATATGCAAAATATTCAGTCATTTTTTAGGTATGTTTAACACAATTATGTTAGTTCTCGCGGCGCATTTGGCAACTCGCCACTAGATTGAGTAGCGGTTACATTACACCGTTTTTCTTTATCAATTTTATCCTTTCAACCAGTGGCGGCGCGTCAATTGGGCCAACCGGGGCAATAAAAAATATTCGAAAAATACCTCAATATCGGTTGCACAGACTGTCTACACTAGCCATATTCTCCCGACATGGTCATTTTTCGCTCGCAAAGCCTTCGCCGAACGTCGACGGGGCGACGCCGATTTTGCCCCGGTTGCTCATTGTATATCGTATTCTCTCTTTTATCTTCCACTCGCCGCGTTTGTCTCGTTTGTTTTCTGTTTCTTTTACTAAATCATCGGGGCCGATCGGGGCTAGCCCCGAAATTATGACGACACAATGCCGACGTTTCTTACAACAACGTGTTGACATATTCACGCATTCCTTCTCGTTCGTTGGTTGCTTGAAGAGTTGATAGTTTCCTCGCCTTCGTTTTTGTCGCTTGTTTCGCTATTTGAATCAGTTAGAGACCTTTAGTCCATTTGCTTTCGATTTTCCACATTCCTTTTGAGCTCCTCACTTCTTTCCGGCTTCGCATTTCTTAGCCTTAGACCTCATAATGAATAAGGTTGATGCACTACAACGTCTTGGGCCTTATCAACCAAAAAATTGTTCACTGGAACAATCCCATGACGAAGGAAAGCGTCGGCGTACATTCTGCGCAGAAACTTGGTATAAAAAACACGAATGGTTGTGTTACAGCGAGGACAAAAATGCACTTTTTTGTTTTTATTGCCTACTTTTTGCTACCGCCCGTGACTCACGTTGGTGTAAATTTGGTTTTAGAGATCTTAAACATCTTTCCGAGCGTGCCAGGGATCATCAATCTTCTATGGAGCATCTGGACAATGCAGTAAAATACCGAACATTCGGAAATGTTAATATTGCAGCACAGGTGGATGAAGGACGCGCGGTTTCTATTCGTCGGCACAACCAAAACGTCGAGAAAAACCGCCCTGTTCTCGGTCGATTGATAGACGTTTTGAAGTTCATTGGTTGTCACGAGCTGTCCCTCCGTGGGCACGATGAACGGGCTGGCTCTTCTAATAGAGGGGTATTTTTGGATATGGTGGAATACACCGCATCCCTAGATACAGTATTGAGAGATCATCTTGATGCCGCAACTGTTTTGAAAGGGACATCTAAGGATATCCAAAATGATTTGCTCGACTCAATGTATAAAATTTATTTTCAACATTTGGCTCTGGAAATTGAGAATTGCCAGTTCCTTTCGATTCAGTCTGACGAGACAACTGACATCACGTGCGTTTCCCAACTGGCTGTAATTTTTCGGTTTGTGAAAGATGGTAAACCTACCGAGAGATTTTACAGCTTTGTACCAATCGTTGATCACACGGATTGCGGGATTTCGGCTGTACTGAAAGAAGTGTTACAGCCTTACAACGCGAAGTCAAAATTGATAGCTCAAACTTATGACGGCGCGGCAGTCATGAGTGGGTCGAAACATGGTGTTCAAGTTTATATAAAAGAAGATTTTCCTCATGCGCATTTTTTACATTGTTATGCACACCAATTTAACCTCGTTATTAAAAATATGTGTTTTGATCCCCCTCCCGTATATTTTTTGCAAATGTTTCGGGGTTTTCTTCATTTTTTTCCGTTTCGCCGAAGCGCTCTGACCTCCTTCGCCAGATATGTAGCCGCCGTCTCCCAGCTTGTGCACCAACACGTTGGAACTTCCAATCACGCGTGGTGCAGGGCGTGTCCGAAATTAGGTCTGAGCTCATTGAGTGTTTCAATGGCATTCAGAGCTCTCCGGTTTGGAACGAACGCTCCGTGAGGGAGGCGGCAGGTCTAAAGCGTCTGCTAGAAGATGGTGAGTTTTCATTTTTTCTCGCTTTTTTCTCCACAATATTCTATCACGTGGGTGTTTTATACGGCGCATTATTTCAGACTTCTGCGATGCTGTATCTCGTATCCGGGAAACAATAAAATACGACGACACATGGAGTGCTTCTTTACGCCGCGGGCAAGCGTTTGATTTTGTCTGCAAAGGAATGCTGTGACATTCTGGTGAATCAAATAGGCGATCGTCTGCGCACTGAACACCTTGCCGCGTTCTCTTTGATGAACCCCAAAAATTTTTCAAAATTTGCACGTCAATTTCCCATCCATTTGTTGGCTACTGTCTCCAAATTTTACCCCGTGATAAACGTGGGTAAATTGGAAAATGAATTGCGATGTATATACACCAATCAAACTTTTTTGAACATCACATCAACTTGCGCGCTATGGGTTCCTCATAGATAACACCCTAGTAACTACCTTTGCGGCGTCTGCAAAATTTCTGGACATCATTTTGACGACGCCTATTTCTTCCGCCGACGCAGAGCGAACATTCAGCACGCTGAAGCGTATTAAAACGTATCTCAGAAACACAATGAAGCAAGATAGATTAAATTCCTTGGCTGTTTTATCCATTCACAGAGACGGTATTTCTGGGATGCATGACTTTAATCAGCGCGTTATTGAGCATTTTGCTTCCAAGAAACCGCGGCGTGTTGCATATATGTTCAAGCCGTGGAAGTCTAGCAGCATATATATCTATGAGTGAGCGACGCATGTCCTTATCTTTGCATTAACTTTCCTTCCTTTATAGTAACGTTTTAAACCTTATTTTAGGTTTTGTCTGCTTTCCCGAAGTTTCTGTTAATATGTCATTGTATTTATCTGGGTAAATATTGCCTTTCCTTTCAAAATAAACTATGTCTATATTTATTAATCCCTTGACTTGGACCGGTTTTAAAGACACTTTCTTATCGTTAAAAATTGTCGCTTTTGCCGATTGGTTGTTACCGATGGAATGGTTTTTATACTCATAAAATGATGGGAGAACTTACAGCGCTCATCCTGTCCCCGTAGATGGGGGTGACTTGGTCCCACAGTTGCTTGCCCCTGTTGTCAAAATGACCACGCGCCGCCACTGCTTTCAACTTTTAGTGTTCCGCGAGGCGAGATGAAAAGTGCGAGTGTTCCGTGGACGAAATAGTTTGGGAAACGCTGGTCTAGAACATCAGACCTCCTACCGAGGAGGTCTGGAAGTGAGCTACACTGGTCTTGCTCAGGGCTGCTACTTTTGCCTGACTGAAAACATCTAGATTGACCTCGAAAAACATCCAGATTGAAAAAAAATAACATCTAGAAAATACATCTAGATATGGGGTTATTAAAATTAATGAAAAGTACCCATAATACAGTAATATTAGATGTCGAAGAAGCTAACATGATAACCTAGAATTCAATTTCACCTGCAGAACTTACAAACGATCTTGTTCTTATCATCTGAAGGGGGAAACCATTCCTTAAGCCAATCTTTTCTAAATTTTTGCTGGTAGTGTATAGGTACACTTTGGCATTTTGAAAAGTTGATGTTTAAAGAGAGACACATTCAATGGCACTTATAGACTTAAATAACCCAATAATTTTAAAACCCCTTGGCAACAATATCACCGGACAAACGTCGTCCTTTCTATTTAACGTTAATCAAAACGTTACATGTTTTAATTCGCTATTCAAATATTTTAAGTACATATGGCTGTATGGTACCGGTGGACGAATACAATAATAATGGGTTTTATCAATCTTACATCAATACTTTTAAAAAATAAAATAACATTAATTAACCTATTACAGTATTATACACATCTCTTTAATTATTTCCCACTGAATAATATTTAGAACCTTGAAAAAAATATATCTAGATTTTATAGCTAACATCTAGGCTCCAAATTTTACATCTAGATCTTGAAAGAAACATCTAGATCAGGGCTTCCCAAACTTCTGAGCTCGCGGCCTATTTTGAAATATTAAAATTTTTCGCGGCCTCTGTTCACGTTAATAATGCTAAACAGTTCGAAATATTTTATTGACACAGTCACAAGTGACTTAATGTTTGTCGATTGAAGGCCCGGATGATAATGAATTACGATATCTGGCCACCGGCGGCATGGTCCTTATCAGGCTTTGTTACTCACTTTCAATGATCCAATTTAGCATAAAGCAGCGGTTCGTGCGCGCCAAATTGACAGGGAAAACACTTACGGCGCACCTACACAAAAAAATGCTGCCTAAAAAATTTTTTTATCATCGTCAATATGTACTTTATGCCTTTTAAAGTTTATAAACAAGTAGTAGGCTTAAAGAATATAGGCAAAAAGATTAACTACTCTTCCTTATCTCTGCCATGTTCTTCTTTGAGAATCTGAAAAAATCACTCATGTTGCAGCAAGTAGGGTTTACCTCTACTGTTACGTAACAATGAACCCAACGTAACAGAAAGTGAACAACATAGAGCGGTGAAATGAAATTATTGATTCATAATATACAGCATTTACAATGATGGGAAACAATAAAACCTTTAGAATAAGTACAATATTCAATCATATATTAACACAAATCTCTTAAATTTCGAAGCGCACTCAGCAAAGCGCATTCGGGAACCGCTGGCATAACGATTAAAGCCGGCATCGTTGTGCAGTCAAATCAGGTTTACGATCAGTATAGATAGACATTGTTATGCGAGCTCGAGGTTTCTACTAGGCCGCGAGCCGAGGCCATTTATCTTTCAGTTTCGTAGCGCACATCAGGTAACTAACTGAAAATGATTTTAAAATGTTCCTTAGAAATTTAGTAACAAATATTGCCTTGTTCCCACTTCCAAAAGTTGCACGTTTTACAGAAAATACGCTTTTACTACAATAAATATGTGTTACCATCTGTCCTATTTTCTCTGCTTTTCCGGTATCATGGGCCAATGAACGCAGACTTCTGCACGACGTAACAGTCAGGTTAGTCAGCTGTAGGTGGATCCCCAGTGGTCGGATGAATATCAGATGTACTCAACTGCTCGCTTTTGCGTTGAGTAGCCTTTCCATAGTTTTTTTCAGTTACCGGTAATATTAGTCCAGTTATTCTAAGGAGGTGTTGAAAAGTATAGGTAAGATATTAAACACTTGTATATCCTTGCCATAAATAGCAATTTTAGTTGAGCACTAGCTCATAAGACGTTGTTAAATAGGTACGGTGCGGTAACTCCAAGGAAGGCTAGACCTAGAATAATACTGTAATATGTCACAAACAACGATATTTTCTGGCTTGCATGAAATGTTTATGATTAATTTAATGACTCTTCTTGACTATTCAGCAGACTTATACTACTATATAGGCCACAGCATGTTTGGAAATAGAAATGAATGGCTGTTTCTGTAATGCACGGTTGTGTGAAAGAGAAGAAATTAATCAATTTTACTAATGTCGGTTGGTCTAAATCTAAATTCATAGAGTCGACAAGAACCTGGGAAGCAATGATAAGTTATGCCGGAGTGGAAAGAAAGGTAGCATTGGAAATGATTGAGAGGTGAGAAATGAAGTTGTAGACAAACAGTTGATGTTTCAAAATATAGTCTATAGTCCATACTCATACTGTCATAGGACATTTCAGACTGTGATATATCAAAATTTAGTGTAGATATAGTCTAGTAATGGTATGCAAACACTGCTGGACTGCAGAACATGCAATGAGCATATATACGCTCATTTAGTACATCAGATAAAATGCATTATGTATTCAAGGTATTAGTTAGTATTTAGGGGTATTTTTAAAATCATGCTGCTCCAAATATTATTTTCTTCCTTATTTTAGATACTGTACTACAAAAGAAAACGGCAATGTTCCACCAATCCGACCTAACGCAGGCTCTGATCCCTGCTGCTATCAGTGCTATAAAATGGATTAAACAAGAAGTCTTGAAGCTTAAAGGTATATGAGGTATACTTTTCTGCAATTGGAACTGCCCATCAAATTCATGTTGGAGACTTCATTGAGATTTTCAATTCATTTTTTTCCCTCGACTATGAAGATCTTTTGAGGTTAACGAGGTATTATTAAATAAAGCTGAGGAATTTGAAGAGGATATGAAGAATGTAAATGATACCGGTACCAGGGCACGTCTATTTAACACTGTCAAACATAAGGATTATACTCTCCACCCAACAATGATTCACTGAAGAAGCATGTGGCCCTCAAATCAGTTCTTGAGTTGGCAAACTGCAAAGAAAAATAGTCAAAATAATTTATGAAAGTGTGCCAAAATCAACTTAAATTGCACAGATTTTTGTTTTTGTATTGACTGCAGAAATCACAGTACACCTATAGAGGAAAAGTCGATTTTTTAGATAGTGGATTTCGAAAACAATTCAGAAGAAAGTGAATTAGATATTACAGTTGATTTAATAAGTGTCATACATTTGTTTTTGTTTTTCAGACATTTGTTAGTGTCGTAGTCCTGTTTCTAGAAATATTATTGCCTTTGTTCAAATACATAACCACATAAACTAAAAAAAGATTAATTGTAAATTGTAATATTTCTGTTCACTATGTTATGTACATATTGTACATTCATTTAATTTTCTTGACTTTTGCGGTAAATTTCTAAGTGAGAAATAACTGATTTATTTGTGTTTTCGTGCTCACGATGTTAATTTGTGACTTCATTGCTTAAAAATAAATACGTTTGATACTTGATAGCTTCTATAAAATGGATGTAGCTTTTTATGCTGTTCTTGTTGTAAACTGCTTGTGGTTATTACATAAAATTTATTCTCAAATGTGAATCAGCGTTGTTGGTGTCGCTGCTTTCGAGGTCACTCCCGACACACAATTAAAGTATTTTTTGTTGTTGGTTACATGTATGCCATATTTTTCGTAATCTACCTAATAAATTATGATTGACTGAGGAAGTCCGATTTTGGTCAGGCAAAACATTACAGGAATACATTTGTGTTAGTGTGCTGTAGGGCTCTCGAATTGTATAGTTCTTATGTATGCGTTGTAAACTTATGGTTATTGAATTTCCGGGAACCTCTTATATTCAATTTCGCACCAGGATTGTGGAACAAGCTGTAATGCGTTCATTATGTTCGTTTTCACACAAAACTGAAGAATTTATTTAGTTACCAGATGTGCGCTACGAAACTCATTTTCTGGGCGTTTTCATGGTTTCGTCTCACGGCCCATATCCGTGGTAAGGATCTACAAGTGTTTAATAATTTACTTATACATTTTTCAACAACGTCTTAGCATAACTTAACTAATAATAACTAAACAGGGCTATGGAAAGCCTGCCCAACTCAGCGCAAGGTCGAGCAGAAATAACTAATATTCATCCGCTCGCTAACAGCTGGTTTAATTCAATTGTTACGTCATGCAGAAGTCATTGTTCAGTGCTGAAAATGTAGAGAATATAGGACAGATCGTAGCACATATTTCTTGTAGTAAAAGCGTCTTTTCCGTAAAACGTGCAACTTTTGGAAGTGGGAACAAGGCAATATTTGTTACTAAATTTTTAAGGAACATTTTAAAATCATTTTCAGGTAGTTACCTGATGTGCGCTACGAAACTCACTTTCTAGGCGTTTTTCAGGGCCTCGGCTCGCGGCCTATACCGTGTTTCTCCGAAAATGCGACCTAGCCCTTCACTTAAAATAAAACTTACTCGATAGCGCAAATTTTTTTTTTGACTCAGTCGATAGCAAGAAATATTTTCTACTCCATTTTAATGGTTAATAATCTGTTCAGCAGTTATTTTAAATAAAACGTGATATTTATAAGTAAATGGAAATCGGTTTTCCTATTTTGTATATTTAAAAATTACGTAATTTCCTCATTTGTGAATTATTTACTAAAAAATAAAAATGAATGACATCACCCCAAAATAAGCCCCGGTGTTATTTTTCAAAAAAAAAATGGGAGACACTGTCTTATTTTCGGGGAAACACGGTAAGATGATGTATTCACTCGAAATCGTGAGATTTTTTACACTTGTTTTAATAATTGAATTTCAAATCAAGAGTCTGAAAAAGTGCAATAGATATAGTACTTTGTGTAAAATTGGTGTTCTCTTTGCGGCCCGCAAAATTCGTTTCGCGGCCCCTTGTGGGTCACTGAGTCACTTCACACAAAGTGTTTGATTGATAAAATGCAACTGTTTTAATTTGGTTTCCAATAGACTACTGGTAACTGTAGGCCTACCGTATTTTTTTGAATGGGTCGTATGGCGTAAGGTGCCAGTACTCTGCAACATTGAACGCTGAATAGTGGGCCAAAATGATCTAAGTCGTCTATCTTTTATGCCCCCAATTAATTTGTCGTTTGGTTTTTAGATTATTGGCAAATTTCAACGGGAAAGCAACCCCTCATCCTATTCTGCAAATAACTTCACAGAACTTCAATCAAGAACAGGCATTTAATTTTGATACTTTAATTATCATTCGTATTGAATTTATTGAAAATAAAATATATATATGCAGTGTTTGCAAATCATGACTTATTTGCTTTAGTCATAAAACCCTAAAACTGTTCTCATCTTGTTGGTTTAGACTTTAGACATGTAATCGAGGGCTGTAAGGGGTCTCCGAGACTACTTTGACTTTTCTAAACCGAACCGGTTCGCTGATGGCCAAATTACGATTAATTTGCATGATTTTTCGAAACAGTTCTCATACATTGACAGAGAGGTTTAAGATGATATCTAACAATTTGTGTATCAGGTTAGGGTTCAGGTTGCGTGCCATCTTGGTACAAATACTTCGGGAGCGCCTTATTTTCTACCATCAAAAATTCGCCAAGGCCATGCCTACCTCTCAGACTACGTCTCTGGGTAGATTTACTCTCTTTGATTATTATTTCTCCATCTAAATACAAGTTTTAGGTATTTTAATGTTTTGGAAAGCCCAACTGAACTAAAACACATAGGAAACTTTTATAAATTTAATAATATACACCTAGACTTAGCGAGGGGCCCACTGCCAGACTGCGGTTAGATAGGTTGCAGCGGCTTGTCGATTTTCAACAGTTGTTGGAGGTATGTAAAACTAAATGATGCCTCGCAAAGGTGAAGATACATTTCACTCGTAATTAATGAGAATAATTTGGGTTGAGCGTTCGCAGGATTATTGTTGGAAATCAGGGTGGTCGAGTCGAACAAAAATGGCTAAATATATGTTGACATCAGTTCCTTGAAAATCGATTCAAATTGGAGTATCCACCTCTTCTCTCGTGGACTGTCAAGGAAACCTAATAGAAATTAATGCTTTCGATTTTCAGTAATAAGATTTGATTTTTTTCACCATTCGAAAGCCTTCAATTCTGACGAACTCAGCGACCTCGACTCCATTGAAAACGCGCCCAAGTCCGGCTTCTCAGCACCATTGTTGAGCCATGACCGAGGTAATTTCTAATGAAGGTCACTCATTGAAACCACTTTTCCTATTGCAGGCTACATACCAGTACCAATATCATCACAGATAAACATATAGCACGTTTATTCAAGCGCAGCAGAGATATAATAAAATACTTGGTAAACATGTAAAGATAAAATAGTGTACCAATTAGCCTACTAAATCATTTCATACCCGGAAAGCCAAAACATCAAGAAAAAAAATTGGTCAAGTTTACTAGAATTAATCATTATTGAACTAAATCAATTAAAGACAAACCTATGTATGTTTTGTGAATGTAGGAGATGTGCCTTGAATATAACCATCACTACAGAACAGGTATCAGTGGAGCGAGCAGTTACTTGAATACTATTTTTTATCCAAATTTGTTCTAACCTGAACCATATCCCTAATATTAATTGTGTACTGGGACGTTTTATTTGAAATATGCATAACATTAGCCATTCCAACATTACAGATACATTCAAGTTGATTGTCGAGGAATAGGGAGGAAGTTTTTTATAACACATGGCAATAAGGTGAAATAGCAACAAAAAAAAAGAATTAATATAATTAAATACAATATTGTTTGCTTTGAAACCATGAAAATTATAAGAAAACAGAAAGTGAAGTGCTAGAGGTCAGACAGTCAAATTGAATATGCCAGAAATTGAGATAAGTCATAGATTCTTAGAGTGCTTTATAACTGAAAAGAATTTTAGGTATTTAGAGAATCTTAGATCCAAAATTATTTATATGAAGAATAATTGGCCACATAGCATGATTTGATATATAATATACAATCGCAAACTAAACCAATTCCACACAAGTACAATAATAAAATATTCAGTACATTCAGCTATAAAAAAACAATATTATTGTTATAACCCAAATATACAACAAAGAAAAAAACTTGACAATAGATGGTAATGTATCAGCACCAAATCTTCACAGTGTAAAGAACCACTGGGACAAGATAAAAATATAACAAGAGATGACCTTCAAGCAAATTTCGACTTGAAATTGAAAAACTATTTGATATATACGAAAATGGCACACTTAAAAATTATTTAGATATTTCCCCCTTTAATGCATTAAAAGTGAAATTTAACATGATTTTTATTTACCACTGTGAATAAACACAAAAATACATATAATAATAAACAAATATACAGTTGACATTTGAGATAAATGCTTTTGGTAGGTCGTATATGATTTGTTAGTGATGCATGTACTGCAACACATTCGGCATCGGGTCAACATATTTGACGCAAACGAAATTGGGTGGTCCAGAAGTATGCGCACCTAGATGTCGCACAACCTGAATCCTAACCGGTACACACCTACTGTGTTCAGGTTGTGCGCATCCTTGTGGAGGCCCCAAAACTGTCCTAGGTTTATTTTGATAACACTTACCCCTGTTAACAACACACCCTAGCCCCAACTTCTTGCTTTGCAAAACTGTCTGTATAAGGTACCATATTTTTTATTTGAGTTTTAGGCCAGTATGGTCTTATGAATAAATCCCGGTTTAGATATTGATAAAGGTCAACTTTTTTATATTGCTCTTACGAGCCGAATAAACATACATACATAATGAAAAATTGGTCATAAAATCTATCACACTGGCTAGTGGGACAAATTAACAATATATCTCAAGAGAATATCACTTTTTCATGGAAGACCTTCCACAGATTTTTCTTTGCTGATAAACTGGCTTGTACACATTTGGCAAGCAGTGCTAGTTAAAATTTCTGAAAAACTAGTTATTAAACTTTGGGCTTCTAATGATGCTGTGAATGTAATAAATAGAAAAGTTTATATTTATTCTGCTTCATTTTCAAATTGAGTGAAATTTTTTGTGTCACTTCCTCTTGCAGATGATAACATTTCTCCTCTGCTTGCCCTAAAATATAATTCAATTGTAAATTCAGGTGATTTGGATTTAAACAATATTGTTGATAATATCAAATAGTTTTTTTGCTAAATGATTATTAAATAATAAATGATCTTACTTTTTCCCCAAAGACATCAGTCCGTAGATGACTCCTGTGCAGAATGGAACAGCACATCCAGCTACTGTCATAATGCCAAAACATAGTGCAACAGGTACCATTGAAATTCTGAAAAAATGGAAAAGCAATAAAATATACACAATAGTAAATAAATGAAAAAATACTATCCATTCATTGAATTTTGTTTGCAGTGTTGATGGTCATTGACATTAGACAAATTTATGAGCGATTGGACCAATTTACAGTGTGTGATACCTCGGTATTCCTACAAAATTCATTCAGGATTTGTTAACTACCAAATATTCGTCTACCAATTATCACTAAATATATGAAAGTATTTTCAAACTACAACAGCAATTTTCACTAAGCAAAAACTGCATTTAATGTGAGTAAACTATGCGAGTACTGATAATAAAGAGTAGAGCTGCATGTTTGCAAATCAGGAGCACAGCTAGGACAATCCAACAGGATAATGATTTTTCTGTTGCTGATCCATGACCGATATGAGCATGTTTAAAAATGTCTTGCTTTTTCAATTTAATTGTCTACAATTTAACTTGCGATTGCGTCGACAAATTAAAAGCATCACTACTCTGAAATACACGCAATCCGCGGACATGAAGAGGTGTGGTGAACTGCACGACTATATCTTGTTTTGATCCCCATTTTGCGAATTCGACAAATCCAAGCTGTACTCGTAACACTGACTCCGCTCAATCGCAATGCTGTGGTCGGCCTCGTACGGCAAAACTTATATTGTTTTCGGTTTTATTTTTAGTATTTTATATTGCCGCTTTTAAATCAAATTTCCTTCGCGGATTCAATCCTTTATTTTTCTTTAGCACCTCACCGCCGATGAACATATAAAACTCTCACTGGATTCACAATTCTTTGCGAGTATGAAAAAAGTAATTCTTATCCTTGTCCTGGCACAATACTTGTGTTGAAGGAAAGACATGATTTAGGGAGAATTAACACTGATGTGTAGGCGTTTACTGCCTAAATACCACGTCACGCTGACAAGAACGATTGGTGATTTTAGTAAAATGCGATTGCACATGTTATTAGCCGCTTTTTCTCCTTCAGAAATTTCAAGGGGTAGGGGGTCAACCCTGAAAAAAAAAACTGGCTGTGCCACTGTTGCAAATAACCTAGTGAAATCATTAAACAACTTCATTCATTGAATACGTTGAACAAAAGTTTATTCATAAAGTAAAAAATAAAAAAAAAGACAGAACACAGTGTTCAAGATTTCATCAAGGCTAGACTGTCCTTTTACAACTGAATAATCAGTATTTATACCAGGGACCAGTGGAGCAAAATTATAGGACTGTAATGATTAGTGTAAACAAAGACAAGAGGCTCATGGAAAATCATTTGAACTGTCAAACAGAAATAACTGGTATCAATGAAAAAAATAACTAGAAGGCTTAATTCATAATTGATCTCTTTACATAGAAATATATTACTCTAAAATTATCATACTTTTGAAAACTTACATGCAATACAGAAGACCCTTATGCCAGTATCTCAGATTCATGGTCCGATTGGCAAATCCTTTGGTAAATTCAAAAGCTTGACAGCAGAATGGGACTTCCAACATGATTATAATAATTGCAATCAATCTGAAATAAATTTAATACACGCAATATCAATAAATCATATATGTCCATGTTTATTTATGTCATGTTTAGAATTATAGCATGTGTCGCCTTCCATAAGTCATATAGTTTGAATATAGATAATAGCAATTAAGTATTAGAATCATAGTACACAAGCTTTCACTACAAAACCGTCATTTATTGTGTGAAATGGAATTCTGATCTTTAGTTGCAATTCCCGCAGTGAAAGACAATTAATCACATAACTTATAATGTAAATGAGCATTTGAGGGAATAATATAACTCCCGAAATGTTCAATGATTCTATTCAAGCTAGCAATTGTATCCATTATTGATGATGCAATATATCTATTGATTTTGTTTGAAATGAGCAACTTAGATAATCAATCGGATTAATACATTTGGCCATATGCATATTGATTCATGCAGCCCAACATAATAAAATACTGCAACCTTTCCTTTCCAGCATGTGTATGTAAAAATTTCACACTTTAAAATGTCCAAAATTTTTCATTTTGAAAGGTAATGGTTTTTCTACAAAAACAATGACACTAATGAGATATGACTAAAGCACTAAGCACTATTATCACGATTCAAAACTTCGAATAGGGCAAGATACAAGCTGAAAATCTATGCATCCTCATTGTGAATTAATTTGTTTGAATCTACTAAAAATATAAAATTAAAATTTATTATATAATTCTTATAAAATATAATTTATTGTCAACTTACAGCATCCAAATTCCTGCAACCAGGCATCGAGGCTGTACTGTGATGAATACAGTGATTGAACAAGCAACAACAGCTGAAAAGGACAGATTAATTGTATAAGTAGATTAGCAAAAAAAAATCAATTCAGCTCCATTTTCATATAATGATTTGTATTGCATTCATTACTACATACAAAACTAAAAGCATATAGTTTATTTCAGACAGATTGAACACATAAGTTTGAATTGGACATCAAAGCTGTAATCAGTAAAAATGATAACTGATAATACAAACCATCAATTGTGAAAATGTCTAATGCAATATACAACAATAATTTCTTAGAAATAAAAAAAAGCATACCTATTGCCCCAATCACTGCAACAATTTTGACAAGAATCTTACACCACCATGTTGCTTGATCTTGTGGTGCAGACTGACTCTCAGGATCTGTTGTTGATGGTTCACTAGACATATTTTATCTGTCCAGTAAATAGATTCACTAAACTTTAGGTAACCTGATATTCACAAATGTAACAGTGGAAGCAGTGCGGACAATATATTTAATTAAAATTTGATTTTCTTGATAATTAGTTATTAGACGCCTAAAGAGAAAAATTGAAATATTTATAATTCTGTTCATAACATATCATAATACAAATACGATATCAAGATTTGAGCTGCTTGATGTATATACTGTAAAATGTACATCAGTGCTATCTAATCAATATTGAATTTACACATTCTTCTTGGCAATTCTGCAACTGGATCAAGAAATAGAACAATGCATTTGAATAGAAAGATCATTCATACAATATTTTTCACACCAAATAATGATAAACGACATAATTCTCTGAAAATATGTGTGTCACTGGCAAATTCAATTTCGCTAAAAGCAAAGCCGTGCAATTCTGCCTATTTTATTCAACATGGCTAACCCCTCATCGAGCTTCAATACCTTTTTGGAAAATCTAAATTGAGTTGGAATGAACCCTGTGTCCCATACTAAATTAATAAATTAGGACCTGAATCCACGAGCTTTCAGACTTTACAAGATTCAGAGATCAATGTTTTGTAGCTGAATCTATCCTAAATCTCTTTTTTTTAAAGTAAAAAATTAAATATATTAGACATGTTCATTTTCATGCATACTAAATTCATACACACTTGATTCATAGTTCAAATACAATTCCTTAGTATTTCAAATTCTCTGACAAAATTGGGTGATTTTCTATTTTTTTCAATGTTGAGTCTGTAAGAACTATGTGGTGATCGGGGGTACTACCTTCAAATATAACAGAATTTCTTTATATCCATATTTCATATCTAGTAATTGAGAGTAAAAACACTATAATATTTAAATATTTTCCTGTAATGTTGGAATGTAACAAATACCTCAAATACAATGAAACACAAGTTTCTTAATTTTTCAAAAGTCTGGCATTATTTAATTTTCTAACAGTATTTTCAATAAAATCAAAAACAGAATCAAAATATTCACAACTCATAAATAGATGACTAGCAAATACCGGTTTATTTCCACATAAAACACACATATATCATTTCCCGCAATATTTCTTATTCTTGGTTTTGTTTTACTGGTAAAATATCCCACATTAACTTGAAATTGAAGGTTTTCACATAGTTGGCCAGTATATCATCATAAACATTTTCACATGCAATATTCAAATTACAATTGAGTAGAAAAATTTATCTATCTCCAGTCATAGAAATAACAATTTTTTTTAAAAAAGGTTCTATGTTAACAATTAATATTTAGATATCTGTACTACTTATGTTAGGTTTTCTCAAAAAATCTAATATTAATCTATACTCAACTTGAGGACAATATCTAACTTATGGAATCTTGTGAAGCAAACGCCGTAACTGCTTAAATATCCCTAAACAGGGTTGTCCAAAACGAATCGAATATTCGAAATTATTCGAATATCAAAGTATTCGAATACCTTTTCGGCTCATTTCCGAATAATTACGAATAGTAGTCACTTTTCGCCGTAAACACGGTGTTTCGTTCTACCGGAATCTTCAAACGACTTTTTACGCTTTCTCGCGTATTGTAATGACGATGAAATAGAGTCGGCATTTTGATTGTTTATATTCAGCGCGAATGTACGTCGCATAGTGTTGCGACACATTTGCACGTTTGCGTTGGTGGACATTGCCGACATTCGTCTTTTAATTCACAAAATCATTTCCATTAGTCGAAAAATCGACAATCACCGTATTTCCCGGCTAATAGGTCGCTTTTGCCTTTCTAGACCCAATTTTGGCTTGGTTTTTTGGGGGGTGGGGCGCCTTATTGAGAAAGCATGTTTATTTTATTTCTATGTGGCCTGCTTATTTTTCGCATTAGTCTTCTCAAGCATAATTTGTGTTAACCTTATATTTGGTTCTTATGGGTCTGCCAATCATGATATTTAATCGTAGGCCGGTTATCGTTACTTAAAAGAGAAAACACGGCCACCGCCACCGAGATAAAGTAAGTGATTTATGACCCTTTGGTTTTGCCGATTCAGCAGAAAATGACAGGGACATGAAACACAGCTGTGAAATAACCCGTGGACGTACCGTGTGGAACTTATCACATTCCAAAATTATTTCAACATTCGGGTTGATAGGTTGTCCAAAATGATTGCCGCTTTATAATTTAAATTTACCGCTTCGTTGTTGAGAATAGTTAATTCCGTGAGTATGATTCTACCAAACAAACATGATCTGGTTCTGTTCTGACCCTATAAAATTATAGATTGTTCAAAATGGTTGTGATTTTTAACTTAAAATTACCGCTTTATTGTTAAAAATAGTTAATTCTGTGAGTATGATTCTACTAAACAAACGTGATCTGGTTCTAAACATTATTATTAGAGCGTATTAGCATAACTGAACAACAGGGAACAATTTTTCTACCCGTCTTCTTGGAGGCCTATATGGAAAAACCCCTTTTTTTGAATGCTAAAAATATACATCGTCCTATTTGCCATGTAGACTTATTAGCCGGGAAATACGGTATTTATAGCCGTAATTGTTACGATATCCAATAAATTGTCACAAGTTGGGAAACAAGTTGATTTATTAGAAAAATACTTTCACCCGCTTTCTTGCAAATAATTTTGATAATGATGGTCAAAAGTATCGATAATGAAAGTATTTATACCAAATACCACGGGTATTTGTGGGCATGAAATGTGTGGTAAACTGCCCAATTATAATTAATTTCGGATTCGTATTTACAAAATATTAAAACTATTAGAACTCAAAAATACAACGGCGATTTGTGGACTTGAATGTGTAATGAAGTATAAATTATTTTTCCGACTTCTGACAATTTTTTCGTGAGTACGAAAATAAGAATCAAAAATTAATTATATTCGGGCACAATATCACGGCATTCTGTGGACATAAATTGTGAGGCAAACTCGCGATTGATATTAATTTTTGATTCGTATTTTCGTATTTACAAAATACAACGGGGATCTGTGGACATTGAATGTATGGTAAACTACCCGATTATAAATAGTTTTCGTATTTATAAAATAATAAAAGTATTATTACACAAACATACAACGGCGATCTGCGGACTTAAAATGTGTGGTAAAGTTCCCGAATATAATTACTTTTTGATTCGTATTTTTGTACTCACGAAAAAATTGTCACAAGTCTGAAAAAGAACTCATACTTTATCCCGCTTTTTGACAAATAATTTGGATAATGGTTGGTATTTAAAAGTATGGGCGTTTTACTAGGATTATTTTGTGTTGCGCAAGCATTCAAATCCATCACCGATACCACTATTTAAAATGCCTTGTCGTATTATTTTAATTCTGTTAATTAACACAACTCATGTTATATAAAATATATATCGCAATAATCTGCAAACATGAAATGCCTGGTAATATAGCCAGGTTGTAAATAGAAGTTTTCCCATTGTTTATTGTATGAAAATTCCTTCATACACTTAGATTCTATTACTGGATTTTAATTTCGAAGTATTCGAAATTTCATATTCGAAAATAATAATTTCGAATGTATTCGAAATAGTGAACTATTCGGTATTGGCCATCCCTGTCCCTAAACAAAAATATGATGTGAAAACAAATGCTGTAGGTGCTTAAATAACGCCAAACAAAAATGCTGAAATGTGATGTGAAAATAACACAAACTTCACTCGAAGAGTGAACTGAACTCGAAGCCATTCGAAGTTTAAAATGCTTAATTCGAGATTCTCGAACTGTACGTGCGAAAAAAATGAAAAGAACCACCAAATCCGAAAGACCATTGAATCTAATAGTGGGTAATTGTAGAAATGATCAAATTAGGATAGGATAGGATTTACATATTTATCCCGGGGGAGAGGAAAGCCGATAAGACGGCTTACCCATATGGCGAACCACGGCCTCTCGTCCGGTTACCATTTCAAGTCGGGTATGGGATTAGTTTTACTGTATTGTTTGTTTTCGGAAGCATGGACATCCATGGAAGCATGGATGGTGGTGGAGGAAGCCGTAACCGACCAGCGGTTATGTGAACCACCCAACGACGGCGAGGAGTCCAGCAATCCTCCCGCACATAACCATCCCTGCATGGGATTCGAACCTGCGAACCCACGCAGAGTAGTTAGAAGTGCGGTGGCGAGCGTATTCCTAACGCTAAGCCCGTTGAGCCACACCGCCGCGCCAAACAGCTCAGTTGCATAGTTATATCATGATGGAGGTAGCATAATTTGTTGGCAGCAACCGCATACCGGTATGACAGGGGTTTAATTAAACATGACGCTCGCTAAAATGAAATGCATTTTTTCATGTACTATCTTCAAATATCTAGCTCAATGTCGTTTCTATACCGGTAACAAATATTCCGATCTGATGGAGCTATTGTTGTTGGATACAATAGATTGTAGACATATGTTCTGAGCCATCAATCCAAATTTTTTATGGTGAACTCGTCTTCTACCATTAGTCTATAAGACATCCAATCCTACCCTGCATCTTAAGTTGGCCTGTCGAAGATCAATAATCATCATCACACAATGACGTCACATATCATATGAAACATGTGACCACTGACCCTTTGATGACACCAATGACATTAAACAACATGATAGGCAACTCTGACGTCACTCCATAAGACTATAGGCGAAAGATTGTATTTCATGATACGCTCCAATGCACATATTTCTCGTCGCCTTTCGCGTCCGTTTTCCACTCGCTTTTGCTACTCGGCGTCTTTTTTACGTGTAGTACCTGCCTTTTTGCGCCTGTAACGAAACAAAATAATCTCTATATCTAAGAAGTTTTGCTCACTTGGAAAGCTGGAATGGCAGGCAAGCTGTAAAGAGCAATTCTGGACATCACAGACGTTTTTTTTTATCAGAGAAGATTACAAACGCGATAGCCGAAAGATTTGTTTGGAACATTTTGCAGATAATGACAAAATTCAAAGTTAGTAATTTTAATGTTTGCGCTTAATCATTGAAATTTCATTTGAAGAGGGTGTCATACAAAACTGTGCTGTGATACAATTCCATAACACAAAGTTTGCACCTATCGAACTTGCTTTTGTAGGTGAATTTATTAGACATTTTACATATTCAGTTAATCGTAGGTAACATTGCTGGTACATAATGCATCGTAGATAAGTTTGTTTAAATTCAGGAATTTAGCTCATAGCCCACTAATTAATATTATCTTCTATGCAGGAGGTTGCAAGGCTGAATTCAACTTGCAGCCTTACCGATCACCTGACGATGCTCATTTAGTTTGGCTCGAGCAAGTCTTCTTGAAATGCTTGTGTGGATGGAAACTACCTATATTTTTTGCCTTCCTCCGATTTTAGACAAATTTATGCTTAGGGATTTCGCATATAATTCTCATTGATTGTTGGATGTTTATAATTCCTATTGATTGTGAATTCTGATTATAACAAAGAGTTAAAAAAAATTTTACCTAATTTACTGGCACCTTTTTCTTGTCAATACTCCAAGCTGAGGTAATAAACAAGAAAATACATTTATGTCATCTAGAAGCAAAATATGCACACTAATTAATAGTTTGGCACATTGAGATGATACATCATGACAGAAAATACAAGTTAAAGATATGTATGACCATCACATGGTATTTAAAATAAAATAAATAGGGGCTGTGGAGTATGAAAAGTTCAAGACAAAGAAAAGAACAAATGTTCATAGCTCATGAACTCTCAATTTTGCCTCCATTGCTTTGTGAAGGCCAATATATTTCGAGTGGCTGAATTGGTTTACCTTTATGATAGCAACGATTTTGTATTTAATATAGCGAGATTATTTCAATTTAATTGAAGTGATATGATTTCCCAAAGCAATGCTTGAATCGTCTAGAATAGATCAGTGGTGTCAAACTCATGGGTTTTCGAGAGCCGCATTGCATTTTGGAAATTGTAAAAAGAGCCGCAAACAGTTTTTGATAATGTATACTTAAAAGATATTTTTAAGATAGTTTTAGTTTGTGACATATATTGTGATGCAACTAAACAGTTGGATTAATTTTTATTATTTTCTTCAATTTCAAATGCAATTACATATTAATATTTGCATTCCACTATTATCGCAACATTTGCAAGTTACTGTATTTATTATAAAAAATCATAAAAATCCATTGCTTTGTGAACGCCAATATATTTCGAGTGGCTGAATTGGTTTACCTTTATGATAGCAACGATTTTGTATTTAATATAGCGAGATTATTTCAATTTAATTGAAGTGATATGATTTCCCAAAGCAATGCTTGAATCGTCTAGAATAGATCAGTGGTGTCAAACTCATGGGTTTTCGAGAGCCGCATTGCATTTTGGAAATTGTAAAAAGAGCCGCAAACAGTTTTTGATAATGTATACTTAAAAGATATTTTTAAGATAGTTTTAGTTTGTGACATATATTGTGATGCAACTAAACAGTTGGATTAATTTTTATTATTTTCTTCAATTTCAAATGCAATTACATATTAATATTTGCATTCCACTATTATTGCAACATTTGCAAGTTACTGTATTTATTATAAAAAATCATAAAATTCTATGTACAACCATCAAAATCATTTTTGATAAAGCTTTGAATGAGGAAAGAATAATACATACACTAAAAATAACTTAATCTAAATATATGAACCTAAAATTAACAAAAATACTACAGTATAAACTCAATGTTTCAATAATTACATTTGTCCTGACGTTTGGCATCTTTTTTGTGTCACCAGCATACTAAGGCCAGGCTGAAATGATTTTATAGTACCAACTCTAACTAACGAGGCCACATGATCATGGGTTAATCTGTGCAAATGTTTATTTATTTCCGGTAATGCAAAAAAGTTACTTTTATCATTTCATGTATAGATCAGTAAAAAAACAAATGACAGATTTTTTCGACAAGACATTTCGCACCACATTGCGTGACATAGGATTGCTTGAATTATAATTGATATTGATTTTTAGTAACTAAGTCGTTGTATAATTATATTAATATACAAACACATGGAAATTTTCTGTTCGAAGTTGGTCTTCGAATTTTTCATATTGACTGCTGAGCTTATTCTGTTTTTTCATTGTATTGATGGAAATATGACAAATTAAACAATGTGCTTCAGAATTTTGTGAAAAGCAGAAATGTTGCAACTCCCATTTTCTTCGAAAATGCCACCTTCTTCATGTACTTTGCGTTTAATTTAATCACTCAAGTGTTTTATTCAAGTATTCTTTTGCTAGCTTGATGTGTATTCTTAATTAGGTCAAAATGTGGACAAAAAAAATTAATATTCCAAAACTACTTTCAGTAAATTGTTTTCTGTGTGAATATTCAATTTCACTTTAAAAGGTTTGAAAAATCTATTACATTAAGATAAAAAAAAAACTTCCAAAATACTATTACAATTATTGTTAAGCGTTTGAGGGCCGCATTGGAAGTTCTCTGGGGCCGCGAGTTTGAGATCCCTGGTCTAGATTGAAGTTGTCCAAAAAATATATGTTAGTATTTTATCATGAATGATGATTATACCCCTTTCGGAATTTCTTCTATAGTACTACCAAAAGTTGATGAACTAAATATAACACAGGTGCAGTGAGTTACCCGTAATCCTCATTTTCCAAAGCTGTTTTAAGTATGTCTGGCGTGTTTTGTGCCTTTTTATAAATAAGACCGCTTATGCAATATTACGCTTTGGAATTTTTAGGTATTTTCCTTAAGCCCTGCAGGATGTGGGGGCCATATACAACTCTACCGGAGGGTCAAATGTCTTTGCATGCCTCCATAAGTTGTTTTTCTATTGCAAACATTTATGGAGTACTCTAATTATATTTCTTGGAATCACACTGTCACTGATATGTCGCCAGACTTCTGATATCTCCCCTTCTGCTATAGTTGTCCTGTGAATAAATAATAGAAAATTGAGATTAGACGAATAGTTGGAAGTTTTGCTTTATATCGGCTTAATTTCTTGATTGATATACTTACTATTTCTGCTATTGCCTTTTGTGCTGCAGGAGTCTCACAATGCTTAGACAGGTTTGTCCACAACTTTTACTTCTGAAGAAAGAGAGGAGATTAATTAATTTTTGTTAGGAATAAATAAAGCAGTCTATATGATTTAGAATGGAAAAGCTAATAAATCCAATATCTCATGTTTTATGTAAAAAATATTTTACTGAGTTTGGTATATAAACCAACTAATAAAAGGGTTTAGTCAGAAAATTACAAGCATTCGTGGCTCCAAATACTTGAGAAATCAGACTATACAATATAGTCCGGTACGAGTGAAATGTTAGGTGAACTTGTTAACACTTTGATTCAATACGCAAATAAAAGTGAATGCGCAATAGTATGTTACAATGAGCAGCAATTAACAATGAGTATATATCCTCACTGATTAAAAAAATCTAACTGGAGGTGCATGAACTATTTGAAACCATAAGGGGTAAGTAAATATGTAATTTCGGCAAATGGGCAACTACGGTACGTACCGTACTGAATTAATACCTTCGTAGTATTTGACAAAGGCTGGCTTTCCCACATGTACTTAACAGTGCGATGCCCGGGTGTGATATACAACAATAGTATTTACCTTACCTTTTTTCGATTTCTTTTTACCTTAACTTTCCAAAATATCATTAAAATCGACAACAACTGTCAAAGCAGGCACGAACACCATTCGTGCTACGCCTTGAAAGCAGCACACATCCGCTCGTTTTCGTCTCGTCAAGTATGTGCATTGGAGCGTGCTATCGAATACGATCTTCGGACAAAAATGCCGGAGTTGCGCATCATGTTGTTTAATGTCATTGATGACACTTACTTATTTACGCTTAAACAAACCATCCTTGCGAGTTGCGACTACGATTGGGATTTCGGGACTGAATTTTAATTTTTAAGATCCCTGGGAAATAAATACATACAACAAAACAATGAACACACATTAGGTGGATAGTTTATTTTGAACACTGCATAATACCGTAGGAGTAGGCCTATACATTTACGATAATACATATAAATAAATTAGGATGGATAATTCTGGAGAGCGGGCGAAACCTTTAATGGCGTTTAAAACGAGAGAAATATCATGTGCCCGCCCACTAGCACACACAGAAAATTTACAGATCACACAAACCTAGTTAACGAGGTTTGGGCCAGAAATGACCAAACAAAAGATGCGCGAATGTATTGAACTTTAGGTAGGCTTACCATACGTCCCGGTTTAGCCGGGACAGTCCCGGTTTTGACGAGCTGTCCCGGCGTCCCGGCCGGTTGACTCAAATGTCCCGGTTTGTCAGCACGACTGTTGTGGGTAAAAAATTCATATTCATTATTATTACAATTTTTTTTAACGATGGCAGCCCATTTACCACTGTTTTGCGACACACTTCGCTAGTTCAGAGAGAGAGAAATTGCTCTATTGTTATGTCACAATCGGTATATGTTTTACTATCACACTGCTATTCATGGCCAAAGTTTTGACTGCACCTCTAAATTAATTTTTTTTTTCTTTAGCCTAAATTTGCGTTAACTTGTATTTATACACAGTTAGAATTTCTGATGTCCGCTGTCTGATAAGCGGATTCGCTGATTTTGCACGTTCAGCCAGAAATAAATGAGAGTCGGTGATTTTTAATTGCATTGCTCTGCTGTTCTCCTTTGAACCTAATGATGATTTACTTTAAACCAAAGCGACTATAAACCAAGTGAGGACAACCATTGGTACCGTTATAAGCGCTCGTGTGACGTCACACCAGCCATTTTGTGTCCAGAGTTCATAGTCATAGTCATAGTCAATTTTATTTTTTCCAACCAGCAAAAAAATAACATACAAAATCAAAAGATAAACAAAATTTAACACACATTTTTACTGGGGAAGGGAAGCCGCGGGGAACCAAATTTGGTTATCGAGCAGCGACACCCAAGATTCGTCATCTAATTTAATTTGGAAACTCGGAAGTTATGTTTGAAGAATAAAATGTACCGGTACAGGTTTGAAAATTCCATCCCATCGGATAACTCGTAGGGTATTCCCTGATTAATCGGGTAAGTAAAGGTCTGAAATGCTGATACGTGTTGTATATATTGTCTAGAAATAGCCTGAATGCGAACACTATAAACACTAATAAGTAGTTTATATATAACCATAGTTTAAATAGGCGCAAACATGCAAATGGCAATGAATTATAAATAGGCCATATTACAGGATGAAAAGGACGCGGGAAATCAGTGGTGGTTATCGAGCAGCGGCACCTATAAAATAACTCTGGACACTATATTATAAAGAAGAAAAAGTCAAATACAGTGTAAATAAATTGGAAAATAAAATGCATACAGTTCTATCGCTGTGTGATCCTAACTAAGTGATTTAAACCTGCGATCGTTAAACAGCTGATTAAAAAAAAACGATGCTCAATAATTCGGACCAAACTTTCGCAGCGGCAAAACGAATGAGCATTCTTCTGAAAATTTAATTATCCGCAGATGTTTCTCAGATAACTCGGCTCGGCGGTATGGTCAGCATATACGAAGTTAAGGTTAAAGTCATTCAACTTCACTCGATAAATCAACAACCCGATAACACCAAAATATTAAACAAAAAGATACCCATTTTATTATTAAATTATTATAAAATTCCTGGTGTAATTATCGCTACTTGCACAGAACCTATTTTAACAAACTGACGGAACTACAATACAAAAATATACTACAGAAACCTGCACTATTTTTGCGGTACATGTCATAATATTTTTATTTTTTTTTATTTTTTTATTTAATCGGATCAGAGTACGGATGTGAAATCGGATCGGTATTATATCAATACGTCATGTCCGAGTTGTAACGGTAATACGCTTCATAAACATATCGCTGCATATGCAGCAATCATACGTATGTCAGGGGGTTGCTTTCGTATGCTCTATGTTAAACATAGCATAATTGCCGCCCCCGAAGCTTCCGTTTCATCATTCCCGACGGGGCGGTAGATGGTATTGACTTATCTAAGCTACCACTTATGGGTAGCGGGTAGGCTTGCACGTAATTTACGGATTTACGAAATTACGGAATTATTTCGAGTTACGGAAGCGAAGTTACGAATTACGTAAAGTCGTAATTATTGGTCGAGCGCTTTCGCGATTAAAACGAGCTCTCTTCAGAGCAGTCAATTCCGTCGATTGTAAAAAATTAAAGTTTAAGTTAGAGGTTAGAGTTCCGGTATTCGCAGCCGTTTCTCTCTCTCTTGTTAGGCCGATGGGGAAGGCATAACGCGTCATTTACTAACCTATTATCAACTTATCTAGGATGGTTCCATTACATTTGAACCCACGTACATTTGAACCCATGACAATTGCACCTGATTGCTATTGCACCTATGGAATTTTTTTTTGTTTCACGGATAGTTAAACCCATACTAACCCTAACCCATGGGTTTTAGCACCCGCATATAGATTGAACCCGTGGATATACGCATGGGTTCAAATGTACGTGGGTTCAAATGTACGGTCACCATCTAGGATGGCCAATGTACATATTAACCGTAGATAAGGAATAGAATTGTGTTGAGACCGATGAACGTCAACACACCTGGTTTCAACTTCTTCGGGTGAAATGACTAAAGAATGTAAGAGATCAACTTATAAAACATGGTCTATTTGTAAATGCCGTGATAATTAATGTCGCGCTTATCAAACAGCAATATAAAGACGGAAGAGAAATTGCGTAATGAACCAACGCAACTTAGTCTTTTCGGCATCGGTAAAGCGATTGAGACGACAGAGAAACAACGATACGACGGGATTTCCTGTGTCTATTCTGCGCGAGATCCATTTTCTATTACAAAATCTTGATGTTCTGTTACCGATTTTATCGTTATATATCTGTCCGGACTTGGCATTGCTCAATATGTTTTTCACAATGCCTCGCAATATGTCGGCCAAATATGATTACCTGTCTTTACCAAATGCGGCAACTTATTTTGATTTATCGTCGACTCGAATACCACCGGCACTCGACCAAACTTGTGTCAATCTTGGCAAATAGGATTGTCGACTAGAAAAATAAGTTAATATTTTCATGAGTGCAAAATAAATGTCACAAAATGCATTGTTTTGCGATATAACTTTGTATTTTCGGAGAAGGCATGTCATATAAGTACGGTATTTTAAATAATTCGCAAATAATTAATATTTGATCTAAATTTATCGCAAATAATGTTATAACTTTTAGGCCGCGAAATGATTTAATGTAAAATGAAGCATGGAATTCGGAATATCGTCAATAAGTCTGCATCAATAATTATTATAAAATGCTAACTAAGTAGTAAAGTCGGATATTGTAAAAAACGGTGAAATAACAAGTCTTCGTCGCGAGGCAAGCGAAAGTATATAATCAAACGAGAGAATACGCTTGTAGTTGATTAATAAATTAGCAACCCAGAATTTTTATTTAATACGAAAGTCGTATTAATACGTTAATACGATTTAAAAAAAGTGAACTATCGTTTCTTAAATATATTACCAGTGTTCGCATAAAATTTGGTGATAAAGTGGATAAAAAAATCAAAGCTAATACAAAAGATAAAAATCAGAATAAAATTATTTTGAATTCACTCCTTGATATTTGTCTTTAACATCTGTCGCCGGCGTGTAGTACTGCCGGGAATATGAAAACCAAACTTTGATGTCCCATTCGGAATAGAAGTGGATTAAATTTGTTGTTATGATAGGTTTAAATGTGTGAAAAAAATATCGCAATTACGGGGTCATTACGTAATCGATTTGGCCGTAATTACGGAATTGATTTTTGTCAATTACGTGCAAGCCTAGTAGCGGGGTATGTCCTTGGGCTAGTGTTACGTATATTAGCCTCGTTCATATCCGTTTTGGATTATCTTCCAGTTTGGAACTATTCCTAAAAACGAGTATCTCCGTATTTATTTTCTATAGTGCTCAGAAATTCTTTGTACATTTTGATTGTGGCTGTTGTTATGCCAATATCAAAAGGGCCAATATATCGGTTTTCGATATCTAATTTTATTTTCAGTTTTATTGTTTCCCGTTTCATAATAGCGAAGAGTTTGTTTGTCGCTATAAGTTGTGGTCCCGAGTGGCTATTATAGTAAATATTTTTGTAGTTTTTATCTTTTGCTGGCTGATTGCGTTCAAACAAGTTTGTAAATATTGGATGTGCTCGGTTATTTTTGAGCAGTGGAGGAAAATATGTTCAGTAGAGTCCGAATTCGCTTTATAAAATTTACAATTTAGGATCCTAATTTTTCCGAATTGATCATGGCGGAGTGAGGTGCCTTTGCGACGGTTTCCGAAAAAGTATCCATTTTGGACTATTCTGTAGCTACAGACTCTTTCTGCATTGGAGATGTAGTTTTTAAGGTAGCGCTGTTTTAAATTTACTTCTTCCCAATTTATTTCCGTTTTTGTTAGGTCTTGCTTTTTAAGAATCTGATATATATCCCTGAGCTTCATAGTTTTCCAATCATTCAATGTTTGATCAATTTGTTTAAATAGGATTAGCCTACAAGCGTTTTCCAGTGCCATGGTATGACAAGGCTGTGCGGCATAGAATTTGTATATGCTTCCGGATTTATTATGCGTATCTGTGATCCGATAGAGTAGAGAGCCTCGAAATGCCAGAACTGGCTAGGTGTCTCCATTTTCACAAGTTCCCGCATTTTTTCCACTTGGCATGCGTTGATTCTTGCTTTGACGTCTATGGTGTTAAAACCCCCGACCTTTTTTCCTTTTTGTAGAGTTGTCCTAGCGATTGCTTCAATTTTTTCTGGGTGCCAAAAGAACTTATAGATTAGAGATTAGACGCTGTATTTGTTGTATTTTACTTGGTGGGACTTCAATAACGCGCGCATGGAAAATTATTAATGATACTAGCAGGGCATTTATTACGTTGAGTTTGCCATACCACGTGAGATGTCGTGATTTGACAAAATTCAGGGTTTTGATGAGTTTGATGATGCTATCATTCCAGGTTTTCCGTACTTGGTCTATTCCGAAGTAAACGCCTAGGATTTTTACGGTGTCCTTCATATATATTCTGTATGGTGAATTGATAAGTTTTTGTCTCGCGTCCCTAGTTATACAGAAAATTTCGGTTTTATTCATGTTAATGTTTTGTCCCGTGGCCAATTCAAAATGTTTTAGTTCCTCGAAAATAGCGGGAATTGAAGATGGTTTCTGCACTGCAAAGGTAATGTCGTCCGCGTATTGATCTAGTTTGTGTTCATACATTCCTAATCTGATACCGCATATATGTTGGTTATGTTTAATCGCTCTGGCAAGCGGTTCCGAGTTTATGGTGTACACTGTACAGGATCATGCTGAGCGGGCACCCTTGCCTTATTGCTCTGTGGATTTGGATTTCCTTACTAGGTTTCCCATTTACGTCTACTATACTTTTGATATTTGAATAGATATTTTTGATTAGTTTGAGGGTTCTTTTTCCAAGCTCTACTTTTTCCAATACTTTGATGAGAAACCGAAGGTTTACTCGGTCAAAGGCCTTGAGGTTATCTATCATGATTAAGGTTCCAGGAATATTTTTTTTGGTACAGTACGAGGTGTGGCTAAAAAGAAACGAGACTGACGTCACAGATTGCGCAACACGATTAACCATTGGTAATCAACACTTTTACAGTGTGGTGTAATATGTGTTCTTTGTTCAACAGCTTTTTTGACACAATATCGCAATTATTTTTGCTCTTTAGGAGCCATAGGTGAATGTGATTAATTGCTTGTTGAAAAAAAAATTGCCGTGCGAGATCTGATTGAGTTTTTTGGCGATAGGGGGTTCAATTGCAGAATGACGATTGAGCAATGAATTAACATTAAATTTTGTGTCAAACTTGGAAAAATGCATGTCAACTGGGCAACATTTAATCGTTGAGCTTTCTGCTCCTCAGTCAACAGCCTTGGCACCATTTTGGCACTCACCTTTCACAAGCCAAAAGTGTCAACCAAACTGGTGCGAACCGTTTTTTTTTGTCTTTTCCAACTTCGCAATGACGCGAATTGTTGAGCGACGGTCGCTGCGAATCAACTGCCTTTCACAACTGAACTCACAACTGATACCTTTTCGATGTTGGTATCAGTTGTGGAAGTGCAAGGCCTTCCTGACTTCGAATCATCCTCCACATCCTCCCTGCATCCCACAAATCGCTTGTGCCATTCAAAAACTCTTGTTCTGGACATGGAAGAATCTCCATAAACATCACACAATTTCTTCAAAGTCGCAGTCGCCGTTTTTCCAAGTTTGACACAAAATTTAATGTTAATTCATTGCTCAATCGTCATTCTGCAATTGAACCCCCTATCGCCAAAAAACTCAATCAGATCTCGCACGGCAATTTTTTTTTCAACAAGCAATTAATCACATTCACCTATGGCTCCTAAAGAGCAAAAATAATTGCGATATTGTGTCAAAAAAGCTGTTGAACAAAGAACACATATTACACCACACTGTAAAAGTGTTGATTACCAATGGTTAATCGTGTTGCGCAATCTGTGACGTCAGTCTCGTTTCTTTTTAGCCACACCTCGTATCTCACTATAGAGTTTATGTTAAAATGTACATCTGTCATATTTCTGTTAGGTAGTGTACTTTTTTGGGAGGGGCTAATTATTCTACTAATGACTAGTTCGAGTCTTTTTGTTAAAATTTTTGTTACTGTTATTTTTGTTTCATTTCATGTCATGATATTAAAATATGCGTATCGCAAATTTTCAACTAGGTGTACATTGCCAAAATAATATCCAAAAAATATACTACATGCATGGAATGAAGGATAACAGCGTATATCAAGTTTACAAGAACATATACTAATCTGTAGTGTATAAAGTATTATATTATCTATTTGACTTGAGCTCTTGCCGCAGGTCTACTAGTATACCGTTTTCAATAATTTTATTTGTCTCCTCTTTTGCGTGAATATTTAACCTTAAATTGAGAAAACGTTTCAAAATTTTAAAAGCGATATTGTTGCAAGATGGGAAATTATATTTCAAGCAACTTTATCTGTCAGAAAAGTAACAGGCGAACATATATTATGAAAGGCATTAATATTTGCGCGAAGTATAGTTTACACTTCGCGCAAAAATACGATTGCTTTTTTGGATGGGTGGCATAAATATTGGGTAAAACTATCAATTTTCAAATATTTATCAGGTGTGTAAGACCTGAAAAGAGTTAGTAACGATTGTGGGCATTCATCGGGATTCCATAGAAACAATTTAAACCCCGTGTCTTTATAGGGTTCCGCCGGAAGCATCAAGGCTAATTTTTCAATGTTGGATATCGATAAAATTACAATTAAGTTTTATCAACGAGAACGTAGAAGACATGATGGCGTCGCTAGATCACCTAGTAAATATTTTACATTTTTCGACGCAAAAGAATCAAAATATCCTGCCAATAATAAGTTGATAAGAGATGCAACACCAGTCGCGGCGGCTGGTTTTTAAATTTTGTACCTTATAATGTACATGCTTCGATGAAATTCATTATGCCGCACAATGTGCTAGCCATGAGATCGTTTACATTCTATAATTTTTGGAGCAACTGTTGCAACAGCTCGTTAAATTAAGAAACATTTTTCGGAGAAAATTCATTTCATCAGCTTCTGGAATGATTAATGTAAAACGCAGGCTTTAAACTTTCGGCATGGTGTGAACAGGTATCATAATACCAGTTCAAATAGTACCTGATTTAAACGTATGCATTAGGTTAATGACGTTTCACACTTGCGAAGGAAAGCGATATGTGTTTTTCATACGGAACGTTGCGACGTAATTGCGTAACTAAGTAATTAGGGAACGTTGTTGTTTAACTCAAGTTGGTGCAGTGGACATTTAAAGAATTGGAGAATATTGAATGAAATAACTTATACAATTTTACTGGTGCACGACAAATTATATCTAATATCGAAAGCTATTCTTAACCTATGCAAATGTGTCGATGTCATATTAGGTTAAAACGAGCAAATCGAAGTTTTTGTTATTTAACTCAAAAGTGCTTCAAAAAAATTACACGCTTTTCAATTTTGCCGATTTTTGTATGATAATCGCGACATTTTATTTCCATCTCATAATTATTCTCCTAGATTGTCTTTCAAACAATATAAAACTTTTTTGCGTATCATATAAGGTTCGTGAGATATGAGGTTTCAAAGTTGTATAGCTCACACGGGATGATAAGATAACTATCGCAACTTTCACGAAACCGCACGATACCAGTATGATTCCACGAGGCAATTAGCATATAAAAAATAATGGAATTAGCCGAATAAAATGCAAAACAGTAAAAAATCTTCAAACAAATTGACGAACGAGACCTTCTGACGAACGAGACCTTCTGACGAAGCTAAAACAAACCGACGCTGCCTCTTTCCCCCGATTCGCTGGACACAAAATGACGTCCGATATGCATCATTGCACTCGGTGTCCCCACTTGTTTTATAGTCACTTTGCTTTAAACCAGTTTCGTATCGGTAACCTTCGATGCATCAAACAGAAAAAATTTAAAGCTTATTCCAGTTGTGGTTCGTTATTTTTTACCTGATGTTGGTGTGAAGATAAAACTATTAGAATTCAAATCTCTACCCAGGGAAACCGCCAAAACTTTTACTGAATACTTGCTCTCTGTTCTCGGAAAAGTTGTTGGATTCTGTGCGGATAACTGCAACACCAACTTTGGAGGCGTAAAAAGACGAAAAACAAATAATGCTTTTTTTTAAACTAAAAGAAATATAACCGGTATAGATTGTGCGACTCATGTAGTTCAACACTGCACTGCGACGCCCTTTCCAACATGCCGTAGATACTTTGCCTGTTTGTGTTGTTGTCAGAATGTATGATTATTTTTACATTCACACTGTCCGAGTAACAGAGCAGAAACCATTTTGCGATTTTGTTGATATTGAATATCAACGGCTATTACAGCATGGCAACACTCGGTTTCTCCCTTTATTACCTGCTTTGCAAAGGATTACGGAAATGTTTGAAAGCTTGATAAGTTATTCAAATTCTCAAGAAGGATGTCCTACCGTAGTAGTATATATTTACGGTCCTACTCTTATGCTTAAATGTTCCAACGTACGAACTTCACTTGAAATTTGTCCTTTGCCAGCTCACCTACTTCAGCAAAATTATTTTAATTTTGGAAAAAGATAATAGTAATGCCGTAGATTAGGAGTCGGCAACCTACGGCCCCCGGGCCGGATCCGGCCCGCAGAGTATTATAAGCCGGCTCGTGACGCTTCACTGAATCATAGTAACAAAACAGCCGTTTTGACGATTATATTTTTTAAACTAAATTATATTATAACCTTACAAGTATATAATTCACAATTACTCGTTTAATGTGCCTATAATTTAATTATAATTAGACAAATATATTCTATATTCTATTCGAGAGATGTATTACTGCTTGATTTTTATTATAAAAAGTATCATCCGTTCGGTTTCAGCTTTCTAAAAATATGTGCGGCCCGCCAATGACTCGCAACCCTTAATTTTGGCCCGCGATCGACAAAAGGTTGCCGATCCCTGCCGTAGATGTCAGAGGTGAAGCTAAATTTGAAGGAAAAAGGGTAAAGTCTGTTAATTCCGACGCAATCACTTGTACTTCTGAAATCCTTGGAACGCTCTGGCGAAATCGACGTAACTCTATAATGTTTGCGATTTTTACGAGAAATGTCTATCGTAGCTGCATGATGAAGCCTACAATGCTGTCAGGCCAAACATATGGAGAAATTTGAAGGGTGAAATAAACTGGACTGAAGTGATTGGTCTTCAAAATTGATAAATGATATATATGTTTGGTTGGCTAGTCAGATTTTGAATAGCGATGCACTTTTCGACAAATACCGATGAAGAGATATTTATTTAAATGAGCATGGTTCAAATGCAATTTGGCTTACTTTGCCGGTTGAAATTAAGTGGACAGAGATGTTTAACGTTTTTTCTAACAGAAATATTAGCATTTCGAATTTGCAGAAACTCGTAGATTTTGTTTGCCGGAACATCGGCATCTGTTCTATATATATATACCTGATAATAGTGAAATAATTCAATTACAGTTTAAGAATTAGAGTAAATGCAAAGGCCAAATAAAGTCATCAACACAAAGTCCATCGGAAACTGTTTACAAGCAAGCATGTGAGAAAGCTTCAATTTCTGTTTTATAGTGATAAACAGTTTTAGCTAGGAGTACTTACCTGGGATGTAAGCATATGCTTTTCAACGTAGCCTATTGGCTCCACTTTATACCGTGGCCATTATTTTCCACCATATTTATTTCGACGACTAAGGCAGCAAAAATTGCATTTTGGTTTAGTGAAAATGAGATTTTTTTAAATTTCTGAACAGCATCATGTCATACTTCTCGTAGTTTCTGGTTAAAATCAAGCAAGATATACAAGTTTGTCCATCGCCGTCGTTCTCTGTGTGATGCGCTCAGTGATTTCCCTACACCCCTCTATAAAGGGTGAACCCCCCCTCCCTGAAAACACTCCCCGAATTTTGAGGTGCGATTCCACACTGTAATTTCCAACTCAAGTATACTTGTATTTAAATATATAGAATATGGCATAGGTATCAGTGTAGATCAGCAGTTCCCAAACTGCGGGTCAATTACGGCACGCGTAACGACTTAAAATGGACCGCCGAACTTAAGTGAAATAATTAAACGGTTGAACTTTAACTGCAAATAAATACTAATACGTTTTGACATTTTTTGTGTTTAACTTTTTGCGATTTAGATGCCGCCAATTGTTACACCATTATCACAGTTTAAGCACGAGTATTTCGATTCAATTACACCGGTATCTTTTGTATACGTACCAGCATTAGTATTACATACGACAGTATTTTAAGTATCAGCCGTATATTAGGAAAGCTCAAAGATGTCACAAAACGAAAAATAGACACTGAAAACAGATGTATTTTAGATGGATGGCAGCGTTCTTATTTCTTTATTGAATAGAATCAAACTTCAGCGATTTGTCTTTCAGGCCAACGAAATATTCCAGTTCTGAAGGAATACAACATTAACCGTCATTATAAGACGAAGCATTCTTCAGTTTATGATCAGTTGACGCGCGTATATCAAAATTTAATTCATTGCTAAATTCATACAAAGGTCAAACAAACATGTTCAAAGAAATATCAAATGAAAGTGAATCTACGTTTTTGGCCAGTTATATTGTAGCCCGCAACATCGAAAAGAATCGCCCGTTTGTTAAAGGGGAATTTTTCCGCGAATATATGCTGCAAGTTTTGGAAAACATTTCTCCTGATGTGAAAAGTAACTTTTCCTATGAACCTAACAAATCAAAATTTCGATTTAGACTGACAGACAATCTTTTGAATGCGTTATTCGTTTTTTTTTTATATGTAAACTTGGGATGTTTTTTATGTAACAAAACAAGCCACAAGAAGCCATTTATACGGAGCCGCATGCTAGTTCAGCAAGTAACTTCATTAGTCACTATCGGTTGCAAATTTATTGTTAAAACCGTGCTTGTTATTTATTCCTCGGGTATTCTATCACCTAACTATGTAATTATTAATTTTATTACATAAGAAACTCCGATGCTAGGTGTATCTAAAATCGATCTTGCAGTTTATTTTAGTTCCTATGTTTCAAAATTTTCTCCGGGCGCTTGAGCGCGCCCTGAACCCCAGTCGTGCCGTCGTGCCCTTTTCGCCGCTCCCCTTTTTTGGCCCGCGAATATTCTTTTGCTTCAATTTTTGGTCCGCGATCAATCAACTTTCGGAACTCCCTGGTGTAGATCGTTTGCCAAATACATAACCAATTTTTATGATTTACAAAATATTTACGACCCCCTCGGGGACTGTCTATATTAGCCAAGTGAATATACCTTCTGCCTATTGGTTTCAGTCCATTTACACAACTTGATATAAAGTAGGCAAACAAAATTAGTTACCTTCATATCGGTACACATAGCCTACTTCTGGAGCGCCAAAAATTCAACATTTGGATAATTGCAGGTAATTCTCTTCCAAAATGCCAGAAATTTGTGGGAATTGCAAAAGTTAGACTAAAATAAATAATATAAACGACAGAATTGCTTGGGTGACCTAATTCGATAAAATAATATGATGATTCAAATTGCTAAACCTAAAAAGTGTTAATCATAAATGTGTTAAGTTAATATTTTTAAAAGGTATATATGACAAAGGTGGTCTTGAGTTATTTCTATAAAAATATTTTTATCTTTTTGTGCTCTATCTGTGTGCGTGAATGTTGGGTTATGGAATGTGCGATTGAAGGTTTCCCAATTTATAATGTTATATCGTGCTAGTTTGATAGTTTTTTTGCATGATTCGTGAGTAAATGATGGCTGTCGCATCTTATTAGTCGCGAACAGGCTTGTCGTCGAATCTCGCAGGTCCAGTCGGATTTTCTTTTTTAGACGAGTATGAAAATCTTATCCAAACTCATTGTCATTGCAAACAATCAGAGTGACCAACATAAAATTGATTGATTGATTGAAACCCCAAATGTGTAGGTTCAACTGCCCCTTTGGTATGTTTTGCCAATGACATTAAACAATTGATGTCAATGTGTTTTTTTTATTGATTTTCATAAAATAAAACAATATTGCAATAAAATTGCAATAAACAGTATCAATCAAGAAATAATACAACACAGTGATACATAACAAAGTCATGCCAAATCATTCCCTCCAGTCCATACCGAAGAAACGTTATGCGTATTGCTTTATATTGGATCTCCGCTCTATAGGAGACCCTTATTATCAGTCGTTCTGTCTGTCTGTCTGTCTGTCTGTCTGTCTGTCTGTCTGTCTGTGTATCTGTCTGTCTGTCTGTCTGTCTGTCTGTTTAGATGTAGCGTCTTAATGGCTGGACCAATCTGGATGAAATTTTTCACATGGGTTATCCTGTCACCCTAGTAATGTGCGTTTTATAGAAAGTCTAGATAAATGTTTCGTTCCCATGGTAACAACGAAAAACGCTCCGATCGTTATGAAATTTCTATTTTTTTCACAGTTTATCGCCGTTTTCTCGCCAACCAAGTCGAAAATTAAAATTCCAAGAGCGCTTCCTTCCGCATGGCAAAGTACTCTTTCCAATAAGTCGTCTTTGGTCTCGATACTTCATAAACTGGAGAAGCCTTAGGGATTTCAGTGAACATAATTTCCCCATTTAGTCACAGTATATCAGTCACGTGAGTATGTCAACGGAACGCGCAGCGTTCAAAATGAACTCAACGGAACTGGTGAGCCGGTGCAGGTGTTCTTGATATACGGAATTATTATTTGCTTGAGATTTGATGTACTTCTCGCTGTTAGTGGGTGGTTCACCTAAACGCTGGCTACAGTTTCTTTAACTATTTAAGTCTATAAATTAGGATTGCTATATCCGAATCCAACTGGTAAGCAGACATCGTTGTATAAATATGATAAATAAATAATTCTATTAAACCGTAAAGTACCGGGAAAATGTTGAGTCTTGCATGTATATATGTTCCTTCAGCTTAAGTTGTAATCATAATGCCTAGGGGATTTCAGTGAACATCATTTTCTCATTCAGTCACAGTATATCAGTCACGTGAGTATGTCAACGGAACGCGCAGCGTCCGAAATGAACTCAACGGAACTGGTGAGCCTGTGCAGGTGTTCTTGATATACGGAATTATTATTTTCTTGAGATGCAATACGAGCTGCAGACGCTGATACTTGTTGTGTTGCTAAAATAGCGTACTGGCTGTCGTACCCTTTTTTACGAAGGTGGTCGGCAAGTGCTTCTACGGAATCTTTTATGAATTCTGCATCACGTTTACAATCTTTGAAATACGCCGTCATTGCCCCGCAACAAATAATCGTCAGCTAGTGCAAAACCTACTCGCCTCTCGCCTATTTCTTGCGAGGAAATTTTTATGAATTCACTTCCAAGCGCACAAATTAAAGAGATTTAAATCTGAACGAGTGCTGAAGTGCTACAGAGACTAAAATGAATTGGATCCTCGCGATATACTGTATGCCGCGGGCCTGGGTGTCAGCGGAGATCCTGGACGCCTACCGGCTTGTTTATTATTATTATCAATGTATTTATGTTTTTTTCTGGTTGACAAATAATAAATCTCTCTCTCTCATTCTATGCATGCCGTCCATTTGGATTTTTATAAATAAAAATCATTGCAGTATACAATATTAATAAATACTATTTCATCCTATCTATAATTCAATAACAATGTCATCCCAGACGACCCTATACATATGAATAAAAAATAAATTATTAGTTAATACAATAGTTATAATAATATAATTACAATTATCTCAAACTTTTGGTGTTACGGAGCCGTTGAAGTAGTTGATTATTATTCACGGAGCCCACAATAAATTAAAAAAAAAAAAAAAACATTGTTACTTGACGATTAATGTTTATGGGTAAGTTGAAATTACTTTATATACCCAATTCAAAAGCTAAACCTTTTATAATATATATATGATAAATAAAAGCCATAAATGATGCTAAATTTAATATATATATATATATATATATATATATATTGAGATGTGCTGGCTTGTCTAGTAGGCAAAATAAGCACGTGCTTAGGGAGCAAAGGAAAATGGGGCACCACAGAAATTTTGGACCTCTGAAGTATGCGCACCAAGATGGCGCACAATCTGAACTCAGGTTGTGTACCAGGCTAGGGTTCAAGTTATGCGACATCTTGGTGCGCATACTTCAGGAGGTCCAAAATTTTATTATACAAACCCCAATGCATGCACTTATAATACAATGGAAGATTAATTGACCATAGCCTTCACATTGATTAGCTGAAATTTCATCTGAATCACGGGAAATATGACGCGTGGCCACGACGTAGTATCAGAATGAATAGAAAGGTGCGCATAGCACGCGCAATTTACTACATTTCATCTTTAGTGCCTGGGGTAACATGTTTCACATGTCGTGGGGCTCTTTAGACAAAATTTACGTTTTTTTTTTCATTTTTTAGTGTGTATGATATCGTTTCAATCTATAAAAGGGCTAACGCATCGCCAATTTTGATCTGAGATGTTTTATAAATTAAGAAAAGTTAACCAAGATACGAGGGGCTAGTTAGCACAAGAGACAAAAAGATTAAATTAGTATTCCTCCACTGACAGTCAGAAATTTGATTTGCACATTCACTAGTTTGAATTATCTTAGCATTTTCCTTAAAAACTAAACTAAAATGAACAACAGTATTAAAACGGGATATTCACGCATTCAACAGTTAAAGCAGCGCACACGATAGTCCCAGATGAACGCTTTCGATTGAGGTATGAATACACATGCTTCGAATCAATGTAATTTGGGAGCTCCCGAATTATGTGCACCAAGATGGCGCACAACCTTAACATAGTATGTGTACCAGGTTGGGGTTCAGGTTGTGCGCCATCAGTTCTGTAGGCGATTAGACTCGTCATAGGCTGTCAAGTGTGACGTCGTTAATTAAGTAAGATTTTAATCCACCCTATCCTCGACAGTAGCGATAGCTCAGGGGAAGCGTTGGGACATGATCAAACATTAGGATCGTGGTTCGAACCCCACATGGTGGAGTGAGTTGTAGGGGTGGACCATCAGACAAGGCACACAGTCGAGGGGAAAAGAGGCAGGCGAGAGCAGCAGCCAAGGAGAGCAGAGATGAAAAGGAAATAAATAGGAGCCAGCATGGGAGTCAGCGAAAATCGATCGGCGGGATGGCCAAGCGATAAGGGTTAAAGGTGGAGTAAAAATGGAGACAAGAGAGAGTCATCCAGGCGTAAGATATCAAGACCAGAGCAGTTGAGGGAGTAAAGGGTCAGGCAAGAGCAGCAGCCAAGGAGAGCAGAGATGAAAAGGAAAATAAATGGGAGCCAGCATGGGAGTGAGCGAAAATCGATCAGCGGGATGGGCTAAGAGATCAGCAGGGTGGAGTTGAAGCGATCAGCAGGGTGGGGTTGAAAATGGAGACGAGAGAGAGTAAGTCATCGAAGCGACAAGATATCAAGGCGAGATCAGCAGGGTGGAGTTAAAAATGGAGACGAGAGAGAGTGAAGTGAGGCCGAAAGATATCAAGGAGAGCAGAGATGAAAAGAAAAATAAGTAGGGGCCCAGTGAGCAAAAATCGATCAGCGGGGTGGAGTTAAAAATGAAGACAAGGGCGAGCCAGCATGGGAGTGAGCGAAAATCGATCAGCGGGGTGGAGTTGAAGCGATCAGCAGGGTGGGGTTGAAAATGGAGACGAGAGAGAGTGAAGTCATCGAAGCGACAAGATATCAAGGCGAGATCAGCAGGGTGGAGTTAAAAATGGAGACGAGAGAGAGTGAAGTGAGGCCGAAAGATATCAAGGAGAGCAGAGATGAAAAATAAATAAGAGCCCGGTGAGCGAAAATCGATCAGCGGGGTGGCCAAGCGATTAGGGTGGAGTAAAAATGAAGACACCAGGGTGGAGTTAAAAATGGAGACGAGAGAGAGTGAAGTTGAGGCCGAAAGATATCAAGGAGAGCAGAGATGAAAAGAAAAATAAATAAGAGCCCGGTGAGCGAAAATCGATCAGCGGGGTGGCCAAGCGATTAGGGTGGAGTAAAAATGAAGACAAGGGCGAGCAAAAAAGTTCAGAGGGAGCAGCCAAGGAGGGCCAAGCGATTTAGGGTGGAGTTAAAAATGAAGACAAGGAAGGGCGAGCAAAAGTTCAGAGGGAGCAGCCAAGGAGAGCAGAGATGAAAAGGAAATAAATAGCGTGTGAGTGAGCAAAAATCGAAAAAGGCGAAGAGTGAAAATCCCACCCAAGACACATCCATTCAGGTTAGCGACCCGATAAAAAGCGAAAAGAAAATCCCCACCCAGGACACGTATTCAAAAATTCCATGCTTCATTTTACATTAAATCATTTCGCGGCCTAAAAGTTATAACATTATTTGCGATAAATTTAATCAAATATTAATTATTTGCGAATTATTTAAAATACCTCTCCGAAAATACAAAGTTATATCGCAAAACAATGCATTTTGTGACATTTATTTTGCACTCATGAAAATATTAACTTATTTTTCTAACTCTAGTCGACAATCCTATTTGCCAAGATTGACACAAGTTTGGTCGAGTGCCGGTGGTATTCGAGTCGACGATAAATCAAAATAAGTTGCCGCATTTGGTAAAGACAGGTAATCATATTTGGCCGACATATTGCGAGGCATTGTGAAAAACATATTGAGCAATGCCAAGTCCGGACAGATATATAACGATAAAATCGGTAACAGAACATCAAGATTTTGTAATAGAAAATGGATCTCGCGCAGAATAAACACAGGAAATCCCGTCGTATTGTTGTTTCTCTGTCGTCTCAATCGCTTTACCGATGCCGAAAAGACTAAGTTGCGTTGGTTCATTACGCAATTTCTCTTCCGTCTTTATATTGCTGTTTGATAAGCGCGACATTAATTATCACGGCATTTACAAATAGACCATGTTTTATAAGTTGATCTCTTACATTCTTTAGTCATTTCACCCGAAGAAGTTGAAACCAGGTGTGTTGACGTTCATCGGTCTCAACACAATTCTATTCCTTATTTACGGTTAATATGTACATTGGCCATCCTAGATGGTGACCGTACATTTGAACCCACGTACATTTGAACCCATGCGTATATCCACGGGTTCAATCTATATGCGGGTGCTAAAACCCATGGGTTAGGGTTAGTATGGGTTTAACTATCCGTGAAACAAAAAAAAATTCCATAGGTGCAATAGCAATCAGGTGCAATTGTCATGGGTTCAAATGTACGTGGGTTCAAATGTAATGGAACCATCCTAGATAAGTTGATAATAGGTTAGTAAATGACGCGTTATGCCTTCCCCATCGGCCTAACAAGAGAGAGAGAAACGGCTGCGAATACCGGAACTCTAACTTCTTTAACTTAAACTTTAATTTTTTACAATCGACGGAATTGACTGCTCTGAAGAGAGCTCGTTTTAATCGCGAAAGCGCTCGACCAATAATTACGACTTTACGTAATTCGTAACTTCGCTTCCGTAACTCGAAATAATTCCGTAATTTCGTAAATCCGTAAATTACGTGCAAGCCTAGTATATATATATACCTGATAATAGTGAAATAATTCAATTACAGTTTAAGAATTAGAGTAAATGCAAAGGCCAAATAAAGTCATCAACACAAAGTCCATCGGAAACTGTTTACAAGCAAGCATGTGAGAAAGCTTCAATTTCTGTTTTATAGTGATAAACAGTTTTAGCTAGGAGTACTTACCTGGGATGTAAGCATATGCTTTTCAACGTAGCCTATTGGCTCCACTTTATACCGTGGCCATTATTTTCCACCATATTTATTTCGACGACTAAGGCAGCAAAAATTGCATTTTGGTTTAGTGAAAATGAGATTTTTTTAAATTTCTGAACAGCATCATGTCATACTTCTCGTAGTTTCTGGTTAAAATCAAGCAAGATATACAAGTTTGTCCATCGCCGTCGTTCTCTGTGTGATGCGCTCAGTGATTTCCCTACACCCCTCTATAAAGGGTGAACCCCCCCTCCCTAAAAACACTCCCCGAATTTTGAGGTGCGATTCCACACTGTAATTTCCAACTCAAGTATACTTGTATTTAAATATATAGAATATGGCATAGGTATCAGTGTAGATCAGCAGTTCCCAAACTGCGGGTCAATTACGGCACGCGTAACGACTTAAAATGGACCGCCGAACTTAAGTGAAATAATTAAACGGTTGAACTTTAACTGCAAATAAATACTAATACGTTTTGACATTTTTTGTGTTTAACTTTTTGCGATTTAGATGCCGCCAATTGTTACACCATTATCACAGTTTAAGCACGAGTATTTCGATTCAATTACACCGGTATCTTTTGTATACGTACCAGCATTAGTATTACATACGACAGTATTTTAAGTATCAGCCGTATATTAGGAAAGCTCAAAGATGTCACAAAACGAAAAATAGACACTGAAAACAGATGTATTTTAGATGGATGGCAGCGTTCTTATTTCTTTATTGAATAGAATCAAACTTCAGCGATTTGTCTTTCAGGCCAACGAAATATTCCAGTTCTGAAGGAATACAACATTAACCGTCATTATAAGACGAAGCATTCTTCAGTTTATGATCAGTTGACGCGCGTATATCAAAATTTAATTCATTGCTAAATTCATACAAAGGTCAAACAAACATGTTCAAAGAAATATCAAATGAAAGTGAATCTACGTTTTTGGCCAGTTATATTGTAGCCCGCAACATCGAAAAGAATCGCCCGTTTGTTAAAGGGGAATTTTTCCGCGAATATATGCTGCAAGTTTTGGAAAACATTTCTCCTGATGTGAAAAGTAACTTTTCCTATGAACCTAACAAATCAAAATTTCGATTTAGACTGACAGACAATCTTTTGAATGCGTTATTCGTTTTTTTTTTTATATGTAAACTTGGGATGTTTTTTATGTAACAAAACAAGCCACAAGAAGCCATTTATACGGAGCCGCATGCTAGTTCAGCAAGTAACTTCATTAGTCACTATCGGTTGCAAATTTATTGTTAAAACCGTGCTTGTTATTTATTCCTCGGGTATTCTATCACCTAACTATGTAATTATTAATTTTATTACATAAGAAACTCCGATGCTAGGTGTATCTAAAATCGATCTTGCAGTTTATTTTAGTTCCTATGTTTCAAAATTTTCTCCGGGCGCTTGAGCGCGCCCTGAACCCCAGTCGTGCCGTCGTGCCCTTTTTGCCGCTCCCCATTTTTGGCCCGCGAATATTCTTTTGCTTCAATTTTTGGTCCGCGATCAATCAACTTTCGGAACTCCCTGGTGTAGATCGTTTGCCAAATACATAACCAATTTTTATGAGTTACAAAATATTTACGACCCCCTCGGGGACTGTCTATATTAGCCAAGTGAATATACCTTCTGCCTATTGGTTTCAGTCCATTTACACAACTTGATGTAAAGTAGGCAAACAAAATTAGTTACCTTCATATCGGTACACATAGCCTACTTCTGGAGCGCCAAAAATTCAACATTTGGATAATTGCAGGTAATTCTCTTCCAAAATGCCAGAAATTTGTGGGAATTGCAAAAGTTAGACTAAAATAAATAATATAAACGACAGAATTGCTTGGATGACCTAATTCGATAAAATAATATGATGATTCAAATTGCTAAACCTAAAAAGTGTTAATCATAAATGTGTTAAGTTAATATTTTTAAAAGGTATATATGACAAAGGTGGTCTTGAGTTATTTCTATAAAAATATTTTTATCTTTTTGTGCTCTATCTGTGTGCGTGAATGTTGGGTTATGGAATGTGCGATTGAAGGTTTCCCAATTTATAATGTTATATCGTGCTAGTTTGATAGTTTTTTTGCATGATTCGTGAGTAAATGATGGCTGTCGCATCTTATTAGTCGCGAACAGGCTTGTCGTCGAATCTCGCAGGTCCAGTCGGATTTTCTTTTTTAGACGAGTATGAAAATCTTATCCAAACTCATTGTCATTGCAAACAATCAGAGTGACCAACATAAAATTGATTGATTGATTGAAACCCCAAATGTGTAGGTTCAACTGCCCCTTTGGTATGTTTTGCCAATGACATTAAACAATTGATGTCAATGTGTTTTTTTTATTGATTTTCATGAAATAAAACAATATTGCAATAAAATTGCAATAAACAGTATCAATCAAGAAATAATACAACACAGTGATACATAACAAAGTCATGCCAAATCATTCCCTCCAGTCCATACCGAAGAAACGTTATGCGTATTGCTTTATATTGGATCTCCGCTCTATAGGAGACCCTTATTATCAGTCGTTCTGTCTGTCTGTCTGTCTGTCTGTCTGTCTGTGTATCTGTCTGTCTGTCTGTCTGTCTGTCTGTTTAGATGTAGCGTCTTAATGGCTGGACCAATCTGGATGAAATTTTTCACATGGGTTATCCTGTCACCCTGGTAATGTGCGTTTTATAGAAAGTCTAGATAAATGTTTCGTTCCCATGGTAACAACGAAAAACGCTCCGATCGTTATGAAATTTCTATTTTTTTCACAGTTTATCGCCGTTTTCTCGCCAACCAAGTCGAAAATTAAAATTCCAAGAGCGCTTCCTTCCGCATGGCAAAGTACTCTTTCCAATAAGTCGTCTTTGGTCTCGATACTTCATAAACTGGAGAAGCCTTAGGGATTTCAGTGAACATAATTTCCCCATTTAGTCACAGTATATCAGTCACGTGAGTATGTCAACGGAACGCGCAGCGTTTAAAATGAACTCAACGGAACTGGTGAGCCGGTGCAGGTGTTCTTGATATACGGAATTATTATTTGCTTGAGATTTGATGTACTTCTCGCTGTTAGTGGGTGGTTCACCTAAACGCTGGCTACAGTTTCTTTAACTATTTAAGTCTATAAATTAGGATTGCTATATCCGAATCCAACTGGTAAGCAGACATCGTTGTATAAATATGATAAATAAATAATCCTATTAAACCGTAAAGTACCGGGAAAATGTTGAGTCTTGCATGTATATATGTTCCTTCAGCTTAAGTTGTAATCATAATGCCTAGGGGATTTCAGTGAACATCATTTTCTCATTCAGTCACAGTATATCAGTCACGTGAGTATGTCAACGGAACGCGCAGCGTCCAAAATGAACTCAACGGAACTGGTGAGCCTGTGCAGGTGTTCTTGATATACGGAATTATTATTTTCTTGAGATGCAATACGAGCTGCAGACGCTGATACTTGTTGTGTTGCTAAAATAGCGTACTGGCTGTCGTACCCTTTTTTACGAAGGTGGTCGGCAAGTGCTTCTACGGAATCTTTTATGAATTCTGCATCACGTTTACAATCTTTGAAATACGCCGTCATTGCCCCGCAACAAATAATCGTCAGCTAGTGCAAAACCTACTCGCCTCTCGCCTATTTCTTGCGAGGAAATTTTCATGAATTCACTTCCAAGCGCACAAATTAAAGAGATTTAAATCTGAACGAAGTTAGGCCGACCACTAAAGTGCTACAGAGACTAAAATGAATTGGATCCTCGCGATATACTGTATGCCGCGGGCCTGGGTGTCAGCGGAGATCCTGGACGCCTACCGGCTTGTTTATTATTATTATCAATGTATTTATGTTTTTTCTGGTTGACAAATAATAAATCTCTCTCTCTCTCATTCTATGCATGCCGTCCATTTGGATTTTTATAAATAAAAATCATTGCAGTATACAATATTAATAAATACTATTTCATCCTATCTATAATTCAATAACAATGTCATCCCAGACGACCCTATACATATGAATAAAAAATAAATTATTAGTTAATACAATAGTTATAATAATATAATTACAATTATCTCAAACTTTTGGTGTTACGGAGCCGTTGAAGTAGTTGATTATTATTCACGGAGCCCACAATAAATTAAAAAAAAAAAAAAAACATTGTTACTTGACGATTAATGTTTATGGGTAAGTTGAAATTACTTTATATACCCAATTCAAAAGCTAAACCTTTTATAATATATATATATGATAAATAAAAGCCATAAATGATGCTAAATTTAATATATATATATATATATATATATATTGAGATGTGCTGGCTTGTCTAGTAGGCAAAATAAGCACGTGCTTAGGGAGCAAAGGAAAATGGGGCACCACAGAAATTTTGGACCTCTGAAGTATGCGCACCAAGATGGCGCACAATCTGAACTCAGGTTGTGTACCAGGCTAGGGTTCAAGTTATGCGACATCTTGGTGCGCATACTTCAGGAGGTCCAAAATTTTATTATACAAACCCCAATGCATGCACTTATAATACAATGGAAGATTAATTGACCATAGCCTTCACATTGATTAGCTGAAATTTCATCTGAATCACGGGAAATATGACGCGTGGCCACGACGTAGTATCAGAATGAATAGAAAGGTGCGCATAGCACGCGCAATTTACTACATTTCATCTTTAGTGCCTGGGGTAGCATGTTTCACATGTCGTGGGGCTCTTTAGACAAAATTTACGTTTTTTTTTTTCATTTTTTAGTGTGTATGATATCGTTTCAATCTATAAAAGGGCTAACGCATCGCCAATTTTGATCTGAGATGTTTTATAAATTAAGAAAAGTTAACCAAGATACGAGGGGCTAGTTAGCACAAGAGACAAAAAGATTAAATTAGTATTCCTCCACTGACAGTCAGAAATTTGATTTGCACATTCACTAGTTTGAATTATCTTAGCATTTTCCTTAAAAACTAAACTAAAATGAACAACAGTATTAAAACGGGATATTCACGCATTCAACAGTTAAAGCAGCGCACACGATAGTCCCAGATGAACGCTTTCGATTGAGGTATGAATACACATGCTTCGAATCAATGTAATTTGGGAGCTCCCGAATTATGTGCACCAAGATGGCGCACAACCTTAACATAGTATGTGTACCAGGTTGGGGTTCAGGTTGTGCGCCATCAGTTCTGTAGGCGATTAGACTCGTCATAGGCTGTCAAGTGTGACGTCGTTAATTAAGTAAGATTTTAATCCACCCTATCCTCGACAGTAGCGATAGCTCAGGGGAAGCGTTGGGACATGATCAAACATTAGGATCGTGGTTCGAACCCCACATGGTGGAGTGAGTTGTAGGGGTGGACCATCAGACAAGGCACACAGTCGAGGGGAAAAGAGGCAGGCGAGAGCAGCAGCCAAGGAGAGCAGAGATGAAAAGGAAATAAATAGGAGCCAGCATGGGAGTCAGCGAAAATCGATCGGCGGGATGGCCAAGCGATAAGGTTTAAAGGTGGAGTAAAAATGGAGACAAGAGAGAGTCATCCAGGCGTAAGATATCAAGACCAGAGCAGTTGAGGGAGTAAAGGGTCAGGCAAGAGCAGCAGCCAAGGAGAGCAGAGATGAAAAGGAAAATAAATGGGAGCCAGCATGGGAGTGAGCGGTGAAGTTGAGGCCGAAAGATATCAAGGAGAGCAGAGATGAAAAGAAAAATAAATAAGAGCCCGGTGAGCGAAAATCGATCAGCGGGGTGGCCAAGCGATTAGGGTGGAGTAAAAATGAAGACAAGGGCGAGCAAAAAAGTTCAGAGGGAGCAGCAAAGGAGGGCCAAGCGATTAGGGTGGAGTTAAAAATGAAGACAAGGGCGAGCAAAAGTTCAGAGGGAGCAGCCAAGGGAGAGCAGAGATGAAAAGGAAATAAATAGCGTGTGAGTGAGCAAAAATCGAAAAAGGCGAAGAGTGAAAATCCCACCCAGGACACGTATCCTTCAGGTTAGCGACCCGATAAAAAGCGAAAAGAAAATCCCCACCCAGGACACGTATTCAAAAAGCCCCCCCCCCCCCCCCCCAAATCGCAGTCAAGATTTCAGGGCGACCCGATAAAAAAAGGCGAAGAGTGAAAATCCCACCCAGGACACGTATCCATCCATTCAGGTTAGCGACCCGATAAAAAGCGAAAAGTGAACCCAGGGCACGTATTCAAAAAGCCCCCCCCCCCCCCCCCCCCCCAAATCGCAGTCAAGATTTCAGGGCGGAAGATAGAACGACAACAATTACGAATATAAAAAAGCCCACAGAGTACGGAAAACATTCAGAACTGGGGGTGGTAGGCGCAATAAAAATCAGCTGGGGGAAAATTGAAAACACTGGAAAAGCACTGAAAATAGAAACTAACGAGAGAGGTATTTTAGCCTGCAACTGTTTTGTTGCTTAGGGCCTATAAAAAACATAATCCGGCCCTGATATTAAGGCTTTACTTTTTTGTTCTCGTGCGAAATTGTGAGTTCAGTGTGAAAAACAAGTTAGTATATTATAATTATCGACGACGAGATGATAAAAATAAATAATAAAGAGGTGGATCCGCAACCCAAATTTCTTGATTGAAAAGTGGCATTATAAAATATTAAAACTAAAACCTAAAACGGAACGGACATAAGTTTTGTTCTAGCAAACTCGAGGCAGTTTTGATAAGTAATGATTTTATATAATCGTAAGTCGACTCAACCACAGTTACATCCAACACAATTAAACCAAGGAACAATGATCGGTCATGAACTGCTCAATTATAAATTGTACTCATTGAGATTTTACGCCGACCCTGGGATTTTCGGAAAGGCGATATTTTGCTTAAAAATAATCTTGAGGGCTGAAAAAACAACACAAATTCAACGAATCAAAATATCGCGAAAATATGATTTCAGTCTATTTAAGTCGTCAGTTTAGCACGTGTTTGATGTCATTTGAGAATAATAATATTTCATTTCATTTATCGTAACAGTAATCTCAACTCAAAAGGCGGGTAACAATAAACACATATAAATAAATTTGACAAGACAATATAAATATTCGATTCCAAATTTTAAACCGGCTCTCTATTTAAAAATCCTGGCTGCGCTGCTGCTTATAGATAATGTCATATATAATTGAATTGCCGCAATATTGCCAAATTTTGATGCCACAGTTGTGAAATTTCATTAATGTTGTTGTTGCTTCTTTGGACAGTTACAAAATTAGCCTCCACACGGAGCACTTTGAGAACCTATGCTTTATAAAATTACTGCATCTATATATATAGAAACGGGCAGCCAATAATACACAGTTGACAAATTGCAAATTAGGAATATCATCAAACCCTATGAAACATACTTTTATACTGAGACAAAAATTCATATCCTCTGTTTTAAAAACTATCCATTGGTCTACCTCAGACCAAAATTGACTTGTTATGGGACAATAATAAAACAAATGTAATAAAGTTTCAATAGTATGCTTACAAAATTTACACATATTAGTATCTACTAGTCCAAAGCCGTGTAATGTATAGTTTAGAACTATATATTTTAAAAAGTTTAATTTGGAAAGACCTTAATTTTTGTTTCAATAGTTGATAAAAAGGAAATTTTGAAGTAGCTGTCCCACTTCACATTGGAAATATTAAATGATTCTTCCCAAAATGATTTATACATACTTGGGGGAACAAACCTTTTCAGTATTATTTTCCTATAAGCACTTTTACACAAGTAGTCTTCAGTGGTGGTTGTGAGAAATGCTATAAAATCAAAAATGTCATTGGTTTTGCAATCCATTCGTGTGCGACGAGAATCGCGCCTCAAGTGTGCAGATGTGATTGGCAGAGCATTTCTCGTCACACAATTCAAATTATTGTGCGCTTTTTCTTGCAGGAACTGGTCCGGTCGTTTTACTGTATTATCGTTGCATTTTATGTTTGACGTAACTTTATCCATCGTCTTTAACGCTGATTTAAGTAGAATTCGTTACAAATGAACGGACCGAAGTCACATCTTTCGGTAAGCATAAATTATCTTGTTTATGTTTGGTTCTGTGGTGTGGTTTACTTAGTCTTTACCCTGTTACCCGCGGATGTCAGGATGTGGTGAAGGAAGTGTTCTAACGTTTAAACCAGAGGTCGGCAACCTACGGCCCGCGGAGTGATATATTCCGGCCTGCGACGCTTCGCTGAATTCTGGAATTATAGTAACAAAATAGGGGTCTAGTATAGTTTAATACCACAAGTAGGCTACTTCCAGTCGGCGTAGCATACCGGTAACGATTTTTGCATATGTTATTCCTAACCCCCATATGACTATGCCATTCAAAAATCACGTCACTACGACGTCGCCATCACGTCATACTGTCATAGGGATTGCCAAAGTATAATTACGATCGCCCGAAATGGCATCTGCGCCGCCGATAACGAACTTGCCAAAGCCGGCGATCTCGCGACGAGAAAACGAGGAAAATAGCTTGCTTGATTTCGGGTGATCGTCTGCACGTTTTGAATGACCATTCGCATACTTCGGTGGGTCTTATCACGCCACTGTGACGTCAGAATGACGTAATTTTTTGGTGACGTAGTCACGTTCAGGGGTTAGAATTGACATATGCAAAAATTGTTGAGCCAGGCCAACTATAAGTGGATGTGGTACTAAACTATACCAGACCCCAAAATAGCTGTTTTGACATTAATATTCACTAAGTAACTGAATTTATTGAGAGACATGTGTAGACTAAATTATAAATTTAACAAGTATAAAATTCACAATTCCTCGTTTGATGAACATAACATTTAATTATAATTAGACAAATGGCAGGAAAACTCAGAAAAGTTCATACTAAGTTTAATGACGCCACAAATATTCAAATGGATGATTCAATTTTATGAGATGCAATGCAGTGAGGAAATAAATGTAGCCTATATTCTATTCGAAAGATGTATCACTGCTTGTTTTTTATTATAAAAAATATCATCCGTTCGTTTTTCAACTTTCTGAAAATATGTGCGGCCCGCCAATGACTTACTGACTTACGACCCTTTTTTAGGCCCGCGAGCGACAAAAAGTTGCCGACAACTGGTTTGGGTTTAGACGTTAGTCCACCACATCATGCACCCAACTCTGTCAACTTTTGGTTGGGCAATTTGACTCCAACTATATTCAGCTTGGCGATATCTTTTTATTAACATTAAATGTTTTTCTTTATTGTTCACTCTGGTTTATAAATCAATATAAGTGACTTTTTTCTGTATTTTGCTTGTGTTATACTCTGATTATACGGATATAGTCTACACTGCTACAGGCGAAACTGGGATCTGTTTGTTGCTGTGTTGTACAGTTGTAACGTTCAGAAGAAGAAGAAAATACAAATTACGACATTAGCTTATAACACAAAAACTGAGGGCGCTTGCTGTGCCCCCCTGATATTCCTGCGCGGACCCCAATTTGAGAGCGACTGTTGTATATTAATCTGATAATTGCACTTATTTTATTTCTGTATTTAGCCAAGCTGCATGAGACCTCCGCTACGACCAGTAAATTCCGCAGCTCCAGAAAGAAGAAGTGTCCGTAATGTCCAACAAAAGAAGTAGGTCGTTAAAAGCATAGATACTAGTCACAGGACATTTGTTTACTGCTGTCTCATGTGTTCTGTGAGACCATGTGTAGGTACCTGTAGCGTTTCAGTTGATTTCCAATTTGTTTTCTTAGATTTCATCTGGCTTCTGTGAATTCCTAGCTAGCTGGTCAATGGGGTTTCATGATATGAAATAACCAACCCTATACCTTGTTTCCTACTAAGAAGTAAGAAATCCACCCAAAATGGCAGCTGAATGAAACAGTCAAGATATTTCGAAAATAGATTAAAATATTGGGTTTGTGTCACTGGCAATTTGCTCTAACTTGCGCATTAAAATACGGAAGCTAAAAGTTAAATGCAGTGATTTATTGGTATTTCCTAATTTTCTGAAGTCACTTGGTCCTGTATTTTATTTATGTTTGAAGCTTTTTGGTTCATAGTTGGAATGTAACTTATGTAAACTAGACTATATATCAAAGAACATGAAATTGTGGAAACATTATATAACCAATCAACTTTCCTATAATTGATTAAATTCTGTGCAAAACAGGAGTTTATTTATCAGGGATTGCCAGACTAGATGTTTATATATTCACTCCATTACCAAACCTTTAATAATATCTCAAACATGTTCTGTTGTGACCGTTGGGATTTTACATTACCATTGGGAACCATACATGCGATTTATAAACCAGTACAATATTGAGCTTCATTGATAATAGGTGAAGTTTCATTGCTCTGAAATTTCAAATATTTATTTGATAAATTTTATTGTATCAATGACTACACTTTCTTCCACCTCGTAATTGGAACCTCAGTGATTTGACTGTATAAGTAGTTACCATGATATTTTCATGGCAATATTTATCATATATTTATAAGGGCATTGCAAAATATAATCCATTCCTTTTAGTAAACCACACTTGTATTAATTTTCAGGCATTGGTCTTTGGATAACTTTGATATTGGTAAACCTCTTGGCAAGGGCAAGTTTGGAAATGTATATCTGGCAAGGGAAAAGGAGAGCAAATTCGTTGTGGCATTAAAGGTTGGTATTTGCAAATATGGTTGAGAGATCACCTCAATTTAGTTAACATATGCCAGTCCCAGATTTTGGAAATTTTTTAAAATTGTTATGATTCAATCAGGGCTGGAGCTGAGAAATTTATCTGGAGCCGCAGCTGTAGCCAAGATTACCATGTTAGATAGAGCCGCAGCAACAGAAATTTTAGTGACTCCGGGCGTCTCCGGCTCCTAACTGGGGTGAAATATGTTTCGCATTGAATATTTTCAACGGATAATGAATATTTTTATCGTTGATTACTATATGTCACTACAATCGTTTTGGCGGCCGACATCCTGATGTTGTCAAGCTATATAGTACCAGCACGTTCTATTTTTTCATGAGTATCAATTCTTATGCAACGGCGGACATTAATAAAATTTGGTTTTTATATTTCTGCTTTTTCACATCGGCTACAGACTATTATTAAGAAGTTAATTCAGAACCCAAACTAATTTTATTCTGATTTGTTATTGTTTGCGTTGGCTTTGATCTTCCTTCTTATCACCATTTGTAAATGAACCGGGCCAATTTCAGGCAAACAGTATTATTACAACTAACGTCGGGATGCAGATATTTAGGAAGACTAGAGTTGACTTTTTATGATTTTACATGTCTGTGTTATTTTCGTATTAAATAAAAAGTCTGCAAAGTCATTTGTGAAGTAAAATGTCATTTTAATATTCAATTTTCTATTTGTTATTTGAATATTTTGCCCAGCCCAACCACTTAATTATTTGTTAACATTTATAATTTTTCGATACTTGATATGAATATTAAAATCCGTTCTTTTCGCCTTGATCTCAATTTATAATATTAATTTGAAAGTGGAATTCATATAATTAAAACTTTGATTTCCCAAAGTTTACCGGTAGTTTTGCTATTTTTAACATTATCTTAATACACCTATATCATAGTTTTGAGTCCCGCTACCACGAAACTGCATTTGGGCAGATATTTTATGGTAGTGATCACAGTTACACATAAAAGCCTCAATGGGCGATTGAGCCAGAGCTGGAACCCTGCTCTGACATAAAAAATAAAGCAATGGAGCTTGAGCCTCAATTTGAACATACTGTGATTTCGAATCAGCTCCCCAGCCCTGGATTTAATAAACAGAGACGATCAGGATGAAATTCCATATATATACATACATATACATTGTCTGAGAAATATAATCCTCATATTGATATAGAATGTGTGGCACAACATATGCTGAACGGAATATTGTGAACTTGTCTTTCAGGTGTTGTTTAAGTCGCAACTGATCAAAAGCAATGTTGAACATCAGCTTAGACGAGAGGTTGAAATACAAGCTCATCTCAGGTAAAGTGATTGAAATGCCGCTCTTCCTTGTTCATCTGTGTTTATCCACTTCTTGCGTTACCTGGATTATTGAATTTAGAAATTTTTCTCGGACAAATTTAATAATTTATTTCTGTTAAGTTTTTTACTGCTGACAAGAACTATGATAATGGTCGTGAGTTCAATATTTCAGAATTATTGGTACATTTATGTGTTTTAACTAGGTTATATCCCTAACCCACGAAAACAGGTCTTTTACATGACAGGCATCCTCATATTCTCAAATTATATGGCTACTTCCATGATGAGAAGAGAGTGTATCTGATCCTAGAATTTGCTGCCCGGGGGGAAATGTACAAAGAACTGACAAAAAAGGGAAGATTTTCGGAGACTGACACTGCAACAGTGAGTATTTGATATTGAAAGGTCAGCATGCTCAATGGCTAAGATCAGATAGATGGCCTAGGGTTCTTGATAAATTATTGAAATATTCATAGGGCCTCACAGTTAAGAATGATATTATGGTTCAATTTGTAGGCCATATGGAAAAAATTTCACCTCATTTCAAACAAAATGTATGGCGATGGTCCAATAAGAACCGTAAGAAGTGACATCTGGTTAATTCAGCCAGCTTAGCAATATCCAGTAACAATATACAAAATTTATTTTGATTTTTCTTTTTCAGTACATTGCAGAATTGGCAGATGCTCTGAATTATTGCCATGGCAAAAATGTCATACATAGGGATATCAAGCCGGAAAATCTACTGATGGGTTTGCGAGGGGAACTCAAAATTGGAGATTTTGGCTGGTCTGTTCATGCACCTTCTTCCAGGTAAATTGGTTTCTAGGAGTTGGATTATGCAAAAAATCACCAATTTCAGGCATAACAATTTTTTTTTAATCCAGGAGGCAAACTCTTTGTGGTACATTGGACTATTTACCACCAGAGATGGTTGAAGCAAAGCCACATGATGAGACTGTAGACTTATGGTCCCTTGGTGTTCTCTGCTACGAATTTTTGGTTGGGAAACCGCCATTTGAATCTGCTTCGAATGAAGATACTTATAGAAGAATCCGAAATGTAAGAACAATATTTTTTTTTGCAATTCTTGACAACTAATTAACAGCTTTGTAAAAAGAGTGCAAGTGATTGTGACAAGAGTTGTGACAATCTTTCGAAAACTTGATGAACCCTATAATAAACGAATATATTCATTTTTTATTTAGTAAGTCTCAGTACTCTTTGTTGGATTTTTAAGCGAAGTAAGTTTTGAACATAACTGCTCTGAAACTTCTGAGAAAGTGACACTTGAGAATCATTTTTTCGGCCGATCAAAAAGCTCAGACGCTCGCTTTACATCTTATTATGCAGGCAAGTGGAATTGGGAGCTTGCCCGCTTGGTATACCGAATACCGCAATATAATAATTTATTGATAATAAGAATGTTTTCGATGTCTTGATACCTTGGTTTGAAAAATCTTTCATAAAATTGATATTACCTTGGTTTGAAAAATCTATCATAAAATTGATATTATGAATATCATAAAAAGTTTTGTTCATTTTTTAATCACAATGTGTTTTTTCAGTGCCAGTATGATTTCCCTTCTCATGTCTCTGAAGGAGCAAGAGATTTAATTCGAAGATTACTGCGATATATTCCACACCAGCGATTGTCACTGAAGGGTGTAATGAATCATCCATGGATCAAAGAAAATGCAAGAGTGCATAAGTTTGGCCCTGATGGTGTCCCTATAAAATAACAGGATTATTTGGCAGTTCTATTGTGGTCAGTCTCCGTTTCTTTGAATTGCATGTTTTTTTTGTTATTTTACTATCTGCAGCAGTGGCGCAGCCAGGGGGGTTTCATGGTCGACCCTCCCTCCCCCACCTTTTTAAATTTTTATAAGGATGAAAAGTCGGTAATAATGCGTGCGATTGTATTTCGGTAAATCGCCATTATTTTTCGTTAGCGTGAAGCCGTTCCGCGAGGTTTTCGAGGCGATTAAAATGTATTATTGATATACTAATATAGGTTGTATTTTTTTTTTATTGTACTAAACGTTATTGTATATTCTGGGATTTTATAGCAGATCTTGTGTTTTCCTCACGCATGACAAATTCGCAAGATGGCAAAAATAGTATCAAAATGAAATAATATCCGGCATTTTATCTCACATTTTTATGTCCGCAGATTACGGGGGTATTTGGAAGTAATGCTCCTATTTTATCGTAAGCGAACACAACAGGGAGAGTTACCTTGAAAACAATTCAATTAATATGAAGAGACATTTTTTAATTCTCGGCCGTCTCAAAAGCCGTTGCTTGGGAATGTCCGAAGCCTGGCTGCGCCCTTCATCCGTAGAATCTTATCATGCCATAAACGTTAACTGCTTGCAAGTTGTATTTATAGAAGACTCGTATTGTTCTTTTCATGCAATATAAACTCCTGTGTGCATTACGTCTAATTCTTTGATGAAAAGGAAAAATCAGTTTTATTGGATTCACTGATAGCCGTTGCCCGTTGCAACTTCTAATTCTTTGATAATAGCGAGCGAGTAATCGATTTTACACAAGCACACAGTCCAAATTGTAAGTTATCTCATTTATTAAAAATTGTGTTTTATATAATCCGCAATAAAACATCCATCAGTTTAATCTATATGCATATTTAAAGAAGATATGATTGTCATATTTTTTTACTATCCTCTGTCTAAAGCAGTGGTTCTCAACCTTTTTCAGTTCGCGGACCGGTAAAATTTCAAAACAAATTTCGCGGACCGGCGGACTTTCAAAATTAACCAAAAATGTCATGAACACAAAACATAATCAAAAGAATGCAATTACCACAAAAGTAGAAGGTGCAAAAGAATACAATCCAATCTAATGAGAAATTTGCGGCTGTCTTTTTGATATTTACTTTTTTCGTTGGCTTTGCGAGTTTTATTGCATCGTTTGAAAGAATTTTGGCGCAGACTTTGCACATGGGGACCGGTACTTTTTTGCTGCTGGGAGCAATGGTAAAACCTAGCTCCAAATACTTCTTATCATACCAGATCCGTATCAACTTTCCTGAATGGTCGTTTCGGAGCATGTTGTAAAGTTGATGTAGCAATCTCTTCATCTGTCCTGTCAACACCACTAACTTGGTTTTCACCGCTGGGTTTCTTTTGGAAGAACTGGATAATACTTTGCTGTGTATTTGTCTCCATTTTACTATCATACCTCGCTAAATATAAACCTACTGTTAAATTACGGAACGTGCGAACTGCGAAGTTCTCAATCAGGTACCGTATTGTGTGTAGGGATTTGTTCAAAAACAATTTTTTTAAACAATTGTTTTAAATCCATTTTTTTGCCTGTTTTGTTTAAAATGGCTGTACTATTTGCAGGCGCTCTCGTAGTATGTGGACCAAGATGACGGACACCGGAACGTAGTATGTGTACCAGATTAAGGTTAGGGAATAATTTTATTCCATTTTTTCTAGCCAAGTAACTTCCATAGTATTTGTACCTAAAATTATGGCCTAACCCCAACCTGGTACACATACTACGTTCTGGTGTCCGCTATCTTGGTTCACATACTCCGGGAGTTCCGATTTTTTTTGTTTTAAATGTGTTAAAGAAAAATGAATGTAAAAACATGCCAAGCGCTTCTTATTTGCAATAAATCCCTCGAAACGCCACAAATATCGACGAAGGCCCATACAAGCCTTCTCAAGCTTTAGTTTATAGGGAGACGTAATGCGGTCTTAGGGATAAAGACTGTTCACCCTAATATTCAAAGTTCGATTCCCACGTTATTAATTTCACGTGTTATGGAATGTGACTCCAATCTGGATTCCCTCAGACGATAATAAGCACACGATGATGATTGTCGAATTGTTGTATATTATTGAAAAGATGCACGATCCAAATACAGATAAAATTGTATACACTTAATTCCTAATGCAGTAAGATTACGGTCAGATCACAAGTCATATATCGAGTGAACAAGAAAACACAATATTATAGAGCATTCTCGGCAAACCGGAAACGATACGTTTTCAAATTGGTCGAAACGAGAAAGGCAATACATGGAGCGAATGCATTATCGCTGTTGCGAAACATAATGCGGCCTAGTTTGTGAAATATTACATGCTATTAATATGAAAGGATAAAATACATTATAATCCATAGTTACACAATGCACATTCGCTACACAATTCCCCCTCGACAGTAAAAAAAATTAACTTGGTAATTTTTTAAATTTTGTAGTCCGGTCGCCGAGAGATGAAAGTCTAAAAACAAAAACACGAATCAATAAAAGGTACGATATGATGAATAATGGCTAAGGTATACGAGAGAATATACGTCGTTTACGAGGGCACGAAAATACGAGAGAGAAAAAAAATCAAAATACAAGAAAAAAGGGTCTCCGTGATGCTTTGAAATGTTTAACATTTGAAAATAAAATTGTAACAATACATTGAAACAAAATGGCGACGATGTACCGGAAGGGACACCCTAAAATGTAAAACGGTTCTGATGTTTAATGTAGAGGCTGAGAATGGAAAAAAAATGGCGGGCTCTAAAAATTGCATTGAAGTTGATTAGATGTTTAAGGTCGTAAAATTGATGTTAGAGGTAACTTGGAAAAAATAATAAGGAAGAAAAATCCTGAAAATTGAATAATGAGTGATTTGAAGAAGTATTGAACCATTGAATCCTTGAGATTGAACCTGTATCAAATTCTGTATGAAGTAAAAGAACTCATGATATCTAAAAACAACAATTGATTAGTAACAAGTAAATACACACAAAAGAAATGAGAATACGCAAAATTTTTTATTTTGATGGTTTTGTAATATTTATATTTTTATAGTAAGGTGTTTTTATGTTTATGATGGATAATATTAAGAGAAAAGATAATAAAATACAAGACGATTAAATTGATAAAATGAAAACAAGTAATAACGAAGCGATACATTGCGAGTTGCACACCATATACCATTCGCAACGTGCGTCGAAATCGAGTTTACTTAATAGGGTGTGGATAAATCGAAAGGTTTGTTACGGTCAAACTTTTGATTCCATTTGAGCTTGGGTGCTCGCATCTGAGAAGTTGCTAGCACTTTCTATATCTTCCGCGTCAATTTCGACATCGGATATCTGGTGTATTTCTTCTTGTTCGTCGAATTGTACTACGGGTTGTCGTTGAATATTGAGAAGTCGTTGTATCGGCTGGAACAATCCATTTGTTAATGCATTGCGAATTGTAACTCGGCAGTTTGGCAAACTTTGAAAAATGAAATATCCTATGTACAGGAAAGAGAGAATGGGTATAACAAATAATGCGTAAATAAGGCAAAATCCTATGACGTAATTCCATGCTGAGCTCTTAACTCGCAAGAGCCAGGCAAATATGTTGCCGTTGACGGCTTTTTGAATTCCGTCTTCCAGTGTAGTGATATCAATAGTTTCTGCAGAGGTTCGTCCTCCTTTGTAATCGTCATTCAGTTTGTTGAGTTCCGAAATTGTAACTAAAAGGTCGTCCATGCTTGTAGCGGAAATTTCCTCTTCATTTGCTAAAATTTCTTCGAGAAATGAGCTGTGATCTTGTGTAGATGGGTCGTCAAAGGTTGTATACAGTGAGGGGTATACTTCTTTGACATTTTCGTTTTTGGATACTAGTGAATAATTGAAATACTTGTAGTAGCTGCCATTGATTTTGAAAATTTTCGTTTGTCCAAATCGTGGTGATTCAGTCAGTAATATTTGATTGAAAACAACGTTACTGGCGTGGATTTGTCCAAGTTCTGTAGATCTGTTAGGCAAGGTATATGCAACAATCGGACGTGTTGCATACAAGTTGTTGAAGAAAAGTGTTGGTAAAACTGTAAAATTAGCGGAAACACAATGAAGTTCGACAAGAACATCTCCATGAGCAATTGCATGAACTTCACGTCTTAAAATTGCAGATAATATTTGAGAGGGGTACAACTGTGCTAGCGGTTTCAATAAATGGGAGATCATTGATTCGACACGACATTCCAATTCGTGTATTCTGTCGTAGAGTTCGGCGAATAATTCAGAGTCGTGATCGGACGACTGTTGTACAATCGAAACGACTTTTGAAAACCAGGTACTGGTGACGTCATGCCATGAAGAGGCAACGCCTTTATGACGTAATCTGACAATGTCTTCGCAGTTGTCATTTCCGTTTAAAACCAAGCCATTGTATGTACAATAGACTTTGTTTGATTCAAAGCAAGATTTCGTTCGTTGAGAGCAAGTTTCGAAGCTGTGAAAGCTTTGTCCAACTCTCGGTAGTTCCAATCGATAAAGATTGCCCGAGGAATTGAAATGTAACAAGAGTGTGGTAGCGTTGAATTTAGGAGAGTTGCCGGCCGTGCAAACTTTCGTATCATCAACGTTCCAGACAAATGTAAACGCACCTTTCCGGCAAAACCCGGAATTGGGTGAGCATTGGCTTAAATCAGCTAGGGGGGAGTGAAGTTTTCGTGTCATGTGATTGAAGGATAAAGTTGAAGTTAAGATCGCGATGTTGTTGATTTGGCCAGACTTTTCAGTGGGCCATGAGTATTGGTATTCGAATTTGTTTTTCGTTGCGCGCAAGTGCGGATTAATTGTGTGAAGATCTCCATAGTCGCCAGCCGTGGCTGAGTGTGTCCAAAGTATGCAATCGGCGTATGATGGTGCGACGCCGTCGATAGTTTTGTGTGATTTTGTTTTAACGAAGAACAACCATGAAATGGTTCGCCAGTAAGTCGTTGTACGCTTACAAACCTTGGAATCAACGTTTGTAAGAAGGGTAGATGTCTCGTACATGTTTGCTGAACAATTCTTTATTGTATGAAGTTTGTGTCGGTTGCAAAGGGCTGGATTGCTTATGTCGTAAGTCTGTCCATGTAACGATTTGTGACATAGCTTGAGTGGTACCTCGACGGCCTGTGTTGGCATAGGAAGCATTGCGAAACAAAATAATGTATAGTATACGATCATCAGATATCCATCTGAAAATCGCTTGACATAATAAAATCTCTGCTTAAATGGCGTGGGAATTTTCTCAGCCTTTGCGGTCGGCTCGATTGTTGCTGGTCTGAAATTTCCGGAGACGACTGTTGTCGATTTGCTGAATCTGTAAAAGGAATCAATGTATCACTATTAGGTTGATCCGGGCTTGTATCGGATATCGTATTATTATTATTACTATTTGAAACATTGAAATTAAAAGTTTGCGCGCGCGATTGCGTGCTATCGCTCGCCGCTCGTTCGTTTGATCTGGCGCCAAAATTTCTATCCTCGATGTCTGAATGAAGTCGGTAAGTAGGCAACTTTTAAGTTGTCAATTGAACATTCATACGGCTTTGAGTTCCGGTCGACGACAAAATGTTTACCTCCACGTTTCAAAACTTTGAATGGTCCTTCGTAGAAGTTTTCTAGTCCTCTTCTTGATCGGCTGATTTTAATAAAAACATGGGTACAATTTCTTAAGTCCTTTGGTACATAAGTTTTCCTTGCAGGTTGTTTGCGTGTTGGATTTGAATCGAGATTTCTGAAAAATCTTTTAAGTTTATTTACATATGTATGATGGTCGGCACACGTTTCTTCTGGCTGCGGATCCACGAATTGGCCTGGAAGGCGCAAGGTTGATCCATATACTGATTCAGCAGGGCTGAACCCCAAATCTTCTTTAACGACTGATCGGATACCAAGTAAAACAAATCCCAAATTCGGAAACCAGTCAGATGGGTGATCGCAAGCTCTAAGAGAAGCTTTAACAGTTCGATTAAGGCGCTCGACCAAAGAATTTTCTTGAGGCCGATATGGTGCTGTCAATATATGTTTTGAGCCAAGAAATGACATGAAGTCTTTCCAAGTTGTTGAAGTGAATTGCGGTCCATTGTCTGTAATAACGGTACTGGGAGCACCGAAGTGGCTGATATAATTATTAGTGAAGGCGTGTACGATCGTATTAGTTAAACTGTCTTTCAATGGAACACAAATTGGATATCTTGTATATCTGTCAATTATCATAAGCAAATAAACATAACCATGAGATTGAGGGAGTGGTCCGAGTAAGTCTACGTTGATAGTGCTAAAACGTTCATCTGGAACTTTGATGTTTTTCAATTCTGTGCGTATGTGTCGTTGAACTTTCGCTTTCTGGCATCGTATACACTCATGAACAAATTTACGAATGTCTCAGCAAACGTGGTTGGCGCAGGAAGACGCAAGCGATAAATAAGACGATATTACGTGATACCGATAACGACCCTGCGACGAGAACGACCTTGCAAAAATTGAAATACGACTGAATAAATGAGTTTGTATAACTTTGAAAAACTCTATCACTTTAACCTTAAGAACAAAGTATGCTAGGCATGAATCAACCGAACAGTTTTAACCGTAATAATGCCTTTATTTTATAAGAAAAATGTCAATACAGAAACTCAAAATCCTTATTATGGGGTCATAACAGATTAGTTTTGACATCACTGCACCAAACGTGTCTTACAATAAGCATAGCCTGACTCATCGTTTAAATCAGGTTGCCGCCGATGTAAGTATATTCTTCATTATCGTACCGCACTTGTTTTGCCGAAGGCTGCCATTAATTAAATAAGTTTCATGATTTTTCTTACTCAAAACGTCTCTCTGGTATCTCGGATAAATATTCCTGTTAAAATCGTATGACTTTGGTATAGATACAAACTTGGCAGTAGGTGTACGCAATAGAAGTGAAAGTCAAAGCAAGAATTTTTACTTACATTTTTGAAAATATAATTCCGGCAGCTTATGCGGCTGCCAGAACGCAACGTTCTGGCGTAGTTTCACGGCGATGCAAGGGGTATTTCAATAAAAACAAAAAACAAGCCCTTGTTTTAAAACAGGGTGTTTTTTTAGAATTGCTAAAAAACAAAACCCCCCGTTAGGACGTTAGCCGCCGTTATGAGGCCATAGACTTAACGAACATCCAACCGTTCAGGGTTTGAAATGGGCGGAGGACCTCTCACCAAGTTTGGTTGTTAGACGAATACCGGTCTACGAATCAATATGAGTTAAAAAAAATAATCATAAAACTAACGGACATGACGTCAATACATTGTATTTTGCAATTTGCTTATAATAAATTAATATTGAAAAAATATTTGGCGGACTGGCAGCAAACTTGCCGCGGACCGGCGGTTGAGAACCACTGGTCTAAGGCAGAGTTTCCCAAACTTTCCGGGCCGCGGACCCCTGTTTGTGAATCCTATTTTATACGGACCCCACCTATTTAGTATCAATTTCTGAGCCTAACCAACGAGGAATAATTATGTTTCACTCACAATACAAATGATATATATTAATGTCATGGATGAGGTTGCTTTTCCCTACACATATTATCAATTCTCGGGGCAATTTGTGACAAGTAAACTCATACGCCTGACCTTACGGCAACGATTCTATACAGTTTTTTACAAGTTCTCGACTGGTGACAGCTGGGCATACCATATGTCCCGGTTTAGCCGAGACAGTCCGGGTTTTAGCAAGATTCACCACCGATTTGCGTCTCACTTCACTAGTTCAGATAGAAAAAAAAAGTATTATGTCATAGTTATGATATATATATATATTAAGTATGAACCATGCGTTAATTCAACAACCAACTGTACTGTCGTTAAATCATCAAAGTGCAAGTATTCTAATGAGTTCAACGATTTCCATTATTTGAAGCAAGGATCAATAGAGGATATTTTAATAGGATTTACAGCTAATTTTGGTGCCCGTAATCTACCCACAATGATATGGAAAACCTACCAGCGTTTCTTCCAACTTTTTTTGATCGCGGACTAGTTCTCACCAGCGGAAGTCTTTGCGGACTCAAGGCGCGTGAATTGTGGTACCGAACTCTGCGTGAAGACGCAATAAATACAAAAAAAAAAAAAAATTTTAACGAAGTCAGTTGATTACCCACACTTACAAATTCCAATGGGAATCTTGTCCCTGAACTTGCACCACTAGTTTGTCGAAATCAGGGTATATATTCGTCAATGCACATCTAATGTCATCTTCTGGTTGCTTGGCTTTTATCATAGTAAGGGCTGAAATTCCAGTTTCGCAAAGATAAGTTGTTGGAAAGGGTAAAAGAGCTTTTGTTGCCTGCCAACAAAGATCACATAGATTTAGTTCTTTTATTTGTAGTTCCGTCCAAAAGTGTGTGAGAGAAACATTTTTAATTTGTTTCTCCATAGCTGTCGACTTTGCAGTTCAACCAGCTGTTCAGCAATGCAGTCCGTTTCTGGGTGAACCTATGGGGCTGCTGACACCTTGAAAGGACATCTAACCCATTTAAACGTTCGGCTGTAATCGTGCGAAGCGATATATATATCTATCCAACTCGAGAAGAAATGAAAAAAGATGCTCGAGAAATATTGGACGGATGTTGTGGAAAATGAATTCTTCTTCCACAAATGCGTTTAAAATCGGTAACTCGGCTATCTTTCCATGTTCCATTCGTTGCACCCACAATTCCATTCTAGCTTTAAATGCGACAATGTCCTCTGACACATCCAAAAATATTTTGTTTAATCCTTGCATATAGGTATTTAGTTGATGATTGAAGAAATCAGCTAAGAATAACAACCTCCAACTCACTCGTTATCGCTGAATCGCTTTAAAAGTTCATGCTTCTGTTCTTTTAAAAAAGCACCGACTTCACTGCGTAAGTTAGCTACTTTTTCCAGCACTTTTCCTCGCGATAGCCAACGGACGTTCGCATGACACAAAAATCCACCGTTTCAGCTCCCATTACGTCACGAAATGAACGAGTGCCCAAGGGTTGGGATTTTATGTAATTAACAATACATAACCTACGATACGACCTACTGGAACACTGAGGCCAGGTTTTCTTGAATCTCTTCCGCTGCCAAGTTTTCTCTGTAAAGATAACAATGAACAACTAAAATGTCATTATTTTCTTTTCATGAAACTCATAAAGCCTTTTTTAATTCCCACCATTGATGGAACACCATCAGCACAAGCAGACATAGGGTCAGTCCACGAAAGCTGATGCTCTTGAAAGAAAGAATCCACTTTTTTTTTTAAATATTTCTTCTTCCGTGGTAATTTTTGAAAGCGGACGACAATATAGGAAATATTCCACATAGTCATCAGCAGCATGACAACGTACAAACACCATAAGTTGTGCATCGTTCCCTATATCGGTTGTCTCATCCAACTGCAGGCTAAATTTTCCACTTCGCTTTACAGCAGTAATAGTCTGTTGTAAAATATCGACTGATAGTTTTTCTATTCGTCTATTGATGGTGTTGTCTGACGAAACCATTGCCTGTTTATTAGCAACGGCCTCACCGCACATTATTCTGGCCATTTCAACGGCTGCTGGCTTAACCAACTTTTCTCCTGTTGTATGAGGAGATTTTGCTCTAGCAATTTTCCATGCAACTGAAAAGGAAGAAATTATAGGGAGGAAATTACAGCTAAAATTTATAAATTAATTTCATTTCGATTACCTTTCGTGTCGGCTTTGATTGTTCTTATCGCTTTCGTAAAATTAAAAATGAACAATATCTTTACGGCTAGCTCCCGAATTTTGTTTGCATTTTTCTATCGTGGCTTCAAAACAAAACTTCTGAAATGTTGTTACTGCGTATCCGTTGAAAAATGATAGAATTAAATTATTGGTATTTCTTATTAAAATTAATATATTTAAGAAAAGGGGGCTTGATTCTATTTAAAAAAAAAATTTAATAGATAACACAAGACAATTGCACGACACAACGGCGCCGCCTTTATAACGACCAAAAGCGTTTATTATCCTTACGTTCACAGCTTTCAAAAGCCATACGGTACTAACTAGCGTTTACCATTTGGATAAATTTCGAAGATCAATTTTAGAAGAAACAATCGCTATGCAACCGGTATTATTTGCAAACATAATTGTATGTAAGTTAATATGTAACTGAGTATACCTTTATGTAACAAAAAATAAATCTCAGCCGTAATATATTTGGTAGTTGATACATCCATGCAGTGTGTTTTTCTAGTAACTTTCTTAATTCTTTAAGCTCATTATTGTTATTTCATCAAATATTATACTATATTTCTTTCAAATTTGAAGAAATTGAACGATAATATGATGATATACTAAATAGAATCAGATTTGGAAATATTCGAATCGGAACATTGTGATTCGAAATTCGATTCGAAAAAAACATATTTGAAACTTACATCCCTAGGCCCCGTGTCCAAGCCACGTGTTACCCTGGGGCTGTAAGAGCTAATAGTTTGCTGTTCGAATATTTTGCCAGCCCTTGCTTTTAATGTTTTATGTATATACTAACGTAGATCGTAACTTGGTTTGTTTGGAAAAAACGTTTGCGAACTTTGCGACACTAAAAAGGTTAGTAATCACACGAAATATATATGCTAATACACAACGTTTATTAAACGATATTGTTCGTTGCGGACTCATTTAACGCTCCGCGGACTCATTTGAGACCGCGGACTTGGGTTTGGGAAACACTATACTTTAAACTATTACAAAGCCTCTGGAATCGAACCAAGGTTGGCTTGCCCAATGCGCACTATCTCGTTATTTTTGCTTCAGATATATGGTAAGCTTAGTGATAACTCTATAACGCATACAATCAATGTAGCTCTATGACTTTATACTTCTGAGGCAGTGGTGGGATTCAGGCGGTTCGCACCGGTTCTATAGAACCGTCTCGCGGAATTTTATGAGATCAGCCAACCCGTTAGCATTACTGGTTACTCTCAGTGACTATTTGTAACAGAACCGGGTGAAAAATATGACTTTTTTGATGGAACTGGCTGACAAAAAATTGAATTCCACCTCTGCTCCACCACTGCTCTCTCTCTACCACACAGACGATGAAAGCAAGGATCGTTCTGAAACTAATTTTGCTCCTATGTTTCGTAACATTTACGGTTCTACGTCCTACGATTGCGTGAACTTATGAATTTATCACGTTTACGTGGATATTCGTTAAAATGTATGTTCCATCCAAACTCTTTTATTATCGTTGCGAACCCCCTTTGGGGAGGTCCAGGGGTCCGCGGACCCCAGTTTGGGAAATCTTGCTCCAAAGCTCCACAATATTTATATCGTCATGAACTCTTGTAAAGACTTAAACTAAACAAAACTGAAAATCTTAAGAGCCTTCTGGTGCACTGTTAATTGGGTTCAGCCTCATACAACTGATAACAATAGTTTCTAAACAACTTTTTAAACAGAAGAATTCCGTAAAGAATCAGATTGACATATATATATGACCCTAATTGGACCCCTCAAATTAAAAATTTGAGTACGACTTGGTTCCATTTTATCTCATGTCTTCTTTAAGGTTGTCAAATTAACCAACGACTAAGGTACGCGATTGTTTTGTGTATATATACTGAACAGTGATTATTTAGGAAAAAGGGACAAATAGCGTCATTTGAAAATTCATTAAACGGCAATGCCAGAGCTCAATCAAAGGACTGTCTTTTGAAATAAAGAACGTTTGGCAACCCTTTTTATATGTGAACCATTCAGTAAAAAATGGTTCGCCATGCCTTTTTATATTCAGAGTCTTTGTATGTCCCTATTCCCTTTCCAGTCAATGTAGAATATTTATGCAACAAAATAACTGCCAAAATGAAAAATAAGGATTCCTATTCGATAAAGTGCACTAAAAAACTAAAAACTAGAATCATTTCACAGTAAAAAGCACAAACGAGGTTTGCGAACTTCAATTAGCGTAAGGATTGAAAATAGATTTTTGGTCCACAGGGACATATTTAAAAAACTATTGCAACATTTCCAAAAGACAAAATGACATGTAACATACCACAACGCGAGCCTTTCAATATGCCTGCGGTAGTGTGGTGTGTATCTCTGATTTAAAACTGGAACAGTTTGCAAAATTCTTTGATTATACAAACATGCATATCTGGGTACTACATTTGCAACGGTTCAGTGTATAACGAACGCATCATTTGTGTAATTTAAATATTTCACGCAACAGGCAAAGCAACACCGCTAGGCAATTTTTACCAATATTCTTGCAAACTAATGAAAGATCCCCACAACCTCCTATTTATTTATTTGTGTTGTTTTTCTGCTTTTGTTTTTTCTTCCACTTATATCTGTGTCGGTAGTCAGCGGGGATAGCGTTGCGCAGAAATCTAAATCAGCACTAGATTGAAAGTAAATGCAAAAAAGCTATCGAAAGTGGTGTACAGGAGAATATGTAGTAGTAAATACCTATTATAGTGTCTGTCTTCGTCTGGAGATGAGATAACGCTCAGTTTTAGTGCGCTAACCAGAAAATTCATCTGAAATTCGAATTTAAGCCCAAAAGTCGTTAAACTTTGATCAGCTCAAACAAAGTTTTTGCCCATTCAAAATCAAGATCAGCGTAAACTCGTAATGAAAATAACGGGGCAATTTACGATTCGGAGTAGGCGAAAGTGAAATAGTATCTAACAGTTGTTTATTCATTGCAAAATGTTTATAAATATATATTTCATTATCTCGCAAAACCGGTCGCAAGACGCCTTCCACCATCCAAATTAATTTTTATCTACTAAATACATGCCATATCATCTCAAAAAGCCTGAAGAGTTAGCATATAAAACAATTATATAAATCAACGCATATATAAAATAATATAATATATCAAACACATATATAAAATCAACAAACACTATACAGAATCCGTTCTTTCCTGCCATGTTTTTTCTACAACACATACCATTAGAACCTTCCTCGAAGCCGCTTTTCAAAAGTCTCAACACTCGATTCTCTTGAATTTTGCTGATCTGATGACTGATGAGACAATTAAATTTTGAATATATTCAGTCATTAACAAAACTGTTTTTGAAATAAACATAATGATATAGAGAATTATAAAAAAAAATACACAAATATTTAAACAAGTATTTTTGTCAGATATACGAATGTTTTGGCGAGAATTCACAGTGGTAAGATAATATGATATATTTCAAACTCTGCAGTGCCACGAAAAGGACAACATACAAGACAAGTACACTTAGTTGAATTTCAGTCCAAAAGTTTGAGGCTATATATTTTAGATTTACTGATCTAATTTACGTAAACTTGCATACATACATTAATAAGAAAATTTGTCACTGTATCTACCTCACTCTTCATAACGAAACGGAAAGCAAAAAGCTTCAGATATAAAATAAGGTATTATTGTGAAGAAAGAAGAATTCTACATGCAGAGCCAGCGAAATCGCCCCCGTACGTACATCAGACTGGGTATCGTGTAGGCAAAATGGGACCCTTGTTCCAAACGTACAGAATCATGTGTGGACTCTACACATCAGATGAACGCCTACGATTTGGATCCTCAGCTGCGAGAAGTACTCACCGCCCTTTCGTACAACATTCACGTAGTCAACAGTTTTAAACAAGGCTCATTTCAATTTATACTTTTCCCAATAAAAACAATTTTGGTCGCTTTTCTTCGTAGTTCGCCATTTTATGCCTTCGAAATATTGTATTCTGATAGAAGGCCTACTGCTTAGTTCGCTTGGACGGGTTTTCTGTTTGGTTTAATTAGTTTAATATATTAAATTAATTTTACCATCATAACAAATAAATTTTTAAAACGTTCAACGACAATAATACTTTATTCTACAATGCGATATTTTGATTAACAAGCCTATTTCTAAATTTATTCAAATGTAGCGGTATTTATGATGTTTTAGAACAGTGGTTCCCAAACCTTTTTGGGATCATCCCCGATTCCTCATCCTACCACGGCCTTCAGTCAGCCATATCTTTTGGATTCGTGCACTTAGATGTGGAAGAAGCCGTGACCAACTATCGGCTACGGCCCAGGGGTCGGCAAATTTTATGTCGCTCGGGGGACAAAATTCAGGGTTGCTAGTCTTTTGCGGGTCGCATATATTTTTTGAAAGTTGATTGCGACAAGTCGTGAACTCAACTCAGTCGTCTTATTAAAAAATTATTCCATTGACATTTGATTAATTTTACACTGTCTTGTTGCTGTATTACGCTTGATATCTTTACGACGACAAGATTGGAACATTTTCTAAATGAGCATCAGTAATCCTAGTTCTTTGTAATGTTCATTTTTCGAAAATAATTGTTCGCACAAATATGTACTTCCAAACATCGAAGTGAATATTTTCGCATGGTTTGTGAAATTTTAATAAATTTTTTTTTAAGAAGATACATTCTTACAAACATAAGCACATTCAATTGAATTCTCCATCTAAGAATACGCTCGCCACAGCATCTCTGATCCCCCTGGGAGTTTCACAGGTTCCAATCCCATGCGGGGATAGCTATGGGCGACGGGATTGCAGCTCTCCTCCCACTGAGGGTGGTTCACACGACTGCTGATCGATTACGACATCCCCCACCATCAAGTCCACGCTTCTAAAAAAACAAATAACTGGCAAACTAATCCCGACATAGAATGGTAATCGAACGATGTTGCACCTTGCAATCTGTCCCCAGCCACAGATAAATTCTCTCCTAAAAACTACCCACATTGGTAGGCATAGTTGCGTTTTAAATTGAAAGAAATCTTCATTAATGGTCAGAAGGTGTTGTCTGATTGTTTTGTTAGTTAGCAGGTAATTTATTACTGATCTGATACACAAACTTGGCACTGTCAAATGATGATTAGTGTTTAATTTATTTTCAGGAAAAAGGGAAGATAACCCATTATCAGCTGCTTATATGTCCCATCGATATTTGAATTTTCGCCATCCCCAGAGAGGAAGAGAATAGTTAGAAAATGGGGGATTTTGAAGAAAGGCAAAAGGCAGGACCATTTCAACAAATTCTGTTAACATTGTATGCGTTGCAATATTAATTTGCAGTTGTTAGCATAAACATTTAATGTGTCTTTCGACTAGACCTACCACACTTTAAAAAAAGCCGCCTATACCCCTTTTCACTAGAACCATAATACTGTAAAATATTTGATAGAAATTACCCCCGAGGCATCATATCTTCCATTTGAAAGGGCTGTGGAGGCAGATACATTTTTTGCCCTAAATTATGGAATGTTACTTCCAGGTTATCTTATCCTTGCTTATAGATATCTTGAGGTTAGTGACTCCAACTGACCCAGGCATGCCACACTGAAAATTCTCTTGTGTACCAATAAAATAAGGATGTTGGAGCCTTCAGACCTCGAAAACAGTCGAATCTGAGCACGATGGATTCATGTGAAACACGTAATATGCATTTAGAGCAGGGGTCACCAAACTACGGCCCGCGGGCCGGATCCGGCCCGCGGCGTCCTTTTATCCGGCCCGCAATAACACGCAAAAATTGCTAAATATTTTTCCAAGAGAGATTTTCCCGTGCATCGTCTTCCTTGTTTAATTCGTAACATTGGCCAATCAGCAAGATGCAAAAACGTGACGTATTAATAGGTCTTTTCGCTTCCGCTCAGACACTTTTTTCACCCTGATAGATTTTCAGTCGTGGTTGTAAACAATATTTCGTTTTTGCGACTTTAAATGCTATTCGTTAGTTTTTGGTTGTGTTTCGGAAATTTAAGTATGAATCAAATAAGTCAATCATCATTTGCGTCCTTAGGAGTTGTAGTTTTAATAGTAGTAAGGAAAAATTAGTCTAGGAATATCTGTGACATAATAGGCTAAAATTCTCTACCGGTACGCAACGTTTTCTGAGAAAAATGCACTTGTACACTCGTAGCGCGTGCTTTCGACGAAACTGTTTACGTTTCTTGTGCTAAAATAAACATCGAATGTGCATTTTGCGCTAACAGTACTGTAATCCCTCGTGTACTGCTCCAATTTCACAAGTCACACTAACTCCGATATAAATAAAAACTGCGTCAGTGGATAGATCTGAGTGAAAATAGAAAACAATACCAAGTTTATAAAAAACGGTCAAGAAATAACGGAAATATCGAAACTTTAGTACCACCCGACAGGCCAATTTTTTCCATAAGGATTGTATTACTTTTTGATAAGAATTGTAATAAATAGGAAAAAAGAACACATATCATTCACTAATATTTCGATGTGCGTCACATCTATGGAATATTGAAACTATTTCTGGATTTTATTCTGGCAACGGTCATTGACACCGCCGAAAGATCGTCACAAATAAACGCTGGAGTTTTTGTGCATGATAGTTTGACAGTGGTTCATTGTGAGTAGAAGATATATTGTTGAATGGATTTCCCAACTTTTGTTCCCAAATTTATTATATTGCATTGACAAGAATATTCATCCGGCCCGTTTCAACACAGTTTGAGTCATACCCGGCCCGCGGTCAGAAAAGTTTGGTGACCCCTGATTTAGAGGCAAAAATATCCCATCCTGAGCAGCACCGATCCACAACCTACTGCCTATGGAATCAAAACATTAGACAAATTGGTGTACTGTGCGCATTCACAAATCTTTGTGAATCAAGTGTGCCTTTTGACTAAAGAAAATTTAGCATTGAAATGGTCAATCTCAATATCAACCTAGTATCTGCAGATAAAACCAATTGTTTTTTAAAAATACATTTTTGATGTGCTTTATTTTTCAAATATAATTTATAATTACTGTAAAGTGTGTGATACATTTGGTACCATGAATATAACATTTGCAAACTAGCTTGGGTTACACCCCTCTCAAATAAAAGTTTAGACTCTTAAGTCATATCTCATAATATTCTTTAAACAAAAGGTTGCGGCTAGCCTGCTACCCATCAGAATTTCCTTTCAGATCACAAAGTCGCAATATTGCGCCTCGCTAAGTTTCATTGGCAACTGTATCTGGTTGTAGTATCGGTGTCCAACTTTAGACTGAAACCTTCACTACCAGACGCACCGAAACATTTTTTTTTTTTTGATAGGGTCGTCTTGAAGTCGCTTTCGTTAAAGCACAATGGACACTTTATCTCCACCAATCCACAGTAATCACAAGTTACTTTGTCATTACGATAAGCATCAATAAATGGATACTGAAGATGTATTATCAAGTCACGCAAGTTGAAGTCTTGTGCCACTGTGGTCTTGTTGCAACTTATACTTTGCCATCCATCTATTCCATGGTCGCACCCATATCTGTAAGATAATGGATACAGATAGTTTGATACAGATACAGAGTTTTCATAAAATCTAACGATCAAATCAAGAAGTGTGAAATTTAGGTCCATATCCCACCACAGCCACTAGTCGTAAATGAATTTGATTCCGGGTAGCATATCTTTTTTACCAATGACAATAAAAAGACATTTTGGATCAGTTGTACGAGCACCATTAAGATAGGATTTATCTGGGGGGGAGCCAGTTATTTGTTTTCAGAAGCATGGACATGGATGGTGGGGAATGGTCGTAACCGATCAGCGGTCGTGTGAACCACCCTCGGTGGGAGTAGAGCTGCAATCCTCTCGCACAAAACTATCCCCGCATGGGATTGAAACCTGTGAAACTACCAGGGTGATCAGAGACGCGGTCAAGGTTGCCATATTGGCTTTTTTAACGCCAAATTTGCCATTTTTGGCTTTTTTCAAACGCGTTTGGCGTCAGAATTTACGTTTGGCTTTTTGGCGTTTTTTTTGGCTTTTTTCAAATCTATTCTAGTGTCTATTATTAGAATCATATGAAATACAATATTTAGTGTGTAACAACTGAGCAATAGCCTATTACCTGTACTTGGCTATTTAACATTAGGATTTCCTGGAGCATCGATTTCCTTGTTTGTTACATTGACCCATAACCATGCCCAATAAGAAATAATTGCACTTTCTGCAGCTGTTCAGACAGATGTTCAAGCAGGGTTGTAAACATTGCCTCGTTTTTATAGTTTTGCGTGCTATTTGTTAGTTTTACGTTCTGTTTCCAAAAAAATAGTTGTATAACTTAATTTTTATTATGCCTGATATGGTTTATGTGAGCTTTAGTTTAATTCTGCAATTGCAGTAACGATGTGCATGTGATTAACTACGCTAAAATTACTAAATAAGATATCAGTGGTCCACCTATGAGCGGCAGGGGGTTAGATAATTTATGGTTTATAAATTTTAAAAGTGAAAATTTTTAAATAGTTGAGTACGATATAGGGAGAAATTTTCAAGGTATATCACAAGTTTAAGTACAAACATGTAGGTATATTACATACTGACAGACTGAAGCGGCACCCTGTATTATATATATTGAATGGTAAAATAATGCTGTCCGCTCGATATTTATTTTACTTTCTACAGTTGTATAGGAACTTTACTTTCTATTCGTGTGCCTCACTGAATGAACTAATGGCTCTATATCATCATCAGTACGTTGCCAAAAGCTTAAAATCTGACAAATCATGGGGCTTTTGTACTTAGTAAAATTGTTGGCTTTTTTTATGTCTTGATTTGGCTTTTTTTTATCGCTGGGGTCTGGCAACCCTGGACGCGGTGGCGAGCGTATTCCTAGATGGCGAATTCAATTGAATTCTGGTTATTTTTTGCATGACCACTGGTGTTAAACTTTAGTTATCTATTCAACCTTTCCCCCTTTTTAATAGATTACCTGCTAATTAGGGAAACAATACCTTATAGCAATTGATTATCAATTCCTTACTGTCTTACACAAGTCAAGTCTGCAACTGCAAGTAGGCCCACGCCTAGGCCTACTAATACTGTAATAACAGTAGTTTGTCATCTGCTTTCCATTGAAATGAGGGAGCTTGTGAATATTTAAATAAATTGATAACGGCACACTATCACCACATTATCACTCACCATCAACGAAGTGCTGTCCGCAAACAGTGAAACACAAGTAAGATGGCTTCTCGACTTGATACCAAGCAGTTCTGCCAATACGCAATAGATGATATCTACATTGCGCGACGTTCCAGATCTTTTGAAATCAGTGGAATATAACTGAAGATCCATTTCGTTGTCTATACTATACGTACAGCCAACGGAACAATACGAAATAACCATTTTCAACAGCCAAACAAAACGGAAGGCAATTCCGTTCCGGCCGTCGTCGGGTGCGGACGTGTCTGCTTGAAAAGACTAGAGAATGCTACGCGGTGTATGTTTCGGTATTTTTATCGCATAATATCAACATGAGCAAAGTCCATCCAACGGAATTAAAGAAGTTTATGGATAAAAGATTGGATTTAAAGTTAAATGGTGAATGATCTGTTACGGATATATTGCGAGGTTTCGATCCTTTCATGAATCTAGTTGTGGATGATGGAACAGAGCGCAGAAAAGATTGGACCACTGCACCTGTTGGAATGGTGGTCGTTCGTGGAAATTCGATATTAATGTTGGAAGCATTAGAACGGATACAATGATTCTGCCCTGGGATAGTGGATTTCATTTTCTAAAATATGGTAGACCAGAAAATTCTTAAGATAGGACTCTTTCAATTCTTGATAATTTCAGTGCAAGCAGGGCTGGAGAGCTGGTTCGAAATCATATTGGCTCCATCTCACATTATATTCAAACTGTGGCCCCAGTTCAGGCGCTTCATTTTTCTATGTTCAGATGACTCTTTAACATTAAACAAGGATCCACTGGAAGGCACTGAATAGCTTTCCAGTTCGCCTGAGATTTTAACATAGTTTGTTATAAACACCACACCATCACAGCACTATTTTTTTAGTTGGTCAACACCCAAAAGCACCTCTTTCAACAATTTTTGTCAGTCATTTAATGTTCGAACAAAGTCTTCATTCAAGCGACCTGTTTATTCTAATAACAATTTTCCTTTACCATTTGCAGTGTTATTCCTACAATCACTTCATTTTCTTGTTACACATAAAAACGATGTTTTTTTATCTGTATGACCCCTCTTTAATATAAACTCATTGTTGTCACTGTTATTCACAAATTTATTTATTTGAAGTTATTGCCCGATTCTGTATCGTGTATTTTTGTTTTATTGTGTTATTTGACTGTTTTTGGTGGACGGGCGCGTATTTTCACGTTTTTAACTTTTATTTAAGTTATGCCCGTCCTCCAGGTCCTCTGTGTTTTGTGTTTGTTCGTTTGTCATTGTTTTATACCAGAGCGACCGAAATAAAATTGATTGATTGATTGATTGGAAGCGTATAATCCGACTTGCAACTGACAGGAGCCAAATGGACGTTTTTGTTTTATTGCCGTCCAGTAACAAAGTCACGTGACCCGTGCATGTCCTCTATAGGAAAAATGTTCCGGGGTTAAAGGTCGGGGAAGGTCCATTCAGTGATGCGTCTCGGGCCAGGTTATTTTACTCCGGCCGTATTTTGCCGACTACTGGGATACGCAATCTACCGTACCTTACTGCGAAGACGAGTCCAGCACTCCTTTCGCGTGTGATAATCGTCCCCGTGATTAAACCCTACGGCAGCACGCAGAGTACAGTAATCAAGTGCAAGATGCGCTGAACAAAAACAGGTTTTGCGAAATCGGGGGGCTATATCGCCCACTTTGGTAATCACTGAGCTAAACGACATCAAAACCACTTGAAATATCTAAAGCTATTTTCAAGAGAACGTTGCTCAAATCAAGCTCCCGGTACTTAAGGATAATAGTAGTGAATTAAGCAAGTAAATTACGATTAACCGAGGCTTGGAGTATCTCAGGTCAACATAATCAGCTATACGAGGTGATAACTATAGGGATGTCCATATCCGAATAAATTATTCTGGAATGACACTGAAAAAACATTTCAAATATATATATCGTTTAGACTAAAAAAACGGAGCCAAAGCAATGATGCACTGATATCTGAATCTCTTTATTTCCCACAATGGGTAAGTGAAAGAAAAACATGATATAATACAGAGTCAAATTGAACTGATACACATTGCTGAAATAATAAGCATGGAGTTATTTTTCGAAAGCTCCATGAAAACGAAAAATTACAAATATGTAACAACATCTCCCCTTTTCAAAACTTTCTATAGATTGAAAAAGTAATAATAAACGTGTGCAATTTTTACAGGTTAATTTTGATTGCATTGACGATTGTTTTCTTCGGCGTGACGTGTTCATTTGGGGAGTGCACATTAGTTCGGTTAAGAATGAATAAGAAGTAAGAAGGTATATCATAATATCACACGAAATGTTGCCCGTGTTACAACTTTGGTGACGATGGTATAGTTTCCAAAGATTAATAAACATAATGTTGGCGATTACTAGCGTCTAAATAGTGTTTTGTTTTATCTGTCGCGGACTTATAAATCAAAGTTCATGATGGTTTTCGTTTATTTTTCAGAATTTTACAACGCTGTATTTTGGTCTTAGTATTTACCCCCTTATTTTTGGTCGGAAATATGAGTTTCTCCGTCACGTCGCCGACAATCGTATAACATTCTCACACTGGACACACACCTCTGAACGATAAAAAAAAACTAATTATCCTTTACTTGCAGACAGGGCCGTAGCCAGAGGGAGGGTTGAGGGTCGGTATAATCCCCCGTCTTAAAATGTTTGGAAAACTTAAAAAGTCGCCGATAACGCGTTCGTTTGCATTTTGTTAAAAGCGCCGATTGTTTTTTGTCAGAGCGATAAGATGCTAAAGCCTTTAGCCTAAAGGTAATAAAAGAGTGATTCCACAACCCAGATTTGATTGACTGAAAAGCGGCATTGTAAAACACTAAAATTAAAACGAAGGTAAATTGGTTTTAGGTGGCCCACGATAGATTAAAAATGCTTTTCCAGACAATTGTGAATCGTGGAAGTTGGTGTGCCAAGGGCACACATTATGTTGGGTTGCCTTTAAAACCTTTTAGCGTTTATCGTTAAAACGATTCGAAACAAGATATATATATAATCGGACACATTTTCAAGATCGCGGCATTTTGGAGCAGTAATGCTTTTATATTTTTAGTTGATGCAACAGCAGGTTACATTGAACACAATTAAATTAATAAGGCAAGACATTTTAAATACGCTCGTGTCGGTCATGGATTGAATACTTTGCGCAATTGTACTCTTCGGGATTTTAACGCAGACCTCATAATTTTTCTTCGGCAATATCTTAAAAATAATCGTAAATGGCAGTCAGTCCTAAAAGAATAGCTCAAAGTCACATTTGACCATTGCCAAGATCGCAAAAATCGGAATCCCTCTATTTATAACTAATGAGTAATTATCCAGTTGAGTGCAGATTGCGCTGGAAATTCAAATTATTCCTACCTAAACCCAACTGGACAATTACTAATTTGTTATTTAAAAACGTGGCGAGGGTGTTTTTATCTAATCTCAATTTTTTGCATTGGTGGCGGGGGCTGTGTACAAAAGATCGGATTAATTATCCAGTGTCATTTTAAAATACAATTCACTCAAATCTATGAATGAACGAATTCATAGAGATACTGCTTAGAGGAATATATATTCATATTCATTGGGAACTGCCCAGTACTTCCCGAAACATGATTTTTATACTGATAATATAGGCCTAAGCATACGGCACACCGTCACACCAAAATAAATCACCCAATTTTTTATATGAACTCTATTCGTTTTACAAAATCATTGCACAGTTGTATTGAACTTTAGTAACTACAGCAGCATGTAGGGTTGTGTAAAATACATTTTTCTACACTCGAGTATAAAAATTTATTGTTACCATGATTGACACCTGCTCATGTTACATAAACGCTACTTCATGCAAAACAAACCTCCCACTGGCACATAATAAAACAAATGATTAATCGTGAAATCAGTCCGCTTTTCGTTTCTGGTGTCCAATACTGCACTGAATGCCTTGTGACAAAACAGAAACTAATAATAACAAACATATACTGCATTCCAAGGCAAAAAATGCAGTTGACCAGGAATAGCTTTTTACAATCAGAGAAAATGGAAGTCCGCTCATAGTCAAGCCAATGTTTCCAAAGAGAGAACCAACTGCGTGACTGCTTCCTGCAACAGAGAACTTATGTGAATATCCTTATGCTACAAAATTATTTCTAACATGTGATAACTACAAGACAGCTTGACTGCATGCACGACAGTTCCATAGACCCTGAAAGCCACTGTTATTTTTTAATAAAAATAGAATGAATCTTATATTTTATGATTGATGGGTGACAAAGAAATTGTAACAGAATAACTACATGAAAATTACGGTATACCGTTATATGGCCTGATTAGTTGGTTCTATTTATAATAACTATCTTATAAAACTTCCAACAAAACAGTAGGTTCATTTACCTGTCCATAAAATTAAAGGTCACCTGAAATATCATTGGCTGAACTTTCTACTGTCATCACTCCCACAATGCTTAGCATTGAATATAAGCAGAATCCAATTAAAAAAGCCAACAATAATGCATAAGATATTTGACTTGAAATATCAGATAGTGATGTTCTCATTAACATCATTGCAACAACCAGTGTCATAATGCTTGGGATTAAAAAATAGTTTCTCGGATTCCCCTTCTTCTGTTTAGCCATCAAAATACATATCTTGTCAGTGATTACACCTAAAACCAATGTTTGAATAAAGTTTAATGACATGATTAAAACACGATTGAGAACAACAGCAATTACATACAGTCAGCGCTTAGCAAAATACCTGCAGACACACTACCAAAAACACCACCAATTTCCATCACAGCAGCAAAAGTCGAGGCCATTGTCTTTGTTGCACCCTTTTTCTGAAATATATAAGAAAATCAGAACTCTTACCATGATGTCAGTATGTCACCTTTGAATCTTAGTATTGATTCAGGTTCATATGATTGAGATCAATTCAAATGCTCATGCTACTTGATAACTCATGATAGCAAGAATTATAAAAATTCCATGCAGTCAAAAATTTCTACATACCGGTAGTCAAAATATCCACAGCAATAATTTTAAGTTACTCTAAAAAATTAAAAAAACATGAATTCATGCTTACAATGAACATAGGTCTACTATTCATTCTGCTCTTTTGTAAATACAATGATAACTGGAATACTATAGGGATGATTTCACTGAAGAAAGCCATGAGCCATCATTCAAGTAACAAAGGATTCTGACGCACGAAAGCACACATAAGTGAATAAGGTGCAAGTTTACGCCATACTAATTTACCATTGGAAGCAAAATACCTCCATCTCCCAAAAATCCATTCAAATGTGATACTTACAGATATCAAATAGAGAGGAATCCAAGTTGAGAGAACACCTTTACACAATAGAGTTATCATAAATCCAAATGATATTACATATAAAAATGGACTCTCAAATATGCGTTTCATCATCGACACAAAATCAGGTTTGGCTTCTTTAATTGATTCTTGTACTTGATGTGTTATTGTATTTGAATTTGTTGTTATCCTTTCAAGATTGTTTGTTGAAAATCCTGCATGAATTGGCTCATCATGAACAAATGCTAACACAAAAGCTGCTGCAATAATAGAGAACATTCCAAAAACTTGCATAGTGTATCTCCACGATCCCGATGAGCCTACGATACTATTGCAAATAAATGGACCAATGGTAGATGCTACATTCATACTTGCAGACAGGATGCTCCATAATGTTCCGAAAACAGTCGGTGAATACCAACTAAATAAAAACATTAGTTATACTTTATTAACTGAAGCCTTGATATTGAGGAAATAGCCACTGTATAACACAGGCAGCATTCAAGCTTGTTGATAATTGTTCATTTGATTCAATAAAACCTAGAAGAGCCTTGTTAGTAATCTATATCAAAAGTAAACAATCTGGCCATTGCAGGAACAGACGATTTGTGTGTCACAATTGCTTTGCACAATTGTTTTGGAGGCATATTCAGAAAAAAAAAGTGAGTGAACGTGGAACAAATCCTAAGTTGTTCATACAATAAAATTGCCCCATAGTAGAACAGTAACAGTAAACAAAACATTGAACTAACCTCTTCAATAGCTTGGCACATGATGGCCACCCAGGTCCCTGGAATAGTCCATTGAAGAACCATAAAGCAACATAAGCTGGTAGAGATGATGACTTGCTGAAAATAATATTAATTCCCCCACCAAACACTAATCCAAAAGAAAACAAATACTTTGGACTGCTAGAATCAGCCAAGACCCCACACAAGAACTTTCCCATGGCATACCCAATTGCAAGAGAACTTACTATACTTCCAATTGATTCTGTGTCTATGTTTTCAACCCTTTTAATTGTAGGTATATTGAATGTGAAGGATTTGCGATTCAGAATATACGTGGCATATCCAAGAAAAAGTATTAAAAAAGTTATTCTCTGTTGAAACTTGAGATCTGATGCCTTTTTCTTCATTCCTGATCAAACTTTTATCAACAACTTATTTTAATGCTAATATAGTCTACTGCAGTACGGATACGCTGAATATTCTTATCAAAAAATGTTCAATTAGTCTAGTTCTGTAGGCTAGTTAGGTCTATAGAACTTGCTGTAGCATGTTTGACAAAATTGAAAGCATTATTAAAATGTTTGAATCCACATAAATTAAAATCCTTAACAAAAGATTTTACGGGTCTGGTATAGTTTAGTACCACATACACTTCTAAGTCAGTAGTTGGCCTGGCTGAACAATTTTTGCATAGGCTATGTCATTCCTAGCCCCCACCTGACTATGTCACCAAAACTATGTCACTATGACGTCCCAGATGGTCGTCCAAAACACGCAGACGATCACCCGAAATCGCAAGTGCAGTTTCAAGTATTTTGTGGCGCCTAGAGCTGCCGCAAAACCAGGGAGGGATTTCCAAACCATGGCTGCTATGACCAAACCCACGACGACTGACTTTTTAGCTGCCACAAATCAATAGCGAGCTGCCGTGGTTATGGCAGCAAATCGAATACCACCAATTTTGTTGCCGTAACCACAGCATGTCGACTGTAATAGCAGGGCTGCCCCTGATGGTGATAAATATTGGGTAAGTTGGAACACTTTTCTTATGAATACAGTTTTGATGTAGACCAGGCCTGCACAACTCAAATTACCACGAGGGCCGCAAGCATAAATTTGAAGGACCGGCGGGCCGCAAACTTTGCCACATAGGCATATTTCACAAGATGAACTACAAATCAAAATGAAATTGTGAAACAGTTAAATTTAATGAAACACTTTCATTACTGGGGAGCTTGAAAATATGAAGAATCTTATTTTATTGAGTAAAAACTAGGTACCGTATTTTGCATATGAGATGGCAAATATATATTTAGTGGTTCATCATCCTTGAAAACCCACCCTTCATTTTCAATATTTCTTTTTTATTAGAATTAGGTATTGCCTGTTGCAGTATAAACTGAGTGCAGGAAAATATTTTACTCAGGTTCAGTTTTGTAAAATCGTCCCAAATATATGTATGACAATTTATTTAGTCATATCTACCATTATTGGATATTTCCATTGTAGGCTAGACAAACAATCCGTTTAGTAGCAATAGATCTTCCTCTGTTGTACTTTTTCGACTGCTAAATTACATTTTTCTACAAAATCTGCTCCAATATATATATTTTACAATAAATAGCAATATCCTTTGTGCGAGAATTTCTGCACTATTCATAAATGAAGAAATTGTTTTTTACGGTAAGTTCTAAATTTGAATCAAAAAAGAAACTTCAGTTTTATAAACTGCTAGAAAAAAATAACGGGGTTATTAATATGTTGCTAATATGCACTAATGGGTGTGAGATTGTATACCGATATTGTTTTGAGCATGATTCAGTCTGACTACTGAGATATCTAAATCAGGGTTTTGCAAACTGGGGGGCGAGAGGTTGAGCGACGACTTTTAAGGGTTGCGAAGGGCACACCAATTTCACACAAAGTTTGATATTTATTGAAACTAGTGTAAAACAGAAATCTCACGATTTCGAATATGATCGGAGTAGCGGCGCGCTTGCATAACAATGCCGTCTTTGATTGTTAGACCCGAGAAGTGGCGTGTTTCCAAATCACCCGCGGGCCGCACAGAAGTATCAAGCGGGCCGTATGTTGTGCAGGCCTGATGTAGACTATTTGAGGTTAGGTTTAGGTTTAACTAGATATAATTCCGCATCGATGGAAAAATCAGCTGATGCATAATGGGTTGCCAGATTAAATATATAAATTGTGAATAATTGATTTTTTTTTTTTTTTTTTTTAATTGGTTCACTCATTGAGTGATTTCAATAAATATGTAAAAAATAAATAAACAAATAAAATAAATTATAGTCCACATTCCATTCATGATCCATTTGTTAAATTGAGTTTCACAGTATTTCCAGTTTGTTTCATCAGTAATAAGTATCCATCGATAATAATGTTATTTTAATAATTACAATGATATAATACAATAAAAAAGAAAAAACACAAAATTAGTAAATACAAAAAACTTATTATAAACCTGATTTAATATCTAAATTAATGCTTTACATAAATTTTGTAATTCTTTTTCAAAGGGTTTGTCTACTCTGGAATTTTCTATATTTTTTCTATACATTAGGGCCATTTTTATCTGTTTTTTAAGGAGAGCAATGTCAGGTGTTTTATTTTCAAATATTATAGAATTTCTCATTATCCAAATTTTATATCGCACTATTGATAATAAAAGAATAATTGCATTCAAATCTAATGATGTTATATGACTAAATAAAGGATCATTAAAATTCAATAATATACAAGAATCATAATTTATAACAAAATTTATTCTAATTAATTTTAATATAATTAAGGAAACAAAATCATCATAAATTTTCTGAGTAAACTCACAAAACATAAAAATATGTGACACAAACTCAGGTTCTATATTACATAATAAACATAATTCATTCCCTGCTACTCTTTTGATCTCTGGTTTTGTTTTCAAGGGTAGAATATCCCCTATTAACTTATAGTTGAAGGTCCTCATATAATTTGCCAAAATTTTATTATGAATACTGTTACAAGTTATACTGAGATTTGAATTACGGATAATTACAAGTCTTTCCCCATTAATACTTTTTAAAATTTTATCATATATAATTCTATGTTCACCCATTTTAATATCATTCCTATTTAAACTATAAGTTTTCATAAAATCAATTACGCTTTTATAATATTCATGTGGACTAAATTGATTAATGGACCTTTCCCCGGGCATCGACTTTCTTGTTTACTTCGTGACATTGGCCAATTAGCAAGATGCAAAAGGTGACGTAACAATGTTCCCTTTTCGCATCCGCTCACACACTTTTCTCACTCGGACAGATTTTTAAGCGTGGTCGTAAACATTACCTCGTTTTCGCGTTTTTGAACTCTTGCTGGTATCATTGGGCCACCTTCGATTGTCGTGTAGTATAGCCCCACCCCCGTAAATTATTATCACCACATTAATTCAGCTTCCATCCGCACCCTAAATCAGAATAGTGAAAAACCCAGCTGCGAAGCCTGTGGTGTCAACCTCAATTATACCGGCCGAACAGATGATGCGACAACATCAAGAGTGTTAACGATTTGACACTTATAACGCACCATTTGTTCTGCCGAATATATAAGCCGATGAACTAGAAGGAAGAAGGGACTGAAAGATGAAAGAAAAAAGAGATAGTTGACTTTCTGTGTGATTTGTATGATACTACTATTAATAAATATCTCAAGAACTCAAAACTGTGATACTGTACACAAAGAGCTAACGAAGTATATATAGCACACCGTACTACGACGTTTATAAAGAAAGGAAGAAAGGATATTAATAGAACCCCGGTACGGTCCCTGCATTTGGTGACCCCGGACAAAAAGAACCGCTATCTGATTGGAGTTATATCGCACGATATTGATTAACAATTTCTGAATGGAGTCAGATACTTAAACAGCAAACAAGATTATTCGTTGTTCGAGTAAAAACAGAAATTGAACGTTATCATCAATTGTTCCTGAAAAGAATTAAACGGATACAAGTAACAACTTATTAAAGCACTCGGAGCATAACTGAACTCGAAATAAAGTGAATTGTCATAAGAACATTAATTAAAAAGCAGTAATTTTTGGATACGGAAATTATAAAGACAACAGCAAGAAGAATATATATATGTGTATAGAACTGTTCAATAACCGGTACGTCTAATTCAATCATTTTTTTATGTGTTCCATTTTGTTCATTTTTATTTGTATACGAGTATATTATTAACTATTAGCCATCAATATGAACAATTTTCTTTTTAATATTCTTACCCCCTCAAAAAAGCTACGTGACCGATTTTTGTTACGTGAGCCAGAATTTCCAAAGGTTCAATTTATCAACTCTTCATCCGGAAAAGGAAACAAAAGCAATGTATATTTTGTTAACAAAACGATTTCAGAAGCCGTTATATCTAGCACCCAGACAAGAAACATTCTCTATGGTATTAATCATAAAGAAATTTCCAATAATGATTACCCGTATCCAGTGTTCCCTCTAAGGTGTGCGCGTGTGCGCGCGCACACAGATTTCAGAGGCTGCGCACACGCATAGATTTACTGCGCACAGACGTATTTCGATGTAATGTAACAATGCGCTCGGTTGGCAGGTTGAGAAAGTTTGTTGTTGGCCCACTTATTACCCGGTTAGAACACCAAAATTTCTTCATTGGTTTTGCACAAATATTAGTCATTCCCAAAAAAGTGCGCACACACCAAAATTTCTGCGCACACATACTACAAAAAATTAGAGGGAACATTGCCCGTATCCCACTCCAAATGACATTCAAAGTAATACTGTGGAAATTGCGTTATCTCCTGAGCAACCGGAAACGTCTCAACACGTTAACGGTACAACAGATATTAATCGTCTAGAAATGGTTCCACAAGTTTATTCATCGCCCTGTGTTTATCCTGTGTTAACCAATGCTGTTGCTGAAACAGTTTTACCTGCAATAAATGAAACCCACATGGACACGGGAAGAATTCTTAACAGACAAGATCCGAACGATCCGCATTTTCAGCCATACGCTCCAGGCCATATGTTTATGACACCGTTCGTAATCACTGACATCAAACAACCTCGCCGATCTCCGAACAACCACAAACATCGTCGCTATCAACGGAAGCACGATGACACCAGAAATTTTTTACGACACCGATTCTTTCTTAACCTTTCATGACCCCCTGATAATAGCATCTGCTATCGGGCCTACAGATCTATGCAGCCCTGCAATTTTCGGGGACTGCCGAATCAGAAAGAAATTCTGTGGAAATTCCTCGTGGCATCTGCTAGCAAGGTGGCGAACGTAATTACCATGTTTTCTAACAAATTATCTCCAGATCAAAACCTGAACTTCTAGTAACAAAAGACCCATACGATTACTAAATTCCGACGATTGGTTCTGACTACAGGATTCATTTTGGGTGAACAATTAAAAACGGATTATTTTGAACATCGCCGAAGGAATCATTCCTTCGACATTAGCTATTGGGTAATTTGTTAGCGAGCGCATATTGAACCCGGAAAGGCAATATCCCGATGCTGCAATGGGAGCTGTGTTGGACTGAAATAGGATAGCTATAACATTTGAAAGTCCCCTGCTATCGATAGCACGTGAAAAAAAAATGACAGCTAGTTCCACATTTGCATTGCGACAGTCTGTTGGCTGACAAGTACACCGGTGAGCGGAATGATCGCTCAACTGTTTTTAATCGAAAGCATGTATTGGCGCTCTTATTTTACTTAACATTATTATCTCGGCCGAAAGTTCACTTTTAGAACTGGCCAAAGTTTTATAAATACTTATTTATACTACACTCTGGCACAAGTCAACGCCAGAGTCATATCGTTGTGCCCTTCTCTGACTCGCATAAATGCGAGTTGTGAACCAATTGACTTTTTACGTCGATTGTTTATTTTATCTCACGACGCGAATAGCGAAGATGAGAATAACGTGCTGCTTCCATGTCGCACACAAACTTAATTAAAGCGCAAATGCTTTGAAGTTTCGACTCCATTGGGGAGTACTAGAAAAGCGCCAATACATCATGCTCGTCCAGTACGTTAACAACAGACTTCGTAATGCTTTGGAGCACGCCTTTTCATTCCTTACAAAGCCTTAACATCGCCGGGATGTTGCCTAACCTTTTGTTTATGGCTTTCTAACATTTTCTGTATTTTATTGTTTGTTAATTATCGATGATTTCCGTTCTGCCCCCATATTTGATTATGTTTTGCCCGCACACATTATTGTTTGCGTCCTATTTGTTAATTTTTATTCGTGACAGCATGACATAACAGATGTCAAAACGAAAGCGGCTATACCAAGGCACGCCGCACATCCCGTACATTCAAAATGACTCTAATATATAGCACTTTTATTATTCTGTAATTTAATAATGTATAATTGATTGCTAATCACAATTTTTATTTTGCTGTTGTATTCATATTTATACTGCGTACATAATAGCTCATATTCACTACATTTTACATTTTATTATATATATACAATTGTTGCTCATAATATTTAAAGATATGTAAACGCATGCGTAGAAATTATATCGTATATACTTTATTAATCACTTTCATTCGATTCTAGTTTTCCCTCATTTTATCTCATTCATTAATTATTTCCGTCCGTCTCAATGTCTCACCATTGTTTGTGAAGTTTAATCATTTTCATATTTTGCGATTTATTGCTTGACACTACAGCCTCCCCCTCCCACCCTCATATGTACACCGCCCTTTATAAAATCTCAGGGGTAACTTATGCTGGTATCAATCACCTTCGATTGTCGTGTAGTATAGCCCCACCCCCGTAAATTATTATCACCACATTAATTCAGCTTCCATCCGCACCCTAAATCAGAATAGTGAAAAACCCAGCTGCGAAGCCTGTGGTGTCAACCTCAATTATACCGGCCGAACAGATGATGCGACAACATCAAGAGTGTTAACGATTTGACACTTATAACGCACCATTTGTTCTGCCGAATATATAAGCCGATGAACTAGAAGGAAGAAGGGACTGAAAGATGAAAGAAAAAAGAGATAGTTGACTTTCTGTGTGATTTGTATGATACTACTATTAATAAATATCTCAAGAACTCAAAACTGTGATACTGTACACAAAGAGCTAACGAAGTATATATAGCACACCGTACTACGACGTTTATAAAGAAAGGAAGAAAGGATATTAATAGAACCCCGGTACGGTCCCTGCACTCTATTCGTTAGTTTTCTGTTGTGTTTCGGAAATTTGAATATGAATCAAATAATTCAATGATCACTCTGTCTTCCTAGAAGTTATATAATTTAATTGCAGTCATAAGAAATTAGTGTGGAAATAGCTGTGATAGACTAGCCTAAAAAATTTTAAAAACAGATTGTTGTATGCGATGAATCATAATATTGGTTTGAAACACATAACCCTTTTTACAGGCGCCAACTCGCAAAAGCACTCTGAAATTAGCCCCGAAAATTTTGCAATGGTAAAGTATAGGGAAAATTTTTTGGGGATCAAAAGTCGGGGAAAGTCCATAACAAAAACTTTATCAGACAATAATAAATGAAGCCACTCGCAAAACAACAAGAACGGCATAATTCAGAAATAAAACTCCTGATGCTAACTTCGTGAAAATGAATCACGAGTTCATTATCATTCAAACTTTGCACACAGGCCATTTCATGAAAATGTGCCAAGAAAGATTGTATTAGGGAAGATATTTTTATTCTCGTTTGAACCTGGCGCAATCGTCAATTTATAAAAAAAAAAAAAATATTTAAAAAGGCTTATTCCACCCTAAAAAATAAGTGCCTTACAAGTACGTCCCCTCATTTAAACCAAGGCCAGTAAAAGCAAATATATTAAAATGTTTATACAACGAGTTTGAAAATGTTTGTATTAGGTGAAGATATATTTATTCCCGTTTAAATCTGACCCAAACGTCAATTTTATGATAAACTTGGCAAAAAGACATACCGTATTTGCTCGTTTTATAGCCCGGGCGCCTATTTTTTTCAACCAACTCACTAACCGGGCCCTTATTCAAACCGGCCCTTATTCAAGCACGGGCGCTTGTTATTTTCGTTCGTTACAATAATTAAAAAATATATTATATATATATTGGTATTTCCAGTTCTCTGGTATGATTTAAACGAGAATAACAAAAATTAGTAGTTACAAGTAGTTTGAGAACCACTGTGTTACGTAATCAATGCTAACTGTTATGTGATTGGACGCCTATGGCGTGTGTGTTATCTACCAGCGCTTAAAATTCAACAGCGTTGTGACAAAAGCGCTTCCTATTTCCTATTGTTCTCTACCACCGAAAAATCACTTTTACATCGGGCGGGTATTCAAGCACCGGCCCTTATTTATTTTTATGTCCTGTTCACACGGGCGGCTATTCAAACGGCCCTTAATCAAGACCGGGCGTTAAAACGAGCATTTACGGTATTTCGCTCCAAAAAAATAAATGTCTTACAATTAAGGTCCCCCATTTACACAAGACCAGTAAAAGTAAGTAGCCTATATTAAGGTGTTTGTACAAAAATGTTGAAAAAGATTGTATCGAGGGGGGGGGGGGGGGGGGGGCAATTGTCAATTTAGGATAAAATTTGCAAAAAGACATATTTCGCTCCAAAATATAGGCAAATTATGGGTTTTATCAGGAATAGTGTAATATTATTATATATAGTCTGGGTCATTAGCTCACATACTGTTATTTTGATTTCGGGACTCGAAAGATCTCGAAAACACATCAAACTCAATTATTGCTATCATTTAAGGTAATTTGTTTTTTTTTTATCTTTATTTTGAATAGTGTGTGGTACATGCTTCTCTTTTTACCAGGTCATACAGCATTTCCCTTAATTGCCCTTTTGTGTTTGAAGGATTTTGGTGTCTTTGAATAAGTTTGGCGGAATAGATAATGGGATGACATTGAAGTCGATCTAGTGTTGTAATTGTGGACTATTATTCACGGGGCCCCACAATAAATTTTAGAATTGTAACTGAACGATTAATACTCCTGAGTAGGTTGAAACTACTTTACCTAATTTAAATGCTAAACCTTTTTAATAGAGTCAATACAACCCATGAATGAATCTAAATTTCACAGATAAATTATATACCGTGTTTCCCTGAAAATATGACTGGTTCTAATTTTGATTTTCTTCCGGAAAATAAACACTAGGGCTTATTTTCGGGGAATGTCTTATATCTTCATTTATCAAAAACAAAATTACAAAGTAGAGAATTATCAGATGATCAAATATATAAAATATGAAAACCTATATCCATTTACTCATAAATAACACGTTTTATTCAAAATAACTGCAAAACATAGATTTTTAATCACTTAAAACGTGTAGGAGAGATTTCTTCCTTTCTTATTTTAAGGGGAGGGCTTACATCATTTTAAAAATTCTGATTAGGTCTTATTTTCGGGGAAACACGGTATATATATATATTAAGGCCGTGAATTTGACACTTGAAAAACATATAAATAAATCCGGGGTCTTTTGATATTTTTGGAAGACTGAAAAAGTCACTATTGGCGTCCGCGATTGCCTTTTTTTGCCGATTGTTATCCATAATTGAAATTGAGAACGCATATAGAAATCCCCAATTTTTTTTATGCATTTTTGAGCCATTTATAAGTTTAAAGATGTAAACGAAGTGATAGAGAGAGCGAATAACACTAGATATAGACAAATGATATAAACGAAGTTAAGGCATTTTCGAACGCACCACAAGCAGGAACTGTGCGACGAGTCTTGTCCACGCAACGTCTGATAACATAAATCAAAGATTCAAGTTCCATAATTCCACAGGGAATAGTGCGCTATGATGTATTTTTTGAACCATGCGCTGAAGACGAAACATGAACCGTATTTTATATTATGAATGCTGTACAAAAATACAAAGTTTATTGATTTCTACTTTCGAAGAAAATTCAACACGTCCGAGACTGATTTTAGTGGTTTGCTTTTGTCATTCCACACTCAGTCCTGGGATTGTTGCATTTGACGGATTTAGGGAATCTGTCGAGAAAAATACTTTTCAAGCCAATGCGCAGAAGTCAAGAAGATAATTTAGGATCAGTTGCTCAAGTGTGAAAACAGAGTGTGGGATCCATTTCAAGCCATTCAAGACATGTTCTCTATATCAACGTGGACATTCGTCAATATATTTTTATGAAACAAATAACCAATATATATATACATATTCTTCTTATATTCTTCACTTCAGGCCCTTTGTAGTCAGCAAAGATGCCTAAAAATAATTTGGATGCTGATATGAGTCTTGTTAACTATTTTGTAAAATACTTCCTTATAAAAAAATTTGCATTAAATTCCCTCAGCTCAGAATTCGCCCCGTTAAATTCAGTACGAGTTCACGTCGATATTGGTGGGCAAAAACTTGGTTCGAGCTCGTTATGTGGGCCTAAGTCAAACTTCAGATAAATAAATGTTCTGTTTAGCGCACTAAAACTGAGCCTTATTACACCTCTAGACAAAGTAGCGTATTAGAATTTTCGAGGCTCTAGGGTCCAGCCTGCCTAGCCTATTGGTAAATCCAGCCCTGGTGATGGTCCTACAGCAAATTTCTGGCCCTAATCACTCAGCAGATTGAAATAAATGATTTTCAGCATTTATTAGCAAAGATGGATATTTTAATAAAACATATAGTTCAACTTGAAGCCTGTATAATGATATTATAAATATAGGTGCCATTGCCCATTATTACTGCATTGTGAGGAGGCTTTCCACACTATCAAGTCTATAAGGTTTTAGCGTCTTTCAATGTCTCAGATGGAAACTTCAGTCTTCATTTCGCATATTCTTTTCATTAATGCCATTAGCATTTGAAGCTTGATAGATGTAATATCCTAAACGTGACTTCAAATTTTTTTCTCACTTCAATCATCACATGTTTGAATACCCGAGCTGACTTCTACTGATTTGTTATTAATTTACACTTTATTTTTTTATAAATTAACTGTCGTACTTGCTAAGTGTCCACTAAGTGAAAATCTACAAAAAAAAGCAGTGGTTTAATAATGGACTACATTTTTAACCGAATCCAAAAATGTTCCGTAACTTAATCAACCCTTCCTCTAAGGAGTTTTTGTTAAATTGTTCAAAGCTTGATAGCGAACATGGGGGGCAGGGGGAGCTGACTGTGATGGTCGTATCGCTCCCCAGTCTATACCGAATAACTGTGTGTTTTGTATATAATTTTTATTGATACAATGCTTGTATTCTGGTTGACAAAATAAATCTCTCTCTCGTATTTGGTCGTGTTTTTTAACCTAGTTCAGTAGTTAGGAGACCGGTATTGTACCATTATTTATAGGTTGGAGATATTCATCTTTTTTGTATACCGGTACCGTACAACTTATCCTGCCTATTGGAGTGCAGTAGGATATTTAAAAATTAAAGACCCTGTTGAAAGTGCAAGTAGCTTACTGAAATAGGTAAACGTCACTGACATTTTTTTAAGGTAGTACCATACCGGTAAGCTATTACAATACTAAATTGAGGATTGTAAGATACAGAGATACAATTCTGTAATTAATATAGCTGTAGTTTAACAGTATAATGATTGCTAGCTGTACAGGTATAAATGCGTAAAACCAGTAAAAAAACGCGATAGAAATGGTATGGGTTATAGATTGTCAATGTTAAACGCTTCCAGTACCGGTACCGTACCCAAAGCGACATTAGTGCTGCATTTGCAGCGCATATCCCACAGAGCACGGCGCGTTGGCAGAATCTCATGGTCTAGTGAGAATGACGTCATCGGAAACACCGCGCTCATTAAAATTTTAATGAACGATTATCAAAAATCTTGACCATGTTTATCATGATAAAAATATCAAAAAAGATGTAAAAAATATTCTATCTTCAAAACTGCTCACGTCTACATTGAAAGATATCTAGAAAATTACAAAAAATGCAAATTTCTGCTCTGGTGATCACATTCCCCATAAGAGCTAATGTTAAAAAAAAAAAATTTCAATAACTTTTCTTTTTGCGCGTAGGATGGGTTTTTAATGAATAAGGTCTATTGGGGGACGCTGGCTGTCAAACTGGCCGATTGGGGGCGCTGACATCAATACGGGAACTCACAAGAAGTGTGATATTTTATGTCATTTACTGCTATGTTTTGGTTCAAACTAGTTTGCTTGTGATTTCGGTGTTGGAAATTTTCGCTTAGCGTAGAATAGATAATATCACTTTTTTTTAAATCCGTATTGTTTCATAATAATACTAATCTAGCGCATACGGCATATGCTTCTTTCACCATGCACTTCGCTCACGTTTCGTTGTACTGTATTGAATAACGACTTCATTTTACTATCGGGTTCTATGGCTGTATGGTGTTTTGAAGCAGTAGTGTAAGTACAACACCCTTATGTTGACATTAGCCAATTAGCATGATGCAAAATGTGACGTAACAATGCTCCCTTTTCGCATCCGCTCAGACACTTTTCTCACTCAGACAGATTTTCAAGCGTGGTCGTAAACATTACCTCGTTTTCAGTTGTGTTTCGGAAACTTAAATATAAATCAGATAATTCAATGATTACTCTGTCCTCCTAGGAGTTTTAATTTTATTGCAATAATAGAAAATTAGTGTAGAAATAGCTGTGATAGACTAGGCTAAAATTCTTTATCGGTACTTTCAAAAAACAGATTTTTGTATGCGATGATTCATAATGATGGTTTAAAACACATACCCCATTTTACAGGCGCCAACTCGCAAAAGCACTCTTAAAACAGCCCCGAACATTTTGCAATGGTAAACTATAGGAAGAATTTTTCGGGGGTCAAAGGTCGGGGAAAGGTCCATTGGAATCGGTGCGACGAGAAAACGAGAGAAATAACTGTTCGATTTTGGGTGCTCATTTGCGCGTCGTGGATGGCAGTTAGTATAGTTTGAAGGGCTCTATTACGTCACTGTGACGTCGTGTTGACGTAATTTTTGGATGGTGTAGTCAGGTGGGGGTTAGGATTGATACGTGAAATTGTCATGCTTCGCCCACTAGAAGTATGATAGGTACGAAACTACATGAGACCCGAAAATCTATGACGTTTTGCACAAAAATTATGTTGTTTCTAGATTTACAATATGTTCCAAATGATCTCTTCAGCATTGAAAAAAGAATTTCATTATTTTTGCAACATTGTCAACCACTCTTCTTTGGGTATTTCTCTATTTTATTTCTGCAATTGCAGCCTTGAGTTCAATAAACGTTTGAGAATTGTCCGGATACAAATAGTCCTTCGTACGCCCTACATATCAAAAAAAGATTTAAATCCGATAATTAAGGTGCCCACTTTTCTCTCAAGAAAGCAAGCGCCTGGTTTGATGTGTGTGTGGGGGGGTCGCCTCTATCAATCCCTCAAGTAATATACCGTACTCGTACCGTATTGACTAACATAACACAGTAACAGCCTGACAGCAGGATACGGTAGACTACCTGTACTGGGAGATGCGCCACACCGCCGAGCCAATATCTAAACCTATCCTAATCTCATAGCCATAAAATCAAAACTAAACACACTTGCTAACTTACTTAAGAACTAGAAATAATTTCACAGAATTAAAAAGCCCTAAAACACTGAAAATCTAACTAAAACAGCCACAACTAAATTGCTCCAACCCACAACGAGCATATAACAGAACAAGAGAGCTGTGCTCAAATATATGGACACGTTAACCAGAGCGAAGCAGTATTTATCTTTGACGCCACCGGTACCCACAAAAAATTCCGAGTTTCGCGTAGAAATAATTTACAGAATCAAACCGGACAGCCAGTGTTCCCATGGATTAAATATTATAGCGAAATTTTAGACTAAATATCAGATTTCATGGGAAATTTAGAAATAAATAAAAGTAATAGCCTTCTGGCAAAAAAATCAATCTTTACTCACTGAAAATTTCAAAGCAATTAGTCCAGTAGTCAAAGAGAAAAGCGTTTTTTTCAAAAAAAATGATGGAGACAAATAATAATAATAACAACAAGAGAGCTATGCTCAAATATATGGACACGTAGCGCCACCCAGTGGGAATAATTTTGATGACGTCATAGCGAAAAAAAAAGTAAAAGCCTTCTGGAGAAAAATTTTATCTTCAACCACTGAAAATTTCAAAGCAATTGGTCCAGTATTCGAAGAGAAAAGCGATTTCTTCAAAACGTTTCAAAGAACAAGGACACTAAGAACAACAATAAGAACAACAACAACATAATATTGAACCGATCGCTATGTCCACTACGTGTCCAACAAGAGAGCTATGCTCAAATATATGGACACGTAGCGCCACCCAGTGGGAATAATTTTGATGACGTCATAGCGAGAGAAAAAAAGTAATAGCCTTCTGGAGAAAAATTTTATCTTCAACCACTGAAAATTTCAAAGCAATTGGTCCAGTATTCGAAGAGAAAAGCGATTTCTTCAAAACATGTCAAAGAACAAGGACACTAAGAACAACAACAACATAATATTGAAACGATCGCTATGTCCACTACGTGTCCAATAACAAGAGAGCTATGCTCAAATATATGGACACGTAGCGCCACCCAGTGGCAATAATTTTGATGACGTCATAGCGAAAAAAAAAAGTAATAGCCTTCTGGAGAAAAGTTTTATCTTCAACCACTGAAAATTTCAAAGCAATTGGTCCAGTATTCGAAAAGAAAAGCGATTTCTTCAAAACGTGTCAAAGAACAAGGACACTAAGAACAACAATAAGAACAACAACAACATAATATTGAAACGATCGCTATGTCCACTACGTGTCCAACAAGAGAGCTATGCTCAAATATATGGACACGTAGCGCCACTCAGTGGCAATAATTTTGATGACGTCATATCGAAAAAAAAAAGTATTAGCCTTCTGGAGAAAAATTTTATCTTCAACCACTGAAAATTTCAAAGCAATTGGTCCAGTATTCGAAGAGAAAAGCGATTTCTTCAAAACGTGTCAAAGAACAAGGACACTAAGAACAACAATAAGAACAACAACAACATAATATTGAAACGATCGCTATGTCCACTACGTGTCCAATAACAAGAGAGCTATGCTCAAATATATGGAAACGTAGCGCCACCCAGTGAGAATAATTTTGATGACGTCAAAGCGAAAAAAATAAAGTAATAGCCTTCTGGAGAGAAATTTTATCTTCAACCACTGAAAATTTCAAAGCAATTGGTCAAGTATTCGAAGAGAAAAGCGATTTCTTCAAAACGTGTCAAAGAACAAGGACACTAAGAACAACAATAAGAACAACAACAACATAATATTGAAACGATCGCTATGTCCACTACGTGTCCAACAATAACAACAAAATTTCGAAACGATCGTTATGTCCACTACGTGTCCAACAAATGAAAGATTGGCAGTGCCATAGCGCCCTCGGTGTCCCAAACCTTCAAAATACGAAATGTATGTATGTTTATTCGTCTCGTAAAAGCAAAAACACTGGAGTTAGTAAATTTCAACATTGAGGACGGGATATATACACAAGACCATACTGGCCTAAAACACATGAAAGTGCGGCATACACCCCCTAAGATAAGCATAAAATGGAATAAATCAAATAAGTATATTAATATGGTCCTTCATACAGAGAGTTCTGCAAAGAGGTGAATGGGTAGCAATATAGGCAACAGGGGTAAGGGTGGAGTATGCCCAACTGTTTGTACAGAGGAGTTGGTAGGACAAGACAACATCAATAAATAGAGACAATACAACATGGAACATAGTACATGTAAACATAATATTAAAATTTGGACATATACTAAATATAGAGAACAATAAATTATAAAGAGTACCATTTTGCCATGTCATATATTTTGAATTAAAATAATAATAAAGTATGGTATCCTGGGATGAATTTATCAATAACCGCCCTTGTGCCACCATTTATCAGTGAGGTTTATATTTTAATTTGTTTTTTGTAAACTATACATTTTGGATAAGATAGTCCGGCAGAATCGGGCCTTAACATTGTTTTGGGACATAAAATTTTTTTTTATTGTTTAGATATAATGTATATGACATATATAATGATACCCAGGTGGGTGTGGGTGGAGTAATGTTGAGCAATTTTTTTAAGTGGATTTAAAGTATTCGGTCCAAGATGACGCACATCCTGAACCCTAACCTGGTAACCATACAGTGTTCAGGTTGTGCGCCATCTTGGTACAAATACTTCAAGAGCGCCTTTTTGTTAAAAACAATTATTTCATAACTACATGGTTTAGGTTTGCATACATAGTAACATTGAATCTCCTTACAATGTCAGAAATTCAATTTTAGTAGAATAAATGGTAGTTTATTTCACTAATACAAGCCAAGATCCATCGACAGCATCTAGCCACTTTCTATTGCGCTCTTCAAACTACATCTGGCATTTCGTTTTCCTAGTTTAAGATTAGGGTCTTGGGAATTTTTTTTTATAGTTGAATTGGATTGGAATATTTGACCTCGTCTTTCACTCCGAACAAGGCCATGTAATACCATCCAATGGTATCTAAAGATGTGTAACGTGTTTTCTTTTGGAAGAACCGCAACCTTTCAGTGCTGCATTGACTTTGGCAAAATTAATATATCCTTGTGGAGATAGAAGGTATGCGTATGCGGAACCGAGATGTGCACCTGTTATGCCAACATAGTTGAGTCAAACGTTTTGAATACTAGTACATCACACGCATTTTCCTGCGTGCTTCGGTTGTACGTGGTAACGCGCACATTTTTGCGCACATGCATCAAATTCCATTTGATTATTGAGCTATAGGTTTTTGACGAGCTTTTGTGTATGATTTCATTCCATAGAATTTGTATGCTGTTCTAAAGAATACTAGTTTCAGCTTTTTCATTCATTCAAACCGCGTGTTGAAAGTAAGTTTTGTAATATTGCGGATTGGTTTCCAACATCCTTAAATCGGTGATGCCAGTAAATCTTTAATACAAAAAGATCAGTAACATCTGCAATAAAAACAGCAGTACCCACTCAAATGACAGCTGGGGGATGGATACTCTTAGTATCTGCTCCATCGCGTGCCTCTTACAGTCTTACCAGTTTACATGAGTGCCAATTGGTATCTAAGCTCAGCCAGAGACAAAAAGTTTCGGACTGCAGTTGGCGTGACGAAATGTTTTTAAATATATATTCTACAATAAGATTATTTGATTGCATACTACTGAAAGTTCCGCCTTATATGTCTTTTCCCATTGCACCATTCCTTTACTGATATTCGATAATATGACGCTCATCTGACATAGTTCTTAAAGTGTGTAGATGGGTACAATCTTTTCCACGCTGTTCAGATGGGAATGCGCGAATATATATAAGAATTGCTAATATTGGTTTGTAATGCTTCTCTACTACTATCAAACCTTGACATTTTGTGAAAACTTTTTTCCATGCAACCTTTTTTAAAACATCCCCAACAACCACAATTACTTCTGTTATTAAACTTCCGAAACAAACACATAAAATCATCAACAGATGAGTATCACCAAGTAGATATTGCTGAATTGATCTTTATTTTACCATTTTGCATGTAATTCTTTTTGGTAAACCTGTTATCTATCGTAAATACAGCACATTTGACAAAGTTGTAGTGTGACTATTTTAGCCTCACATTTTTGATATTTGTAGTTGGAGCTCTTGGGGCTCTGTCAATCAAAGTTACATACAAAATATTGGTTGTAAATTGCAAAACATGATCATGTTGTTGGAATAACTTGGCATTTTACCACCCGTATATCATTCATTGTTGAGAATATTAATAAAATCATAAAATTTAAAAATCCGTTTTCGTGCCGAACATTAAAAAAGTTGACTTTTCAGCGTATAACGATTTATCTGTCTAGTAAAATTTAGTTGTGTTCAACGTAACTCGAAATTGTATCGACTTACGGCGTTAAATCAGATTAATATATATGTCCGATTCTGCTTGTATAAAGCCTTGCTTGGAGTGAAAATGTTTAACGTCTTATGAATAAAGGTAGGACGAATACATGACGTACGGCAGGACATCAAATAACAAGGCTTTAGTTGTGTGGTACAAAAATACACTCATAGCGTACTCGCAAGCGCCATTATTACGGCTTTATTATCGTCGCTATTATTAGGCAAGCTCTAGTTCGTGATTGGGAGGATGCAGTGACGTAATTTTTGGATGACGAAGTCAGGTGAGGGTCAGGAATCATATATACAAAAATTGTTACGCTAAGCCTAATAGAAGGTATTGAGGTATGAAACTACACCCATAGCGGACAGACAGGCGTATTTAACACGATTGCATTATGGTCGCTATTATTAGGCAAGCTCTATTTCGGTATTGTGAAGTCGCATTGACGTAATTTTTTGATGACGAAGTCAGGGCGGGGTCAGGAATATTATACGCGAAAACTGTTACGCTAAGTTAACTAGAAGTTATTGAGGTAAGAAACTACATCCATAGGTGTCATTACGAATAACGTCGCTATTATTGGGCAAGCTCTATTTCGTTATTGTAAATTCGCATTGACGTAATTTTTGGATGACGAAATCAGGTGAGGGTCAGGAACTCAGGAATATTATATGCAAAAACTGTTACGCTAAGTTAACTAGAAGTTATTGAGGTAAGAAACTACATCCATAGGTGCCATTACGAATAACGTCGCTATTATTGGGCAAGCTCTATTTCGTTATTGTGACGTTGCAGTGACGTAACTATTGGATGACGAAGTCGGGTGAGGGTCAGGAATATTATATACAAAAATTGTTACGCTAAGCCTATCAGAAGTTATTGAGGTACGAAACTACACACATAGCGGACACACAGGCGTATTTATCACGATTGCATTATGGTCGCTATTATTAGGCAAGCTCTATTTCGTTATTGTGAATTCGCATTGACGTAATTTTTGGATGACGAAGTCAGAGCAGGGTCGGGAATATTATATGCAAAAATTATTACGCTAAGTTAACTAGAAGTAATTGAGGTACGAAATTACATCCATCGGTGTCATTACTAGTAATCGTCGCTATTATTGGGCAAGCGTTATTTCGTGATTGTGACTTTGCAGTGGCGTAATTTTTGGATGACGAAGTCAGGTGAGGGTCAGGAATGATATATGCAAAAATTGTTACGCTAAGTTAACTAGAAGTTATTGAGGTAAGAAACTACACCCATAGCGGACATACAGGCGTATTTATCACGATTGCATTATGGTCGCTATTATTAGGCAAGCTCTATTTCGTTATTGTGAATTCGCATTGACGTAATTTTTGGATGACGAAGTCAGGGCAGGGTCAGGAATGATATATGCAAAAATTGTTACGCTAAGTTAACTAGAAGTTATTGAGGTAGGAAACTACATCCATAGGTGCCATTACGAATAACGTCGCTATTATTGGGCAAGCTCTATTTCGTTATTGTGACGTTGTAGTGACGTAATTTTTGGATGACGAAGTCAGGTGACGGTCAGGAATCATATATGCAAAAATTGTTATGCTAAGCCTAATAGAAGTTATTGAGGTAAGAAACTACATCCATTGCGCTAAGGCAAATTAATATGTCGGTTTCTGCTTGTCTGAAGCCTTGCATAGAGTGAAAACATTCAATGTCATATTAATAAAATGTGGCACATCTGGATATTAAATAACAAGTCTTTATGTCTGCGGTACCCAACCTCAATCATCGCGTGAATTAAATGTTCTTTCTGTTTGTCTAAAGCCTTGCTTAGAGCGGCATCGTATATCACCATATTAATAGATCGTAGCACAATACATGAGCTATTGCTGAACATAAAATAACAAGTCTTTATGTGTGTGTATAACGCTCTATTAGATTGTAGCATGATACATGAGCTCAGTATGTTCCCCAGCTTTTCTCTTTAGGGGGGGTGTTTCAAAATTTAGGGGGTGGTAAATAATTTGCTATCAGAGATAAAACTAGGCTATTTGTATTCTTAAAAAAATGGTATGTATTTAAGAGACGATGTACATGGGAGCCCCCCCAAGTTGATTGACGGCGAGTCAAAATCCACAGCAGAATGAAATTGTAGGGCCAGAAAAGGGGAGCGAAGAAAAGTGCTGGGCGATACGGCTGGGGTTCAGGGCGCGCTTAAGCGCCCTGAGAAAATTTTGAAAAATAGGCACCAAAATAGGCTCTAAGCTTGATTTTAGATACACCTAGCATCGCAGTTTGTTATGTAATAAAATCAACAATTATAATATTTAGCTGATAGAATTCTCGGGGAATAGATAACAAGCACGGCTTTCATCCGTAAATATATACTACTACGTTTCAACAAGTAATTTGCAAATGATAATGACTAATGATGTTATCATAATGTTGTATTCCTTCAGAACTGAAATATTTTGTTGGTAAGAAGACAAATCGCTGAAGTTTGATTCTTTTCAATAAAGAAATAAAACGCTGTCATTCATCTAAAAAACGTCTGTTTTCAGTGCCTAGTTTTCGTTTTGTGACATCTTTAAGCTTTCTTAATATACGGCTGATATCTAAAATACTGCAGTGTGTAATCATTATACCCATACCTATACATAAGATACCAGAATAATTCAATTGTTACGAAATAAACGTGCTTAAACTATGATAATGATGTAACAATAGACGGTATCTAAAACTCAAAAGGTACCACATGAAGGGTTAAACTATTTCACTCAAGTTCGGCGGGCCATTTTAAATGGTCCCGCGGGCCGTAATTGGCCCGCAGACTGCGGTTTAGAACCCCTCAGTGTGGAAACGCACCTCAAAATTAGGGGGGGTGTTTGAAATTTTAGGGGGGGTGTTCACCCCCTATAGGGGGGGTGTAGGGAAATCACTGCATGAGCTATTGCTGGACAGAAATTGGTCAGAATGGGATATCGTGAACGCTGACGTATTGAGTTTGTTGACATACTCGTAGGCGCCATTACGGGTGATCGTCGCTATACTTTGGCAAGCTGTATTTCGTTATTGTGACGTAGAAGTGACGTAATTTTTGGATGACGTCATCAGGCGGGGGTCAGGAATCATATATCTAAAAATTGTTACGCAACGCCCACTAGAAGTTATTCAGGTAAGAAAGTACATGAGACCCAAATAATGCTGCCCGCTTGATATTTATTTTACTTTCTTCAGTTCTATAGGAACTTTACTTTCTATTTGTGTGCCTCACTGAATGAACTGATGGCTCTACATCATCATCAGTACGTTGCCAAGGGCTTAAAATTTGACAAATCATGGGGCTTTTGTAATTAGTAAAAATGTTGGCTTTTTCTGGCTTTTTTATGTCTTAATTTGGCTTTTTTTGATCGCTCCAGTCTGGCAACCCCTTTCAGTGTCGCTGCTCGATAACCAGCTTTGGTTCCTCGGGACTTCCCTTCCCCAGTAAAACTGTAATTTTCATTTTTTTCTCGTATTTTCTGTATTCATTTGTTTTTTATTTATTTACTGGCTTGAAAAAATAAACTTAACTTGATCGGTTGTTAAGGCATGTTTCGGTTATTCCAGAATACAGAACTAACGTTAGAGTACTTCTAGGCTGTACGTGTACGGTACTACAGAATACTGTAATGTCTCTTTATTACTGCATGAGCATGTTTTTATTTTCAACAGATACCGGTACCCTAGTCTAGCAATTAATGTTGCAGCATCAAAGATTTTGTGGTTACTGGTAATAAATAATGTCTACCTTTGTTCATAAAGCTACTCTTTTGAACCGTCTATTAGATGCAACAAGAGAATGTCAGACTCGATATTCAACAAAAAAAGAAATAATGACTGAAACAAACAGTTGTGTATCGTGTGTATGTCGTCAGTTTGAAGATGTTCTTTCTCATGGTATCAAACAACGTCCAATCGTTAGTGGTATTGCAACTATTCAAATTGTAACTGGGTTACAGTTGGTTGATCAAGATGTTGTATTTTGGCATTGTGTACAAAAACATTTAAGCAAACATGAAGTTGAGCGCTTTAATAGTTTATACCACATTTCTACAGATATTGGAAGAGGCCGTGCATGGTTAAGGAGCTCTTTGAATGAACACTCTTTGGAACGTGTACTACAAATGCTTCTAAGTGATCCTCTTGGACTGAAATCGTATTATTCTCAAGATGCATTTTTACTTGATGAAGAAAAAGCAAGTCTCTTACCCCAAATTGCGGGGGGATTGAAAAGTGTTATGTTTTCAATAAAAATCGATGATAACGCATTAAACAGTTTTCCTCAAAGTTTTGGAAATAATCTCGGTCATGCAAGGGCGGATAGCGGTGGTGGTGGAGGCTTTACTCTACCTTCTCTGTCTCAAGTTTCCAATTTATTAGGTCATGAAGTTGCAATGGAAGAGTTCCCACAGGCTGCCATTCAAACAGTTGGCAGCTTGCCAGCTAAACTAGACGAAGGTAATAAGAAGCGAAAGAAAAAAGCAAAGACAAAAATAATAACGTTTGGTCATAATGGAACTTCTTTGAGTGAGAGATCTGCCTCTGTCTGGAGTGCTGATGGCCGGGGATCATCTAGAAGAAGTCATTCGTATTCACATGAGACTTCGAATTCCTCAATTGAAAGTCAACTTGACATTAGATCAAACATAAATTCTGATCATTTGCAAAATGAAGCGTCCGGATACACTATGCAAACAATCGAACCTGCATCAAACAAAAATACAACAGAAGCAAGCTTCACAAACAGAATGACGGATATTCCCAAGCAAAATGAGGAATTGCATATTCATGCAACTAATAAAAAAGCTACTGCTGTACTTATGACCCTTGATTTTGAACCGGAAGAAGATATTTACAAGCTAACATTAGAAGAGAATATTGACGAATCAAAGCCAAGCTCAAGTAGCATTATTCTTCAAAACGATCCTCGACCTGGGAAAGATATGAATTTGGTTTTTAATGAAGCAAATAATATTATCAACCCATCACTGGCAGAGAGCTACAGTGAAAAGAAAATTGCAGACAAACTAGACTCTTCTTTCCAATTAAGATTCGAAAGTGGTAGTGACATATCCTCACTCAATGAGTCTGCGGAAACGGATGCAAAATCAATTGTATCAACTTCAAGTTCTAATCAATTTGATGTGAATTATTCAGACACTGGAAGTCTAAACTCTGGTGCTGAAATAATGTTCACACCCTTGAACGACACGGATTCTATAGCATCAAGCGGTTCATTCCCAACTACTTTAATGCACAGTAATTTTCCACTATCCAGATACACTCATTCTCCAAAAAACAATTCATCAAGTTCATCCATGTTTGATGACGATAAGACTTCTGATGGAAAAAATGCAGATCTTCAAAAAGCACTAGTTGTTTTATTACAACGTAAAGATGAACTTGTGGAGGAAAACAAAGCTATCAAAGAAATGTTGAGAGCTGAACAACAGCACAATGCTGATTTGCGAGAGGAGAATGAAAAACTAAAGCTGCAGGTGGAGGATCTGGAACATGCAGCAAAATCAGATTCACAGAAACAGCTTAGAGAAAACGAAGTTCTTAGAAATCAATTGAAGAAATACGTAGGAGCTGTCCATGCTCTCCAGCATGGAAAGGCATCAGGTGTATCTCAAGAAGGAATACCTGGTATTGGAGATGCAGAGGACGTGTCATCATCTCCGAACCAAGGTGCAGATTTATCTTGTTTTCAAACAAATGTTTGTTAAAGTAATATGCTGATTTGAGTGATTTTGTATATATATATACAAAAAGTAAACTATAATTTTTCAGGCGATGACTCCAATTATCGGTATCAATCCACTAAAATTATATCTTTGTGGCAGCTGGTATCATTGCTATGATTTGGCCTATAAATTAACATAATTTTCGAAATTCACTGTTAGCATAATCTTATTATTATTTGAACTTTTATTAACTATTCAGATACCCATTTTTTATGATTTTGATTTAAACTGATTTTAATAAAACTCAATGATTTCAATTGAATGCATTTGGTTAGGCTTTCTGCCTATGTGATGTAATATGTTGTTTATCAAATGTAGCGTAGGCCATGGATGGTATACTTACTCATTTTCAGAATGGTTATAATACAATTGCATTTGTTATATGTATCACTTGTACAAATTGTCACATTCTCCCAGATAATAAATAAACTCAGTAAGATTTATGTGTGTTTTCTACTTATTTGATATCTGGCTGCTCTATTTTCATATAGGGGTTATGAATAGTAACCTAATCATTTTGCTTCCAGATGAAAGCAATGAAGCAAAGATTTATGAACAAAAGCTTATTGATGTAACTGAGATGCATGGTGAATTGATGGAATTTACGGAGTCAATTCATACAAGATTTCTATCTGCTCTCTCACTCATACATAAAATGCATGATGAATTGGTGGCACTGCGCGGTCCGATGCCTACTGATGATGTTATTAAAGCTATTGAAGCAGACAAGCCAAGAGATAATATGGCAGCTGTACCTGTAATGGCTCGAGCACTGGTAAATGTTTGGGTGCCGTCTGCCTTTATGCAGGGATCTGGACCAGAATCACATCATGTTTACCAAGTGAGTATTATGAATGATTAGTTTGTCATGACAAAATGTACATATAGATTGGTCTTATAATTTAATCTGTTGTCTCATCTATTAAAAGGTCTACATATGTGTTGGAGAAGATGAATGGAATGTATATAGAAGATATTCAGATTTCCATAGTCTGCATAATATGCTCTGTAAATCATACCCTGAGATTCAAAACTTTGGATTTCCTCCAAAAAAGGTGAGTCATTGTTTAAACTAATGGAAAAGCTCAGGAGAGTCGCAGGTCCCCACAGATATTTATCACATGAGGTACTCCCCAAAGTATGTGAACCAAGATGGTGGACACCGGAACGTAGTATGTGTAGCAGGTTAGGGTTAGGCCATAATTTCAGGTACAAATACTAAGTGAGTGACTTGGCTAGTCCCCGTACTCGTAATAGAACTGAAATAAGGAAAATTGTACCTGAAATTATGGCCTAACCCTAACCTGGTACACATACTACGTTCCGGTGTCTGCCATCTTGGTTCACATGCACCAGTAGTACCTCACATGATAGCAAAGGTGTCGCATTTTTATTTTGGGTTAATAAACTATATGTCTGTGGTTGCCAAACCAGAATATTAGTCTGCAGAGGCCCTGTGAGTAGATAACTATACTTTATTACATAGTTTACATTCAAATGATATAGGCCACGTAATATTGCAAACGTTCATCTGGAGTATTTTAGTGATTAGATTTACCAACACACAATTTCAATATTGTGATGTGGTAGGCACAGCACCATATCTAAAAATCCCAGCAAAAATAGAGAGCATGGCCATGGGCACTAATGCCCCAGTGTGGTGGGGACCATTCAAATAGCGATTGGGACCATATCAGCATTCCTACATCTAACTGACAGGCCGTTTATTTTTTTAATAATAATTTCCTCAATGCTATATATCAGGGGTGGGCACAATTTTTTAGTATAAGAGCCTCATGCTGCAAGTTAGAACTTTAAAAGAGCCGCAGAATTTGTGAATTCATTAATATTATCAAAATACCATGAACAGAAAAGAAATTCACACAAGAGTCTAATAACAAAAAATAGATAAACAAGGCTGCTATGCTCAAATATATGCACAATTTGAGCTCATTTAATTTGTGTTTCCTTATTGCTGATTTACGAGGGTAGTCTGGTAAGAAGTTTTCATGATTCGTTTCATGGTGCCGTTTAATTAACATTGCTGACTTTATTCTAATTATTCTGACTTAGTAGCTTATGGCAGATTAACCACAAAAGTTTATTCTCTTGACTGGTAAATGCGTATTCTTCTTCCCATTCGGACTTGACAACTCTGTTTTCATCTCCGTACTTTCCTTTCTTAATTGAGGACATATCGCAGAGTAACTCAGACTAACTAACCGCAATCAAGCTGCAATACCACCGCCGCATCAATAAACATTGACCATTGTGACAAAAGATTTGCTGACTTGACTGACTTAAATTCAAAATTCAATGATACAGCGATTTTCATACTAAAACATAATTTGTCTCAATCATTGACCAAACTTCTTTACGACTTTTAATAAATTAAAGAAGTTCACATCAAAGTTTTTCTCTTAGTTAAAATTTGGATAATAATTTATGTTAGCGAGAAGAGCCGCACAAAAAGTCTGGCGAGCCGCATGCGGCTCGCGAGCCGCGGTGTGCCCACCCCTGCTATATATATTGGTACTGCAAAATCATATCTTGTGACTGGAACTGTCTGTGGCTGGGCTGCTACCAGGTTGAGGAATAGGTATACGGGCCGTAACCCTGCTTGGATTTTTTTTATACAAGTGTTCTGCTTAGAACAAACAACAACGCCATTTTACAGTCAGTGCATAACACTTTCATGTTCTGTTAGTTGACACAGATATTGCTGCCTATAGATTTGAGATGCATACCACACATAGAGTCTATCCGATGGTGCAAAGTGCAGAATAAAATAATTTACTTATTTCAAAATGCATGGTATATTAAAAGAATTGCAAATCGTGGCAGAGTCAAAATGGCTTGAAAATATATTACAGAATGATATTTATTCTTTGACTTGTGAAAACCATCAACAACGATTGTCGAATCAGCGAAAAAATGGACACTGTCGTCTGTCGATTGTAATCCAACCAGAAAGATAACAGACACATTTCCATTTCTTGCAATGAATTGCCAAGAAACGAATTTAATTATGTCACTGAAATATTGTTACAGTCTGTTTCTTTTAATAACAAACTGATAATAATTATTACCAGATTATAATCTGTTAATAATTGGCCACTTATAAGAAGAGAAGTGGTATGCCTATATCAATAATTCCCAAACCACAGACCACAGAAATCTAAAATAGCACTGAAGCAGGATGGTAGTGACATTGATACAGTTGAAAGCTGAACGAAAAATTCTCAAAGAGTGGAATTCCTTTCCAAACAATTTTAGAACAATAAAAGGACTTATCGTAGCATCATAAACTATTTTTGGTTATATAAATTTCATAAAGTCCAGTATCAGGAGTCGCCTGTGACCCACAATCTTCTATTCCACAATAAAAATAGGAGTTTTGACACATTCGGTTATGAAGGTTCGAAATCTCTGTTATATGGTATAGACCAGGCCTGCCCAACCTTTTTCGTCTCGCGGGCCACTTTCATGTGAAGAAACCGGTCGCAGGCCGCAAACGTTTGTACCAAACATTAATACCAGATAAGTCCTGATTTTGGTGTAGGTAATTAAATAATACATGAAAGGCGAGTTTATTAACATGAAATCAATCAAATTAATAATTGCTTTCTGGTTACTGGGTAGGGCTGGCAAATTATTCGAATATTAGAATAGCGGTTTACTATTCGAATATCTGGTAAACGGGGCGTGGACATAACACTCTCGGGCGACCGAATCAAAGAATCAATCATTACACAACACACTTGCCGTTTTTTGGCGACCACGCAAGAAACACACACATCATGTCAAAGTTGAGTGTTATATTTGCGTTGTTTTAAATCATTCATTTTCAGTAGCTACGATACTGCTTTATTGTTTAAATGAGCATAATGTGCGTTTAAAGTTTTAGTGGGCCGTTTCGTAGAATTTGAAACACCAATACAAGTATTTAATGAAGCAACATAACAAAGATTTCTGAACGAATAGTCGATATTTACTGATTTGTGACTAATTAGTAGCAATGCCCTTACGCCAATTTCATCAGAATTATTGACGAATACGCAGTGACGACATTTCCAAAATTTTATTTAACGCGAACATAACATGAACGAAAGTACAAACATAAAAAGACAACGACTCCGGGGACCAGTACCCAAGATATTGTTGACTTATTTTACGATGGCGATAAAGACGATCAAAGCCGACACGAAAGAAAGCAATCACAATGAAATTAATTTGCAAACTTAGGCTTCAAGTTCATTCCTATATTTGCGCTCAGCGATTGTCCCCAATGATGGCACAATATCTTTATAGTTCGTCGAACAGAGTGCACAGTTTTGCGAGAAATAAAAAAACAGGACCTTGTTGTCCACCAGGGTGCAAGACTTGACACATACGTAGTATTAAAAACCAGCATTTGAACGTAGATAGATGGCAGGAATAATTACACCAAAATCACGAAAGATACTTTTGTATAGTAGAATGTATGTAAAAAATTAAATAGTCTGCTTACAAACTTCATAGGGCGGGCCGCAAAAAACACTTCGGCGGGCCGCATGCGGCCCGCGGGTTGGGCAGCCTTGGTATAGACACTAAAAAGTAGTCCATAGGACATTTTATATTTCATCTATTTTATATTATTTCATACTGGGCATCGCCGAATTGAGCAAACCAGTATCAATATACAAGGTATGTTTGTATTATCAGGGGATCGGAAATCGTAACAGCAAATTTGTCGAGGAGAGAAGAAGAGCGTTTCAGAAGTATCTGAGATTAGTCATGCATAATGTATTTCAGAACAACCCAGAACTCAAAGCCTCTCCAACAAAAGCTACTCTCCTCCATATATTACCCTTTTTCTGTGATGCTGGTGATCAGTGCCGTGTAATAGTTGGTAAGCACAAAAAATAAGCAATAAACCTAACCAAGTTTTATTACTTTGAATTATATTATTGTTATACTGTGATTGTCAGAATTAGAGACACTTTTATATCACTTGAAAGATTTTAGTTTGATTAATATGCTGATTATCCATTGAAAGTGATGTTTGAAATCAGTTACCAGATCTTAATGAGCATGCATGGCCTTTGAATGTTTTTTTATTCTGACCATGATTTTTATGTTTGGCATATGTATTTGATCAGTGATCACTTCATTTAGTACCATACTTCAGGAATTCAATAGTACTTATATTTTTTACATGTAATAAGTAGACAAAGATCCATTTTCTATTGTCAACTGCCTTACCTGCAATCTTGGAATGTTCTGGTTACGTCTTTCAGTTATATTTTTGAATCAAACATCAAATTGAAACTACGGCGAATCACAGATTTTCAATTATGATAAAAGGAATGGACTCACTTGTTGTACTGACATGTTTTAATATGCTGGTATCAAGTGATCATGTTAAATTGTTAGAATCAAATTCAAGTCATGAATTCAAATCATTTTGTAATGATTGGTAAAGTGAGTATATCATTCTATTAGTTTGAAGATCTATATAGAAGTTGCAGTTGATTTCTAAGAGTTTACAGTTTTACATTGTTCTTTTAATTTTTACATCCTATTCCTAACGATGCAGTGTTAATAAATGTGAGGTGTGTATAACTTATTCAAACTTATATTGCTAGTTCATACATATTACTTGAATACTTAGCCATGTCAAGATTGCTTCATTTTTTGTATTTGTAGACTGTAGAATTATTCATTCCATCTCTTTTCTCCTTAAACTAAATTTTAAATATTTTATCCAAATAGCCATAACTCTCACTGGGTATAGGAAAATGGTTTGAATTTGGGTATGGAGCAAAATAGTACTAAAAAATTGCTCCATAAATCTTTTTCTTTTGAGCATGATTTGACCGGTATTGGGAGAGAACTCTCGTACTCTGCTAGTTTACAGATGATTAAACATGCTAAATTTGACTACAGCTCATTGTGTTGGTGTACACTGTACATGCCCGAGAGAAACAGATACAGGATGTCCCAAAAAACAGAACAATTTCCTAATTACTTCTGTGAAAATGGAGTAAACTATTTGATTTTGTTTATACTTGAACTTCAGTTTGTGTAAGATTGTACCCAAAAATTTCGTGAATCTAGGACGTTTTGCACAAAAGTTATGTTCTGTCTAGAAAATGTTCCAAATCACCTCTTAAGCTTAAGAGACAGTCTTGTAACCGCTGCGCGGAATTGATTATCCCCAACTCAGTATACTGCTGAAGTGCGCTTTATGATGCCTGGGTATGCCGATGACAAAAATACTAATTACCTGGGTACAACACCTTCGAAAAAAGTCTTACAGAGAACGCTACACGCAGTTTTGTGCGCATTATGGGAAGCCATTCCCAAACATTGCATAATGTTCCATATTGGTTTGAAGACGAAAATCAAATGCTGAATATGAAACATTATGTGGCGGTGCGGGGAAAGTGCTGGGCATCGTTTGGACAAAGTAGAGGGATGGATTGAGTTGATCAGTGGTTCCAGCATGACTGGATAAGAGAGCGATTTGAGAAAAGGTTGATCAGCAGGAAGTCTGTCTCCAATGGATCAAAAATTTTGTGCAAAGCGTCCTAGATTCCGACCCTTTTTTGGGTCACCCTGTAAATATTGATATTAAGCTACCTCTGTCAGCTGTAGGGATTCCCTAACCGGTATCATGTAAAACCTAAATTTTATGCTTTTAACTCACTCATTCACGAGGAAAACCTGGCACATTGTCAAATAGGCTTGCTGCTTATTAATAATTAATATTCAAGTAAACTTAACTGGCATGAGTATATTTTTTAATCATTACAAATCTGATCCAAATTTCATATTTGTTAACTGGGCTTGAGTAAGCATCTAACATGCAGCCTAGGTTAGTTTCCTTCAACACTAAATATGGAAATGTCTTTGATTATGTGATTGAGAATCTTATGTTGCAATATTCTTAACTGATTTTGATTTTATGGGCATTTGTAACATCAATTAACTATCATGAACTCTAATTTTTAGAATTCTCAAATTTCTGCACATTATCTGTAGTTGGAAAAGTTGTGACAAATATTTTAAAATTTATTTTTGCGAAATCTGCTATCAGTATTAAATCGCTGATTTGGACGTTTTTAAATTTCACCATCTGAAATCGTTTATTAGCATTAATATTCCTAGTGTAATAAAGCTGAATTAAGTGCAAGAAATTTGCAAGTTTTGAATTGTAAAAAATATCACCTGATACCGCACTGACCAGTTTCTTCGCCTAGATTGCTATTATTTTGCCAAATTTTTGTATGAAATAATATCTAGTTTGCATTGTTAATATTTAATCAGGAATTGGTTCACAAAATTGAAAGTGAAAATTATGGGAAGCTGCCGAATGTTCTGATGCTATCATTTGATCACACTTAACTCAAAGTGCAATTTTATTGGAAAACCTCAATCATTTTATTATGTGCTCAATTTCAAGAATTTGCCACTATCCGAGAGTGGTGCTTTTTGTGTCAATGTGTGTTTAGGATTGTTCAAGTATGGACATGATTTCTCTGTGGTTGAGAACTTGGAATGAACTTATGTTATAAACTCTGATTTATTGAATTTTACAATCTGATTATATGGGTGATGTCTTAGCATCTGTCAGGGTCTTTTATTTTGAAAATCCTCAAAGATGTTGCATCAAATATTACCATAAAGCCTCTGCTCAACCCACATGTTATACGTTTTTCAAAACCTCTCAAGACATTGGACCTGAGAATGTTTGAGTCTTATTCAGCATTGGGCAATGAAGGCACGATTCAGAATTCTTCAGCTCGAAGGGAACGCTCGTGTTTGGTAAATGAAATGGCATTGAAGTCATTCCAAATTCCCAATCCATCACGCTGACAATTGGGAATTTCATATTTGATGTGATAATGTTGTCTGTCCCCCTTTATACCAAAATGATGAGCAATTAGTAACATCTACTCTAATCATTTTGTCTCGTTATTTAATTTTTGTTCTATATCTAGGACAACAACCATATTTTCGTTTTATTTTTATGGATTATGTGCAATAAACGTGATTTATTACCTAAGTAATGTGGTGCCTTTTGTGTTAAGATTTGATGAGAGAGAGAGAGAGAATTTATTATTTCGTCAACCAGAAAACACATTATTTAAAATTAATTGTAACAAAATAAGTGGAACAAAAGTTTTTGGTATGACTGGGGGGTAACGATACGACCATTTACGGTCATCTGAGTCAGTTCCAACCAACCAATTGCGGAATTATCTTAGTACTAAAATAGGGAATATTCCATTTCAATAGATGGCAAACAATTCTTGGTGTGATACACGACACTCACTGCTGCTCATTGAGCTTTTTCATGAATATTATTACCGTATGGGAGCTATTTTTGGTGAATGAGCACGTGCATTGCACCTCGTGAACTTTATTCTCAAATTTTGCTCATTTTCCAGGCGTTTCTGTTATAAATTTGATTTGTTTGTTCCATTAAGGGCTGTAGCTTATATATTGTATTGTATATTTTTCACCTACAACCGATTACTTTATGACTTCCACGTGGTTGATATCCAATCTCCAAAACAAACTATGTTAATGAAGTCAATGCGGGAGTTCAAGAAAAATGTACTTGGTATACTTCGTTACCACGTAACGTGAGGCTTTGGCATGTGACGGCGGGCATCCATGACTCACAAGAAATAATGAAACCCTGTCCGGATCTGGATTGTTTGCAAAATTTACGTTTGGTAGCAGAAGTCTTTAAAATGAAATAATTTCATCGGATGATAAATTTTACGAAGCCCAAATAATATTAAACACCAGATTACGCCTGAAGTTATTTACTGGCCTGTTGAAACACAGGACTATAAATTTCATATATATACATCGTCTGGTGACAAATCCGTCGCCTGTAGGCCTATACGACTTAGCAATATAAAATTAATCGTTTACCGTTTGCCACCTTTTACCAAGGCACTTTCACTTTTTCGTTAATGTTTACGTATTTTGCTCTAGGTTTTTAAAACACGCACAGGATTGTCACAATTATACAGTGGGAGACGGAGGCCGATAAGTCGCCTCAGTTGTAAACTACGTACGAATTGTAAACTACGATCTCCTTCACGATTGCCAATTCAGTTTTTGCATAAGAAAAATTAACTCAGATATTACCAAGAGCTTGGGCACGTAAGTACTGGTCGTCGTAATCCGGGGGTGGGCAACTTCTCTTGTCGGCGGGCCAAATGTGGGAAAATGAAGTTCTCGGCGGGCCGGATTATAACATGAATAGTACTTTTTATAAATTGATTTCGAAAGAAATATAAGGGATTAGGAAAGAAAATACAAGAGAGAAGTGCAGAAAACTAACTATTATATAGATAAATATTGATAATATACTAGATTACTAGAACAGCAAGTATCACAAACAATATCGTCACGCTAATAACCGAATTGCGTAAGTCATTTTTGGCGATTTTGAGTTTTTTATAAAATAGGTATTTATGTAATGCTGCGCACCTGTCTGTTAACTCAGATTTTATTTTAAGAATTCCGAAACCCATACAAAAGGAGATTTAGTATGACATGCACATTTGTGCAATTGTTTCGTCATAATCAATTATCATTGTTACCGCATGACTATTATGACGTCACAAAGGAAAAATAACCTCTGCGAAGTATTTTTGAGTTTTTGTATCTCGGATTCTAGCTTAACCCGTATTAATTTGAATTTATACTACAGTATAGGAAGGCGTGCACTTGTGATATTCACTGTCCGAGTCCAATTCACCTTGGTTGGTTTTTATATTGGGTGCATTGCTGTTTTATTCTTTATATTTATTCTTAGTCTTATTTCGGTGGGTGTGCAGAACGTGTTATATTGATGAAATATATATTTTTAAACATAAAAAATAATGTATTTGAAACTGATTATCTTTTTTAGGGATTAGACATTGTAGATACTGAGAATTACATTCGTTTTTGGAATGTTTAATTTTCAGGACTGGTGCATATAGTAAAGTTGCAAAATTACGTATGTCCCCAAGTCATAGACACATTTCTGCCTAAGCCACAGTGCGCCATTATGACGTCACTTAACTGCGTCATACAAATTAACTTAAATCCGGCTACGATCAAAAAACTGAACCATGGCAAATTATTGACTCTCAATGGCATAGCAATATCATTAGGAAGTTTTTTACGTTTTTCCCAAAACTGCTAAAAATGACTTACGCAATTCGGTTATTAGCGTGACGATATGATGCTTTTAAATGAAGTGTTCCTAAAAATAAAGTGCTCATGTACATATACATATTTGGGGGCTCCCGAAGTATGCGAACCAAGATGGCGGACATCGGAATGTAATATGTGTACTAGGTTAGGGTTAGGCCATAATTTTAGGTATAAATACTACGGGAGGCTCTTGGCTAGTCTTCGAACTGATAATAGGACTAAAATAAGGAAAACTGGAAAAAAATTATCGCCTAAGCCTAACCTGTTACCCATGTTACGCTGCGATGTCCGCCATCTTGGTTCGCATACTTCGGGAGCACCCATATTTGGATACACAGCAAGTATGATAATTAGTATGTTACTTATGGTAAATGCAGTGTATAGATTGTAATATAAATATTCAATATTTAAAAAAAAATAAAGTTCTCATGTACATATAGATATATTCGGCTACAAAGCAAGTATCATAGAATGAAATTCAGGGCGAAATACTGATAGTATTCTAGAATAGCAAGTATGATAAACAATATGATACTTATAAATAAAGTGTTACTATTGGTATTGGTAAATCCAGGCCTGGCGCAAATATACATCGGTACAATCTGTACGCGTAACATAGGCAACCATTCTAACAACATTTCTACAATTCCACGGATTTACACAATCACTTAGTTTTCTCCTTCGTTTCGTAATTTTACGAGTCTATCACATCATTTTATGCATCTGCCGGCAGGTATTGGTTTCGTTACACACTGTACTTGACACATCTCTTTAATAAAGTTGGAAGAATTCATAATCGTTTAAGTCAGGGGTCGGCAACCTACGGCCGATCCGACCCGCGACGCTACACTGAATTATACTAACAAAACAGCTGTTCTGACGAATATATTCTTTACATAACAGAATTTAGACAAGTCTAGACTAAATTATATTATAATCTAACAAGTATAAAATCATCCGTTCGGTTTTCAACTTTCTAAAAATATGTGCGGCCCGCTAATGACTTGCAACCCTTAATTTTGGCCCGCGAGCGACAAAAGGTTGCCGACCCCTGGTTTAGGTGGTGTTGTATCGGTATGTTGTTACGGAAGAGAGAGGAAGCCATTTAGTCGAATTCTATTTCAATACAGCACGTCTCGCATGATTGTCATTAGCTCAAATGTTATGGAGTTCGAATTGCTAACAAGAGGCAAGAACATTGTAAAAAATCGTTCTTTCACACGACACGGTAACATTTGTTAGCTTCGAACAGTCACGATTACGGTGATGACTCGTGACTGTAATGTAGTGGCGGGTCTGATTCTGACCTAACAAACGCAAAGCTCGTCTCGATAAAACTTCCCGACTCTTAAGGATTCTATATGTAATGAACACTTATTTTAAATGTTTAAATCAAATTTTGTTTATATATATTATACAAAGATCAAGGTGAAATAAAAATGAAAAACTAGCATGAATCGCAAAGAAAGAATGTGAACGACCCTAATCTTTCGACAGTAACCGCCAGTTACTGTCCCTAGACCAGTGTTCTTCAACCTTTTTTTTATTGTGGTATACCTTTTAAAAATTTTCAAGAACTTTGTATACCTCACAAATACCAATGTTTTTTTAAGGCTCAAATAAACAATAAATTTTAAGCACATATTGTACTGCAACATCATCATGCAATCTAATAGGCTAGTGTTCGCAGGTTATAAATTTGACTGACGGCCTTAGCGTCAACGGGAATAATGTTCAACGTAAATCAAACGAAGTGCATGTCAGCCGAAATCACCGACCCAGACACGTGACCGCATTATCTATTTCGTTTGCGATGTAACAATGTGCTCACGTCGATTCTTTGCGAAGCCTATATGACAATTTATATTTCATGTGCGCCGCGTTTGCATTGTTGTCTCCGCTTGAATATTTTAGAATTTAATATATTAGAGTTTAGAATCCCTGACTTGGCTGTATACCCTTTATCAGTTGTATACCCAACTTGTGGACCGGTATACACTTGGGTATACCCAGTGGTGGGATTCAATTTTTTGTCAGTCGGTTCCATCACACAAATGTCATATTTTCAACCGGTTCGCTGATCTCATAAAATTCCGTGAGACGGTTCTATAGAACCGGTGCGAACCGGCTGAATCCCACTACTGGGTATACCGTATACCCGGTTAAGGAGCGCTGGCCTAGACCAGTGATTACCAAACTTTTTTGAACAATCCCCCCCCCCCCCCACGAATTGTCGAAAACTGCGACAATTCGTGAACTCAACTCAGTCGTGTTAATAAAAAATTATTGCAATGACATTTAATGTCACACTGTCTTGTTGCTGTATTACGCTTGATAGCTTTACGACGACAAGATTGGGTCATTTTGAATGGGCATCACTAATCCTAGTTCTTTGTTCTTTGTAATGTTCAATTTCGAAAATAATTGTTCGCACTAATATGTACTTCCAAACATCGGAATGAATATTTTCGCATGGTTTGTGAAATTTTGATAAAGATTTTCTTTAAGAAGATACATTCTTACAAAAATTAAGCAGTGATGAATCTTTCGAATTAAACGATAAGCTGTTCAGTAGAATTTTTAGGATATAATAAAATTTAGTCTAAACGTGTCTCACGATAAATTCTGTTACGTAAAAAATGTAATTTACTTCTTGAGCGTAGATTATAACCAAAATTAATTCATCGCCAAAACCGACGCTTGGATGTTTCCCTGGGCATAGATTTCCCTGTTTACTTCGCGAGATTGGCCAATCAGCAAGATGCAAAAATAAACGTAACAATGGCCCCTTTCGCATCCGCTCAGACACATTTCTCACTCAGACAGATTTTCAGGCGTGGTCGTGAACATTACCTCATTTTCGCGTTTTTGATTTATATTCGTTTTTTCGGAAATTTAAATATAAATCAAATGGGGTCAATGATTACTTTGTCTTCCTAGGAGTTTCAGTTCAATTACAGTAATCAAAAATTAGTATAGGAATAGCTGTGATAGACTTGGCTAAAATTCTTTACCGGTACTTTTAAAAAGCAGATTGTTGAATGGTATGAATTAGAATGATAGTTTAACACAAATACCCCTTTCACAGGCAACAACTCGCGAAACCACTCTTAGAATAAGCACCGAAAATTTTAAAATGGTAAAGTATAAAAAGACTTTTCTGGGGTCAAAGGTCTGGGAAAGGTCCATTCAGTCAATGAGCATATATACAATGAGTGGAAACTTGCAAAGATTTGCTCATTTTGGTATTGTTCCCTGCATTTTTACGTCGTCCAGCTAAATGGTTCGTTGCATATTAAGAAAACGCATTGCTCGCTGCCAAAATCCCTTGCTTCAGCCGAGTCGGGTGCGAAATTGGCCGTATTGAGGTCTGTAATTCTTCAATACATATTTGGTTTTGGGTTTCGAAGTATGGTACGCTGAAAGCATACAACTATGAGCATGTGCTTATTGGGAATGTATATCTATTAGGCAGAAAACGTATCTACAGAACAGAATATGAACCAGTCGCCCATCAAAAATAAAGTGCCTGTACGATCTATTTATTCCAATCACCCTAACGAGCACATCGCCATCGTATGGTGCTGAGCCGTTGCACTGAATTAAGTCATTACGGCTGGACATAGTGGATAATGATATCTGGGTGTCAACACCCTTTAACCCCAGTTGCTGTTGCAACTCACCTGTGATAAAACTTGTATTAGACTGGCCATCAAGCAGACAGTAACATAACACTTCTTTTGAAGTGTTACCTTTGACCAATTTAATGAGTAATATTTTATCAGTCCAAAGGGCTCCTGTAGCCAAAGTTAGGGTGTTTGATGGGGATCCATTGCAATATCCACAATGGGAGAGCTCATTTAAAAAGCTAGTCGAGCAAAGGTTGCTTGATGACGCAGATAAAATGAATCTGCTTGAACGTCACTTGACAGGTGAACCCAAAAGTATGGTTGAAGGTTTGTTTTTATTACAATCCGAGAATTCTTATGAAAGAGCTAAAAAGGCCCTAAAAGATCGCTATGGTGATGACAGTGTCATTAGTGTAGCCTTTAGAACAAAACTGGCATCATGGCCTAAAATTGGTCCAAATGATATAAAAGGCATGTTGGCATTTTCTGATTTCCTTCAGCAAATTGTTGAGGTTAAAAAGGTTGTAGAGGATTTAAAAATTCTCGATTTTCCCTCAGAGCTATGTGTGTTAATCAAAAGAGTTTTGCCCTCTTCATTGTTTAACAGGTGGAAAGAGTCAGTTTATGAATGGAAGTGTAAGTTTAATGTAAACACATCTGATAACTTGAAGGTAAACTGCCCCAAATACCCTCCATTTGAGGAGTTTGCAAAATTTATTTTAAAGCGTGCCTCAGTGATGCATTGTCCTGAGATGACAGTTTTTGATGAGAATCTCAACCCGTCCAAGTATAATACTGAGCAAAATAGTAAGTCTAATCATTCGAGATATGGTCATCGAATGAATAAAAATTCCTTTAGCACTAATGTTTCACGAGATAGTTGCTTGCATTGTAATGGGTCTCACAAAATTGGTGATTGTCAAACATTCTTACGAATTTCTTTGGTAAAAAGAAGGAAACTGTTCTGGGATAATTTTTTATGTTACTCTTGTGGAGTGAAAATGTCCAAGGGTCATAGTGCAAAGTCATGCAAAAACGTGGCTTCTTGCAGAAAGTGCAATAAGGGCCATTTGACATGTTTTCATGTTGACAATAAGCCAGAACAGACTGAAAGTAACCAATCTTTCTGTTCTGAAGTATGCTCAATAGTTGACCAACATGATGGTGTAGACCAATCCATGATTATCCCAGTATGGGTCAAAGGTAACACTTCAAAAGAAGTGTTATGTTACTGTCTGCTTGATGGCCAGTCTAATACAAGTTTTATCACAGGTGAGTTGCAACAGCAACTGGGGTTAAAGGGTGTTGACACCCAGATATCATTATCCACTATGTCCAGCCGTAATGACTTAATTCAGTGCAAGGTTTTTAAAAATATTCAAGTCTCTAGTTATGATCATAAAGATATTATATCTGTTCCCAGAGCATATACCCGAGATGAGATCCCTGTCAAGAGATCTCAAATTCCTAAATCTGAAGTCTGCAAAAAGTGGAAACATCTAGCTGATGTAGCCAAGCACTTAATGCCATATATGCCAGATCTCCCTGTTTCTATGCTTATAGGCAGCAATGCACCAAATGCTATCAGACCTCGAGATATAATAGCCGGCCTAGAAACTGAGCCATATGCTCAAAGATCCATACTTGGATGGGGTGTTGTTGGGAAAGTTTGCCATGGTGATGATGATTGCTATGTAAGTCATAGGATGCTAGCATGTGGTGCTACTTCCAAAGTCGATCCCGGGGAGAAGTTTGTCTTCTCTACTAAAGTAAAAGAAGTATTATTTCCCAATCAGGTGTGTTCGATGTTTAATGCTGATTTTGTTGAGCACTGTGGCAATCAACAAAATATGTCAGCAGAAGACCACAGGTTTCTAAAAATTCTCTCAGATGGCATCACTAAAAAGGATGGCCATTACAAACTTCCATTACCTTTACGATCCCAACAAATCAACCTTCCAAATAATTTGCCTCTTGCTCAAAAAAGACTTGAGCAGCTGAAGAAGCGTATGCTTCGAGATCAGAAGTACAAAAATGATTATTATAAATTTATGTCGGACATCATTGAGAATTATGCTGAACGGGTGCCTGATGATGAAGTAAGTTTGAGCAATGGTAGTGTGAATTATGTTCCTCATTTGGGTGTGTATCATCCAAAGAAACCTGATAAAATTCGTGTTGTGTTTGACTGTTCTGCAAAATATGGTGGTGTGTGTTTGAATGATTATTTGCTTCCTGGGCCTGACCAGATGAACAGTCTTTTGGGTATTTTGCTCAGATTTCGTATGGAGAGAGTGGCTGTGAAGTGTGATATTAAAGCATTTTTTCATCAATTTTTAGTTGATGAACCGCACCGTGATCTGTTACGTTTTTTATGGTGGGATAATAGTGATATGACTGGTAACTTATGCCATTACAAGTTGAAAATTCACCTATTTGGTGCAATTTCATCACCTGGCTGTGCAAGTTTCGGGTTAAAGCATGCTGCAGATGATGGTGAGTCTTCTTTTGGTAAGGAAGCAGCAGACTTCATTCGTAATGAATTTTACGTTGATGATGGTCTGACTTCAAAGCCAAATGCAGAGGATGCTATTGAGTTGATAAAAAATAGCACAAATTTGTGTTCGAGTGCTGGTTTAAATCTCTGTAAGATAATGTCTAATAGTCGGGAGGTTCTTGAAAGCGTTCCTCAATTGTCTGTGTCTCCTAGCGTGCAGTGTTTGGATCCAAAATCTGATCCCTTACCTGTTGAAAGAGCTCTGGGTGTGGACTGGTTAGTGGAGAGTGATTGCTTGTGTTTTCGTATTGACTCGAAGGTTACTCCTGTTACAAGGAGGGGAATTCTTTCCGCAGTCAGTAGTGTGTATGATCCCATAGGTCTGGTTGCACCAGTCATTCTTGAGGGTAAGAAAATCCTCCAAGCCTTGTGCAAGGATTGTTATGACTGGGACGAACCCATTCCTGAGATTTTCAGGGTTAAATGGGAAAAATGGCAAAAGGATCTTTGTCATTTGGTGAATCTGAAAGTAGATCGTTGCTATAAGCCGGTAAATTTTGGTAATATCAAGCATGTGGAACTGCATCACTTTTCTGATGCCTCTGAAAGTGGTTATGGCCAGTGTACATACTTACGTCTGGTTAATGATTGTGGCAAAGCACATTGTGCCCTTGTAATTGGTAAGGCCAGAGTTGCTCCGTTGAAACATGTTACAATTCCCAGGTTGGAATTGACTGCAGCAGTGGTGTCTGCCAGAATGAGTAATTTGGTTAAAACTGAACTAAAATTGAAAAATGCCACAGAGTTTTTCTGGGTCGATAGTATGGTGGTACTGGGGTATATACAAAATGAGAGCAAACGTTTCAATGTTTTTGTGGCTAATAGGGTGCAAACTATCCATAATTTTTCTAGTCCATCATCCTGGCATCATGTACCTACCAAGGCAAACCCGAGTGATGATGCGAGTCGAGGCTTGCAAGCAGACCAGCTAAATGCTGGTTGTAGGTGGTTGAACGGGCCAGAGTTTTTGTGGTGTGAAGGAAAATTTGTTCCTCCATTAGTAAAGCCTGAACAGAATGATGAAGTAATTTTAGAAGTGCAGAAGGAGATGAAGGGATGCTCTGTGCATCGAACCATCGCCTTCAAAGCTGACTGTTCTGGCAAAGATTTTGATATCTCTAGACTTAATATTTTCTCATCCTGGTTTAAAGCAAAACGTGCAGTTGCAAACTGTATTAAGTACAAGGATTTGCTCAAGAATCCTAAATCTGCCTTTCAGAAAGTTACTTCTGATGATTTGTGCCAGGCGGAAAATTTAATTATATTTTCCCTTCAGCGTTCATATTTTAGTAAAGATCTAAGTGTACTAAAGAATTCTGATTGCTCAGATCAAGTCTCATTTAAAAACCGGTTTTCAAGATTAGACCCCTTCCTTGATAACTCTGGCATTGTCAGAGTTGGGGGACGAATTCGAAACTCTATAGAGGAGTTTAAGGTAAAACACCCTGTTGTCTTACCTAGAAAAGGTCATGTCACAAGTATTATTATTCACCATTTTCATGTCCGTGGTGGCCACATGGGTCGTTATATGACTCTAAATGCTATACGGCAATCTGGTTATTGGATTTTGGGAGGCACTTCTGCTGTTTCTCAGCAAATACATGCTTGTGTTCCTTGTAAAAAAATTAGAGGTAACCCACATGGCCAGAAGATGGCTGACCTGCCAAAAGATAGGTTTAATTTGGACAGTCCGTTCACATATTGTGGCATGGATATCTTTGGGCATTTTTTTATTAAAGAAAAAAGGTCCATGTTGAAACGATGGGTAATTTTATTCATTTGCTTGTCATCACGAGCTGTACATCTGGAATCTCTGAATTCTATGAGCACAGACTCTTTTATCAATGCTTTGCGTAGGTTCACTGCTCGAAGAGGCCCTGTGAAACAGCTACGCTGTGATTGTGGTAGCAATTTCATTGGTGCAAGTAACGAATTAAGAAAGGCTTATAAGGAATTTGATCAAGTCAAGATCAAAAATTTTCTCTTACAGGGTGAATGTGACTGGGTCGATTTCAAATTTGGGGTGCCAAATTCCAGTCATATGCAGGGTTTTGTTGAAAGGCAGATACGAACTGTTCGTTCTGCCTTGGAGCCCCTGTTTTTACAGTTTGGTCACATATTATGCGAAGAATCATTTCGCACTGTGTTAGTGGAGGCCGAGCAGGTTGTTAATTCGAAACCATTGGCAGTTGCTAATTTGAGTGATCCTCTGGCACCTGAACCACTGACTCCTAACCACATTTTAACACTCAAGCCCAAGGTTTTGTTGCCACCTCCAGGTAATTTCCAAAAGTCTGATCAGTATCTTTTAAAACGATGGAGACGTGTACAATATCTTGTTAATGAATTTTGGTACAGGTACCGACGAGAATGCCTTCACCTTTTGCAAGAAAGACAGAAATGGGTCTTTCCAAAGAGAAATCTTGCTCTGGGTGATATTGTCCATGTTATTGAGGATGGGTCTCCTAGAAATTCATGGAAATTAGGAAAGGTTGTTGAGGTTTTCCCCAGTGGTGATGGGCTAGTGCGTAAAGTAAGACTTCAGCTTGCCACAAGTTTGTTAACAACCAATGGTAAGCGGGTTGGGGTCACAGCTTATTTAGACCGGCCTGTACACAAGCTTGTTCTTTTAATTGCCAATGAGGGTTCCAGGTCTGTGGAGGATTGATTGTGTTAGACCTTTTATTGTGTCAGTAATTTGATTTTACTTTTTTACTGTGTTAGTAGTTGATTCATTTATCACTAGCCTACGTTCTTATTGTGTTAGTGTTTTGCTATTTGCATATGTTTTGTGTGTTTCTATTGAACGTAATTGACGAGTTTACAACTTTTCTCACAATTTGATACCCTTGTAATTTTATAAAGTGCTTTTTGTTTTTCTTGTATTTGGGTTTCCCCGACGGAGGAGCCAATCGTTTTGTAACCTTTATAACCTTATAAAGTGTTTTTTTTTTATTTTCGCTTGTTATTACTTGTTTGTGGGGTTCCCCGACGGTGGAGCCAATCGTTATGTTCGACGTTATTCAATTTGAAATGCCTAATGGTGCACCGGCGGCGAAGCTTCACTTTGGTTTTCACTGTTGGTTCTTGTTTGTTTTTATTAAGTAGAAATCAGTCCCCCTTGTACTTCCATACGAGAGGAACTGATTTGGGGAGCCATGTAGCGGTCATGATTCTAAACGGTGACCGCTATTATTATAACTAAACTGGCAACGGTAACTTAGGGCATTGAACCCTGACCATTTTGGTGTTGGCGGGATCTCTTTCGGCGTGAGCCGCTTGGAGGTAGGACGTATAAATTTGTATCTTAATCAATCGGGGGACTTTTGGTATTATTAATTAGGCGTAGTTTAAATTTACATCATATAATTCTATTTTCCTGTTTCATATAGTTATTATTGGTCCCTCCTGTGTAATAGCACTGTATTTTACCATAACGGCTCAGCACCATACGATGGCGATGTGCTCGTTAGGGTGATTGGAATAAATAGATCGTACAGGCACTTTATTTTCGCTTGTTATTACTTGTTTGTGGGGTTCCCCGACGGTGGAGCCAATCGTTATGTTCGACGTTATTCAATTTGAAATGCCTAATGGTGCACCGGCGGCGAAGCTTCACTTTGGTTTTCACTGTTGGTTCTTGTTTGTTTTTATTAAGTAGAAATCAGTCCCCCTTGTACTTCCATACGAGAGGAACTGATTTGGGGAGCCATGTAGCGGTCATGATTCTAAACGGTGACCGCTATTATTATAACTAAACTGGCAACGGTAACTTAGGGCATTGAACCCTGACCATTTTGGTGTTGGCGGGATCTCTTTCGGCGTGAGCCGCTTGGAGGTAGGACGTATAAATTTGTATCTTAATCAATCGGGGGACTTTTGGTATTATTAATTAGGCGTAGTTTAAATTTACATCATATAATTCTATTTTCCTGTTTCATATAGTTATTATTGGTCCCTCCTGTGTAATAGCACTGTATTTTACCATAACGGCTCAGCACCATACGATGGCGATGTGCTCGTTAGGGTGATTGGAATAAATAGATCGTACAGGCACTTTATTTTCGCTTGTTATTACTTGTTTGTGGGGTTCCCCGACGGTGGAGCCAATCGTTATGTTCGACGTTATTCAATTTGAAATGCCTAATGGTGCACCGGCGGCGAAGCTTCACTTTGGTTTTCACTGTTGGTTCTTGTTTGTTTTTATTAAGTAGAAATCAGTCCCCCTTGTACTTCCATACGAGAGGAACTGATTTGGGGAGCCATGTAGCGGTCATGATTCTAAACGGTGACCGCTATTATTATAACTAAACTGGCAACGGTAACTTAGGGCATTGAACCCTGACCATTTTGGTGTTGGCGGGATCTCTTTCGGCGTGAGCCGCTTGGAGGTAGGACGTATAAATTTGTATCTTAATCAATCGGGGGACTTTTGGTATTATTAATTAGGCGTAGTTTAAATTTACATCATATAATTCTATTTTCCTGTTTCATATAGTTATTATTGGTCCCTCCTGTTTGATGCCAGTTTTGTTCTAAAGGCTACACTAATGACACTGTCATCACCATAGCGATCTTTTAGGGCCTTTTTAGCTCTTTCATAAGAATTCTCGGATTGTAATAAAAACAAACCTTCAACCATACTTTTGGGTTCACCTGTCAAGTGACGTTCAAGCAGATTCATTTTATCTGCGTCATCAAGCAACCTTTGCTCGACTAGCTTTTTAAATGAGCTCTCCCATTGTGGATATTGCAATGGATCCCCATCAAACACCCTAACTTTGGCTACAGGAGCCCTTTGGACTGATAAAATATTACTCATTAAATTGGTCAAAGGTAACACTTCAAAAGAAGTGTTATGTTACTGTCTGCTTGATGGCCAGTCTAATACAAGTTTTATCACAGGTGAGTTGCAACAGCAACTGGGGTTAAAGGGTGTTGACACCCAGATATCATTATCCACTATGTCCAGCCGTAATGACTTAATTCAGTGCAACGGCTCAGCACCATACGATGGCGATGTGCTCGTTAGGGTGATTGGAATAAATAGATCGTACAGGCACTTTATTTTTGATGGGCGACTGGTTCATATTCTGTTCTGTAGATACGTTTTCTGCCTAATAGATATACATTCCCAATAAGCACATGCTCATAGTTGTATGCTTTCAGCGTACCATACTTCGAAACCCAAAACCAAATATGTATTGAAGAATTACAGACCTCAATACGGCCAATTTCGCACCCGACTCGGCTGAAGCAAGGGATTTTGGCAGCGAGCAATGCGTTTTCTTAATATGCAACGAACCATTTAGCTGGACGACGTAAAAATGCAGGGAACAATACCAAAATGAGCAAATCTTTGCAAGTTTCCACTCATTGTGGACGGCTCAGCACCATACGATGGCGATGTGCTCGTTAGGGTGATTGGAATAAATAGATCGTACAGGCACTTTATTTTTGATGACGCGGTTCTGTCTGAGTTCCTTTCAAAGTTCGAAACGATTGTCCAAAGATGTTTATTGTTGAGTCAAAATAGTAGTCAAATAATGATGAAATAGTTGTCAAACAGTAATCCGGTAAAATACAGTGCTATTACACAGGAGGGACCAATAATAACTATATGAAACAGGAAAATAGAATTATATGATGTAAATTTAAACTACGCCTAATTAATAATACCAAAAGCCCCCCGATTGATTAAGATACAAATTTATACGTCCTACCTCCAAGCGGCTCACGCCGAAAGAGATCCCGCCAACACCAAAATGGTCAGGGTTCAATGCCCTAAGTTACCGTTGCCAGTTTAGTTACAATAATAGCGGTCACCGTTTAGAATCATGACCGCTACATGGCTCCCCAAATCAGTTCCTCTCGTATGGAAGTACAAGGGGGACTGATTTCTACTTAATAAAAACAAACAAGAACCAACAGTGAAAACCAAAGTGAAGCTTCGCCGCCGGTGCACCATTAGGCATTTCAAATTGAATAACGTCGAACATAACGATTGGCTCCACCGTCGGGGAACCCCACAAACAAGTAATAACAAGCGAAAATAAAAAAAAACACTTTATAAGGTTATAAAGGTTACAAAACGATTGGCTCCTCCGTCGGGGAAACCCAAATACAAGAAAAACAAAAAGCACTTTATAAAATTACAAGGGTATCAAATTGTGAGAAAAGTTGTAAACTCGTCAATTACGTTCAATAGAAACACACAAAACATATGCAAATAGCAAAACACTAACACAATAAGAACGTAGGCTAGTGATAAATGAATCAACTACTAACACAGTAAAAAAGTAAAATCAAATTACTGACACAATAAAAGGTCTAACACAATCAATCCTCCACAGACCTGGAACCCTCATTGGCAATTAAAAGAACAAGCTTGTGTACAGGCCGGTCTAAATAAGCTGTGACCCCAACCCGCTTACCATTGGTTGTTAACAAACTTGTGGCAAGCTGAAGTCTTACTTTACGCACTAGCCCATCACCACTGGGGAAAACCTCAACAACCTTTCCTAATTTCCATGAATTTCTAGGAGACCCATCCTCAATAACATGGACAATATCACCCAGAGCAAGATTTCTCTTTGGAAAGACCCATTTCTGTCTTTCTTGCAAAAGGTGAAGGCATTCTCGTCGGTACCTGTACCAAAATTCATTAACAAGATATTGTACACGTCTCCATCGTTTTAAAAGATACTGATCAGACTTTTGGAAATTACCTGGAGGTGGCAACAAAACCTTGGGCTTGAGTGTTAAAATGTGGTTAGGAGTCAGTGGTTCAGGTGCCAGAGGATCACTCAAATTAGCAACTGCCAATGGTTTCGAATTAACAACCTGCTCGGCCTCCACTAACACAGTGCGAAATGATTCTTCGCATAATATGTGACCAAACTGTAAAAACAGGGGCTCCAAGGCAGAACGAACAGTTCGTATCTGCCTTTCAACAAAACCCTGCATATGACTGGAATTTGGCACCCCAAATTTGAAATCGACCCAGTCACATTCACCCTGTAAGAGAAAATTTTTGATCTTGACTTGATCAAATTCCTTATAAGCCTTTCTTAATTCGTTACTTGCACCAATGAAATTGCTACCACAATCACAGCGTAGCTGTTTCACAGGGCCTCTTCGAGCAGTGAACCTACGCAAAGCATTGATAAAAGAGTCTGTGCTCATAGAATTCAGAGATTCCAGATGTACAGCTCGTGATGACAAGCAAATGAATAAAATTACCCATCGTTTCAACATGGACCTTTTTTCTTTAATAAAAAAATGCCCAAAGATATCCATGCCACAATATGTGAACGGACTGTCCAAATTAAACCTATCTTTTGGCAGGTCAGCCATCTTCTGGCCATGTGGGTTACCTCTAATTTTTTTACAAGGAACACAAGCATGTATTTGCTGAGAAACAGCAGAAGTGCCTCCCAAAATCCAATAACCAGATTGCCGTATAGCATTTAGAGTCATATAACGACCCATGTGGCCACCACGGACATGAAAATGGTGAATAATAATACTTGTGACATGACCTTTTCTAGGTAAGACAACAGGGTGTTTTACCTTAAACTCCTCTATAGAGTTTCGAATTCGTCCCCCAACTCTGACAATGCCAGAGTTATCAAGGAAGGGGTCTAATCTTGAAAACCGGTTTTTAAATGAGACTTGATCTGAGCAATCAGAATTCTTTAGTACACTTAGATCTTTACTAAAATATGAACGCTGAAGGGAAAATATAATTAAATTTTCCGCCTGGCACAAATCATCAGAAGTAACTTTCTGAAAGGCAGATTTAGGATTCTTGAGCAAATCCTTGTACTTAATACAGTTTGCAACTGCACGTTTTGCTTTAAACCAGGATGAGAAAATATTAAGTCTAGAGATATCAAAATCTTTGCCAGAACAGTCAGCTTTGAAGGCGATGGTTCGATGCACAGAGCATCCCTTCATCTCCTTCTGCACTTCTAAAATTACTTCATCATTCTGTTCAGGCTTTACTAATGGAGGAACAAATTTTCCTTCACACCACAAAAACTCTGGCCCGTTCAACCACCTACAACCAGCATTTAGCTGGTCTGCTTGCAAGCCTCGACTCGCATCATCACTCGGGTTTGCCTTGGTAGGTACATGATGCCAGGATGATGGACTAGAAAAATTATGGATAGTTTGCACCCTATTAGCCACAAAAACATTGAAACGTTTGCTCTCATTTTGTATATACCCCAGTACCACCATACTATCGACCCAGAAAAACTCTGTGGCATTTTTCAATTTTAGTTCAGTTTTAACCAAATTACTCATTCTGGCAGACACCACTGCTGCAGTCAATTCCAACCTGGGAATTGTAACATGTTTCAACGGAGCAACTCTGGCCTTACCAATTACAAGGGCACAATGTGCTTTGCCACAATCATTAACCAGACGTAAGTATGTACACTGGCCATAACCACTTTCAGAGGCATCAGAAAAGTGATGCAGTTCCACATGCTTGATATTACCAAAATTTACCGGCTTATAGCAACGATCTACTTTCAGATTCACCAAATGACAAAGATCCTTTTGCCATTTTTCCCATTTAACCCTGAAAATCTCAGGAATGGGTTCGTCCCAGTCATAACAATCCTTGCACAAGGCTTGGAGGATTTTCTTACCCTCAAGAATGACTGGTGCAACCAGACCTATGGGATCATACACACTACTGACTGCGGAAAGAATTCCCCTCCTTGTAACAGGAGTAACCTTCGAGTCAATACGAAAACACAAGCAATCACTCTCCACTAACCAGTCCACACCCAGAGCTCTTTCAACAGGTAAGGGATCAGATTTTGGATCCAAACACTGCACGCTAGGAGACACAGACAATTGAGGAACGCTTTCAAGAACCTCCCGACTATTAGACATTATCTTACAGAGATTTAAACCAGCACTCGAACACAAATTTGTGCTATTTTTTATCAACTCAATAGCATCCTCTGCATTTGGCTTTGAAGTCAGACCATCATCAACGTAAAATTCATTACGAATGAAGTCTGCTGCTTCCTTACCAAAAGAAGACTCACCATCATCTGCAGCATGCTTTAACCCGAAACTTGCACAGCCAGGTGATGAAATTGCACCAAATAGGTGAATTTTCAACTTGTAATGGCATAAGTTACCAGTCATATCACTATTATCCCACCATAAAAAACGTAACAGATCACGGTGCGGTTCATCAACTAAAAATTGATGAAAAAATGCTTTAATATCACACTTCACAGCCACTCTCTCCATACGAAATCTGAGCAAAATACCCAAAAGACTGTTCATCTGGTCAGGCCCAGGAAGCAAATAATCATTCAAACACACACCACCATATTTTGCAGAACAGTCAAACACAACACGAATTTTATCAGGTTTCTTTGGATGATACACACCCAAATGAGGAACATAATTCACACTACCATTGCTCAAACTTACTTCATCATCAGGCACCCGTTCAGCATAATTCTCAATGATGTCCGACATAAATTTATAATAATCATTTTTGTACTTCTGATCTCGAAGCATACGCTTCTTCAGCTGCTCAAGTCTTTTTTGAGCAAGAGGCAAATTATTTGGAAGGTTGATTTGTTGGGATCGTAAAGGTAATGGAAGTTTGTAATGGCCATCCTTTTTAGTGATGCCATCTGAGAGAATTTTTAGAAACCTGTGGTCTTCTGCTGACATATTTTGTTGATTGCCACAGTGCTCAACAAAATCAGCATTAAACATCGAACACACCTGATTGGGAAATAATACTTCTTTTACTTTAGTAGAGAAGACAAACTTCTCCCCGGGATCGACTTTGGAAGTAGCACCACATGCTAGCATCCTATGACTTACATAGCAATCATCATCACCATGGCAAACTTTCCCAACAACACCCCATCCAAGTATGGATCTTTGAGCATATGGCTCAGTTTCTAGGCCGGCTATTATATCTCGAGGTCTGATAGCATTTGGTGCATTGCTGCCTATAAGCATAGAAACAGGGAGATCTGGCATATATGGCATTAAGTGCTTGGCTACATCAGCTAGATGTTTCCACTTTTTGCAGACTTCAGATTTAGGAATTTGAGATCTCTTGACAGGGATCTCATCTCGGGTATATGCTCTGGGAACAGATATAATATCTTTATGATCATAACTAGAGACTTGAATATTTTTAAAAACCTTGCACTGAATTAAGTCATTACGGCTGGACATAGTGGATAATGATATCTGGGTGTCAACACCCTTTAACCCCAGTTGCTGTTGCAACTCACCTGTGATAAAACTTGTATTAGACTGGCCATCAAGCAGACAGTAACATAACACTTCTTTTGAAGTGTTACCTTTGACCCATACTGGGATAATCATGGATTGGTCTACACCATCATGTTGGTCAACTATTGAGCATACTTCAGAACAGAAAGATTGGTTACTTTCAGTCTGTTCTGGCTTATTGTCAACATGAAAACATGTCAAATGGCCCTTATTGCACTTTCTGCAAGAAGCCACGTTTTTGCATGACTTTGCACTATGACCCTTGGACATTTTCACTCCACAAGAGTAACATAAAAAATTATCCCAGAACAGTTTCCTTCTTTTTACCAAAGAAATTCGTAAGAATGTTTGACAATCACCAATTTTGTGAGACCCATTACAATGCAAGCAACTATCTCGTGAAACATTAGTGCTAAAGGAATTTTTATTCATTCGATGACCATATCTCGAATGATTAGACTTACTATTTTGCTCAGTATTATACTTGGACGGGTTGAGATTCTCATCAAAAACTGTCATCTCAGGACAATGCATCACTGAGGCACGCTTTAAAATAAATTTTGCAAACTCCTCAAATGGAGGGTATTTGGGGCAGTTTACCTTCAAGTTATCAGATGTGTTTACATTAAACTTACACTTCCATTCATAAACTGACTCTTTCCACCTGTTAAACAATGAAGAGGGCAAAACTCTTTTGATTAACACACATAGCTCTGAGGGAAAATCGAGAATTTTTAAATCCTCTACAACCTTTTTAACCTCAACAATTTGCTGAAGGAAATCAGAAAATGCCAACATGCCTTTTATATCATTTGGACCAATTTTAGGCCATGATGCCAGTTTTGTTCTAAAGGCTACACTAATGACACTGTCATCACCATAGCGATCTTTTAGGGCCTTTTTAGCTCTTTCATAAGAATTCTCGGATTGTAATAAAAACAAACCTTCAACCATACTTTTGGGTTCACCTGTCAAGTGACGTTCAAGCAGATTCATTTTATCTGCGTCATCAAGGAACCTTTGCTCGACTAGCTTTTTAAATGAGCTCTCCCATTGTGGATATTGCAATGGATCCCCATCAAACACCCTAACTTTGGCTACAGGAGCCCTTTGGACTGATAAAATATTACTCATTAAATTGGTCATGTCATGGGAAAGATTGCAGGTTTGTGGAGGAAGAGCAGCACTATTCACAGTGGGAACAGAGATATTATTATCATTACAATGAGTTGGTAAGCTGCCTGAATTGGCAGACACAGTGGTGGTTTGTGTACAACAGTTAAAAGGAGCACTAGCAACTCTGGATACATTAAAAACATTTTGTGATACATTAGAAACAGTAGGCACTGATGGGAATGAATTCACATTAGGGGGTGGCAAGGAAAAGCTACCAACATTTACAATACCAGTGGAAACGGCCTCTTGGGAAGCACTAACATTAGTAATGGGCAGTCGGGGATTGATTACAGGACTATAGCTCGATGCTTGGCAGGGAATATCAACAACAGTGGATGAAACTTGATCATGATTAGAAATATCTGAATTATTTAGCTCAATTTGAGGATCAATAACCATGCACGCTGGGGCCTCATTTAAAATAGGAGATGATTTTGAATTTGCATTAAAACAACTATTATTTGAATTGAAATAATTATTTGCACCTCTCATTAGATCCACATCAACACTGAAAGGATTTTCGGCCTCTTCAGCTTGAAGACAAACTAGCGCCCTGGCTTTTTTCTCCGCTATCTCTTTTTGAATCTGAAGATCAAATTGCTGTTTACGAATGCCTTTCGTAGCCTCCATTGCTGCCACATCTTTTTGCAAGTCGAAGAATTCTTTTTTGCTTGAAACTTTGCTTTCCCCAGACATTGTTGATTTCACGCTGCTTACAGTTCGAGCAGAACGATGCCGCTTTGAAGTTGGGCGAGATGATTGAGAACATTGGGATCGTTCATCTAGTTCTAATATTTTCGCACTAGCAGTTTCAGAAACTTGTATAATATTTTCAATACATTGTTGATAACGACGTGTGAAATTAATCAAATCAGTCTCCAATAAAATGTTCTTCATATCCTTGACAATTGAAGATAAACTTGACTTATACTGCACTAGTTTTGGAAACACCGCTTGAATTCCAGAACCATCTTTGCAGGTGACGAAAGACAATTTGCAGTCGGCTATGGCTTCTAAAATGTCATTCTCCATTTCAGTGAAGGCTGCTTTCAACGAGTCACTATTTCTTGTGCCTTGGTCTAGTTGGACGCTAGAGCTATTTTCACTGCTAGTAGGCCTAGAGCCGGACTTGTCAGCAGCAGAGAACATTTTAATTGGTTTGCTTTTTAAAGTTTCACATGGTGACAAGGAATCCAAATCATCTTTTATATCAGTAATTTGACTTTCTCTAGATTTTGTTGACATGGTGTTGGTCGTTACGGTATCTAATTGCAGCTGATTACAATAGGCCTACACGGCCTTCTCAGCAGCACAAATTACTGATTATATGACGTTTTGCTGCAACACTTGCAGACTTTGACAATGTGTTGGGTCTGTGGGTACACCCCACAATACTTTACTGCAACACTTGCAGATTTTGACAATGTCCTCCCGAGAGATATGTATTTTACTATAACGGCTCAGCACCATACGATGGCGATGTGCTCGTTAGGGTGATTGGAATAAATAGATCGTACAGGCACTTTATTTTTGATGACGCGGTTCTGTCTGAGTTCCTTTCAAAGTTCGAAACGATTGTCCAAAGATGTTTATTGTTGAGTCAAAATAGTAGTCAAATAATGATGAAATAGTTGTCAAACAGTAATCCGGTAAAATACAGTGCTATTACACAGGAGGGACCAATAATAACTATATGAAACAGGAAAATAGAATTATATGATGTAAATTTAAACTACGCCTAATTAATAATACCAAAAGCCCCCCGATTGATTAAGATACAAATTTATACGTCCTACCTCCAAGCGGCTCACGCCGAAAGAGATCCCGCCAACACCAAAATGGTCAGGGTTCAATGCCCTAAGTTACCGTTGCCAGTTTAGTTACAATAATAGCGGTCACCGTTTAGAATCATGACCGCTACAATTGTTCCCTGCATTTTTACGTCGTCCAGCTAAATGGTTCGTTGCATATTAAGAAAACGCATTGCTCGCTGCCAAAATCCCTTGCTTCAGCCGAGTCGGGTGCGAAATTGGCCGTATTGAGGTCTGTAATTCTTCAATACATATTTGGTTTTGGGTTTCGAAGTATGGTACGCTGAAAGCATACAACTATGAGCATGTGCTTATTGGGAATGTATATCTATTAGGCAGAAAACGTATCTACAGAACAGAATATGAACCAGTCGCCGAGAGGGGTGCGGTTATTTATGTATTTATTCATTGATATGACATGGGATTTACATATTTATCCATGGGAGAGGAAAAACGAGTAGAATGCTTAAATACATGGCGAACCACGGCCTCTCACAATCATAGCTCTGTCCTCCATATGAATCACATGGCTCTGCGAGCTATTCGTTTACCTATTAAAAATACTGAGTTTAACTATAAATTACTCTGGGATACCTGGTATCTTGCCTTTAAAAACAAAAGCCAGAAATTGGAAGAAAATCAGGGAATGAAATGTGTGTATTATGTAATGGAGAACCTGAGTTTGTTTCACATATTTTCATGTATTGTAAAGCACAAAAAATATTTATTAAGATTTTGTTTTAGATATATTAAAATTGATTAGAATACATTTTGTTATCAATATGATTCTTGCATATCATTTACTTTTAACGATCCTTTATGTAGTCATATAGATACTGTTGGTTTGGATGCAATTATACTTTTGTTATCAATAGTGAGAAATATTTCAGGACTGCTATTAACTATGTGAGCTATTTTTTCTGCAATGCAAAATACATCCTGCGTCTGCTATTTACTATGTGAATTAATTTTTCTGTAATGTAAAGTATTTCCATAACTGCTTTTACTATGTGGGCTGTTTTTTCGGTACTCTTGTAGTATGTGTACCAGGTTAGGTTACGATTCTCCTTATTTTCGTTCTATTAAAAGTTCGGAAATTGTCTGTGTTACACAAGTGAATATCCATCCCCCTACCGATAGAATTTAGTCCATTTACACAACTTGATATAAAATAGGCGAACAAAATTAGTTACCTTCATATTGGTACACATACTTCTGGAGCACCATTTTTTTTGTAATGTAAAATATTTAATATGTGAACTAATTTTTTTGGAATGCAAAATATTTTCTACAGCTTCTGTATTTTTTATATGTCACTTTTCATTTCATCGATAATACACATGGTCTGGCACATTGTTCATTCTTTGTGAAGTTTTTGGTAAATTTACAGATGGAATAAGACCGACATTCAGCTTTTTTCTGTTTTACAACTGTAATACAAATTGAAGTATGTAGTAAACCCAGTTGGTAGACACCGGAACCATGTGTACCAGGTTAGGGTCTACTACATACAAACATTCCCAAACTTTTCAAGCTGCACCCCCTTTTTAGAATTTGTCAAGTCTTGCGCCCCACCTCAAAATAGTTAGCTAACAATAATAAGCTACAAATAACAGTAGTAACAGTAAGGCATAAGTACGTTTTATTGGAAAAACAGTTGAAAATACATGGATGGAACGAAATAAATGACAAGTTTTGATATGCAAATATTTACAGTATTTTAAACTAATAGAGAGAGAGAGTTTATTTCGTTCGTCAAACCATGAACATATATAAATTATAATAAAAAAAACAGATGCTCAGGTGTTTGACTGGGAGACAACGTTACAGCATTTGGGGTCATTTAACAGGTTCGGTGTTAAATTCTTCAATAGCTCTCATATACCGTATTCACAATATACATTATTCACAAGAATTTTTGATTTGGAAAGTACTAAATAATCATGTTTTGTCCTAAGATCATCATTTATTCACCTGATAAGTTGACATGTATTGCATATCAACTGCATAAAAATGGGTTAGCGAGGATACCTATTACTTGGAAAATTTGTCTACTAAAAATGAATGTGATAGGACATGGGCAAAGATGAGGAAAATTCTATTATTATAGCACTTTAATTATAAACATTTGATAATAGTAATGAAATCATGAGTAGATTTCTTTATACACTATAATTTGAACACATCAAATTATAATACTTGATTATGACTGGCAAGTGATTTGGAGGATAGTGACACACATTAATACATGATCAGGGACCCTTCTCCAGCAGATATATATATATATATGAAATAAAGTGCTCATGTACATATCTATATTCGGCTACAGAGCACGTATCATAGAATGAATTTTAAGGCGAAATATTGATAATATACTGAAATAGCAATGATAAACAATAGGTTATTTTTAAATAAGTATTACCGGTACTAAAAAATAAATAAAGTGCTCATATACATATAGATATTTGGATACAGAGCAAGTATCATAGAATAAAATTTAAGGCAAAAAACTGATTAAATACCAGAATAGCAAGTATAATAAACATTAAGATACTTTTAAATGAAGTATTACTAAAAAATAAATAATGTGGTCATGTACATAGATATTTGGATACAGAGAAAGTGTCATTGAATTTAGGGCGAAATATGGATGCAAGTATGATAAACAATTTGATATTTTTATAAAAAGTGTTACTAACAAATAAAATAATAGATTATGGAGTTCCAGCAAGTGTGCTCATAACAAATAAAAAGATAGCAATTCATTTACCACAGTGAATTAAATTCATTACACATTACTACTTGCTATAACATGGCGGGCACATGATACTCATCGTGTTTTATACTTTTTTAAAGGTTTTGCTCGCTCTCCAGAACTCTCCATTTTTTATTTGTTTGTATTGTCAGATTGTGAACTTTTCAAAATAAACTATCTATATCAATGAATACAATATCCCAGGTCACCACTTGGCTGGTTCATATTCTGTTCTGTAGTTAAGTTTTCTGCCTAATAGATGGTATGTATTCCCAATAAGCATTACAGTATGCTCATTCGTTCACTCAATGAGTGATTTTAATTACGGTTAATATAAAATAATATAATATAAATAAGTTCATATTCCATTTTGCATCCATGATTCAGTATTTATTTTGTTCAATTCCAGTAGTAATCCATACCATAATTAGGTTATTTTAATAAACGCATTGATATAAAACAATAAAAATGAAATTAGTAAATATAAAATACATATCATAAACATATAATTTTCTTTTTTAAATAACGCTTCACATAAATTTTTCAATTCCCTCTCAAATGGGTTGTTTATTCTATAATTCTCTATATTTTTCTACATATTCCATGCTTCAAGTCCATGCTTCCGAAAACAAACAATATAACTAATCCCATACCCGACTTGGAATGGTAACCGGACGAGAGACCGTGGTTCGCCATATGGATAAGCCGTCTTATCGGCTTTCCTTTCCCCCGGGATAAATATGTAAATCCTTATCCTAATAAATACATAAATAACCGCACTCCACTGGGCGACTGGTTCATATTCTGTACTGTAGCTACGTTTTCTGTCTAATAGATATGCATTCCCAATAAGCATATGCTCATAGTTGTATGCTTTCAGCATACCATACTTCGAAACCCAAAACCAAATATGTATTGAAGAATTAAAGACCTCAATACGGCCAATTTCGCACCCGACTCGGCTGAAGCAAGGGATTTTGGCAGCGAGCAATGCGTTTTCTTAATATGCAACGAACCATTTAGCCGGACGACGTAAAAAATGCAGGGAACAATACCAAAATGAGCAAATCTTTGCAAGTTTCCACTCATTGTATATATGCTCATTGGTCAAACCATGAACATATATAAATTATAATAAAAAAAAGAGATGCTCAGGTGTTTGACTGGGAGACAACGTTACAACATTTGGGGTCATTTAACAGGTTCGGTGTTAAATTCTTCAATAGCTCTCATATACCGTATTCACTATATACATTATTCACAAGAATTTTTGATTTGGAAAGTACTAAATAATCATGTTTTGTCCTAAGATCATCATTTATTCAGCTGATAAGTTGACATGTATTGCATATCAACTGCATAAAAATGGGTTAGCAAGGATACCTATTATTTGGAAAATTTGTCTACTAAAAATTAATGTGATAGGACATGGGTTTTTTATGAGCAAAGATGAGGAAAATTCTATTATTATAGCACTTTAATTATAAACATTTGATAATAGTAATGAAATCATGAGTATATTTCTTTATACACTATAATTTGAACACATCAAATTATAATACTTGATTATGACTGGCAAGTGATTTGGAGGATAGTGACACACATTAATACATGATCAGGATTTGACCCTTCTCCAGCAGATATATATATATATATGAAATAAAGTGCTCATGTACATATCTATATTTGGCTACAGAGCACGTATCATAGAATGAATTTTAAGGCGAAATATTGATAATATACCGAAATAGCAATGATAAACAATAGGTTATTTTTAAATAAGTATTACCGGTACTAAAAAATAAATAAGTGCTCATATACATATAGATATTTGGATACAGAGCAAATATCATAGAATAAAATTCAAGGCAAAAAATTGATTAAATACCAGAATAGCAAGTATAATAAACATTAAGATACTTTTAAACGAAGTATTACTAAAAAATAAATAATGTGGTCATGTAAATAGATATTTGGATACAGAGAAAGTGTCATAGAATTTAGGGCGAAATATGGATGCAAGTATGATAAACAATTTGATATTTTTATAAAAAGTGTTACTAACAAATAAAATAATAGATTATGGAGTTCCAGCAAGTGTGCTCATAACAAATAAAAAGATAGCAATTCATTTACCACAGTGAATTAAATTCATTACACATTACTACTTGCTATAACACGGCGGGCACATGATACTCATCGTGTTTTAAACTTTTTTAAAGGTTTTGCTCGCTCTCCAGAACTCTCCATTTTTTATTTGTTTGTATTGTCAGATTGTGGACTTTTCAAAATAAACAACTATATCAATGAATACAATATCCCAGGTCACCACTTGGCTGGTTCATATTCTGTTCTGTAGTTAGGTTTTCTGCCTAATAAATGGTATGTATTCCCAATAAGCATTACAGTATGCTCATTCGTTCACTCAATGAGTGATTTTAATTACGGTTAATATAAATAAGTTCATATTCCATGTTGCATCCATGATTCAGTATTTATTTTGTTCAATTCCAGTAGTAATCCATACCATAATTAGGTTATTTTAATAAATGCATTGATATAAAACAATAAAAATGAAATTAGTAAATATAAAATACATATCATAAACATATAATTTTCTTTTTGAAATAACGCTTTACATAAATTTTTCAATTCCCTCTCAAATGGGTTGTTTATTCTATAATTCTCTATATTTTTCTACATATTATGGCCATTTTTATCTGCTTTTTGAGAAAGGCAAAATGGGGTGTTTTATTTTCGAATATAATAGAATTTCTCATGGTCAAAATTTTATATCTCACTATTGATTACAAAAGTATAATTGCATCCAAATCAACAGTATCTATATGACTATATAAAGGATCGTTGAAATTAAATAATATGCAAGAATCATATTGATAACAAAATGTATTCTAATCAATTTTAATATATCTAAAACAAAATCCTCATAAATATTTTTTGTAAATTTACAATACATGAAAATATGTGAAACAAACTCAGGTTCTTCATTACATAATACACACATTTCATTCTCTGCTATTCTTCCAATTTCTGGCTTTTGTTTTCAATGGCAAGATATCCCAGAGAAATAGTTAAAATCAGTATTTTTAATAAGTAAACGAATAGCTCGCAGAGCCATGTGATTCATATGGAGGACAGAGCTATGATTGAGAGAGGCCGTGGTTTGCCATATATTTAGGCATTCTTCTCGGCTTTCCTCTACCCTTGGATAAATATGTAAATCCCATGCGCGGCGGTGTGGCTCAACGGGCTAAGCGTTAGGAATACGCTCGCCACCGCACCTCTAATTACTCTGCATGGGTCCGCAGGTTCGAATCCCATGCAGGGATGGTTATGTGCAAGAGGATTGCTGGACTCCTCGCCGCCGTTGGGTGATTCACGTAACCGCTGGTCGGTTACGGCTTCCTCCACCAACAAGTCCATGCTTCCGAAAACAAACAATATAACTAATCCCATGCCCGACATAAAATGGTAACCGGACGAGCGGCCGTGGTTCGCCATATGGTTAAGTCGTCTTATCGGCTTTCTTCTCTCCCGGTATCCATAGATAAATCTAGCTCATTTTGATTTTTTTTATATAATGATTTGGCTATATATGCATATGACTTGGCAGTAATTGTACATCACCAAAATGGCTGTATTTGGATATCAATTGGCTGTATATGGATATAACATTGGCTGTATATGAATATTCAGTTGGCGCTATATGTATATTTAGTTGGCGCTATATGTATATTTTTGGCAGTATATGTATGGCACGTTACCAACCCTATCGCGATAACCCGCCATTAAAGACTGGGCGACACTATATATGTTCGCGATGTAGAATCCCCTTGAAAGAATGGTTGTGCTCAAGTTGTCATGGTTAGAAACAAATACTCATGGAGGACTGTTGACTCAGCTTACCCCATTAGTGGATTGCTCACCTATTATAAAGTAAGTACTGTTTCTCGCTTGTAAATTGGGCGTTCGTACTGGCGGAGTAAAAAAACTATAATTAATTGCTTCATGGAGCGTCAAACTATGGATACTGTTGTTGGGGTGGTCGAGCTTCTCGTCATCAGTCGTCACAAGTGCCTTCTCAAGAGTCGTGAATCAAGACAGCCCAGGCTGAGATACACGCATCAATATTTATTGTGACATCGAATTTAGTCGTGAGATGAAAATTACGCCATTAGGGGCGCCAGAGAATCGTAACGAGACTATCAAGCTTTGCTTGCTGTGGGCGTCATCATCTGATTTGTCTAAAAACCATTGATAAGTATAATTAAAACAAACTACAGGTGTTACATAAATGAAAAGCCTTGAGATCGCTATCAATATAATAAAAAGCATTCAAAATGTATTCCCCACATCTGACAATGCGTAAAATTTGCACTTAAATAATATATTCAAATATTTCGCCAAATCAGTACGTTCAAAAATACGAGAATATATTGTTTATTACTAAATATAGTTTGTATGTTCTCGGCGAAGATTATGTTGGTGAAAAGTTCTACATGCGCAAAATGAACAAATTTTATAGATTTCAAAAGTTTTCAAAATATGGGAATCTCCTAGTTGGTGATGAACCATACATAGATCGCATACAAAGCAAAATATATATACTGATACATAAATACCACTGGACTCTCTATCTCCGTTACAACAATATACTCCATTCGAACTGCCAACGCTCTCACTCCAACGTATTATTTGGATATGTTAACAGTATTTGTGTGTGTTAAGAGTGTCAAATTTCACGGAAATTATTGAAACCAAACGTTAGAAAGCGAGGAAGTTGATGTAGCATATTGATATTTTTATATGATCAAGTGTTTAATTTCGTGGTATTTCGATGGTATGGTATATTCGAATTTAAAGGATGCTACATTTTACGGAAATTATAAAAATCCAGTATATATATGTGGTGAATACGTTTAGATATTTCATTACTAGATCGAAAGATAAATTTCATGGTATTTTAATTTAAATCGCCCATCTTTTGCTCCAACCTAGGGTCTGTTTATATTAGATCGTGGATTGATTGCTTCAAAGCAATAATGCTATGACTAGTCCACATATGGTTTCGAAATTTTTTTACTGGTGAAATGTCTACTTATTTTTCTACTTTTTGTATACTTTTCTAATTATTGTAATTACATCAGACTCTAATTGCATAGAAATGTTGCACTCGTTCCCACAATAAATAGTTGGCCGACACAGCAGAAATTATTTAATCAACGGCTAGCTTTCACTTACACCACTTCGACGTTCACGCTTGTCATCGAGCTTTCCACGGTAAAAGTTCTCTTGATAATTATACGCGTTGTGGAATTTTCTTGCATGCTTTGTTGTATGGGTTATTTTAAAACTTGCATGAACCGTTATCTATTACCTATAGTGATGTCTTTGTCACACGAGCGAATGTTAAATTAGCCGAGGCAGTGGTGGCATTTATCTTAGTGCTACTTGTTTTTATAAGTTGAGTCTATTAACCTTGCTGTGAACAAAGTTGCGTAACAAAAAATATCAAAACAGGTCCAATCTAAAGCTTCCATAGTAACAAATTCAAATTACTCATAAATTATGTCTATAGAAATTATTTTGGATTTGTATACCCACCACGGAACTAATTACAATCTTCTGTTATATAGCCCTGTCTTTATATTAAAATGAGATTTCAATGTTGGTAAGTAATTGACACGCATATATATATATTATAATTGTAATGTATAATTATTGCTAGTTGAAGGTATTTCTCTGACATGCAATAAACAAGCAACACTAAAAACATAATATAATAACGCCCGACTCGCATCAAAAGGAAGGACTGTATAGCTGAAAACATCATAATCACATGATAATGAATTTGAATTATAGGGACCGTGTTTCACCGAAGATAAGACCTAGCCTGAATTTTAAAAATGATTCCAATATAAGCCCTCCCCTTGAAATAAGACCTAGTCGATAGCAAGAAATCTCTCCTACACGTTTTGAATGATTAATAATCTATGTTTATCAGTATTTTTTTCAAATAAAAACGTGTTATTTATAAGTAAACGGATATCGGTTTTCATATTTTGTATATTTGGAAGTCTCGTAATTCTCTACTTTGTAATTTTGTTTTTGATAAATGAAAATAAAAGACATCCCCTCAAAATAAGCCCTGGCATTATTTTCGAAAGAAAATTGAAAGAGGACCCTGTCATATTTTCGGGAAAATACGGTAGGCCACAATTCTTGATGCTAGAAGCGTATAAATTGCTAAGCTGGTAGCGTGTGATTACGCATTTGAAATTCAACGATTTTAAAGTTATAAATGCGGTGTGAGACAGGTGAAAAACAGGATAAGTATAATAAGCCAGTATAGTATTTAAAAAAATCATTTCCAACAATCTCATTACTCATTCGCCAAATAGCAGTCGAGGCCATTTTGTGCCATAACACGTTATGGCGTGATTGTCGATATATATATCACCTGAAATTTAGCCACTGTCGAGCAAAATTTTATCACGATGCCGACGCCGATAGTAAATTGACTTGCGATAAGACAGGTCAAACACAATCATCTAAAAAACGAGAGGAACATGGTGGCATAACAACGCGTGTGTGGCGAATCAAGTCGGCTTATTTCAACAAGTGCGAGACACCGAGACGCCTAACGCTCTTCCGAGAGAGAGAATTAAACCGGAAAAATTTTGCCGGCGAGATACTAACAAATGAGGTCACACACACATGGCAAAAAGGCAGCTGTAAATGCTGCCTTAAATTTTTTTTCGGAGATTCAACACCTCGTATGAATGACGTATGACGCATCATGCCGTCTATCTAGTTATTCTAGAGAGGTATAACATCACGTAAACCAATAAGGCGAATAAACTGATTCAACACGTGCGAAAGACGCCTGAAGAAAGGTGGCGCCATTTCGCATTTTGCTAAGATTACTGACAGTATACCACGAAGAGCGATTATAAGTGATCATATATAGTAAGTATATTCAAATGATAAGGCACATACTGAATTAAAATTAACTCTACCTCCATGTCCACTTCACCGAAATAGCGACATGACACGCTTCACGACAGATTAGAAGTTCTAATGTCCTCGTTAAAATCAAGATTTTTGACCGATCAAAAAGACTAGTCAAACGTTGGCACGATGGCGAGGTTCTATAAATTTGGAATTGCTGGTAATTTCTACTTTTGTTCATTCGTGGAATTGTCGTAGATATAAAAATCACGGAAAAAAAGATAAAACATGTTTCCCCATGCTGCTGAATAAGTGCATTTTAAAGTCATGAAAATGCAATGTTTTTAGTTTTGTTTAGAGATACTCAATATTTTTATAGTTTCATCTATTAAATTTAGAACCACATGTATGACTTATTGAATAGTGATAGTTGCGAATTAAATTAAGAATCTTTCTGAAATCTTCTCAATGATTTTTCCATTTTGAATGTGGAATTAGATTGTTGATAATCTTCCATAATAATGAAATGTAATTCCTTTACACTTGCTTCCTCATTTTACTTTTCAACCAGCTATCAAATAGTAGTCCAATATTCCCGCTATTGGGACCATACCTACACGTAACTTGAATTGTTTCATGTTTATTATCAGCGACCAGTTGACGCGTAGCGCGTCCGTTACAAGCTGTCGCATTGGACACCTCGAGCAATATACCAATTTGACACTTGCACGGATATCGTGATGGACGAGGTGTCTCATTAGGCCGATAAATATCAGAGGTCGTCAGCCGGTATAGGCGCCAACGTTGCTAACGCGCTGGTTCTCTCCTAATTATAACTTTAAAATAAAGTCTAAAATTTGGAAAACGTGAAATGCCACACTTAATAGAATTTGTCACATGATATTAAAAGTACAGTGATTTTTCATTGCTTCCTTAAAATCTTCATGGCCCACACAAAATGGTTTGCAAATTTATGCTCATGTATATATGTTCACTTCCCGCTTGAGTGACGTTTCGAATGCGTTGATCTCCATACGATCTATCACGGGAGGCGCGAACTTTGCGTTATCCGACAACAATGGTAGTTTAAATCGTCCGTGTCAAAATGACACTTAATCCTGGCGCCAGTACGGCGCGACTTTGATTGCTAAATATCCCTCTTTCTTACCTCTGCAATCGCCTCTAGACTTGCGGGACTTAGTTCTCTCAAATGGTTTAACATTCGTCTCGTGTTTCGATTAATTCTGCACTTAATCGGCTTGTTCGCTTGCTGTCGTTCGTAATTTATATAAACAGGCGCATTTGACATGAACAAAGTATAGTTTGAACTAAAGAAATGTTAAGGTTCTGAAGTATGCATGATTCAAAATCATTCACATGTGTAACCCACTATATAATACAATCAAAATACGCCCGAGTTGCAATATCACATGTGGAAGAAGCATTTCCGCCACCATTGAAAAATGTTTTTTCAAGTTATTTTAATTTAATCTTGCCCACGAGGTACCAGCAAAAACTACTATTTGTAAACAGAGAAAAATATATTTTTTAAATGAAGCTGAAGGAAAATGTTTCACTTGATTCTCTTATTGGAAGATTTCATGAGTTAACTGCTGACACAAATGACTGCGGTGACTGGCTGGCGCCGATGCTAAGGAAGTAACGATGACCCCTTTAAAATATTTCAGATATTTTTCGTCTGGGAGTCTTGGGGTTTCAGCTGTTCTGCCACTCTGACGCCAGCTTGGCAAAGTGGAATTCACGGCGTCTCTGTGAAATTGTTGAGTAAACAACGCACAAATGCTAAGCTAAGCATGGAAATGGTGTCGCCGTTGCTTTGGTTCGGTCATTAGAAAAGGATAATTAGAGTATATGAAGAAGGAATGAATGAAAAGAATATTTTCTGGTTGTCATTATACAGTTTACAAATTTTCATTGAGCCGTTAAACTTGTGTTGGCGGCGAACGGCCTGTGATGAATCCGCGTACGAAGAAGGCGCCAACGAAAGTCTTTTTTTCGATACCGGAGACAATACACCGCTGTAATAATAGCTTTCATGTGCTGTTTAATGCCACTCGGAAGACCTGTACAATAGCGATGTGTTCATCCCAGGCGTAACACTCTAATTCCTAGTGTGAGACCACCCCGTCTGGCTTCGCGTCCGTCAAGCTGACGTCGAGAAACAGGTGGTTTGAAATGCCTATGTCGTACGCGGTATTGCGAGAAATAAAACACAATATGTAACATAACATGTTCATAGGCAATTCCCACAAATTTAAAGTCTGAGAATAATGAATAGTTGTAGTTGTAAACATGTATTTTTGTTTTAACTCACGAAGATGATTCTTTTTGTAGAGGTAAAACTGAATTATGGTTAGTGTATTCCTTTTTTATTTTAATTTTGGATTATTAATGAATTATTCACACAACACATTGTCATACAGGCTCTTCATTCAATCTTGAACTATTGATTATACTGGTACAGAAACACGTGGCTTGGGAAAATTTCCCTGTATCAATGAAGATATCAATTACAGTGAGACTACAGACACACGGTAGACATTGTTCATGCTAGATAAAATGTGAATTAACCAAATGCATTCAAGAGTTGGCGAACATTGAAGGAACAATAAACGTAAATCATAAGATTGATATATGATATAATAAGTCCGCCATTTATTTTGAAGTACAAAAATTCACATCCACAAGATAATAAAGAAATATTACAATTTACACGACGAACACGCAGAACGGAAAAGACGGGTGCCACCAATATTAGGCCCGTTTTCAAATTTTAAAATTATACACACTATACATACCATAAGTGTATGTTTGAGGTACGGGGGCATTGCGAAAAGACTGTATAGCATCTTAAGTAACAGAGATTGTTTACATTGTTCAATACCGTGTTAACGATGAAAAAAGATGGCACGTCATCTGTTCTGAAACGGAAAATAAAATTACCACAATCGAGTCAAACTAATTGACGATCGATGGTGAAGCAGATTAGCGGCGCCAGTATTATGTTGTTGGTGTGATCACAAAGTGGGTCGTCTATTGTGCTTTGGAAGTGAAAGTGTGAAACTACAAACAGGTACAAACCCTGCGGAAAATGAATACATTCGTATCGTAAATTGTTGTATGCCGATTTGACTATAGTCGTCTCCGATGTGTACTTTAATGGTTCAGAGCGGCGCTAACCAGAACTACGGGGAATTAGACAGTGTCAACACATGTTTGATACCCAAACATCTGAGGAAGCCAATGGTTGCCTAATAATTACTATTTTACGATTTGTATTTGAACTTGTATATACGACATTGAACGCCTTATTATGCTATCTAAATTTTAACTTTTATTGGGCAATTCGAACAAAGCGAATATGTGCGTCCATGATGTTTAAAGTAAGAACTGTGAGATGTGAGAGAGAGGTAGAAAAACAATTTTAGGTCTGACTGACACTATGACATTCAGAAAGATTGACCGAGACGTGCCGATGCTATTTTCAGAACTTTTATAAGTAAATATCCTAACCTCCTGTTTTCAAACGCGAACCAAATTTCAACAAATCTTTTTCGCGGTTAGGTGGTCTACATTCTAACGTATGACACGCTTGGCGTTGCTACGTTCAAGTGGGCATTTCAAACTTACTTAGTTGAAATCTCCTCTATCTTTGACATAGTCAAGAATGGACTATGGAAGCAAGGAGCACAATTAATTATTGCTCATCCTATATCTGGACACCGAGCTCTTGTCTAACTTTTATTTACGAATACTACTGCCTTAGCGTTAGATTTTATTCGGTGATAGTATAGATCAATGAATTCAGATCAGTAATTAGCTTATTTGATTGTTTAGTAACAAAGTTTAGCGGAATGGATTGGTGTTTTTATTGCTAAATATAGGTTATGTGCTCCTCTCACATAACAACATCAGTCCAGTTAAAAAGAAAAATAAGGAAAATGTCTGTCGAAAAATATAGATTTTCATATTACCAAGGCTAACGACCGGTAATTTAGAAATGTCTATGCCGGGATTTAGATCGCTAAAAGCCGTTGATTTTCATAATCATGTTGCGGAGGCGGCAAGGCACAGGTTCGCAAATAATAGTTACTGTGGTATTCTATATATATATAAATATGAAATATTTAGTATTTACAATGTTTATCGCAGAAGGTTAAAAAGTGTATACATATCTTCAATAACATGAATACGTCTTGCAGAAACTGATGCCTCAACTAGTTCATTGTTTTGTTTTATGGACCCACCAACGATACAAAAGGATGAACATGTGAGTAAAAATTATCGTTTCTGGAAAAACTAGAGTGCAGTTATAGTGAATTCTTTGTTGCAATACTTGCTCCCGAGGGTAGCAGAGATTTTTCACGAACAAAATACATTCATCACTATATTCAGTACTTCTCGAGGTATTCAATCAACACAATATCTCACAGTGACATGCTCCATGCAAAGTATGAAACCGAAATTAACAAAACTTATGATTAACAAAAAATTATGATGTACACTTTGTACTATAGCTTTTGAATATATATATATATATATGAATCATTGCGCGCATCGAAAATATGCATGAAAGGCAGTTAAATACATAAAATGAAATTGTCATTTCATTCGCAAATGAAGAAAAAAATAGTCAAATTGGACGAATTTTTCAATACCAATGCGCATTTTTTTCATCTCCCTGTTCTAGTAGGTGCTCACCGGCGAATACCTTGCAACTGTAAGGTGTGGCGTCACTTCTCCGTGAAATACTCGCAATTATTTTGACACACAATTTACAAAATGATAAATTACATGATGTATAATATTGAATATTAAAATCAGAAACTAAATCTGTTTGACCACAACCCGGTATGCCGTTGATATAAGGGGTGGACGTGAAAAATGATCATCCGAGAAAATTCTATCAATGTATCTTTTTAGGATTGAAATATCAAATATGTATTAAGATATTCAAATTCTCAGTCTAACAATGGTGTACTTATTTAAAAAAAAACGTTATTCACTATATGTATAGAATTACATTGCCAAATGTTATAAAATAATGCTTGCTAGTCCCGCTCAAATTCAAATTGAATATCACAACATAGCAAGCAACTGTGCATAAAGTTAATCAATAACTATTGTACATATTTTATTTCAAATTGTTTCAATTCAGAATTTGGGCATCGATTCGACATCTAAATTACATTCAAGTTTAGCAGTTGTTTCTTCAGGAACTGTAATGACGGGAAATCTGTATACCTCGTAAGTGGTTTTTCATTCGGATTGAGAATATAGTGCATCAAGCAAGTAGTTCGCAGTGACAGAATTAATAGTAGAAAACAATTTAATGTTTTCTGATGCCTCGAATGTACAACAGATAATCTCCTTAACTTCAATAAACTATATAGAAAATTATATAATAACATTTCGTATTGCTTCCATATATATATATAAGCAAAAATGACTAATATGGACTGATTTGCATCCAATTTTAGTCACTATCATTTGGTGTTCTGCTTTTCACGAGCTTCATACTTGTGCATAATTTAGGATGGCGATTTGACTTTTACTAATGCAACTATAGCCGATAAACTATATGTATTTTGTTGCTAGAACGCCGTGCAGAGTGTTTTCAAATGTCGTTACGTCTTATCATCTAAAGAATGATCTTCTAAAGTGTAAACCTCAAAGTCCAACAGAGGAAACTCAACGGAATTACCAAAAATGTGACTTCCAAGTAAGGTCGCCTAATACTACCACCTCATATAGTATCAATGTTTCATTGCTGTCAAATTGATATCAAGTCAGAGCTTACCTAGGTATTTCAAAATTACATCCGTTAGCTCTTTATTCTGTAGATTAGACCAGCTGTTGCGAGAGCGTTTACGTAGTCACCACAGAGAGCACATGCAGTGCTACCACACGGTCAATAGATTACATTTTATAATAATGAAATATAACGATTAAAGTCATATGTCGTCGACTGTTCTGTAGTAATATGTTTAATTGTTTTAAAAATGTACACGTGGCAGAGTGATGATCATGTGCAGAAAGAGACTGAATAAACATATATATATGACGGATGTTTAGAATAATGCATTTTGTAGGTGCTGTATTTTATAAAATAAATTTATCTTTGCATATATTTGAAAATGGCTGAATATTTCTAACGAAACCAGTCCATGAACATGTTGTTTGCACCAGGGATTGCTCCCACCATGACTTGCTATTAACAATATTGATAATAAGCAGTCCTGTTTACTACTGATGAAGTACATCTTTTTCATAAGTTGCTTTATATTCTGCCTGTATGCTTTTCTCTGCTTTGGATTAGCTTCGCTTTATTCCACGTTTGGGAAGCCTCGTTTTGGATGAGCTTGATATTTATTCATATAACTTCTTAGTCGAGTATTGTAGCTGCGAATGTTTTTTTGTCTATGTGGCCAATTTTTCCGACGGACAAATACTTACTAATGCTCTGTTGTGCAGGCGACATCGTCTGAGAGTAAACGGGAGCTCATGCCGTCAATCGACACGGCGCACGATATTTATGCAAAACAAAGTGGGCAAGAACGCAGAAACAGTAGAAACAAAGAAGAATCTGACAAACAAAGCACAGTAATGGCTAGGGAAACAACTTTAACTGGATACCTCAATGGATACATCTTTAATGCGTCCCACTGTGGAAGTTCAACTAAAAGTCCTGGACATAACAGCTATTGTATTGATCATAACGTTCGGGAGCTAAAATCATGTGAAAATATGAATGAAAACAATAACAGAATGGTACCAGATAAATCTCCGGATCCTACTTATGTTTCCCCAAAACAGCATGTTTTCCAGAAATTGGGAAAATCAGAAGAATATCATTTCGAATCTCATTCGGATGGCAATGTAGAACAACCAAGAGCTACAAAATTGTACCGGGAGAAAAAACATAATAATATCAATGTAACCGATGATACTTTAAATGGTAGTGACATTTTGCAAAAAATGTACGCTACGTTTGGGTCAGATGCTGCGACGATAAGTAGGTTACATTGCAAAGCTAACATAAAAAACAAATATACGCCAGACAGTCACTTGGAATCCTGCAATCCCACATTTAACAAATCATTCAGAAGAGATGAAAATTTTCAATGCACAAAATGTGATGACAAAATTCATAGGACCCGAGAAGAATCACAAAAAAAACAATCAGACAGGATTAATTATAATGAAAATTGTCGTCTTCATCCATCCATCGAGCTTGTCCAGCCTAAAAGTGTTTTGTGTAATTGCAGTTGCAATATTGACCTGCCAAAAACTATATCAAGTGAACAAATGGATTTACCTGGAGAAGAAATTATAGATAGACAATCGCAAAATAATGATTCGATCAATCGATACAACATCAAAAATTCTACGCGAATCTCTTCCAAAAATTCCCCCAATATGCATGCAAAATCTTCTTCTAAATTATCCTCTCATATCCATTCTCTAGGGGGCCCAGCAGAAACTACAGGTGTTTGCCGTGGAAATTCATATAAAATAAGCAAAACAAAGTACCCACTATGCCCTCGTAGAGACGAAGTGACAGACGCAAGGTGTGAAAATCGATTCCACCGAAAGCAAACTAATATTGTTATGAATAGCCGCCGTTATTCTTCTGACAAAAATTGTGAATCTAAACGAAGAACAATTGATTCTAACTATGAAGCTGAGCGTGACGCTAAATTCGGCCCAAATCGCACAAGAGGATCCAGCACTGAAAAAGATTACAATGAAAATGCAAGAGATATTTTTCGTCATGATAAAGAAATAATCGAGAACTCTCTGCGACAGAATAAACGATTGGCATACGATAGCCATTCGAACGATTTTTCATTCCATTCCCCTTACTGGTTAAACGCTTCAACTTTAGCAGCCTTTCAAGCTAGTCTACTCTCTTCCTTTCCGCAAAATTTTCCGGGATCCATGAGTGACCATAACACGTTGCTACGGTCTTCTTTTTCCGCTGCTTCCGCGGGAAATCCGTTTGCGCTAGATGTGAATGCTTGTGTTTTAAATCCTTACTTTTACCGTGGCCTTCCTGGAAGCGAGGTAGGCGCAGCAGCTTATCACAATGCAGTTGTTCACGAAATACTTCGTAATCAAGCGACATTAAATCCCATGCTAGCTCCCGCTATTGGTGGGAATATAAGCGGATATCCAAATCCAAGTGCTTTCATGTACGGTGGTGTGCCGTTTCCTGAAACGTCCCCAATTGCTGCTGCAATTGCAGCCTCAATGAGGCAAAGCAACTCCTCTTTGTACAAAGAAATTCCATCGCAGTACCCCCACAGAAGCTGTAAACTGGACGACAAGGAACCTTGTTTACGCGGCAATATTGCATCCAAGACTGATAGAAACATTTCGTCGCCCCCGCCTTTTCGCGAAAGACGACTATTTGACTCGACGGTTTGTAAATCCGAAACAAAAAAACTCCGAATAAACTTCGAAACAAATGACGAAAATGGGAAAATTTCAAAACAAAGTTCAATTAATCAAGGATTTGCCAACAATGATGGAATTTTAACAAGTCGACAATGTGATTTGGAAGCTTCTTCTAGAGCGACTTCCCCAACCATGTCAAAGTTATCTCTGAAACGTAAATCGCCTCCGGTAGAAAATCCTCCAGTCACCATAAAAAGAACGCGTACAAAAATGGATACGTCCTACCAAAAACCTACTGTAAATGAATTTTTACCTATAAATTTGTTGCCATCGAAAAACGAAGATGAAGATAAGACTCAACTAGAAAAACTGCCATTGGTAAGTTTTGTACTATCACCTATAGTCACAGTATTTCTTCAAACTTCGAGTTGTAATCAGGTTGCGTGCGATAAATTCAAAAACAAAACAGCGGGATGAATTGATATTGATAAATGAGGCGGCATATAAACGACCAATCCAAAAAATTCTAGAATAAAGTTTGAATGGATGTCGCCGTCCCACAATTTCAAAATCAAAGATATATCTAGTGATTAGTATAATGTCTACTAAAACGTTCTCACAAAATGTAAAAATCGACTATGACTTTTTAAATATGACGTTCATGCAGTTTAGTTTTTGTGTATCCTGTCCCATTATGAAGAGCAGTCCAAGCCTAATAAGGTTGTTTGAACTTATCTTCATGCGTACGTGCAGTAATTCGCTTAAAAATCTTCCATTTTTGCACCCCAGTTGTACATTTCCGGTCTAGTTCAACTCAAAAATTTCTGTTTCCGCTATTCCTGTTATCTGTTGTTTGTTTCCTGATGTCATAAAGTAATACTGTCTGTCTGTACTATGTATTCTTAAACATTAACCAAGTATTGACCACATATCTGTATCTGATTGTGATCATTAAATAATCAGATATTCTGTATTTATTATTATTTTTTTAATGTTAGATTTTATTTTAGGTCACCAATACAGTAGAAAAATGTCCTTCCAGTAGACCACCAACATACAAAAACTTGACTCGAGAAAGGCGATTAGTTGCAAATGCTAGAGAAAGAACAAGGGTCCACACGATTAGTTCTGCATTTGAAGACTTACGACAGCAAATTCCAAGTTATTCGTGCAATCAAAAGTTGTCTAAACTTGCAATTTTGCGGTAAAATTATGTCGTATTTGTCTTCGGATATACGATTTATTCCACTTTCTTTTCCTGTTACTGGTTTGAATTGAGATGTAAAATTTTCTTAAATTCCGCCAATTTAGTTATAGTTTATTGCTATTTGTTTCTTACCAATAATACACTTTCAATACAATAAAAGGCTTTATTTCAAATACGTCCAAGTTTCTGAACGCATATATTCCGGCAAAAACTTTCATATTACATTAATTTATGTTGGTATTTCTAATTTCAGAATTGCTTGTTCATACATTCAGTCATTATCCGTGTTGGCCGGGAGAAGTTCCGGAGGTACTTTTAAAGAGAGTGTTGATCAGTGTACTCGTGTTTTACAGGTAGGTACAAATATATTTTTAAACTATGAGAATTTCGGGGTTCGTTAATATGTACCATACAATTGATTCTTGGACCATTTGTGTGCCTTTATACACACATAACCTAACTGTGGGTCAATTCCCTTTGATAGATTAAAAGTGTTACTAAAATTTTTGTAATAGATTTATTTCATATCAATTCAGCTTTTGACCTATATACTTTTGGTAAAACCTATCATATAAAGTTTAATGCTACTCAGGCCGAAAGTAGAGCAAGATCGCGAAGGAAGAGCAACAAAGCACAAATTGAGTGGGAAGTGACAAATTATGAGACAGCTCCATCCGACAAAGATAACAATCCGTATGCAAACCCATGCCATTCAAGACGGTCTCATGGGGCATCCGTGACGATCGCTCATCATGTTACTGCCGCCAAATCTTTGTCTCGTGAATATACTGCACAGGTGGATGATGAGAAACCTAATCGCAAAAATGATGAGTCGCATTCTCAATCTCATAGAGAATTCTCTGGGGACAGTTATTCCTTTAATATCACTCGGTCTGATGAATCAAACGACTCTTGCAATGAATCGAACGAAAATGCGACTGCAGATAACGTGTCGACAGCGGACGACAGCTTGAATGCGTGCAGTGAACAGATTAACGGATCGCCAAAAAGTGATACAGATCATAGTACCTGGCCTAGTCCGCTGCATTGTCCCTCTGGGGATAGTTCCGCAACCACGAACACATGGCGTGATAATATCCGCACCGCATCTGCAACATTTACTTGCCCCATTTTCAGAAATACTAACACGAAACATATCAATGACTGTGATTCGGATTGTGAAATGCAATCTCACGTCAAACACGTAGATCAGCAAAATGATGTAATAAATGTAGAAGATTGAAGTGAGAAATAGGCGTCAGACATGGTATACAATATGATGTAAGTGAAATTTTCCCTCATCAATACTGCCATGTTAACTCATGTTGAACAGCGATTAATATGTTTATTGATAAATTGAGAAGTGGTAAATAATTTCATATTACGACATTGTCATTACGATTAGCTCAATCATGCTGTTGCTGCATTCAACATTGAATCATTTTGATTTGTTCTAGATATAGTATAAATTCACTGAAACAATCCTTCCAAGCAGCTACACCGAAGCATGTTCCATTTGCAAATTATTATTTTTCGAGCTGCATTCTACTCTATATTCATGTGCAATATTTTTGTCAAATCGTTAATATTTTTAAAAATTGGCAATGAAAATATTTGAATAAATATTTTCTGTGTGTATTTTATCAAGTTATTATTACGCCAGTGATTAGCAAGTGATTTCGAACAGACTTGTCTGCTGATAGGGATACCGCCGAAATAATCAATTTCTGAACGTTGGTGATATGAACAGAAGAAATCGGAAGAACGTATTTCGGGAAATTTGACGTGGTGATATTTAATAAAATTGAAATTGCTATAAACAAAATTTTGGTTGCATTATCGCTTATTTTACGTCTCAGCCCGGCTCTGATACCTTTAAGATGCCTATTCATAAAAAATATCATTAATTCATAAAGGAAATTTTTACTAATTTGGAAGTGAACATAGCGGAATTCATATACATTACATCGATATACGTAATATAACTTATAATTTGAAACAACAACAAAATGTCTGAATCGCCAATGTCCCGGCTTAATTTTACAACCGGATTTCCTCAAATCAAACATTGCTCTTCAAATTGGCAATTCGTTGAAATAATGCGTTTAATGTGAAATTGATTGAAAACTCAGATAAAAGTCTTATCGCACCATTTCGAGACATTCTGGCACCAGGTTAATCCCAATCTCTCGTCTCAAAATGAACAAATCGCTGTGACCAATGCGAATATCTGAAATATAAACAAAATACCATGCGAGATCATTTAATGGGGTTATTGTGACAGTTTTTTGTTCTCAATTCTTCATGTGACAAGTGAACTTCTTTTGAAAAGTTTTAAATGCAACGGGTATATTCTTACTTGTTATAAACTGCCGTAGTGTTTAAAGTAGTTACTTGCAACAAATTTATAAGATCGAATATTTTGCCCATTCATTCCTTTTCAATGTAAACAAATAATTGGCAGTTGTAAATTTTTGAATAGTTCAAAGAAAAAGTTATTGACTCATTAATGCCTGAAGCAAACATGGGCAAAGTACGACCCGCCTAAAGTGTCACTTGAAGTGGTAAGATTATAAACGCACAATATTGAAAAATGAAAACGATAAGTCAAATTTTTATAATATAGATTAGTTCTGTTTTTCTGTATCAGGTTTTAATATTTGCACCCTTTCTAGGTAGTTTTTATCATACAACACTTATTTTATCTGCCATTCACTTTGAATAAGGATATATGCAAGGTACCACTGCTATAGATGATGTTACATCCAGTGGTGGAATTCAGCCGGTTCGCACCGGTTCTATAGAACCGTCTCACGGAATTTTATGAGATCAGCGAACCCGGTCAGCATTACTAAAAAAACATGACTTTTTGTAACAGAACCGGCTGAAACATATGACTTTTGTGGTGGAACCGGCTGACAAAAAATTTGAATCCCACCACTGGTTACACCCCGTGTCAGGTGGTTCTTTTAACCTGCGATGTCAGCACAGCTAAGTCCACTGCTATGATCAATAATAAATTTTCCACCAACAAAATCCAAAATCATTAAATATATGGTGCAAAATTTTTTCTTTTTAAAATTCACTCTCGCTACTGTTTTACCATTTTAAACAGGACAGTAACATCGTGTTTCAGTCTCCTAATAAGTACCAAATGCAGACAGAAGCGGTATTTAGTAAAAGCTAATTATGGCATTGAAACGAAAGAGTGCTCCACACCGAACATTCTCTACATGATCGCCTATCTTGCACATAATAAAACGAGAAAACACGAAAATGCAGCTTGCGGTGGCGGTCAAGTAATAATTTCAAAAATTCAAATCAGATGTTCAGGGCTATTAACAGGAGAACGAGTAGTTTCTGGGAAATTTATATTTAGATCACATTAATATTTATCCGAATTGCAAAAGTAACAATGGAGAGACGTAATTGAAAAAGGGTTAATCAAAAATGAGTACAACGTTTATACCCAAGGTCCATTGATAGCCCATGCATCTTACAAATATCCAATCTGTGAACTAGATGCTATCAAAGTCTATTCAATGGCCTATATTAACTTGGCAACAACATATCATTTGTATCAACGCAAGGTAGTTATAATCGTAAAGCTAACAATGATTCGAGATATTTTACATATCATCAATAATATTTTCATTGTACTTTCGCCAACCAAATGTCTGCGGAAATCCGCGGGTAATTTTTTTCTTAATTAAATAGTATACCGGACCCTGTTTCAGGTACCTGTTTGCGTTTGTGCGACTCACAGAAGTTTGTTTCATTTATTAAATTTCTGATCAATACCCAGGTTTTTCTCCCCTTATTCAGCATAAGACGGAACTAGATTAGACAATCTTTCATAGGGGGATGGAAAGTGGTGGGAAAATAAAAAAAAGTATTAAGTATATATATTTATAAATGAAATATGCAAATGAAATGTCGTCGACCCTCAATTCTTATTGGATATTTTGATAATTGACATATGAAATTTTGTATAACAAAGGATAAAAATATCCTTAACTACTGATCGTAATTATAACTGTTTATTTATAATCCTACACGAACAGGGTTAGTAACCGGGAAACAGGCCGATGTTAACTGTAAATCTATTATAAATTCTACTGTTGCCTTATACTGGTTTGTTACCAAACTTACACCCAAAGGACTTCTTCTAATCAAATAGTAGTTCGTTATAATTAATAAAAAACGTTAACGTTTCGTTTTCAAAATATTTATACATAACTGTGTCGTAATATTTTGTATGCAATAGTTTTTTTTATATGAATTCTTTTCTTTATTTTACAAAATATTTCTACTGTTGATATAATTATTATTTATATTGAGATTTGATCAACCGTGTTATACATTACATTTCCAATTGCAATAAAAATTAGAAGGAATGTACAATATACCGCATGAATAAATTTATCTCTTAGATTTTCGTTCGTTATACGACAGATTTAATGGATTATAACTTGGTTCCGTGATCTGCGAACAAATCTGTTCAGCAATAATAATTGACGGCGCGTAAAAGGTTAAGGCGTTGGGCGCGTCGATCGCAGACTACCGGAGCCGAAGTGTAAAGCGAAACGGGAATACAGACTAATGCGCTGACAAGCGAGTAATGTAGTGTTAGTGTTTGAACGCGTTTATTGACCGATCTGGCCTCCCGTTGAACAGGTGGTGAGTGGCGCCACACAGCCGGCGTTGCGGTTCTGGAAGAGTTATTTGTTGTCGCCGCCGTAGCCCATTATTTAAACCTATCTCAGACCCGTCAAAGAATCATGGCCTCTTTTCTCTCTTCAATCACATTTACTACGATGTGGATACTCAACAGCATTTGTCTCTTTAACTTCTTGTTTGTAGCTTTTCTTGTTTTCATTCAAGAAGGAATCTCTCGTTTTCTGTCGAGTCGCCATTTTTCAAATTTTTATCGAGTAATGCCTCGAGTTATTCACCCGCGACTGTGTGTTAAATTTCGCTAGAAAAATGACAAACAGACCGAATTTACATCATACTTATCTCGTTAAATATTATGAATAATCAGAATTAGTGATTTCTGAACACAATCTAACACGACGTCAACAAAATAAGTATTACCTTTGGTTGTTACAAGCCGAAATGAGAAATACAATGTAGTAAATTTGATATTCATGCGACGACAAGTTTCATATGCCAAAGCAAATGCTAAATAAATTAATATGAAATATTCTGTGAACCAAAAATTTTTATCATAACAGAACAAGATAAGAATGATGATAATCAAAATAAAGAGTTTCTACCGTATAAAAAGTTTAGCAAGTAGTAAAACTTTGTGTGAAGATTTGTGCGGCCAATGTTCGACAAATACCTATATCATAGGAAATTACAATTATATTACTGTATATTGTGGTTTTACTCAGTAGCCACAATAATTCGCCAAACAGTTAGTAAATAATTTAATTTACCACATAATAATATTAGAGGTACATTAACATATTCTTCACAACTGTGCGTGGTAGTCACCACAGTATTATATACTTAAATATGAAAATCACCTTGAATGATAACTGAGTACAATCACCATTTGTTGTAAGTAATGCAGTAATTTGAAACATTGAGAGTTTTGTTTTTTAAACGTGTTTGAAAATTGTGACATCTGCCGATCGTGGCAAATTTTTTATGTCTGTATTTGTTTTGGTGTTTTAAATTTACTAAACACCACATTAGCATGATCAAACATATCTTTATAGCACATCATTGAATAGTTTGTTTTCACGATTTCAAAAATGGCAACCTCCGCTGCGCAGATGTTTGAAAAGTATTTGTTACGTTTCTTAGTTCAAGCTTGTAGAATTTTAAAACCAATTTAGCAATATACCAAAAAAGGTTTTTACTTTATTGTAGTACAACCGTAGTTACTTCTTACCTATTTATATAATTAACATTATATGAAGCCCGCAAATATCTAAATTCATTATCATTGTCCTACATGGTAGACAAAATTAACACCTAACGCTTTTTGGGGCGGAATTAGAAAAGCATGAGTTCGATCCTCTTTGATATTACCTTCCGTTACGGTTATGTGTTTACCGATATGCCAGACGCAAATAGCTAGCGGCCTTATAAGCAGCCGTCACATTGGCGCCGCTTTGACTGTTTGTGGTCACCCCTCTGTGTGCTCATCGCGTCACTGATCAAGAAAACATTTGTTTTCTGGATATCGCTCTTGAAACGTCTCGCGTTTGATATCAGGTTTTTTGTTGATACACAGTCAAGTACCTCACCGATGTACTTCCGAATATACTTTTCAACGTGTTTATGAAAAGTTGAACCGCGACAACATTACTAAGGTAGAAATAAATGAAAAATGTCGTTCTTTGAATTGGGTAAGGCGAGGTAATAAATACCTCACAGATTACAATTATTTTAATTTTATTACTCATATAATTGTGAATACGTTTAAATAATAAATATAGAGTGATAACGAGATTTGTCTTCTGAACTTACGATAATCTCTGTACCATTGGCACAAAATCAAACTCAACAAACCACCACTTGAATTAAATTCGGACAAATGCGATGAAATCCAATATTTGTTTGTAATTACGATCACGTCAAAACTTTAATTTCTGGGGCAAACGACTCAGCATGAAAACACATTAATGAGGGCCCAGGCCTAAATGTATATCATACTGGAAATTGAGCAGTGAAATTACGGGAATTCCGCATTTACGTACATACCAAAAACTTCTTTAGTGACGTATTTGAACAAAGCTCGAGAAGCGGTTTCTTCTTCTTCAAAATATACCACACATGCCACTTCTAGGAAAAAAAGGGGTTGGAAGAATGGCGCCAACTGAATTAAACAACGAAAATGGCTCATATTCCAGTGTGCCATATTATATACCTTGACATTTATTGATCAAAAGAACAAGATTCATCTCTGCATAACGTTTTTTGTGATTTTCTGTTGACGTAATTTTTTTAATATTTGTCATTTCGAAAATTTTTAAAACCTGTGATATTGAATGAAAAAATAAGGAGAGAAATCATTTCTCACGACTAATGCGTTATTAACATGCTTTAAAAAATAAATTAAAAGAACACATTAGCAGGACTTATTTTCGCTGCACACTAAGATCCAAAGGAGTAATTCATTATTTCACACGGCCTTCAGTCCGGTTATCAGTCCATAGAATTATTCAGCCATTTATTTGTTTCAGATTCGTGTACTTGATAGAGGGGGGAGCCGTAACCGACCACCGGCTACGCAAGGGGTCGGAAACCTTTTTTCGCTCACGGGCCAAAATTGAGGGTTGCAAGTCTTGGCGGGCCGCACATATTTTTTGAAAGTTAAAAACGGAACAGCGCGCGAAGACTGCGGTAATTCGTGAACTCAACTCAGTCGTCCTATTAAAAGAAAAAAATTATAAATGACATTTAATGTGACACTGTCTTGTTGCTGTATCACGCTTGATAGATTTTCGACATCGGCGGCACACTGAATGAAGCCTAGATTGGAACATTTTCTAAATGGGCATCATTAATCCTAGTTTTTGCATTTTCTTAGTGTTGTTCATTTTCGAAAATATATAATTGTCCGCACACATATGTACTCACAAACATCGAAGTGGATTTTTTCGCATGGTTTGTCAAATTTTGATAGATATCTTCTTTAAGAAGATACATTCTTATCTCTCGAATAGAATATGAATTTTATTTCCCCATTGCATTGCATCTCAAGGAGTTACATTTGAATATTTTCTGCGCTATTGAACCCCTTCACTCAGCATCAACTTTTCTGCGTGTTGCCATTTGTCTAATTATAATTAAATTGTAGGCTAGTTAAACAAATAGCTGTTCACTAAATTGTTAGGTTTTAATACAATTTGGTCTAAACGTGTCTCGCGATAAATTCTGTTACTTAAAAAATATGATCTACTCCTCGACCGTAGATTATAAATATAATTTTTCGTCAAAACCGCCGTTTTGTCGCTATAATTCAGTGAAGCTTCGCGAGTCGGATTATTTCACTCCGCGGACCGGATCTGGCCCGCGGGCCGTAGGTTGCCGACCCCTTGGCTACGCAAACTACCCTACGTCGGGGAGGAGTCCAGCAATCCTCTCGCGTGCGATTATCGCACACGGGATTCAAACCTGCGAACGTACAGTAATCAAGTGCGCGATGCGCCAGCCACCGAACAAAAACAGGTTTCGCGAAATCGCCCCCTTAAGCTTTTTCGCGCCCTTCTATTTCGTTTTCGCCCACTTTGAAATCACTGATCTAGATTCTAATCTAGAAGACAGTATTACACATATAGCGACACCTAGCTAAAACTCGTGTCGCCCGAGGATTAGCCGATGTCTCGCGTCGTCGCGCTGACCACGTTCGGCTTTCTTTTTAAAATTAGGGATCTATACAAGTTACGCATCTCAGAACTTCTGCCTGACTTTTCAAGCTTTTGTCTTCGAAGTTTAGTTGTTTTACAGTATATAGAGGGCTTGCACGGGTCACGTGACTTTGTTTACTGGACGGCAAAAAAAAAAAAAAACGTCCAGCTGGCTCCTGTCAGTTGCAAGTCGGATTATACGTTTCCGTTTTGTTTGGCTGTTGAAAATGGTTATTTCGTATTGTACCGTTGGCTGTACGTATAGTGTAGACCAGCGTTTCCCAAACTTTTTCGGCCACGGAACACTTCCACTTTTTATCTCGCCTCGCGGAACACCAAAAAATAAAAGGGTTAAAATTGATAAAGAAAAAGTTGTCAAATGCGCGGCAAAAACTAACAGAATTGTGTTAAAATACTTTAATATGATTGAATATTTTACATGTTGCATTTATTATTAATGTTTTATTGTTTCCTAATTTAAATGGTGTGTATATGAATCAATAAATTCATTTTACCATTCTATGTCGTTTACTCTCCATTACGTAGTGTTTGCCTCTAATGTTACGTCTAATGGAGATAGAAGTACTTGCTGCAATTTCGCTGCATTTATCTGCTTAATAGAGTTTAGCGAAAATGAGTAATTTTTTCAGCATTTCAAAGTAAAACCAGGCAAAGATGGAGGAAGAAGAGTTGACCCTTTGCCTTTATTCGTTAGGTCTACTCGTTTGCCCATAGCAAAACCAAAATGATTGCTGTAAACTTGATAATGAACTTAACAGTCAAAAAGCTAGGCCGACAGTTCTCGAAAATGCCACTATCCCGCTCCAGTTAGTACGATTTAAGCCGATGGTGACGCGATATTGAACGGTCAGCTGGGCGACAACTCCACGTTCCATGGATCAGCTTTTGAGCTCGCGTCGCGGCCCTTGTCCTCGTTAATAATGGTAAACAGTTCGAAATATGCGTTTTTGAAGTTTTGTAAAATTGGTGTTCTCTTTGCGGCCCTTAAAATTCGTTTAGCGGCCCCTAGTTTGGGAAGCCCCGCCATAGATCTCCATGGCGACTATTTAAGACGTTTTTTTATTCCTTTTCCACGGAACACTTCGAAGATGCTCGCGGAACACTGGTGTTCCGCGGAACACAGTTTGGGAAACGCTGGTGTAGACAACGAAATGGATCTTCAGGTATATTCCACTGTTTTAAAAAGATCCGGAACGTCGCGCAATGTGGATATCATCTATTGGCAGGACTGTTCGGTGTCAAGTCCAGAAGTCATCTCTCTTGTGCTTCGTTGATGGTGAGTGATAATGTGCCGTTATCAATTTCTTCAAATATTCATAAGCTCCCTCATTTCAATGGAAAGCAGATGACAAACTACTGTTATTCTGTTATTGGTAGGCCTAGGCGTAGGCCTACTTGCTTGTCTACATGCAGACTTGACTTTTGTATAGCAATTATTCACCAATTGCCACAAGGTACGGTATTGTTTTCCTAGTTAGCAGGTAATCTATTAGTAAGTGTGAAAAGTTGAATAGATAACTAAAGTTTAAAGCCAGTGCAAAAAACAACCAAAATTCAATTGAATTCGCCATCTAGGAATAAGCTCGCCACCGCATCTCTGATCTTCATCAAAAAATCTTCATCAATGGTCAGAAGATGTTGTCATTCTCTACTGTTTTAGCTGACTCTTGATAACTTTTGAGTTGCAATTCAAGACGCTAAAAAACGGAAATAATAATTATTGAGAAGAAGTCAAAAAGTGAAAACGACAAATATTTTGGAAAATTTCCAAGTCAATGAGTGTATGTAGAACAAGGGTACCCAACCCGCGGCCCGACTGACTGTTTTTTGCGGCCCGTCCAATAAATTTTGTAAGCAGACTTTTCAATTTTTTACTATAATAATTTTTTTACTGTTATAAATAGGCTTAAGTATGTTTCGTGGTATTGATGTGAATATTCCCGCCATCCATCTATATCCGGATGCCGATTCTTATTATTACGTTTTATGGATCAAGTCTTACGCCCTGGTGGACATCGATGTTCGTTTTTTGGGCAGAACTGTGCGTTCTGTTCGACGATCTTGAAAGATGTTGTGCGATCATAGGTGACGAACGCTGAGGGCAATTATAGGAATGAATTTGGAACCTAAATTTTCAAATTAGTTTCATTCTGATTGCTTTCTCCGTGCAGGCTTTGATCGTCTTTATCGCCAACGTAAAATAAATAGTCAACAATAATCTTTGCTGCTGGCTCCGAAACTCGTTTATCTTTTATGTTTGTATATATACGAGTATGTTATGTTTGCGTTAAATAAAATGCCGGAAATATCGTCACTGCGTATCCGTCAATAATTCTGATAAAATTGACAATTCTACATATTTAAATTAGTATATACGGTATATTCGTCCAAAAGTTATTGTAATGTTTTTTTTATTAAATACTTGTATTGATGTTTCAAATTTCACGAAACGGCCAAAACTTGATGTTTCCGCGACATTGGCGCACATTACGCCCATTGAGACAATATCATAGCCACTGAAAATAAATAAATAATTAAACACCATGACTCAAATATAAGACTCAATTTTTACGTCTTTGTTTGTTAGTAACTCGGTGCAGATTCTCGCGTGGTCGTCATAAATTCACAAGTGCGTTGTGTAATTGATTTTTTGATTCAGCGGCCCGCGAGTGTCATGGTCACGCCTTGTGTTACCTGCTATTTTAATATTCGACTTCATATTTCAATATTTCGCCAGCACTAATGAGTGATCATGCAGTAAATACTTATTAACGTGATTGATTTTATGTTAATAATAATCTTGCCTTTTATGTATTATATAAATTCTAACGAAATCAGGACTCGGTTGGTATTAAAGTTTGGTACAAACGTTTGCGGCCCGCAACGAATTTCCTTATGTGAAAGTGGCTCGCGAGAGGAAAAAGATTTGGCAGGCCTGATGTAGAATATTTATGAGTACTTATATTATATCAGTGGTGGACAGTGGGCTATGTAGAAGTCTCTAAAACCAGGGGTGGGCAATTACAGATTGTTACCGCCAATATCTTGAAGTATAATTATTTCTCCCGCAAGTTGGCGCCAAGGACCAGCTCATCGAATGCTTGGTTATTGCACCACAATGACTTTGTGAAAGTGACGTCAGGGGACCGCGCACGCTGCAGGGTTCTGGAAGTTTATGGCTAATGGCTGTTTTGACGTCGGTCTGAGCAATGAGCATATATACAATGAGTGGAAACTTGCAAAGATTTGCTCATTTTGGTATTGTTCCCTGCATTTTTTACGTCGTCCGGCTAAATGGTTCGTTGCATATTAAGAAAACGCATTGCTCGCTGCCAAAATCCCTTGCTTCAGCCGAGTCGGGTGCGAAATTGGCCGTATTGAGGTCTTTAATTCTTCAATACATATTTGGTTTTGGGTTTCGAAGTATGGTACGCTGAAAGCATACAACTATGAGCATATGCTTATTGGGAATGCATATCTATTAGACAGAAAACGTAGCTACAGTACAGAATATGAACCAGTCGCCCAGTGGGGTGCGGTTATTTATGTATTTATTAGGATAATGAGGATAAGGATAAGGATTTACATATTTATCCCGGGGGAAAGGAAAGCCGATAAGACGACTTGTCCATATGGCGAACCACAGCCTCTCGTCCGGTTACCATTCCAAGTCGGGCATGGGATTAGTTATATTGTTTGTTTTCGGAAGCATGGACTTGTTGGTGGAGGAAGCCGTAACCGACCAGCGGTTACGTGAATCACCCAACGACGGCGAGGAGTCCAGCAATCCTCTCGCACATAACCATCCCTGCATGGGATTCGAACCTGCGAACCCACGCAGAGTAATTAGAGGTGCGGTGGCGAGCGTATTCCTAACGCTTAGATTATTGTGATTTAATGTTCAAGTTACTGCTTGGCGACCCTTGAGAACACAACGTCAAGTAAGTTTATACATATAGTTTTGTATTCTAAGTTGTACATGGTCTGTATTTGTTTTCCTGTCAGGCCTTGAAAGTGCCTGCAGAGGTAATTATGTGTTTATTTATTATAACCGTTAGTGATGCCATATTTGGTCATTAGGTGATTGTGTGACGTAATAAGGATATTTAAGGTTTGTTTACAATAGTATAGGCCTACTGATACGATACTGCCCCGAACTTGTTATAATTTGTGTATTTATTATTTTCATATTATTTCAGAAAACCGTACTGCCGTATTGTTGTCGTACTTCTTTGTATTGTGCATCTGTTCGTAGACTACTACGTTGTTCGTACTGTGTATCTGTTCATACTGCAGTACTGCATCTGTTCGTATTGTTTTACACTGTTTGCAACACATCACAAGAAAATAAAACATCTTATGCTGATACAGTGAGAGTACGCGTCTTTTTGGGAGTGCAACCTGGTCGTCAAGAGTATTGGTATTGGCCATCTGTACATCCTATGTGGGCAGAGTCCGCGCTCCACAATTAAGATTTAATCAAGGCTCTGCGCCAACATAAAGTTTTTTGACGCTTCTTTAAAGTATTGACAATTGTAAAATTTAAAGGCCTTTATCAGTGGACATAAAATTATGGCTGAGTCAAATCCAGTTCAATATACTGAAGAAGATGTACAAAGTTTTCAAAATGCACGAGAAATGGTGCTAGAACGAGAATCTGATGATTTAGAACCGTCCCAAGTTCCAATAACACTGTCATCACAAATGAAAGAGCCTGCAGTTGACCCTTAAGTTGTCGCTGCTGAAAAAATATTATCTCCTGTTGGTTCCGCTAGTGGCTCGATTCATGACCTTTTCCGAAGATCGTCTGATGTGGATTCGATTTCCCAAATAGAAAATGAAACAAATAAACAAGGGAAGTCCGTAGCATCTTTCAATGACGAAGATAAGCAAATGAATGTTCACCAAATGACCACAAGAGCGAAATCAAAATATAGTGCTCAATCACGTGACAGTGTTTCACAAAAATCAAAAGTTTTCAGTATTGGGGGTTCGTTACGATCTCGAAGTATCCGAACTGCATCATCAGTAATGTCACGGGTATCCACTTACAGTGACTCTCAAATCCAAGATATTTACAAAGCAAAAAAATTAAATCTACAAAAAAAGGTTGAGCTGGAAAAGATTCAACTGCAAGACCCCATTTCACAAGAAGAAACGGAGTGGAATGAGAAGATGCGACAAGAAGATGAAGACATGAAAAGGAAATTAGAAGAAATAAAAGAAAGCGTCAAATTGAAAAGGAAAGTTTCCAAAAACGCAAAGAAAGAGAACTAAATGAACTAAAACGAAGAGATCAGCACACCCAGTTAGAATTGGACGCTGACTTTACGGAAGCTATGGCAGAGAGGGGGTTACCTTTTGACCTTCCTGCCATTTCCGATGCAAATGGAAGTGAACTGTTCCTTGGCACCTGTACAAATGTGTCAAATAGTAACGAGATACAGAATGTATCTCCACCTGAAATAATATCTAATTCCCACGCTACAATTGAAAATAATATTCAATCTACTGTGCCATCTCAGACCATGTTAACAACTGCAAATCAGTCAAGTTACACGTTGGGGGATGTTTCGCATTCCGTTCCTGCTATTGGTGGGGATCAAGGTATGTCGGTTTATTCATCCTCCCCTGGTTTTGAAATTTGTTGTCCACATACTACCACTACCAGTATGCTTGGTGTGAGTGAATGTATGGTTGTGGCTAGTACTGCATCACATAATGCTAACAATTCAATAATAATTCCTAAACAAATAGATTCTGCTGTGAATCCAGAAAATGTGCTTGCAAATCAAATTCAGCCTATTCGTATGAGTTCATATGCTGCATGTCCTACCTGTACTGCTAGCTCAAGTTATTTTGCTGCTTCTGCTACCAGTGATAATGCACCTACCAGTAATTGCATGACTTATTCTTGCACTGATTTTGCTAGCAATTTTAGTTCAAATACAGGTACAATTCCAATTTATAACATGTCACAAGCAGCCACTGGTCATGAAACAAATTTAAATATTCGTACTATTTCAAATGTGACTGAACCAAGGAAAAGCTCTGTTATTGATGACATAGAGCTATCCCATTTTGATGAATCTAATTTTATTGCACTGGGTCAACTATTTTCTAATAAATGCATCGATATTGATGTTTCAAATATTCCAACACAGAAGGATCAGTTTCGGGAATTTAAGGACGTGGTAATTCCCAGGCTAAATCAAGAAGTTGGCTTGCTGATAGGAAAAGATAATTTTGCTCTACCTAAGCCGTTGGAAATTGTACACGGGCCAAATGAATATTTTGCTGTGAGATGCCCTGCTGGATGGATGATTAGCTGTCCTCCCAGAAATATAAAAGTTGAAAGATCAAATTCCAATTTTTTCGTCAAATCTAGTGTGCACCCACTTTGTAAAATGTGCACTGAAGTGGTCGATTCGATACAAAATGAAAAACCAGAATTTTCCCCTAATCAAGAAATTTTCATGAAAAGAGTGAATAAGTCTATTCATTTGACAACGGATGGACATTATGAAATTGATCTTCCATTTAAAAATCCTAATGTGATTTTGCCAAAAAACAAAAGTCATGCAGAACAAAGATTAGAGTATCTCAGAAGACGATTTTTAAAAGAACCGGATTTCTACAATGAATACAAGAGTTTTGTAAAAGATATGATTGATAATGGTTATGCGGAGAAAGTCAACAATTCAGAGGAATATGATGGTAAAACTTGGTATCTTAGTCACCACGGAGTGCGCCACCCAGAAAGGAAAATCCTTCGTGTTGTATTTGATTGTTCAGCTAAATTTTCTGGACTGTGTTTAAATGACGTTCTGTTACAGGGGCCAGATCTTGCAAATAATTTGGTTGGTGTTCTGGCTCGTTTTCGAAAACAATCTGTTGCTATTCAAGGAGACATCCGAGCAATGTTTCACCAAGTGAAAGTTTCTGAACCTCCTAGAGATTTTTTGAGATTTCTTTGGTGGCGAAATGGCGATGTCTCACAACCTGTGGTCTGCTTTAGAATGACTTCGTTTCTCTTTGGTACAATCTGCTCACCCAGCTGTGCCAATTTTGCCTTGAAAAGGACTGCTGACGATAATAAAGAAGATTTTAGATTGTTTATGATGCTTTCTACGTTGATGATTTTTTGGATCTAAAACCCAATGCTGAGAAAGCTATAGATCATGTCAAAAATGTAAGAAATTTAGTATCCAAAGGTGGATTTAAAATAACAAAATGGGTCAGTAATGATCGAGCTGTTTTGCTGTCAATTCCGGAAGAGCATCGTGCAAAAGGTGTCAAAGGATTGGATCTCTCAGTGAATGATCTGCCAGTGGAAAAGGCACTTGGTATGATTTGAGATGTAGAACAAGATACTTTGTGCTTTCGTGTCAAACATAAGGATAAACCTGCTACAAAAAGAGGATTGTTGTCGACTATCAATTCTGTCTTTGATCCTCTTGGTTTCGGTCAGCCAGTTCTTCAACCTATGAAAGTTTTGATCCAAGATTTATGTAAGAAGAAATTTGATTGGGACGATCCTATCCCCGCCAGAATTAGAGAAAGAATGGTCAAAATGGCTCTCTGATTTACCAAAATTGAAGAATTTCAATGTACCAAGATGTTATACACGGTAATACACCAAAAGATTTTGGTAACATATTCGATATACAACTTCATAATTTTTCAGATGCCTCTGAAAAATCATATGGTGCTGTGTCTTACATTAGACTTACGAATACGTACGGACAAGTTCATTGTGCTATTATAAGTGGAAAAACCAGACTTGTCCCTTTGAATGGTTCAACAATACCACGATTCGAACTTTGTGCAGCAACAATTTCTGCTAAAAATGACGCTTTTCTGAAAAAAGAACTCAAACTTCCAATTTCGGCTTCATATTTTTGGACAGACAGTACAACTGTTCATCGATACCTGGCAAATACAGATAAAGTATTTAAGACTTTTGTGGCCAATAGAGTAAACTTGATAAAGGAAACTTCTGAAATTGAACAATAGCGTTATGTACCTTCACAACTGAACCCAGCAGATGTTGCCTCAAGGGGGCTCTCAGTTGATGTGTTTTTGAATTGCCAATACTGGAAACCTGGTCCTGATTTTTTGTGGCAGGCTGCTGAGGAATGGCCTTCACAGCCTGATTTTATGAACGATTGCTCTACGGATAAATCGGTCCTGGATCGTATAATTTTAAAATATTCAGACTGGTTTCGTCTGAAGAAATCTTTTGCCTGGATATTACGAGGTAAAAATATGTTGTTTCCAAAACTTAATGCAAATGAGTTGCCTTCTAACCTGCCTAAAGAAAATCGTATTCAACCACTTTCTGTTGCTGAGCTACAAAATGCGGAATTGGAGATAATCAAGCATGAACAAGCGAAATTTTTCGGCAAAGAAATACGTTTGCTGTCAAATAATCAAGAAATTCCCTAATCAAGCACTTTGATTTCGCTTCGTCCTTTTTTGAAAAATGATATTCTTCGTGTCGGAGGCAGAATCAAAGATGCGCCAATTAGTTATGATGCTAAGCATCCAATTGTTATACCAAAAGAAAGTCTTATTGCATCCCTGATGGTTGATTATATTTAGAGCTCGACCGATATATCGGCCAACCGATATATCGGGCCGATATTGCGTGTTTGCCGATATATCATATCGGCCCAACCGGCCGATATATCTGGCCGATATATATCAGCGTTAGTCGCTTTTCCATGTTCTAAAAAATGAGTATTTTTCCCCGGGAAATATCTGGGCCGAGCGTTTTCCTTTTTTACGCTTCTCTCATTTTGCCTTTCAATGAACAGAGGGTTCTCTTCTATATTTCTCTCTTCGTGCGGCGCAAAATCCTCGCCTTCGAATATCTTGCGTCCCCACTAGGCTTGCACGTAATCGACAAAAATCAATTCCGTAATTACGGAAAAATTGATTACGTAATGACCCCGTAATTGCGATATTTTTTCACACGTTTAAACCTATCATAAAAACCATTCGAATCCACTTCTTTTCCGAATGGGACATCGAAGTTTGGTTTTCATATTACCGACAGTACTACACGCCGGCGACAGATGTTAAAGACAAATACCAAGGAGTGAATTCAAATTAAATTTATTCTGATTTTTATCTTGTTTAATTGTGTTGGCTTTGATTTTCCTTTATCACGTTCGCAAATTAACCGTCCCAATTTTATGCGATCAATTTTATCATTACCGATAATGGTATACGGATATTTATGAAACGATAGTTGCCTTTTTTAAAATAGACTTTCGCATTGAATAAAAATTTCGGGTTTCTAAGTTATTAATCAACGACGAGCGTATTTTCTCGTTTGATTATACCTGCGCTTGCCTCGCGACGAAGACTTGTTATTGCTCCGATTTTTTACATTATCCGACTTTGCTACCTAGTTAGCATTTTATAATAATTACTGATGCTGAATTATTGACGATATTCCGATTACCAAGCTCCATTTTATATCAAATCATTTTGCGGCCTAAATGTTATAACATTATTTGCGATAAATTTAAATCAAATAATAATTATTTAGCCGGCGATAAATTCTTACCCGTAACTTGTTGTAAATTAATGCTAATAAATTCTATTTTGTTTTTTTAATGCTCTGTGATTTGTATTAATAAAAGTGATTGAGTCGGGAAAAGAAAGTAGCCTAGCCTCCTCTCCTTTTGAGAGCTTATAGCGGCGGTAAAATTCGTTTCATGTCTGTTTCACGGAGAGAAAGAAAAATACGCCTTCCGGAATTACAATCAACTATCACACATTCTTATTTATCATTATCAGCGCCGAATAAAAAAGATACCAAATCGTGAAGACAAAAAAGTCTGTCGGTGCTAATTGCGTTACGGTTATAACGCTTATAATAATATCGTTTTGACCGTGAAACCAAACGCTCAAACGGGGTGGCAACGTGTCATGCCGGCTCAAAACGGCTGCGAATACCGGAACTCTAACTTCTTCTACTTGTTAAACTTTGATTTTTTACAATCGACGGAATTGACTGCTTGGAAGGAGCACGTTTCAAACGCGAAAGCGCTCGACCAATAATTACGACTTTACGTAATTTGTAACTTCCCTTCCGTAACTCCAAACAATTCCGTAAATTACGTGCAAGCCTACTCCCACCTACTACTGTATGGATCAAAATGGACTTCTATAAGCTTTTTACTGACTGCCTTTTTTCTCTTGTGCATTAATGTGTGTTCTTATTATTTGCTGCGAAACTTTTATTAATGATGCAAGCACTGTGTAGGACTGCTTTATTTTTCAACACAAAATTTTGATTGATTGAAACTGAATGTTTCTTTCTATTTGTATTTACTGCGGGATCGAGTTGTAGATATCGGTATGTCAATATCGGTTATCGGTCACTAGTTGGCCGATATATCGTTATCGGTATCGGTGCCAAAAAGTGATATCGGTCGAGCTCTAATTATATTCATAGGACAACTGGACACAATGGACGAGACTATGTTCTTGCTGAAATTAGGCAGAACTATTGGATTGTAAAGGGGACTTCATTAGTGAGGAAAATTATCAACAATTGTGTCTTGTGCAGAAGAAAGCAGCGTAAACCCGAATATCAAGAAATGTCGGATTTGCCTGTTGATAGAGTAACTCCTGATAAAGCACCATTTTCATATGTGGCTTTGAACTGTTTTGGACCTTTTTCATTCGTCAAGGAAGAAGTGATGTTAAGCGATATGGGGTTCTCTTCACCTGTCTAACTACCCGCGCAGTGCATGTGGAAATAGCTCAAAATTTGGACATGGACTCATTTATAATGGCTTTAAGGAGATTTGTTTCTCGTAGAGGTCAAGTGTTGGAAATTCGAAGTGTCAATGGTTCATATTTTGTAGCCGCTGAACATGAACTTAGACAAGCAATAAAATGTTGGAATCAGAAGCAAGGTCATGATTTTCTGCTTCAGAAAAATATAAAATGGATATTTCAAACACCTTCCGCTTCACATCATGGTGGTGTTATTGAAAGACAAATTCCGACTAGGCTTGCACGTAATTGACAAAAATCAATTCCGTAATTACGTCCAAATCGATTACGTAATGACCCCGTAATCACACATTTAAACCTATCATAACAACCAATTTAATCCACTACTATTCCGAATGGGACATCGAAGTTTGGTTTTCATTTTCCCGGCAGTACTACACGCCGGCGACAGATGTTGAAAACAAATATCAAGGAGTGAATTCAAAATAATTTTATTCTGATTTTTATCTTTTGTATTAGCTTTGATTTTCATTTATCAACTTTATCACCAAATTTTATGCGATCAATTTTATCATTACCAACACTGGTAATATATTTAAGAAACGATAGTTCACTTTTTTAAAATCGTATTAACGTATTAATACGACTTTCGTATTAAATAAAAATTCCGGGTTGCTAATTTATTAATCAACTACAAGCGTATTCTCTCGTTTGATTATATTTTCGCTTGCCTCGCGACGAAGACTTGTTATTTCACCGTTTTTTACAATATCCGACTTTACTACTTAGTTAGCATTTTATAATAATTATTGATGCCGACTTATTGACGATATTCCGAATTCCATGCTTCATTTTCATTAAATCATTTCGCGGCCTAAATGTTACAATATTATTCGCGATAAATTTAGATCAAATATTAATTATTTGCGCATTATTTAAAATACCCTACTTATATGACATGCCTTCTTCGAAAATACAAAGTTATATCGCAAAACAATGCATTTTGTGACATTTATTTTGCACTCATGAAAATATTAATTTATTTTTCTAACTCAAGTCGACAATCCTATTTGCCAAGATGGACACAAGTTTGGTCGAGTGCCGGTGGTGTTCGAGTCGACGATAAATCAAAATAAGTTGCCACATTTAATAAAGACGGGTAATCATATTTGGCCGACATATTGCGAGGCATTGTGAAAAACATATTGAGCAATGCCAAGTCCGGACAGATATATAACGATAAAATCGGTAACAGAACATCAAGATTTTGTAATAGAAAATGGATCTCGCGCAGAATAAACACGGGAAATCCCGTCGTATTGTTGTTTCTCTGCCGTCTCAATCGCTTTACCGATGCCGAAAAGACTAAGTTGCGTTGGTTCATTACGCAATTTCTCTTCCGTCTTTATATTGCTGTTCTATAAGCGCAACATTATCACGGCATTTACAAATAGACCTTGTTTTATAAGTTGATTTCTTACATTCTTTAGTCATTTCACCCGAAGAAGTTGAAACCAGGTGTGTTGGCGTCCATCGGTCTCAACACAATTCTATTCCCTATCTACGGTTAATATGGACATTTGCCATCTTAGATAAGTTGATAATAGGTTGGTAAATGACGCGTTGTGCCTTCCCCATCTGCCTAACAAGAGAGAGAAAAACGGCTGCGAATACCGGAACTCTAACTTCTTTTACTTAAACTTTAATTTTTTACAATCGACGGAATTGACTGCTCTGAAGAGATCTCGTTTCAATCGCGAAAGCGCTCGACCAATAATTACGACTTGACGTAATTCGTAACTTCGCTTCCGTAACTCAAAATAATTCCGTAAATCCTAAGTTACGTGCAAGCCTAATTCCGACTGTCAGAAAGGTATTTAATTCAATTTGTCGGGAACAAACTTTAAGCGATGAGGCTCTATGCACTTTAATGTGTGAATGTGAATCTATTATAAATGGACGTCCAATTACAACAGTTTCAAGTGATCCGAATGACTTGACACCGCTGTCTCCAAATTCATCGCTGTTATTAAAACAGGAACCTGTTCTTCCACCAGGTTTGTTTGTACAAAAGGATGTGTATTCGAGGAAACGATGGAAACAGGTCCAGTATATGGCAGATATTTTCTGGCAAAGATGGAGAAAGGAATATCTACCTCTTTTACAACAAAGAAAAAAGTGGAACAAACCCCAACGTAATATGTGTGAGAACGATATTGTTCTCATTGTGGATCATAACTTGCCACGAAACACCTGGCTTTTGGGCAGAGTAATTAAGACTTTCCCTGGCAAGGAGAGTCTTGTTCGATTCAGACCCAATTTTCTGTTCTTCAAAGACCTGTTACAAAGCTTATATTATTGCATGCTTGTAATTAGCAAGTTAGCTTGTGCATAAAATTTCTTTTGTATGACACAATTTCGTTATATTTGGTGTGTTTGTTATTTGTTTAAATGTGTGTGTGGAAATCTGTAAATTGGTGTATGTGGACACAAATTTTCAATTTCCAAGGGGCCAGGGTGTTACCGCCAATATCTTGAAGTATAATTATTTCTCCCGCAAGTTGACGCCAAGGACCAGCTCATCGAATGCTTGGTTATTGCACCACAATGACTTTGTGGAAGTGACGTCACGGGACCGCGCACGCTGCAGGGTTCTGGAAGTTTCTGGCTGATGGCTGTTTTGACGTCGGTCTGAGAGTGTTATTTTAGGGTTTATAATTGATTAATTAGTGAACGACTTAGGCTTGTAGTGTTAGTAAAATGTAGGGTATTTATTTGTACTGCTAATAATAGTGTATTATTGATATTCCTCACAGTTGTTATTGTAATATTGCTAAGTAATTCAATCAAGATATTGTGATTTAATGTTCAAGTTACTGCTTGACGACCCTTGAGGACACAACGTCAAGTAAGTTTATACATATAGTTTTGTATTCTAAGTTGTACATGGTCTGTATTTGTTTTCCTGTCAGGCCTTGAAAGTGCCGGCAGAGGTAATTTATGTATTTATTTATTATAACCGTTAGTGATGCCATATTTGGTCATTAGGTGATTGTGTGACGTAATATAGATATTTAAGGTTTGTTTACAATAGTATAGGCCTACTGATACGATACTGCCCCGAACTTATTATTATTTGTGTATTTATTATTTTCATATTATTTCAGAAAACCGTACTGCTGTATTGTTGTCGTACTTCTTTGTATTGTGCATCTGTTCGTACCAACGACTAACATACCATGATGCGCAACTAAAGCCTTAGCCAATGAGGAGTGTCTGACGCGATACGCTCCATTGCGGCAACTTGATTCGTTAACGCCCACTCGAGTTCCCAGCGTTTTGCTGCAGTTTCACCACATCTGTTGGTCGCATCGTACTCACGAGCTGTAGTTGTTATATAATAAGTGGCTATTATGACTAATAAAGGTAAGTCTACCATTTCTATACGTTAGATATATACTATATATATTAGTGTGTTTCCCTTAGCGGGTGACTATTCAGGGAGTCACCATGTGCTAATATATGACATACAGAGCTGCCGAGTTTAAATCCCTGAATCAGATCCTGGATTTGATGATACATTCAGACATTACCTGTCAGCCCCGTACTAGACTCATTCATGTTAGAGGATCATTAACTGACAGTATTTATAGATCTTGACGAGGCAATGGAAGAAAAGTTTACTTTGAATGAGCAAAAGTAAGACAGCTATTGAAAAGAGAGCTACAGAGGACAAAAAGTGTTATGAGAGGTTTAATGCAGGACCACCAACAGATCATGCATTCAATTATCTTATCATCAATATATTTTCTGGTTTTTATTCTATAGATAACACATACTTAAATGGATATTTTCATGACAATATTTTTGCTAATAAACAACTTATTCAGTGATTTATAAAAAATAACTTATGTTTTATTTCAAGGTGCTCAACGTGTCAAAAGTTATTTTCCAGCGTGGCAACAAGGTAATATTTACATAATTGTAGACTCCTCCATAAATTTCATGATTACTAATACAACTTCCACAACTCAAGATAAACATTAAGGGCAGATTTTTTAAACACCATGGGATAAATCTGTCAAAATAATTTTGAATTTTTTTTCATTTTTAGGCAGAGATATTAGTGTGGGGAAAATTGTAGTGGAAGATCATTGCAGCCACTGTTCCTATTTTACCAAATGTGGTCGAATACTTACAATTGTTACTGAAGAAAAGTCCTAAGTGATCAAATGTTATCCTTCAGCTGTGATGCAGTTAGCATCCCCACACTGGAACAGAGTATTCCAGGTTTACTATACCCTCCAGTCTGTCTGGAAATTATTTGATAGATTCACAGCTAAAGAAATGGATAAAACGAAAGGTCCGGTGCTTAATATTTGTTTGGATTTGAGTATGTTTAGATACCCTAATTTTACGGAACATATGACTTACTGGCAAAAATTGCTTAATTGGCTTTTTATTCATACATAAGGCTATAAAACGCAACTGTTTTCTGAGCAATATTGGTTTTGGATGTTGGCAATAAAGCACTACATGATTCATACATTGTGCGCACCAGCTTAACAGGCGCTTGATCGATTTTAATTTTAAGTATTGACACCCTTTCATTGACATTCATGGTAATCAATAATGCGATATCTTAATATTACACCCCTGTTCCTTATGTTTTCCAGATTTACTAGATTCAAGTACTATCATATTGAATGACGATGAGGTCCATATAATCCAATACATTGCTGGGTGTATTTTACAAAAAATGCAAAAACGATGCCAAGACCCGGAAGACTGCAAAAGAATTCAGTCATTATTTAATCCCGAACGGGACTGTTTGATAACTGACTCTATGGTTGCAGTAATGCAGGAAACAGAATATGGACGCTTAACCGTACCATTGCCCAGTGTCCTTGAACTATGTAAGCTGCTCGAAATTGAATTTAGATGGAACTATGCTCATGAAGGTGTTGTAGCCACAGTTTTTGAAAATTTTAATATAGAATCATTTAGTATTGCCCAAAACGATATTAGCATGCTGGACATCTTGGAGAAATTATGTAAGTTCTACCTGAAAATAAGGTGCCATCAAACAGCTAGAACCAGAATTTATCCATATGAAAACTGCTTAAAAAATAAATGTAGATGAAGGGCATGATCTCTTTTCACTTTATTTTGCAATATAGTGCGTTTAGATGTGATTTCGGTTTTATTTTTATTAGTTTAGCAGTAATTAAACAAAGTATTCTATTTTTCATAACCAAATGTTCATTTCATGGAATATAATATATTTTCATGACAATAGGCAATATAGGTTGCATAATAAAAATACAGGGAGAACTGTTTGAGTTGTCCCAGCGACAGATGATTTTCAGTTGCGTATTTCTGGGATGAAAATTATTTTCAAACCAAATCAGTCGCTGTGGAATCAAATCAATGCTATGGAATGGCTGAAGCATTTTTAGGCGCTCCCGTAGTATGTGTACCAAGATAGCGCACAACCTGATAACCCCAACTTGGTACACATATTACGGCCGCACCCTTGTTTATATCCAAAATTTGGCCAAGTATTCATAATATCGAACCATTTATCCATAGACAATGCTGACCAAGAGCTCTGGCCCACCTCTCTGCTGCATCAATTTTGCAGCAGTCTTAGATAGCTCCTGGGCTGCATATTTGACAATACTTTTGGGTATCTTTGTAAGCACAAGTGGGATTAAAGGATGGTACTGCACAAAAATGGTCATCTTTTTTTAATAGGCGAATTCCACCAGCGTGACTCGCAAACACATTATTGCGTACTGTTTTGAGTAAAAGAAACGATCAGGACCATTGATACATGTATATGGGGAAAATTAACTTCAAATTATTTAACTCTTGGAACATTTTACGGTTTGCACTAAGTCCATCAGTAACGAGTGCGATGAGCCCTAAACCCACATTCTTGGGAATTCTCCAACGCTTTTCCCGAAAATGCTGGCGAGATGGTCTGAGCGGATAACGTCAAGGGCTTTGAAAACTTCCCAATCAAATCATGTGCATAAACTTGCAGTGCATTGTGTGCAGGAACTTTTTTCTCGAATCTCCCAAGTCATCAAAGCCAACCATATCTTTTTTTAAATTGTAGACAATATTTTCTTCGACTAAAAAGATAGGTTTGTCGATCGACTAAGTTATGCCAGGTATTGAACCAAATTACACACAACCAGATTTGTCTCAATTTCGCACATTAAAGTTTGTTTAATAATAATAATTGTACAAATATAAATTTGGGCAATCCTCTACTAATTTTGTTCGCCTACATCAATTTGTGTAAAGGAACTGAAACTTATGGACAGGTGTATGTACGGGCGCGCAGCCAGGATTTTCAAAAGGGGGGGGGGGGTCATAATCATAAATTCCCATTGCGGTTTGTAACAGTCTTCGCATTACGCGCTCGTTAAAGGGACGTCTTTTCAGCGTATAATGATTATTCTTGTCGCGTGAAATATTCAATCTCTGACAACTACAAAATTCTAAAATGTCTTTATATATTAGTTTAATTGTGTTCGACGTAACTCGCGGTTGCTTCTTCTTACGTCAAAATTAAAACATTAGTTCTCTGAAATGCCACGGCGATCGGTGGACATAAAAATATGAGATAAACGATGTACTTAATTTTAATACGTATTTTTGGAATCTTGCCAACTCGTTATCGCCGTTAGAAAAATCTCAATAACTGATATAAAATCCCAAAAAGTACAATTTTATTTCGTACAATGAAAATGCATATGAAGTATATTGTTAAATCAAAAATACATAATTCATCGCCGCGATTACGCCACTTGTTAAAAGAGCCGACGTTTACAACGAAAAATGAATTTTCTGTTGTGCAAAGTAATCAATTCGTGACCGATAAGGGCATATTTAAAATATCTTGCTTTATTAATTTAATTCTCTTCATTTTAACCAGCGTTTGCGTCGACAAAACAAAACAATTTTTTACAATTCACATTTTCAAAATACCTCGACCATTTGCCGACATAAAAATTTGTGGTAACTGCCCGTCGCCTATCATATATTGTTTTGATCCGTATTTTTTCTATTTTGCAAATTCGACAAATTTGAGATGTGCTTGTAACATTGACTCCCCTCAATCGCAATGCTGAAACTTAATACTGAATATTTTTAAAGATAAAACCTCCTGAAAAATCCGTAAATCTGCTGTAAATTCTCATGGAGTAAAATTTATTTCAGTACAATAAAAATTGATGGATATACTTCAGATTAATTATCTTATATATCATCACAAACCGGGAAAAAATCGTGTTTTCAACCTTGTTTAATTATAACACAAAAATTTTCTACGACAATTTTAAAGTAATGGATAAAGACAAATCCCACCCACAATTAACCGTGTTTCGATTTTAGTGACGGTATGTTCCTAAACGGCGACCAAACATAATGTGCGCCGTAGGCACACGAAATTTTGCGACTAGAAAAGCGTTTTTAGACTGTCGTGGGACTCAACAAAACTTATATTGTTTACGGTTTTATTTTCAGTATTTTATAATGCCGCTTTCCAATCAAATTTAGATCGCGGTTTTACTCCTATAATAATAACTCACGAATTCACAATTCCGTGCAAAGTACAAAAATAAAATAATTATCATGTTTATCATGGCACAAATTTATGATTTAGAAAGAATAAAAACCGACGTAAGGGCGTTTACGGCCTAAATAACACGCTGATGAAAACATGGGCGATTTTAGCAGAAGGCTATTGCACGCTTTTTCAGTTTTCACATTTCCGTGCGGGTACAAAAAAAAAATAATTATCATTGTTCCCGCGGCACAAATTTGTGGTTTAAAGAGAATAAACACCAATGTAAAGGGCGTTCACAGCATAAATAACATGCCGCGTTGATGAAAACGAACGGCGATTTTAGCAGAAGGCAATCGCACGTGTTCTCGGCAACTTTTTCACTTTTCAGAAAATTCAAAAGGGGGGGGGAGGGGGGGTTCGACCCCGAAACTCCCACCCTGGCTGCGCCACTGTGTATGTATATTCACTTGGCTATCAGTCCTCGAGCTCGTAATAGAAGTAAAACAAGGAAAATCTTCAAAACACTGTTTGCATCTTTTCCCAGAATAAATAAATATTTCACAATTTAGTGATCTAAAATAATGATAAGAGACATTTCTTATTATTGCTCGAAGGAAGTGCCCATATAGCAGTGTTGTTAAGTCATTTGCAAGATGATACTGTTAGTGGATGCATAAATAGACGGTTCCATTACATTTGAACCCACGTACATTTGAACCCATGACAATTGCACCTGTATGCTATTGCACCTATGGAATTTTTTTTGTTTCACGGATAGTTAAACCCATACTAACCCTAACCCATGGGTTTTAGCACCCGCATATAGATTGAACCCGTGGATATACGCATGGGTTCAAATGTACGGTCACCTAAATAGACAGAACTACACTCAGGCGAATGAGCTGAAGTTGATTTATGTACTTTTTGAGTGAAAAAATTGTAAAATTTTCAAGGTAATAACATGATGATATCAACACCAGTGGTGAACAATGTGCATTCTTGAAACAGATGATTAGAGAAAATATGTAATACTTTTAAGCAAGCAATCTGAGCTGTGGAGGCCCTTGTGGAGGTTTAAATTTTTTGAATTAGATCTCGAAAAGGACACTTCAAAATGTTGACTTGTTGTAGAACTGGAATTGCTGCTGCCAGTTATCCCCTCACAAATGATCGATGTATAAATAATATGCAGGATATTTGATAAAGTTGTTTCTTTTACATCAATATCATTTAGTCCTTCCGATGTTACACTAGTCCAGCCATGATAAATTGCACTGATCTCCGACTCTGAATCAATGTTTATAGCTACACTTGATTGCTCTGCAGCTGATTAGGGCTTGAGAAAAAATTGAATATTGTCTTCTAAATCCTGGTATTTCCAGTTGAAGGGTGAATAAGTTGATGCACATTTATTCAAGTCTTGCAAATTTTTATGACATTTTTTCAGTTACTTTGATCTTTTTTGGAGAAATCTATCCAAAGTTGGCGTTCATCTTGGGTATTGAACCAATTTTAAGACGTGACGTGACTGTGATGCTTTGTTGAATATTCCTCTCTTTTATTATAAAATCAAAATCTTAAACTTATTTTTTTGAATGTTATTTTCTTCCAAGTGCCCTTCACAAATTTTTACTCGTCACGTAAATACAGGTGTTTAATATCAGAATCAGCCTGTAGATAGACCAATCACATTTTTTTCAATTTTGTCTGCCCATATAAATTTTGCACCGGAACAAAATCGCTTGGATGGTGCCAAAAACAGGGTGCAAGATCCACTGACACTATCTCAACACCGATTAGGCCTACTTATGTTGATGAGTGATGTGAATAAATAGCCTATAATACAAATTATTGAATTATGCAATTCTAAAAAAAAGTACCCTAAAAGAAAAAATGAGTTGACTTTGAAAAAAGGAATTGGTACTTTCTGACTTATAGTATTTGGTGAATCTGTGAATACTATAGTGTTGGTATGTTATTCGTAAGTTATAATAGTAGAATTATATCTCCTAGACTGGGGGAGTGGGGTATGTAACTAAACATATCGTAATTCAGTACCGGACTCACAAAACATAAGAAATAAAGTAGCCTAGCTTACGATATTCGGGTAGAATATTGCAGTATTGAGGTGTTTCATAGAACGCAAAGTTACCTGTTGTACTTACATTGTCTTGCGGGGGAAACTACTAGTTGAAGCCAAAGGTAAATCTAATCTAGGGCCTATCTTGGATTAAACTAAAGAGACACCCTTAAGATGGACAATCGGCATTTGATGTTTTATCCACTTTAAAGTATTGAACCAACTTAATGAAATACTATAGGCTGCTGAGCTAAAAATATACAGCGAGATATTTTGTGCACATACCACCGTCTTCACCAATCCCCGAGCAAATCAAGTGATCGCAATGGAGCGTGAAGCTGCAGAAACTCGTAACGCGAATAACTTTGTTTGTTTTATTAATGTGGGCGTGGCTTTCTCGGCTAGTTTCATCCCCCTGGTTCGTACTGTGTATCTGTTCATACTGCAGTACTGCATCTGTTCGTATTGTTTTACACTGTTTGAAGCACATCACAAGAAAATAAAAGCAGGTAATCTATTACTGATCTGATACACAAACTTGGCACTGTCAAATGATGATTAGTGTGTAATTTCTTTTCAGGAAAAAGGAAAGATAACCCAATATCAGCTGATTATGTCCCATCAATATTTGAATTTTCGCCATCCCCAGAGAGGAAAAGAATAGTTAGAAAAATGTGGATTTTGAGGAAAGGCAAAAGGCAGGACCATTTCGACAAATTCTGTTAACTTGTATGCGTTGCAATATCACTTTGCAGTTGTTAGCATAAACTTAATGTGTCTTTCGACTAGACCTACCACATTTTAAAAGAAGCCGCCTAAACCCATTTTCACTAGAAGAACCATAACACTGTAAAATATTTGATAGAAATTACCTCTCAAGGCATCATATCTTCCATTTGAAAGGGCTGTGGAGGCAGATACATTTTTTACTCTAAATTATGGCATGTTACTTCCAGGTTATCTTATCCTTGCTTATAGATATCTTGATGTTAGTGACTCCAACTGACCCAGGCATGCCACACTGAAAATTCCCACGTGTACCAATAAAATTAAGCAGTTGGATGGAGCCTTCAGACCTTGAAAACAGTCGAATCTGGGCACGATGGATTCATGTGAAACACGTAATATGCATTTATAAGCAAAAATATCCCATCCTGAGCAGCACCGATCCACAACCTCCTGCCTATGGAATCAAAACATTAGACAAATTGGTCTACTGTGCGCATTCACAAATCTTTGCGAATCAAGTGTGCCTTTGGACTAAGGAAAATTTAGCATTGAAATGGTCAACCTTAATATAAACCTGGTATCTGCAGATAAAACCAATTGTTTTTTAAAAAATATTTTTGATGTGCTTCATTTTTCAAATATAATTTGTAATTACTGTAAAGTGTGTGATACATTTGGTACCATGAATACCATTTGCAAATTAGCTTGAAATAAAATTTTAGACTCAAGTCATGAAGCGTTAAGTTTCATTTGCAACTGTATTTGGTTGTAGTATCGGTGTCCAACTTTAGACTGAAACCTTCACTACCAGACCTACCGAAACAAAACAAAAAATTCTTGATAGGGCCGTATTGAAGTTGCTTTCGTTCAAGCACAATGCCACTGTGGTCTTGTTGCAACTTAAACTTTGCCATCCATCTATTCAATGGTCGCAACCATATCTGTAAGATAATGGATACAGATTCACTCGATATTATGATCTTGCACCGCAGAACATTCGGTGACGTCATATCAAACAAAAACAAATATCACAGAGCTAACAGAAATATTTGAAATAAATAAAAGTGATAGCCTTCTGAGGAAAAATTCAAACTTCAACCACTGAAAATTTCAAAGCAATTGGTCCAGTATTCGAAGAGAAAAGCGATTTTATAATGATGGTGACGAAAAATAATAACAATAAGAAGAGTGCCAGCATAAAATGCAAAACGATCGTTATGTCCACTACGTGTCCAAAAATAAATTGAATAAAACAGACAAGAAGCTGTAATGCTCTTTCCCCGACCTTTGACCCACTAATCCTACTCAAGTGGATCACAACTACTGCATTGTAGTGAAAACAGCTGGAGAAAAACTTGAGCAAGCTTTGAAAGAAATTGAGAATTTAAAAACTCAAGTTTCAAAGCTGTCAATATCTAAATTTGGTATGGAACGTTTCAAGGCGTCAAGCTCCATGATTAAATATTATACTGGCTTTAGTTCCTATTGTTTATTGATTGACTTTTTCAACATATTGTTGGACCGTGCTAACTCTTTAACACTATGGTCTGCTGTAAGCGAAGAAGTTTATAATGGAAGTAGCGATTTTTCAGACCATCCCTGTAAGAAGCGATCGCTTCCACTGGCTGATGAACTGTTTTTATTTTTGTGTCGTCTGAGACAGGGCTTTGATGAGATCCATTTTAGTGATGTTTTTTGCATATCACAATCCACTGTCTCTCGGATAGTTATCACATGGGCCAATTTTCTTTATTTTACCTTGGAGTCTATCCCAATTTGGCCTACTCGTGAGCAGGTTTATGAAAATATGCCACAGTGTTTCAAAAACCAAGGTTATGGACCTACACGCATAGTCCTTGACTGTTGTGAAATTTTATGCCAGTCACCATCTTCACTCATGCTCCAAAGGGAGTTTTTTTCATTTTATAAAAACCGTACAACATTAAAATGTTTATTGGGTATTGCTCCCCATGGTCCAATAACTTTTGTCAGTTTATTATTTTGCGGTAGCATATCAGACAGTGAAATAACCCGGAGATCTGGAATTTTGAGTTTGCTTGAAAGAGGGGATTCTGTAATGTGCGACAAAGGATTTGCCATCAGGAGTCTCTTGGAAGTGAAAGGTGTGGGTCTAAATATTCCTCCATTCAACTTTAACGGGCGGTTCGAATATGATGAGGCATTGCGGTCCAGCAAGATTGCTTCACTTAGAGTCCACGTAGAACGAGCAATCAGAAGGGTGAAAGAATATCAGCTATTCGAAGACAGAATACCACCGAGTATGCTAGGAACAGTTAGTTAATCAACTAGCCTATAGACCAGTGATTCTCAAACTAGGGGGACCAGAGACAGGTTGAAGATATTACCAATTACGGACTTTCATACGAACCATCGGAGCGTGACGGCTGCTGCCAGACACTGTTTTTACCTCACTTTTGGGGGACGCGGCGGTTTCGCTTTTCATTCGCGAGTTTGAGCTGTTGCTTGGTTGAGGGCCAATGTTGCACCTGGAGTGTACTGGGTCAGGTGGAACTCGTAATATCTTTTTCGAAGGTATAAAATACGGTACCGTACTATATATACTATGCTGACTATATTAGATAGGATGTCCGGCTACCAGTACCGCAGTACCTGGTAGCACTGAAGTCCGGTACCTGCCATACAGTCTTCTAGTTGTGTCAATGCCACTGCTTACTACCGCGTTCCGAAAATAAAACCTTGTCCGAATTATGAAAACTATTGTAATATAAGCCCTTTAAAATGATAGTCCATACCTAAATTAGAAGAAATTGTAACTTGATGGCAAATTTGTGGAGCGAAATCACAGGCTGAAAGACGTCTGTTTGCTGTTGCTGACTTGACTACATAAGGTGAATATAAGTTGTAATCGGAAACCTCACAAAAATACACTATGACAAACCTTTCAAATATTGCATTGGGCCTAAAGACTCCAATCATGAAATAACAAAACATGTTGATTCTAAACAATCATATATTATAGTATATATTTCGATACAAGGTGAAATGACACAAAGTTTCTAACACTGATATGACATTACTGTTTAACATATATAATTTTCGTTGCTTTTTTGATTTTATATATTAGAATCTGAACCTATATATTATTTACATTAAAAACATTAACTATGACAATAGACAATACGTTTATTTCGTCGTGCCAGAAATCACAACACAAGTTCACAACAGATAAAAAATTATGCATTACAGTAACAGATTTCATTGCAATTGACAGGAAATCGCGAAGGACCAGAAATGGTCATCATAAGTCAGCGACACCTAGATTTAAGACGAGTCAAAAGTAAAAATTGCAATTAAAGAAAGCAATGGATACAAAGACAAACTTAGTCATTCAAAAAATTACCAACAAAACAGGGAGTGATATAAATATTCATATACGGTAGCATTTGGGAGAGAGAAAAAAAACATAAGGCGGGAAAATTCAGTGATTATTTTTTTTTTTATCTTCGTTCATTTCATCATGCAGGAAAGAATACAGAAACGGATTTAGTCGCAATTTAAAAACAGGTGGCTTTCATCGCAAGAAACAGAAGGGGTCATCATAAGTCTGCGACACCAACATTTGAAATGAGTCAAAAATTGAAATAATAAAAAAGGTGACGGTAGAGAATATTAGTCATTCGAAAAAATTGTCCAACAAGGGGATTCCTGTGAAACATCACATATAATTTTAGAATGAGATAAAAAAAAGTCTGGGAAATACAATAAGACACAGACACAGTAATTTTGAGAAAGAAAAAAAAAGGTTTAGCATATCAATTTGCTGAACTTCTGTATAATGGCAACTATTAAATATTGTCACTTGGAACATCAAATCGAGCTATATTTTTTTATTTGCAGAAGAATAAATAAATATAAAATTACATAACTTTTAGGTACGAATGCGAAAGCAGAATTTATACTCCATGTACATCCAACATATGAGATTTGAAAGTGAGAAGAGAAAATGATGCAGTTTAAATCTGACTGTGAAATAGGAAAAACAGTCTCGGTGAACTTATTGCCACCAACTAACAAATGTCAGCCTGGCCATCAAAAATCCAGAGAACAGAAACATATTCAAGCCTTATAAAATAGAAAATTTAGAATGAGGTGATTGAGGTATGTCATATTTTATAAAGCAAAATCAATTCATCGCGACTGTAAAAGCTATCATTTTCATTCCCAAAATCACCACCATTTTATACAGTTCATGATTCGTTCGCTGTTCTACATAGGTAATATATATTCAAAAATTTGCATTGCACCTTATTCATCATGTATGTTTTTCTCAATATATTTCAGATGGTGATTATACAATCAAAAAAAGCTGTGGTGAAGTTCAAACAAAGTGTACCCTTGCTAAGCATTCTTGGTTGGGAAAGTTGAATTGTGTTCTCGTGTTGTTGCAATATATTTTGAACCTAATTATGTTGGGAATTCTAAATTAAGCAAAATATTATTGTGTTCAAATTTGAATGAAGAAATTGTTTCTTTTTTATTAATGCTGTTGCAACTAAAGCCAGTGTAATAAGACCAGATCCCAATTTATTGTAAATTTGAGACATAACTTTCTTCAAAAAATTAAGTCTACCTTAAATTTCAAATGCCATTCACTTATTAATTTCTTGCATATCACCATTATTGCAATTTATACAAATCAACTTATGTAAAATTTCATTTTTAATAAAAATAAAAAATATCATAATTATTGTTGAGTGTTCGAGAGGTGCGAGTTTGACACCCTCTGGTCTACCGTGCTGAGAATGCATCCAAATGATTTCAGCCCCGATCATCTATTAAACAAATTCCACATCCAGTAGGGCATTTATGCAGAGTCCCAACAACTTGGGGGATCATTCCTTTTCCTAATTTTCAATTGTAATCTTCTTATTAAAACATGATTGGTTCCTAATCCTGCATGAAATTTCCTTTCTTGATAGCTGCTTTCTCCCTCCATATAGTTACATTCTTTTGCAGTTCATTACAATATACAATACAATTTTATTTCGATTACTATTACTTTGCAAAGTACTTCATTTCATAGATAGCTCTTAGGTATGTAATCCTTTTCCTCTGGAAAGTTTGTCTCCCAAATATCAGGCAAATCCTGCTCAGTGTATTCCAGTGCAATGACTGAATGAGAAAATCCAGTCTGCCAGTACCATCACTTTTGAAGTAGCTCCGTCTGATTTGTGTGACTGTGTAACAGAGCAGCTCAAATGCATAACAGATATACAAGCTAATCTGTATTCAATCTATAAATGAAGAAAAGATTGTTGAAAAAACGCTACCACACAACGATATATTTAAACAAGTCAAAACAACGCACAAGTATAAACCTGACGAAACGTGCTACGCAACGAGTGTCCCCCTAAACAGCACAAAAAACGTAGCTGGCAGCATCGGTCAAAGGTTATGAAAGTTGGTAATCCACATGGGGAACACTGGCATTTTTTTTTATTTGCCTATTATAATTTTACTGCTTCTGGTTCCATTTGGATACCTCTTTTCATTGCTTCAGTTTGAAAAAATTTGGAAGAAGTAAGATTTGAAACACGTTTATAAATTCGACCAAATTTGGATGCTGTAATTCTAAATTTTCGTTGTTGGTGCCAAATCGGAGAGTTATACTGATTTCGAGTCATAAATTCAATGTGTTTACAATCTTCTCTGCCCAAAGTCAGATTTTTAATCACTTTGTCATTCAAAACTTTTCTCATCACATATCTGCTGATATGCTAGACTCAAAGACTCCCACATGGTGCTTGTCCAAAATTTGTTGAAATACTTACAACAGAAGATGGATTTGACGGCAAAATTGTATTTAACTGAATATTATATAGACTAAAATTTAGAAAGCTCTGCCATTGCGGGATTCTTCCAGGTTTGTGTAGAGTGCTGCGAATTGTCCTGATGGATTTCGAACATAGATTTTGAATAATAATTTTTTGGATAGGCAGCTGCTTGAATCCTTCGCTTCTTGGAAGATGCCATGATTGTAATTGCATAGTGCCAGTGATAGCTGGGGGGACTTTCTTTAGTTGGAGATTGCTGAAATGCACAGTGCAGTACAACAATGCTAAAGAATGACAGCAACTTGCTTCTCCCACTGTACAAGAGCAAGTAGCAGTCAGTACATTGTACCGCCGCAAAGTCACAAATAATGAATGAGGTGGTTCGTTTTTTCTTTGTGATCGATAACATCTTGCCTTCATTTAAAAATTCTGACCATATTGGAAAACTGTGGAAATAATAATGCATATTAGTGAGAAGTTACAGCTTAATTTGCTTTCAATGGTTGCATATTCAGCATGGTTTAATCGAGACCTAGGTGTAATGAGATTGGATGGTTAATTTATTTCAAACTCCTTCATTGTACAAAAATGCCAACAGCAGACGGAGATTCCAGGAAAGCTGTGTAACTTATAAGCTGCCCCTGCCTTATAGATCCCCTATAAAAATAAATAGATAAATCCTGAATAGCCCATGAATAAATATACATCACAAGTCATTATTTACTGAGGTTCTTAATGCCTAAAATTATAACATTAAATTCAGTGAGACGGTTCTATAGAACGGGCTAAATCCCACCACTGGTCTTAACCCCCCCCCCCTTTGGTTTGAGAAAAAAATTTCATGCGAAACTTCTTCCACAAAAAAGCAGCACCGTCGTTTTACGGTCGCGCATTATGGTTTCGACAAAACGATATTATTCTGCGTATTGTCACCGCAGCGCAATTAACACAGCCATACATTTTTATCTTTACGATATGTTATTTTTTTAGTTGGCGCTGATAATGACAAATAAAAATGCGTGATTGTTGATTGTTATTCAGTAACGCGTATGTAACCGCCGTTATGGCCGTTTGAAATGAAAGAAGGGTTTTGAGCTAATTTCAGGGCATTCTCTTCCCGATTTCTTTTATTTTAATACAAAGCAGGGCGCATTGAAAAGCAAAATAGAATTTATTAACATAAATTTACAACGAGTTGCGTAAAATTTACCGACGGCTATCGCCAACAGACAGAAACGATGAATGTGAGAATTTTTTATTTTGTATCAATTTTGCGCCATCATATTTTTCAATTTCTTATTTTGCGTAAATCGCGTCAATAATCGTCTTTGTAAATTTAGAGACGTTTAATTAGATAAGCAAGGCATGTGAATAATGTATTCTATGCAAATTTCCCGAGATATTGCGGAGAAATAATATTTTGATCACGTAGTAATGCCATTATTGCTGATTTATTCACGTGTTAAGTATCAGTGTTTTAAACCAAAGATGAGTTACGTGAATACTCAACACTGAGTATTCTAGAGATTACCAATTTGCGGAGTTTTTTAATTATTATTTAATATGAAAGTAACACGGAAACGATATAAAATTAAAACATAAAAATGTCAACTATCAGCTTCACAAATATCGCATCCCGGGGTCAGTAATGATAATATTGTTTGCTCAAAATTGGGACCGTAACTGTGATACAAATCCAACACAGAAGATAAAAATCAGAATAAAATTAATTTTTGTTGTGAATACATTCCTTAATAGTTGTCTATTGAAATATTAGTTGTCGTTAAAATATTCGAATAATTTTATATAAAAAAATACGGTTTGCCCACCACTAATCACGGCGCATGTAAATTAACAATAAATGACAATAAAAAATCAACTTTGTTAGCATTAAATCCCAGGTAAAATTTCCACATTTCATGATTTTCCACATTTCCTGGCTGCGACCCTTGTTCAAATTCTATATCTCACTATTACAAAAGTATAATTGCATCCAAATCAACAGTATCTATATATATATGACTATATGAAGGATCGTTAAAATTAAATAATATACATGCAAAAATTCTAATTTATAACAAAATGTACTCTAAATAATAAAATAAGAAACAAACTTTTTTGTGTAAATTCACAAGACATGAAAATGGCAAATTTTAAATTTCAATGACAAGATATCCCAGAGTAATTTATAGTTAAAATCAGTATTTTTAATAAGTATACGAATAGCTTACAAAGTCCAGGCAGCCTGGGGGTTCATATGGAGCACAGAGCTATTTGGAGAGGCCGTGGTTCGCCATTTATTAGGCTTTCGGCTTTCCTCTCCCCCTGGATAAATATGTAAGTCCCATGTTATATCAATGAATAAATACAGCAATAACCGCACCCCACGTGGCGACTGATTCATATTCTGTTCTGTAGCTACGTTTTCTGCCTAATAGATATGTATTCCCAATATGCATATGCTTGTAGTTAGTATGCTTTCAACGTACCATACTTTGAAACCCAAAACCGAACACGAATCGAAAAATTAAAAGCCTCAATACGGCCAATTTCGCACTCGACCCAGCTGGAACAAGGGATTTTTGCAGCGAACGATGTGCTTTCTTCATATGCAACGAACCATTTAGCTGGACGACGTAAAAATGCAGGGTACAATGGATTATTGAGCAAATATTCAGAAGTTTCCACTCATTGTATATATGCTCTTGATAACCACTGTGAATCCAGCAGAATTTCAGCAGAAAAATATTCTGCAGTTTTCAACCGGTTCCCATGCGGAAAATACCTCAAATTACAATATTTTAAAAAAATAAATGGATCCTATTCGGAATGATATGTTCCGAAGGAAACAACTCGGACCAAAATATAAGTAAATAAAATATAAGCAGATTCAGCTGGTAGTGGTGATTACAACATACATAACTGTATATCACATAAAACAGAAACACTGAAACGTATAAGAATATGTTTGCAGAATAAAATAAAATTACGAAATAAAAAAATAGTACATTTGATGGGAACACAAAAATATCGCAAAAAATATGTTACATGCAAACTTCAGGGTTCGAGACCAAATTCGAATATGATCTGCAAAATTCCAACAACTTTTAACAGTAATTTTGAATGGTATCGATAGTGACAAGTATTATATATAAAAGTTGAAAGGAACAAACCAGGACTTTATGAAATATGGGGTTTCAAATACCGGCAAAAAAAAAGATTTTCTAAAATTTGTTGCTTACTCGATATATCGAGGCCGAATTCGAATATATTGCTTTGATTGCCGGCAACTTTTGACAACGATTTCAATTACAAATACACGTCAAGTGTCTAACACCAAAGTATGATCATCAGCAGAACAAAACTTAACTAAATATGGACCACCAAAAATTGACGAAAAATCAGATTTTGCTATATTTCGTGCGAACTCAATGATTCGATGCCGAATTCGAATATGATCCGCAAAGTGCCGACAACTTTTAACAGTAATTTTGAATATCAATAATAGTGACAAGTAACATATATAAAAGTTGAAGTAAACAAGGCGGGACTTTATGATTTATGGGGCTTCAAATACCGGCCAAAAACAAAATTTTCTAGAATTTGATGCGAACTCGATACATCGAGGCCGAATTCGAATATGTTGCTTTAAATGCCGACAATTTTTGACAACGATTTCGATCACATGTACAAATCAAGTGTCTAACACCAAAGTATGATCATCAGCAGAACAAAACCAACTAAATATGGACCTTCAAAAATTGACGAAAAATCAGAATTTGCTGAATTTTGTGCGAAGTCAATGATTCGATGCTGAATTCTAATATGATACGCAAAGTGCCGACAACTTTTAACAGTAATTTGGAATAGCAATAATAGTGACAAGTATTATATATAAAAGTTGAAGGGAACAAAGCGGGACTTTATGATTTATGGGGTTTCAAATACCGGCCAAAAACAAGTTTTTCTGAAATTTATTGCTTACTCGATATATCGAGGCCGAATTCGAATATGTTGCTTTGTTTGCCGACAACTTTTGACAAGGATTTCAATCACATGTACAAGTCAAGTGTCTAACACCAAAGTATGATCATCAGCAGAACAAAACTTAACAAAATACGGACCTTCAAAAATTGACGAAAAATCAGAATTTGCTGTATTTCGTGCGAACTCAATGATTCGATACCGAATTCGAATATGATCCGCAAAGTGCCGACAACTTTTAACAGTAATTATGTATAGTATAGGTTGTGAAAAATGTTATATAATATAGTGGTTGGGAACAAAGCGGGACTTTATGAAATATGGGACTTGAAATATGGGTCATTGGTATACTTGCATTTTCCCCGGAGAAAGTCAAAACGTTCTGAGTTGTATCGATCCAACTCTTAGCAGTATTTCTAAAGAAACAACCATGTCGAAAATCAAAACGTATATATTTTTTTGCCCTTTATGTCCAGGACCCTGATTATTTTGAAAGCGATGATCACGAGTTGTCGTTTACTGTTTTTAATTGGCCAAAAAAGGCTGAGCATACAATTTGTGTTCCACCAGTTGTCAAGGTTAAATACCTTGTTTCAAGTTTAACAAGAATTACAAAAATGATACTGATGACTCGCTTCTCATTGGGTAGAACTGTTTGATGATTTTTTATCGGCATTATTGCAATATATTACAGATATTACAAAGCTTTCAACAACAATCATCTACAAAAAATATTGGAAGACGGTATCACCTGTTTTTACAACTGGATCACAGCAAATTGTTAATGATTAATAAAAATCCTAATTGTACTAATATTTTCGGCGAAAATTTCCAATTCGACTGGCTTGTGTGTTTCTCTCCATGCAGCTGCAGACAGCATTCGCTACTTCCGAAACACCATTTTATCAAAAGGAATACAGCAAGTGACTTATGATAAAGATATTTTCGTGGAAGACTCCGACATACAAAGATTATTTGACAGGTGAAAAGAAAATGTTTTAAAATATCTTAAAAACGTACTATTTTTTGAAGCTTCCACTTATTGCGTCATGCATAAAAATAATCTACGAAAAATGGACAGATTATTTATGATACAATCACAAAATTGTAGAAATCTGAATTTTTGGAATTTCATTACAGTTTTGCGTATTTGCCTAATTTCATGTTGCAAGTGTACAGTCATTTTCTTTTTTTCATTTCGATTTGTTACATTAAAACCTAATGTCAGGTGGCATGTTATTAGTTATTTCATGCATGGCCGAACGTAATTTTCACTATCGCAAATTAACAGAATATGCCTGATTGCCTGTCCTATATATAGCAATTCACAGTATCTCAAAACTTGAAGGTTGTGAGCCATTGTTTTGAAATGCCTGTCCTGTATATAGCACAGGGTTTCCCAACCAGAGTCCGCGGTCTCAAATGAGTCCGCGAAGCGTTTGAATGAGTCCGCAACGAGCAAGAAATTCACTGCGGGCTGCAAACGTTTTTGCGAAACTTAACTATCAGCCAAGTTACGATTTACGTTAGAATTTACATAAAACACAAAAGACAAGTTTATCCACATAACATTATTCGAGTCAATAATTACTGGTTAATGAGTAGGACTGGGCATATATTCGAATATTCAACTATTAGAATAACAATTTACTATTCGAAAATTTGGTAACAGGTGACGAAAACACCTTCCGACGAAAACACGAGTCTGCAAACGCTTCGATAGAGTTCGCGAGTTCGAACAACGAGGAATAAATTTTTTTTTTCAATGATGGCAACCCAAATTTTCTAAATTGAAGAGCGGCAATACAAAATACTAAAAATAAAACGGATTACACTATAAGTTTTGTTTTATGATTTTCCGCGACCGATTAAAAACGCTTTTTTGGCCATTGCAAATCACCAAATTTCGGGTGCCACCGTGGTATACGTACCAGGACATTTTTCCTTAGGATTCTTTTTCTTAGTCTCCACATTAGTACGTAAAGTACTGGACAGTACAGTGAGTGTGGTACGAACAGCTCAGATTTGTCGAATTCACAAAAATACGAATCAAAACAAAATATATTCGGGCACTTTATCATATTAATATTTTCTGAGTAGTATTGCTTTCATTTCGTCAACACAATTGCAGATTAAAATCATCACAATTAACTTAATAGTAAAGCAAGGCGATGAATATGTATTTTTGATTTACTAATAAATTTTATATATATATTTCAAGTGCTAAATCAAGTTGTACTTTCTGAAACTTTACAGCAGAAAGTAGAATTTTTCTAACGGCGATAACAAATTCGCAAAATCGCAAAAAATATGTATCAAAACTAAATAAAAATCGGGCAATATATTCTCACATTATTATGTTCGCAGATTGCCGTGTCATTTTAAAGAAGTAATGCTTTCATCTTGTCGAAAGTCGACGCAACCGCGAGTTATCATGAACACAATAAATTAAAATAGAAACTAAACTAAACAAGAGAGCTATGCTCAAATATATGGACACGTAGCGTCACCTAATGGCAATAAATTTGATGACGTCATAGCAAAAAAAAAAGTAATAGCCTTCTGATAAAAAATTTTATCTTTAACCACTGAAAATTTCAAAGCAATTGGTTCAGAAATCAAAGAGAGAAGCGACTTTTTAAAAACGTGTCAAAGAACAAGAACAAGAACAACAACAACAACACAATATTGAAACGATCGCTATGTCCACTACGTGTCCAAAAAGTCGGCTCTTTTAACAAACTCGTAATTGCGGCGAATTTCCGATTTTTAAATTTTAATGTTGTGTTTGGTTTTATTGCTTCTTCGCACAGAGTATGGTTGCAATAAACGCTCCTTGAGTCCGCAAAGGTTTTTGCCAGTGAGAAAACAGTCCGCGACCAAGAAAGGTTGGGAAATGCTGATATAGCAATTCACATGATCTTAACACTTAAAGGTTGTGAGCCATAGTTCGGAAAAGCTGATAATCACTTTTAACCCGGATGGCAATGACAGCTGATAACTCCATTTGACTTCGTATTGACTTCGCATGTATTCTTAGTCATCTATATTCTACTCCACACCATCCTTGGCCCTGTGATGTTATGAAAAATGTGCCACTCGACCATGCTTGACAACAGGGTGATAAAATTGTTAACAAGAACGTAAAATTGAACGTGAATTACAATGTAATGCCGATAATTGACTTGTTTACGACTTATGAGCTTGTAAAATCAGTAAATGTAAATGTGAATTTCACGGTAAAGATTGTAGATATACTAATGGTTGTGGTATTGTTTTGTTGGAAAATAATACAAGAATATCATAAAAGTAATATTAATAAGTTATAATAAGTTCCTTTTTTTTAATTTTCGTTTCGGTGATGATCATACTTTGGTGTTACCCACTCCATTTATACATGTCTAAGAAACCATTGTCCAAAGTTGTCGACAAATAGAGTACTATATTCGAACTCGACCTTGATTCATGGATTTCGCACCAAATATGGCAAAATCTGATTTTTAGCCCATATTTAATGAAGTCCCACCTCGTTCCGCTCCACAATTATATCCAATACTTATCACTACCTATACTGTTCGGAATCACTGTCAAACGTTGCAGATCATACTCGAATTTGGCATCGATAATCGAGTTCGCACCACATATAAGAAAATCTGATTTTTCATCAATTTTTGAAAGTTCATATTTATTTAAATTTGTTTCCGCTACGTGGTATTATTACGTATTTTTTTACAAATTACGTACAAATTTTGAAAATTGTTTGTTTTTGGCCGGTATTTGAAGCCCCATAAATCATAAAGTCCCGCCTTGTTCCCTTCAAATTTTATACATATTACTTGTCACTATTATTGCTATTCAAAATTACTGTTAAAAGTTGTCGGCACTTTGCGGATCATATTCGAATTCGGCATCGAATCATTGAGTTCGCACGAAATATAGCAAATTCTGATTTTTCGTCAATTTTTGAAGGTCCATATTTAGTTAAGTTTTGTTCTGCTGATGATCATAGTTTGGTGTTAGACAATTGATTTGCACACGTGATTGAAATCCTTGTCATAAGTTGTCGGCAAATAAAGCAACATATTCGAAATCGGCCTCGATATATCGAGTAAGCAATAAATTTCAGAAAAACTTGATTTTAGCCGGTATTTCAAGCCCCATATATCATAAAGTGCCGCTTTGTTCCCTTCAACTTGTATATATAATACTTGTCACTATTATTACCATTCAGAAATGCTGTTAAAAATTGTCGGCACTTTGCGGATTATATTCGAATTCGGTATCGAATTATTGAGTTCGCACGAAGTACAGCAAATTCTGATTTTTCGTCAATTTTTGAAGGTCCGTATTTTGTTAAGTTTTGTTCTGCTGATGATCATACTTCGGTGTTAGACACTTGATTTGTACATGTGATCAAAATCGTTGTTAAAAGTTGTCGGCAATTAAAGCAACATATTCGAATTCGGTCTCGATGTATCGAGTTCGCATCCAATTTTTGTTTTTGGCCGGTATTTGAAGCCCCATAAGTCATAAAGTCCCGCCTTGTTCCCTTCAACTTTTATATATATATATTACTTTTCACTAATATTGCTATTCAAAATTACTGCTAAAAGTTGTCGCCACTTTGCGGATCATATTCGAATTCGGCATCAAATCATTGAGTTCGCACGAAATATAGCAAAATCTGATTTTTCGTCAATTTTTTATGGTCCATAGTTTGTTGAGTTTTGTTCTGCTGATGATCATACTTTGATGTTAGACACTTGACGTGTATTTGTAATTGAAATCGTTGTCAAAAGTTGCCGGCAATCAAAGCAACATATTTGAATTCGGCCTCGATATATCGAGTATGCATCAAATTTTAGAAAATCTTGTTTTTTGCCGGTATTTAAAGTCCCATATTTCATAAAGTCCTGCTTTGTTCCTTTCAACTTTTATATATAATACTTGTCACTATTGATACTATTCAAAATTACTGTTAAAAGTTGTTGGAATTTTGCGGATCATATTCGAATTTGGTCTCGAACCCTGGAGTTTGCATGTAACATTGCAAAAATATTTTTCCGATATTTTCGTGTTCCCATCAAATGTAACCTTTTTTATTTTTTATTTTTTTTTATTCTGCAAACATATTCTTATACGTTTCAGTGTTTCTGTTTTATGTGATATACAGTTATGTATGTTGTAATTACCACTACCAGCTGAATCTGCTTATATTTTATTTACTTATATTTTGATCCGAGTTGTTCCCTTCGGAACATATCATTCCGAATAGGATCCATTTATTTCTTAAAAATATTGTAATTTGAGGTATTTTCCGCATGGGAACCGGTTGAAAACTGCAGAATATTTTTCTGCTGAAATTCTGCTGGATTCACAGTGGTCATTGATACCCTCCATTAAAAATTGAAATCTGCATTTTCGTAACGGGTCAGTGATCAGAAATGGTCGTTGTTATGGTACCTAAAATGCCAGGCTAATTGTTGAATTGTCTGCACTCTGTGCCTGAGTGCCTCTAATAAGTTTAACACAACATTAGCTCTACGACTTTTCAGTTAAGATGGTAACGGGTATGTCGTATGCCATTTGGCACTTGCGAGGTCCGGAAGCTACAAAACAATTCTTGTCAAGTTGCTGACAATACCAGACGCTGTGCCACAGCGGCTGTGGGCTACTGCTGTAGGGAATTTTATCCATTTATCGTTGGCCGTGCAGGATGTGGCATTGGCCATGGCCCATGTTTATGGCCATGTACCTGTAACGTTAGAAAGATTGAAATAATACCGGTACCGATACCAATGAACAGTCACTGTCAGACTGTAGAAATAAGATTTACATAGGCCTATTTATCCAGGGGAGAGAAAAGGCAGCAAGAGCCTATACCAGTATAAACCAGTGGTTTCCGTTTTTTTAGGGCTCGTTGCACCCTTCGCAGGCTTTTAGCACTCATGGGCCCCCCTGTTGACAATGCCAAAAATACGAGCAATGCTGCATTGTGCATATTCTAAGATATCACGATTTACTTCAGTACTTTAGTGAAACCAAAGGCAACGGACCGGTAACTGTGGTTCCGTTTTTTTTTTATTGCTCTCCTATCGCTCTGTGGCCCCATGTTTGCATGTTTTTCTGATAATCATTTTTATGAATTCCATCATAGTTTTAATTTAGGTTTGTATGTATCTTAGACCACCTGATCGTCTTTTCAGCAACGCCCAATCAGTGTAGTTTTTCATGGCTTTTGACTATCTTTGTCAATCTATCACCTTGCATTCCACACATTATCTGTATATCTGATTGTCTTAATATAGAGAGTATAACAACACGAAAGTTCAATGCATTTGTATATGTATTGAACTACACTGCTTGCGGGCATTGCTGAAAAGACAATCAAGTTAGCAAGTGGTTTAAGATACAGAAAATAATGAATCTGCAGATAGACTGTAGCCTGCGTGCCCACTCAATACTGCGATATGTTACAGTTCTGCAATAGCCGTATGATTATTTCTTTACTACCTATGTACTGTACTATCAGACTGCTGAACTAAATCTCTAAAATCTACCAAAAAGGTGAAAAAATTTTCAGACAATTTCAGTGGAAGGGCAGATAGGGTGCTGTAGTTTTATTTAATAGCTTATGAATTTATAACACTGGTATAGACAATATAGGGTACTTCCGAAGTATGTAAACCAAGATGGCGAACACCGTAACGTAGTATGTGTACCAGGTTGGGGTTGGGCCATAATTTAATTCCAATTTTCCCTGTTTTAGTTATATTATGAGTTCGGGGACTTGCAAAGTGACTCTTACGGGACAATTCCAGAATATTTTCATGTTGTTAGATGCAATATATTTTTACATTTTCAGCTACATGTTTTGTTTCATTGTACAATCAGTTGCTTTATTGAATATGGGAAAAATTGCACAAAAGTTACACCCAAGACATACTTGGTGTATATAAAAAAATATAGTAGAATATAGCATTACACTACAGGACGGTAAATCCACCATGCATTAACAGTACATTGTGTTGTGCTGTAAATTTTTGCGATGGTACAGCAGGAGCCCATAATATTTTTTTGGGCAGTAGCTGAAGGGACCCTCTATATGTTGCTCAATTCACCTAATGTAACGCTGTAAATCCATGCCAATAATGTGCATATTGTATGTGACACTACAGGCCATTTTTCCACTTCGGAACAGCGACCTCTATCATCTCTCAAAATTCTGGTAATAAATAGTTAAATGGGTGAAGAAATGTCCCACAGCACTGCAAACATTTAAACCTTGTTAACTTAAATTCAGTGAGTCCATTTTATATGAAATAACTGTATCACACAATCAAACACTTTGTGTCGCGAATCATCACAAAATATGTCAATTATATCAAAATTTCTACATTTTAGGCCATTTTTTAAAAACCATCAAAAACCTGGGTGAAATTTTAACTTTTTCGGTGAAAGGAAAGCAGTCCAATAAAATTCCAATGTCTTTTGATATAAAAAATACAAAAAAATTACTTTCACTACACTTTTAAAAAAATTGATGGAATTCAACTTTTGCTTGGAATGACCCCTGTAGTATTTGTACCTGAAATTATTGCTTAACCCTAACCTGGTACACACACGACATTCCCGTGTCTTGGTTCACATACTTCGGAAGTACCCTATATTGTCTATACAAGTGTACAAGTTCTGAGAACCCAATATAGCATGGTCCCCTTTTTGGGGGCGATTTATAAAACTACCCACACAAGTCCATGCATAAGAATCAAATAACTGGCTAGCTAATCCCATACTCGACATGGACTGGAAACCGGACGACAGGCCGTGGTTTGCTTGAATGGCCTAACTCACTTCTAATTAGCTATTTATCTTTTTTAACCATTTTCTACAATCTACCAGTTAATGTGTTCTAGCCTAGGGAAAGTTCATTTTGTAGATAATGTCTTCCATACTGATACCTATTTTGAGTAGACTATCATGTTTATTAGTTTTTCATTTGTAACACCTACTGTTGGGTGCACTTAATAATGCTTACTGATTTCTATATTTTTTCCTGACAAAGTATGCAGGACATGGCACATAAAATTGTACTGGAACTTCCTTTAGTGAAATTCAATCGCAGTTGTTCTAAAATTAATTTGAATGATACTTCGAAAGAAATGGTCTGTGACAATGGGGCAGTTCAATTTTTGCGGGCTGTGCCTGTCATAGTAAATTTTCAGAAACTTCTTGCAACAGATCAACAAGAAAGTGTTATCCAAGGTATGTTTTGTATATATACCCACTTTTAAAGATAAATTACAGAACAGACCTAGTTTCTGAAAAAAGTTTTGCAAAGTTGGACTTTATTGTGAATAAAACGATATATACAATGATCAAAAATGTGATTGCTAATGTTTTATTAATATTCATTGAAAGTTTTGTCTGATGAAGAACAGTTCAAAACTACTGTGGTCTGTGACCATATTGTGTTTTTGATAGAATTTTCTCAATTATATTTTTTCCTCATGGAATTGGATTTGAGTAATCTATGATATGTTGCTTTCATTTCTTTGACAGGAACCCACAATAAAAATCTTTTGCACGCTGTGGCTGCATTGTATGATCGATCATTGCCAGATGTTACTGAGGACGTTATATATTCGTCGATATTTGAAAAGTGGGCAAGAACAATTCTACTTGTTCAAGAATATGAAGACGCTTTGAAAGATTTCAAAGTTAGAGAATTGTCAAAAATGCACAGCAATACACGCACACCGCATAAAGATGGTAGTATTGTCGTTGATACAATGACTGATAAACTGGTGAATGCTGAGCTGAAAAATGCCAATGGTGCTTCAGAAAGTGTTGTTTCATCTGATCCCAAGGAATGCGAGAGCCGCTTCAGTAATGTGTTCAGTGACATGGAATCTGAATCTGAAAATGAAGGAGAGGACGATGATGATGTGAATTACTTGGATGCAATTGATGAGTTTTTCAAGGGAGTGCAACATAGAAAGGAAGCACGCAAGAGGTGCAACTTACCCATAATTTATATTCATCTTAATTTTTAATAATCCTGAATACCTATCGGAACATATAGATTGAATTAAGTACATTTTACAGCCAATTCCAAAAATGTCTTAATATATTATTTATTTCTTGCACTATGTACAGTATCTCATGTCGTTGCCATATTTTGATTGTTTACAGTGTTATAAATGTTTTTTGGGGGGTGATGCAAGTATTCTACAATGAAAAAATGTTTTATATTTTATTTTTAGATGGATTAAAGAACACAATTGTTCTGGAGAGCCGACTCATTTGCTGGGTGAGACATGTGTGAGTTTCATTATATTTGTTACAAAAGATAAGCCATGTGCAGACTTGTATTGGGTAGTTCATGTAAACTAACTATAAAATACCTTCTATCTATCTAAAAATCCATTGCATAATCCATAGGATGATATGAGTTTTAGGGAAAATTTTTATTTTTTAGATTTAATTTTACGGTATGTGATGCTGCCATCTACCTGGCCTCATAATAATGGATGAACAAAAATATATTCATATACAAATACTTCTGAATTCGACCACAGTCCAGTGTCAGTGATTTGCACAATTTACCTGTATTTGTAAATATGAATAGGTTCAACAAATGAAGAGAGTCTTATATTTTTCTTGTTGGATTGATATATAGCATGATTATGAATACAAATTCATAGTTATATTACTTATAAATAACGCATTAAAAAAATATATGGTAGAGCCATTGTTACACACATTGATTTACTGTAGATTATTTCCGATTAATCATTACATTACTTAAGCCTCACCTGCTATGAAGGCTCGATGGTTGCCATATCGTATCAAGCATTAGTATATTAATTGCAATCACTTTGCTGGTAATGCAACTGTTGGTAAATATCTACTTCACAATCAGGGCGCTTAGAAGAACTGATAGGTAGACTAATGTTATACCTGAACTGATGTCGCAGTCATTTATACCCAAAATTATTAAAGTCCTATAACAAGATAAATGTAAGAACAATTCTTAAAAAGGAAAAGCATATAGAGAAAAACGAATATGGAAAATAAGTTCAGGAATGGGGCTGTGGCTGGATTATTGTTGGGTTTTTTTCAGTTTGAGTTGCATGAGATTCAACCTACTATTTCGTTCATATATAGATATATATTTACTAGGGCTGGGAATTTCAGGGAAAACACTTTAACCGTTAACCGGGCAAAATTAACCGGTTTACCGGTTAACCGCCGCGTGACGTTTGACGTAATAATTTCAGCTTGTTACGTCACAATGCTTATAAAGCAATTTCGCGTGTTCTTATCCCGGTATCGCTTATTAAAATTATTCACGAATCGAGATAGTTTCATGATTGCTCTGCTGCAAGAGATAAGCAGCGTGGTTCGGGCGTGTGGAAGTATTTTAGAAAACCCTTATTCCGTTGTTAAACGTCATTTATGTAACAAATTATCAGTGTTCGATGTGCAAATTTTACTTCGAGGTATATATCATATCATATAAAACGGCATCAACTGCGAACTTGTTATATGACATTGAATATCCGATTTTGCAATGAAATCGTGAACAATATATTTCGAAATCGACCGAAAACTGATTCTGAATTCATCATTGTCAAATTTCCATAATCAGCAATCTTGGTACTTCCGCTATTTTTCACATTTATTGAGTCCTTACCCACACAGTTTGTAATATTCTTTTGAATTAAATGCCACAAGAGATAAATTTGCGATGACGTAATCATATTTGAAGAAATTGTACGGTATGAAGATGAGACATTCATAATGTGATGAGACCAAAAAATTTTTTTTTTATTTAATTGTCTGGCTATGCCAAGCATACCACTGGTGGGGAAGCTGTAAGCTTCAAGCAAGTTCTCTCCACTCGTCATACCATGGAAAGAATGTTAAATTGATATTCCAATGATTCAGATGAAAATGATCAAGCAAGATTTTTATTGTATTTTAAGTCATTTAGTACTGTTTTCATGCATCACCGAAGTTGCAGAATTTGATTTATATTACTTCTGATTTCTGAACTAATTTATTGAAAAGTTGCTTTATGACAGGCATTGAACACAGGCTTCTGGGCTGCGCTACTTTTGAACATTCGTATGAAAAACCTGGTCATAAAGTCATACAACTTACTCTCATTGCTACAAGAAAAAGATATCGAAAGATGGGAATAGGTCGATATATGACAAAATCAATAAGAAATCCTGCATTAGCTGGAAGATATGACGCAATCGTTGTCAACTCTGATCACAGTGCAACGAATTTTTTTGAAAAAGAAGGTAACCTAAACAAACTACAAGTGAAACCTTTGGCATCATTATTTGTGATAGTAACAATTGCATAATAGGCCAATATCAGTGAGTAGTTCTTCTCCAACTTTACTATGTTGCAATGAGGGGTGGACACTTTCCATAATTTATTTTTTTTTGGGGGGGGGGGGGCGAACTGGATTGTCAACCATGTTTATACATTGTTAGCAGGGGCGGACACTTTCCATAATTTTGGGGGGGCGAACTTGGATCGCCTACCGAAAAACACCGCGCCGTGTATCGTCACGTAACAATAACTGGTCGATGTCATTCTCTAAGTATTAGCATGTCATTTTGCTACTCATATATCGATTACCTAGGCTGCTTGGCTCGGACACGGAACTTGCGCGTCACTGAACCAATTTCTTGAATTCCGCGAGAATTAGCCCACGGCTCTCGCTAACAAACAGAAAATAACAAATTTGAGGTCGGAACTTCCCATTGCCGTCTGCAACAAGCACCGCGATTACGCGCTAGTTAAAAGAGCCGCCTATTTAAGCGTATAATGTTTTTTCTGTCGATCCATGACAGCCACGAGATTCTAAAATGTCCTTACATATTAATTTAATTGTGTGCAGCGTAACTCGCGGTTGCGACTTCTTAGGTCAAAATAAAAATATTACTAAACTAAAGTACCACGGCGATATGGGGAAATAAAAATATGAGATAAGCTGCCTGATGTATTTAATTTTGATACGTATTTTTGCAATCTTCCGAACTCGTTATCGCCGTTACAAAAATCTCGATATCTGATATAAAATCCCATATAGTACAATTTTACTTCATACAATGAAAATAATTATAAAGTATACTAGTAAATCAAAAATACAAATTCACCGCCTCGAAATCCACGCGGAACAGTCGCCGCGATTACGCCACTTGTTAAAAGAGCTGACTTTATCAACGAAAAATGATTTTTCACTTGTGCATTCACTTGTGCAAAGTAATCAATCAAAGACCGATACGGGCATATTCAAAATGTCTTGATTCATTATTTTAATTGTCTTCAATTTAAACTACGGTTGAGTCGACAAAACAAGAGCCATTCTAACACACGACGGCAATCCGCGGACATAAAAATGTGTGGTAAACTGCCCGTTTATATATTGTTTTGATCCGTATTTTTGCTATTTTGCGAATTTGATAAATTTGAGATTTACTTGTAACACTGGCACCAATCGCAATGTTGTCACTCCGATTATTTTTAAAGATAAAACCTTTCGAAAAATCCATAAATTTTTTGTCAATTCTCACGTAGTAAAAGTTATTTCAGTACAATAAAAATACATAAATAAATACAAAAAGTGATCGAAAATACTTTAATTATCTTATATATCATCACAAACCGGGGAAAAGTCGCGTTGTAAGCTTTGTTTAATGTTAACACGAAAATTTTCGACGTCAATTTGAAAGTAATGGATAAAAAGGCAAATCCCGCTCACAATTGACCGTGTTTCGATTTTAGTGACGAAATGTTTTTAAAGGTCAAGCAAACATAACTTGTGAAATTTTGCGATTTTCGATGCCTAGAAAAGCGTTTTTAGACTGTCGCGGGCCTCAACAAAACCTATATTGTTTACAGTTTTATTTTTAGTATTTTATATTGCCGCTTTTCAACTTTTCGACATAGTAAATGCTTTGATCTTTGTCCGCAAATTATGCTGGGTCTTGCACGAAATCCATAACGTGAAAAGATACGTCCAGCGGTGAAAATTGTTTATAACAGCTTTAGATCTAGTTAATTTTTTAGCGATAATAATTAATTGTTGTAATGAAACACAGTTTGCCTCTTTCACTTCTCTCGCAAGTGCCAACAATAACACTATTGAAAGATTTTGACAATGAGAATATCATATTAAATTGTACAAAAATGAATTAGTTGTGAAAAACCGTGGCGCGTGATCGGCGGTGCGTTTGAAGACGGAGTATTACCCGTGCGGACGCGCATGTTTCACGAAAATGTGAGGTGCTCCGAAGACGCTCTGGTCCACATTATTGTGAGAAAACAGTTATAATATCGGTGACTATTAACCGTTTAATTGCGCTTGACTATCGCACTTTTCGGAAATGATAATTTTGTAAGGCGGAAACAACATGTATCAAATTTTTTTGCGAAATTATTGGGGGGGCGACCTCCCCCCCTCGCCCCCCCGGGTGTCCGCCCCTGATTGTTAGTTGTAAAGTTACAATAATCTTTCGATGTTGTCATTCACTTGAGATTTTAGAATGTCATTTTACTATTCGAATATCTGGTACCGTGGGTCCTACGCCGTTTTGATTGGAAATGGTACTCGCGTGTCATTATATGGACCCCTTTTGATTACGTGAGAATTTGCCCATGGCTCTTACTGACAGACAGAAACGACAAATTTGAGAAGTTGTATTTGCCCATGATCCAATGCGGAATAACACAGACAAGTTTAAAAAAGTAAAGTACCGGTATGTACTGTATATCTGCATTCCGATGTCAGTGGAGATGATAATGTTCGCTTAAAATTCGGACGGTTAATTCACTTCTTATTAATAGTTGTCTTTAACATATTATGTCACGGATGTGAACGCATGGTTCTGGGCTAAATATAAAAACCAAACTTTGACATCCGTCGTTGCGTAACAATTGGTTCTTGTGAAATAAAAAGAACTGGCGGAAATGTAGCTTACAAACATTAGGAATGTGTAATCACTCCAGTATTCTGGTGTTAGGAGTGGCCATTGTAACACAGCTGCAATGTAATTTAAGCTTAGAAGACCTTTATCAAATTTAGCAAATTGCACTCCATGAAATAAATGGTGGAGTTGGGCGATTATGTTACATCTTAAGAGCTAAAACGGTAATATTGTAGCTCGTTTCTGCGGTCTGAAAATCTTTTTCTAATACGTGTTTCAAAGTCATTTGTAAAAAAAACAACAATGCGATATAGTAAAGGTGATGATGCTTCCCAACAAATAATACTCGGTCTTTGCACGAAATTCATAACCTGAAAGAAACGTAAAACAGTGAAAATTGCTTATAACAGCCCGGGTTTCCGCTCCTGGTTGCAATTTTATATAGAGCTAAATTGCCTGAAAAATCAATTATTTTGCATGCGAGACTTGCAAACTAGCAATTTTTTTTATTGACAAAGTTTTCTTATTTCAATAAAATTATTATTTAATAACCCTGAATTTACTGCGCATTAATGCAGACATACTGGAATGATCAGGGTCTAGTATTGCCATCATGACATGAAAGTAAGTACTTGTGGAGGATATACTAAGAACAACCGCACAGGGATGGTATTCAGTTTCATCGTTTTTTGGTAAACTTTAATGCAGAGAATGTTAGCTCATACATGTGCGTTGAGCCAATATTTGCCAGTTGTTCTATTAGCAGAGTTTACTCTCTATTCAAACTTCGGGAAAATCAGTCATGTAAACTTAACACATTATATTTTAATGATGAGTGCAGCTTCATCTATCGTGAATGGAGATATGAATATTTATTTTTTCGCATAAACAGAAATAATTCAAGAGTTATACTCAATTACTTCAGAGGTTAGGAATAACGGACTATTCTTTTGCCTTTTTTAGTTGAAAAAAATTTCCAGGTCTGATTCAGTTTCCAAACAAGTTGGCAAGCTAGGCAGTATTGTCTGAAACAGATCAACATAGAAGCGTGACATGAGTTTCTAAGAAGATACCGGTAAATATTGGTTATATTCTTTTTTTAAGGTTTCAGTGATGATGTTCTTCTTAACAGCAAATATGCTGACATTGGCGACACTTGGTATAACTGTAAACGAATGTGTTTCCTTCCTCCTTATTATTCTGATGCGTTTGATTCGTCATGTATTGGAGATCAGTCAACTTCAGATGTATATTATAAAGACCTGGAAGATTTGGATCTCAAACAAATGGAACTTGATCTTGCACTCTATCAAGAAAGGAGTTTACAGGTTTTTATGATTTCATTTACAACCATAAATTTTAAACTCCTTAATCATTGACTTTTGCTGTAAATTGTTTATTATTCATCCCAGGCTTTTCAAGCTCAGTCAACTGTCATACAAAGACTTCGTAAGGAGGTTTTGATTCTTCGTGCGAGAGCATCTGCCCAGAGTGACACTATAAAAATGTTAACGAAGGAAAATCATGGTGTGAGAGATGAAAAATATGCTTGCGAAAAGGAACTGTTAAAGTTGAAACTCAGTGTTATGACCAAAGAAGCAAACAACTTTTTGAAATTAGACGAGGATTCAAATGGTAAAATCATTTTTCTGTAAGAATTAAATTGGGTTCAATTTATGTGGTAGATTGATATGTGCTTGGGGATGAGTGGAGCCCTCATTTCCGTAGGGTTGTAAACGTAACCTCTGCTTGGTTACTGCTTCCTTCTGCATCAAGTCCAGACATCTGAAACAAATAACTGGCAGACTAATCCCATACACGACGTGTATTGCTAAACGGTCAAAATGCCGTGGCCATAAATATGGCCCTAACTATGTTTATGATTCGAGAACATTAGAGAATCTGATGGTGCAGTATATGTACTAGTACTACATTCTTCAATTTAGTTTGACTGAAATTAAATTGGTGGTGTGAATTATAAAAATGAAATTGTTGAATGAATGTGTAGATAAAAGCACATAGGATCATTCGATTATGGTGTGTATTCTTTTGACGTGGACGGGCACGTACTTGTACGTTTTTACCTTTTTTACTAAGTTATGCTCGTCCTCCAGGTCCCCTGCATTTTGTTTGTGCGTTTTTTTTTTCAGAGTGACCGAAATAAAATTGATTGAATGATTCTACATTTTATTTTAGTTTGTGAAGCAGAAACTACATAAAGGGAAGTATTTTCGGTAGAAATGGATGCTTTTGAAAATCTATTCTCCTGAAATTTAATCCGGAAATAGGCGAGGGGATGAAGGTTTGCAGACTATAAAGAACAACATACTGCATTGCTATATATTAATTTTGTGGATATCGACCTCATAAACTGATTCACATGAGGCGATATTCTTATTTTATGGTCAGCCGTTCAACTCTCGAGCTTTTTATTAAAAACGATAAGTACCAAATGACTCGTCGTCAGGGCGAGAAGAGAGAGTTGGGTGAAGGTTAACTCCTCATGAACAACTTGCCATGCAGCAGCGGTGAACGGGTTAGCCTACTAAGGATACTAACATTCGTTTTGATTATTTTTTTTATATTGTGCAAGTGATAACAATGTGACCCTGAATAGGCTAACCCGTTCACCATTCATATCCTTGTTCTGACAAACAAATCGCTTTTCTTTTCAACTACTGGAAGATTTTCTTTGAAATTTTCAGTGGTTAAATATATATTGTATTTTTTGCTAGAAGGCTATTACTTTTATCTATTGCTAAATTTTCTATGAGATCTTATATTTCATCCAAAATTTCACTGTATTATTTTTTATCCATGGGAACACGGTTTTTAATCCCGCGAGTGTGACAGCTGTTCTCTATTTCGAGTTTGCGAAATCTTGCTACGCGAAAGTCTGAAGTTTTACAATAACGGTGATGCACTGTAGACTAGGTACGGTACGTTACTGTATATCAGTGGTTCTCAAACTTCTTTGTATTGTGATGCCCTACAAAAAATTTGCTCAAGTTGCGACTCCCCATAAAAAACGTCTTGATACCTTTCAATAAAAGACCTTTTTTGCAACGAGTTTTATTTAACGAACAAACAAAACTTGACGAGAGTCGGTGAAATCGCATTCAATGCGATGGATGTACTTGTTCTTTTTACGATTGTCATTGAACCTTCAGGTGAATTGTGAAAGTGCACGCATTTCCCTCTCAACATTTACTCGAGAGCGATATTTTGCCTTTTATTACGGCCATGGTAAGGAAGTCGCAAATAGGATGACAGTGCGTAACGCTTTTTTTACCAAGGAAAGATAGGAAATCAAAAATCTCATTACATTTTCAGAATCAAAATTTCCTTTTATATCGATTTCGTTCAACAAAAGGGCGAAGAAAAGCCGCAATGTGTTGTTTGTGCCAAGAATTTGGCCAAAAAAGGCATGTTACCTGATAAGCCTGAACGGCATTTAGTAATATTGCATCTCCAGTTGCAACAAAAACCACGGAACTGTTTTACCTGAAACTTGAATGCTCCAAAGTCATACTCGGGAATTTTCTTATTCCCTATCATTTTTTGCGCTTGTACATTTCAGCAGTGCAATTTTATATTTAGGCTTTTTCTACGTACCGCAAAACAGGTACAATTCCGCAAAAGAAAATAGTTTCGCGACGCCCACTTTGTGAACCACGGCTGTAAATGATTTAATACTGCAGATATGGGTCCAATTATTTGTTATTTCAATTCACGTCGGTACAAGACGCGCGGGGCATCATTGTCACAGGACCTGGTAAAGCTGGAGCAGTCCGGGTACCGGTACTAGTAAGTTACGATGGTCCACAGTTTCAGCTTCGTTCAAGATTAGGTTTTTGAGGCAATTATTTTGTTTCAGTATTGGTCCCGCTTTTTAGCGTCTTGTCCCGACAAGTCGTCAAAAGTCCCGCTTTGGCGTTCAGCCATCCAGCATAATGCACGAACATTACCAATTAGCATGTTCTCGTTACTGTTGTTGCTGTGTAGCGCGGCGCTAGCCTAGTTGCTGAAGGTGAATGCTTTATTTTGTTTGTTTCGTTGTTCCCCGCTAACATTGTTAGCGAGCGTATCACATGTAACATTGAACAACGTCTTTTTAAAGAAGGTGTTATCTACAGAAAAGCATGATTGGGCGAATAAGTAAATTCTCAATGCTTGAAAACGCCAGGCTATTTTATTATTCTTTCTTCCCTTCGCTGTATATAAAAAATCGAAATTCGAATCATTTTGTATCGTTAACGTCAATTCCGTGCTATTTTACGAACTGAACCCGATATTTGGATAGTGAATATGCGCATGAACTCTCGATGACAATATGGCCAATGAAGACGGTCGGGATGGTTTAAAAAAATAGCCCTATGTAGTAAAATCGGAAAATGTAAAATTACGAAATCACAGCTAAGGGGTCGTTGTCTTTGGAGGCGTCCCGCTTTGAAGTCACAAAAATATGGTAACCCTACTCTTATGTCTTCTTTATCGTATGTTGTTAGCGTGAGATTCGAGTTTGTGTTGGAGCTAGGGCTGGGCATTTTCGAATACCTTGTGATTTCAGAATCGAATATTTTTTTCGAATAGAATCTCGAATACTTGAAAATATATAATTATAAGCGACTTTATTATAGTAATTGGTCCTCTCAACAAATGAAGTACTGAAGACGTAGAATAAATCACTCAGATAGATTACTGAGCGTTCACACAAAATATAAAACACGTTTTATCAATAACTCACTACAGAAAATAGTCATATGTTAGAATTTCGTTGAAAAAATATGACTCCAGAGAAAAAAAAATTGGGGAATTCACCTCGACCATTTGCGTAGAATAAAAACAAGATGGCGGCGATTCGAAATTTAGCCCTGAATCGATTCGAATAATTTACTATTCGCTTCGAAATGCCCATCCCTAGTTGGAGCACATCGTAGGACGCTATTTTTTAATATTCACTCCGTGACCAGGTAAACTCCAATAATAGTATGCCCCAATAAGCGCACACACTCAACATCTTCATATTGATTTAGCCTCTGTGTGAATAATCAGCCTTCTGATATATACCATTAGAACGTCTTTACTGTTAATTTTGCAATCTATCACGTGTTTGGGTAGCGGAAGGTGGGGCGCAGTGAAAAATCGGTTCTCACACTCGTATCCGAAATAGGGCATGCATTACGACGTCCCCACAAACGGACAGAGGTCGTACGAGGCGACGAAAGCTATTGGGTGAAGTTGGTTGTGGGGGGTTGAAAGTAAAGTTTCGCCATTTCATTATTTTCCTTTTCTACTTTTAGCCTTTCCCACAGGACAAAGCAATGTCAGGCATTTGGTCAACTGTAAACTATTCTTAATTTTGGCGAGTGGATGTGCCTTCCTAGTCTTGACATGAAGCATTCTGAAAATGTTTGGTACTAGTGGGGATCAATGAGCCTGGGTTCAGTGGGTGGTGCATCATTTGTCGGTGTGTTATCCGTTGGCTGCCCAGCCCTAGACGCATGTTTTTCCAGAGTGCGTTGGTAAAAGCAGTTTATTTGCTTTTGGCTGAAATTTGATTGTTGATATATATATATATCTTTTGCTTTTGTTGAACACATTTGCCAGTTCAGTGATTGAAAATGAATGAACTTTCGTCTGTCACTGTCGAGAATGAGAGTTACAGAACACTTTTTCAATTGATAAAAACTAGGCATAATCTAAATATAAAGCAATGAATTTATTTCAGATTAAATAATATGAACTAAAATATTAAACAGGTAATTCTGCAATGTCAGACTATATAGATACATATTGTAGTCGAAGTGGTTTTATTGGATTTTTGGAAAAAGTTCTGCCATATTTAGGTTGAAAAATAATTTCAAATTGTCAATCTCCAAATTTGAAATCCCGCAGTTCTTTAGATCAGGGTTTCCCAAACTTTTGAAATCGCGGCCCCTTCTAATATATATATCAAAATTTTTCGCGGCCCTTTTTCACGTTAATATTGTTAAGCAGTTCGAAATATGCATATTTGACATTTTATTGACACAGCTAAATTCTCAATTTTTAGTAGGCCTACTCAATAACAAAAACAAATTTACATTTACTCAGATTACCATTACTCAATTATTCAGTGTAATGAGTGCGAATGCTTTTTGCTGCATATCAAGTCCAACTGTGGATTAATGTTTGTAAATGCAGGCCTAAATGAAGAATTCCGATGTCTGGCCACCGACGTCATGGCCTTTATCCGGCATCGTTACTGACTCTTTACTGATCAAATTGAGCATAAGGCATCGGTTTGTGCGGCGCCGATTTGTCAGGAAGAAAACTCACGAAGAATATGATGCCTCAAAATAAAACACAATTTTGTCCTCGTTATTGTGTACTTTATGGCTTATGCCTTAAAGTTTAAAAAAAACGTAGGCCTCAAGAATAAAGGCAAAAAGATATCTTTTCTTTCTTATTTATCCTGGTTTTTCTTCAAAATGCTAAACAATCGCTCATGTTCGATAAACTCGGTTCAGCAAATGAATAAACTGCAGCCTATGAAATTGCAGCATGTAGAGTTGACTTCTACTGTTACGTAGCAACTTACCTTACGTAACAAAAAGTAAACAACATATAACGAAAAATGAATTTGATTCATATACACATCATTTAAATTAATGATAAAAAATAACACATTCAGAATAAATAAAATATGTGAAATATTCAATTATATTATTAAGTAGTATTTAACATAATTTCGAGGCGCACTCAGCAAATCGCCTTCAGGAACCGCAAGCTTAATGATTAATGCCGGCATTGGTATGCAAGCACGAGCAAATTTGGTATTACGATTAGGGCCATGATTCTAACGTGTTTCTCAAAAAATATAATAATACCAAGTCTGATTTTTAAAAATGATTTTAATATAAGCGCTCCCCATAAAAAAGACTTAGTCGATAGCACAATTTTGTTTTGAAATAGTCCTAGGTTGCGTCGTTTCAATATTGCTAGGGCATATTGAGCATATTTTTCGGGGGCGTCACATCTCACAATACAATGAAGTTTGTGAACTACTGAGTCCTATAGTCGATAGCAAGTAATCTTTTCTACTTTTTAAATGGCTAATATATATCATAATTATTATTAGATTATAATCTATATGTAGCCATTACATTAAATGAAAATTGGCTATTTACAAGTAGGCTAAATGGAGATCGGTATTCATATTTTGTATATCAAAAATCACGTTATTCTCTACTTTGTAATTTTGTTTTTGAAAAATGAAAATAAAAGACATCCCCCAAAATAAGCGCTAGTGTTCTTTTCGAAAGAAAATTGAAGTAAATGTTTTATTTTTGAGGAAACACGGTATGGTGATGTATTGACTCGGAATCGTGAAATTTTTGTTTTATACTATAGTTTTAATAATTGTATTTCGAATAAAGAGTCTGAAAAAGTACAATATATATCGTCACGCTAATAACCGAATTGCGTAAGTCATTTTTGGCGATTTTGAGTTTTTTATAAAATAGGTATTTATGTAATGCTGCGCACCTGTCTGTTAACTTAGATTTTATTTTAGGAATTCCGAAACCCATAAAAATGGAGATTTAGTATGACATGCACATTTGTGCAATTGTTTCGTCATAATGAATTATCCTTGTTACCGCAGTACTATTGTGACGTCACAAAGGCAAAATAACCTCGGCGAAGTATTTTTGAGTTTTTGCATCTCGGATTCTAGCTTAGCGCGTATTAATTTGAATTTTTACTACAGTATAGGAAGACGTACACTTGTGATATTCACTGTCCGAGTCTAATTTACCCTGGTTGGCTTTTATATTGGGTGCATTGCTGTTTTATTCTTCATATTTAATCTTAGTCCTATTTCGGTGGGTGTGCAGAACGTGTTATATTGATGAAATATATATTTTTAAACATAAAAAAATGATTTAATTGAAACTGATTAGCTATTTTGGGGATTAGACATTGTAGATACTGAGAATTACATTCGTTTTTGGAATGTTTAGTTTTCAGGACTGGTGCACATAGTGAAGTTGCAAATTGCGTATGTCACCAAGTCATAGACACATTTCTGCCTAAGTCACAGTGCGCCATTATGACGTCACTTAACTGCGTCATACAAATTAACTTAAATCCGGCTACGACCAAAAAATTGAACCATGTCAAATTATTGACTCTCAATTGCATAACAAAATCATTAGGAAGTTTTTTACGTTTTTCTCAAAACTGCTAAAAATGACTTACGCAATTCGGTTATTAGCGTGACGATATAGTACTTTGTGTAAAATTAGTGTTATCTTTGCGGCCCCAAAATTCGTTTCGCGGCCTCTAGTTTGGGAAGCCCTGCTTCAGATGATGATTCATTGATAATTCTTAACTGCATATTTTGTTGAGTGTAATAGACTCACTTCCCACTGTGCGTGCACCAGGGTGTGTTTGAAAGTGCCTTACCAATAGGGTCCCTGGGACACTTGACACACGTTTTTCAATGCATTTTGGTGATAAAATATGTGTCGCTTTGATATTTTTCGTCTTTGAATAAGGACTACATGCAAATGCAAAAATAAAAAAAGGTCTCAACTTTCCCCACTCCCCCTACGTGGTTCATGCTTTTGGTCGTGTTGTTAGTCCAGTGTGCGTCCAGCTTTTGATTTTCTATTAGGCGCAAAATCCTCAGCTTTATCCACGGTCTGCCGGAAGTGGTTTCTGGATTTCGGGCACTCCGTGGGGAGGAGCCTTTTATATAAATGTATCGTCATTCTCTGACGTGATTATTCTTACGTTTTAAAAGGTGATTCCAATGCAGAGAACAGACTATGTATGCTGATGCGGGAAAGTTTGTATAGATAGATATACACAGTAGTGGGATTCAGCTGGTTCGCACCGGTTCTATAGAACCGTCTCATGAAATTTTATGAGATCAGCGAACCGGTTAGCATTACATGACTTTTTGTAACAGAACAACCTGAAAATATGACATTTGTATGATGGAAACGGGAAAAAAATTGAATCCCATCACTGGATATACATGAGTATATCTTTTTCGTCATCGGTTTCATATCGACATCTTTCAAAGCAGAACCACAGAGTCTTTCAATCAGGGTTTGGAATTGTGTCATAACTTTGGGCAGATTCTTTGAAAGAGATACGAAATGATTCGTTTTCAGTAAAGGCAATTTGGAGAAATTGTAAGTAATTAGTTAATAGAAGTTAATAAGCTATATAAAAAGCTTGCAACAAAGACTATTTCGTGAACCATATAACGTTTATATGTATATATATATATATATAATACGGTACACAGTAAGAGAGCATAAAATTTGTAAAGGTAGAGTAGACATAGGCTTGATAACAATAAATTGACATTGACACCTGTGTTCCTTCCATCTAAGTAAGCGGATACTTTCAATTACATTGGGGTGCGTTGAACCGGGGGTTCAGTGGGACATGCCCAATGACAATGTCATTGGACATGCCCTACAGGGCACAATTCGACAGTGTTTGATACAATAAGTGCTTAGGGACCTAGAGATGCGTTATATTTTGTGTAATATTATGGTTTCTTCCGACCCATGGCCCAATATGGAATATATTCGAGAATCAATAATATTTTCAGATTTAGATTCGAGGAAAGAAATAATCAAATTTGTTTGCGAATTTTTTTGTCAAAATATCTGAACTATTTCAGTTGAACATTGATTTTGAAAATATTAAAGCTTCGAATTTGAAGTCTCCCTTTCTTTAGACGATTATTCTGATTAATTGCTTATTTTTAAAGGCATACTTCGTTGAATTTTGACAGACTGACCCATTGTGCCTCAGGGTCTGTCCGAATGTGCCCCACAAGTGGGGTACAGTGGGACACTTGACAGACGTTTTTCAAAGCATTTTGGTAGTAAGATGTGTGTCGCAAAGGAATTTCTTAGTCGCTGAATAAAAACTACATTTACCCCTCTATGCATTAGTCCCGCCAACTTAAGTGAATATGCAGAATTAAAGGCTCAAAATATGCAAAAGAAAAAAGTGTCCCAACCTTCCCCACTTTCCCCTACTGGGTGAACGATCCAGCACGATTGAATGTAATTTTGTAAAATATTGCAACACCGAATATTCTTTCAAACAACGTTTAGACCAGAGGCCAGTCAAGTGGGAGTCGAAGATATAATCTACGGCCGTGCAGGTGTGCGTCTTAGCGGCAAAATAAGCATGATGCAAGAATACCGCCATAAGTAAAATGTTACATAAAATCTAGATAATGACTTGTGGTGTCATTGACCTATTTACCTCTGGTCATGGGTCTTTGAAACGTCACCAACTTGTGGTCAATTGGTCACAGTGATTTCACAAAAAAGTAGTGAAGTAATATGAGATATTATGTTTGAGGATGCTGGCGCATGGATACTACGGAGGTTCTCCTTGTGTGGGTCCTATTTGCTAATAGTATCATTACATTAAAGGTAGTAAACATTTTCACACGTCTTTAAGTGGAAAAGAATATTCACTGTGCATTTGCGCACAATCGTTCGTCGTTGAATCAAGCACATTACTTGACTCTCGTCGAAATATGACGAATCCACACCTGGTTCTCGCGCAAATCTAGACGTGTCAACGTTGAGAATTCGCCATCTTTAACCACGTGTTTTAATTTCTTGTTAAGCGTAATGCGCACCAACAGAGCACAAATTTTAATAAAATTTTCACTAGTTGTTTGGTCTCGGTGAATTTATTGACTTATTGGCCGTAATAGTTATTTCTAGCCATGCTGTAGCTCGTAATCTGTCTTCCCTATCCATTCTGAGCTTAGTTTTAATAGTTTCAGTTTTTAAAATGCCGAACATCTTAAGGGGGGCTAGCGTGTTTGGGCCCTCGTTTATATTGAGGAAGATGTTAATTCGTATAATGTTCAAATTGCTGCCCGTTATTGCCCACAAGAATTCCTGAGTGACGTTTCTTGTTTCTTGTCAGCCCATATCTCCTTCTTGCTATTACCGAATAGGTAAGCCTCTCTTTTTATTCGTAAAGCAATTTGGCGTTCTGTGTTCGTGAAGTGTGGTAGGCTATTTCCTGGTTGCTAAGTAAACTTATTTTCTGCCAATCAGTGGATTCCGAATTATTGTATTCATGTATCCTTTGTTTTAGCTTTCGTCATCCCATTCGCTTGGATTCAAATTCATGATGTGGCAGATGTTTGATAGGTGTTGGCACTTTGGCAGTGGCTGTGTATTTGAATCGCGTGAGGGTCCGAATTATTGTATATGGATTCTTTTGAATGGTATTTTATTTGTCGTGCCAGAATCACAACCGCGCCGCGCCGATATTTCTCGAAAACCTTATTTTTAAGAGATCTTTCCTTTTTTTGTTGACACATAAAATTTGTGACCTCTGCATATTTAGAGATTGACCCGTTTCGCGCTGGGAGATCATTAACTTTCCAAAAACCAGGTCGATTGATTATACGGATTTTGTGATTAAACTAGTGTAATCAGCAGACTGTTTCATTCTTTTCACGTGTGAAACCGTTATTAATTATTGTTAGTGCCAGGGGTTGGGCCTAAACCGTCATTTCCTGTATCTCATTAGGAGCTTGGTCAGATATTGACGTACCACATAATGGCAATAGGCCTACAGTTGCATTGCCGTTCTCATTGTTAGGCTCCCTTTTCGTCATTTCCGTTTTGGATGGTTTTCCAATTATATAATAAAATCAGTATATTAACCAATTTTATTTTAATTAGTTTTTAGTATACTACTTTCATGGGTCATCCAATTGCAGTAATCGACTGTTAATTTGTTTTGTGCCAATGGCTGAAAGCTTCCTGGGTGCCAGATGAAATTGAAGAAACGTTTGTTCAGTTTCCTTATGTAGGTTGGTGGTACAATCACTATCCTAGCGTGGTATATTACCAGCGATATACATAACGCATCTAAAATTTGGAATTTTCCTATCCACGTCAATTGCTTCTGCTTGCTACATTTCAGGGTGTTTCTAACTCTTTTTGAGATTTCAACCCAAGTTTTTTTCCGTCTGTTGGGGTCCTATAATTTGGCCTAATATTATACTTGTATATTCGGTTTCATAAATTTGTTGTACGGCGAGGTTTCAAGTTTTTGCATTGCGATTGGATTAGTACATAATATTTCAGTTTTGTTCTCATTTATCTTTTGTCCGGTTATTTTTAGTTCGTAAGTCTTGATTCGTTGAAGGTGTGTTCTATCGATTGAAAGTATCGCGCGTATGCTGTATTGTCATCTGCAAATTGATCAATTACGGTTTTGTATTTTCAGACCGAATGCTTTTATCTTTTGTTTCACGATGATTTTTCTTGCCAATTGGTCAGCGGCTAGGGTGTACATTGCAATGCTTAATTAACAGCCTTGTCTGATTCCTATTGTTAGAAGTATTTTAATGGTTTTAATTCCGTTAATTTGTATTCTGCTGTAAATCCAATTGTACATTTCTTTGATTAAGTTTGTTGAAGTTTTGTTTGGTCATGGTTTTGAATAAAAAACGTTGGTTAACCATATCGAAAGCTTTTTCCTGATCGAAACCGATTATATATAAAGATAGGTTCCATTTTGTTGTATAATTCCATATTCCTTGAATGTTTCGTAAGCTATCAAATTCGCGTTTTTCTGCGTTGACAATATATATTTATCCAAGATAGGTTTCAATCGGTTAGCTATAATTCCTGATATCAGTTCAAAATCTGCCTATAGGTTAGATATGGGCAGGTAGTTAGATAGGTGATTTGAATTTCCTTTTTTATAGATAGGGGTGATTATCGATTCTTTACGTTACTGTTGGGTAAGATGCCGAAAGCGATAGCAATGTTTACTAGCTGGTGCAAGTCGTTCTTTAAAATTCCCCAGAATTCAACGTAAAATTCCTTCGATAGTCCGTCAGGTCCAGGTGTTTTATAGTTATCCATTTGTTTCAATGTTACGAAAAGTTCTTTTTTGATGCTATGGACCCCATTTCTTCCTTTTCTTCGGTGCTAAGCTTGGTTTCTCCGTATATATATTACGGTTCTCTTCCATTTTATCTTCCTCCCCCAATGCTGTTTGTTTCTATAGTGTTTGCTAAAATTTTCGCACTTCTTCCAAGATTTCGTTTTTTGTTTTCAAATACTTTTCTTCATTGTTTTTTAGGCTAGTGTTTTTCTGCTTCTAGTTTTCAATTTGTCAAAAAAATATTCAGTTGGTCTTTCGTTTTGTTCTAATGCATTGATTTTGGCTTTTTTTCTGTTTGAACATCACTTTTTCTACTTGTTCTAGGTTTTTGATGAGCATATATATTACTTGGTTCGATGTTGAATTGTTCATGTTGTTTGGAATTTCATTTTTCCACCTGTCTTCATTTTGTTTCTTCACTTTTGCTTCGTCTATTCAGTGTTGGAGGAGAGATTTTTTAATTTCAGTCTTTAAATTGTCCCACCAGTCGGCAAGTATATCATATACGTGTTTTCTCTGTTATTCTTTTTTGTGTATCTCTTTTATCATAAATCTGACTTTTCATGCTTGAAATGTGCAGTATTGTTTTTCCAGGTTCCCCGTCCTCAGTTAACTTTTTTAATGTTTTTGAAAGTGATATGGGATGCAAAGTGGTGGTCTGAAACGGTGTTTACTAAATGTTCTGTGTTTTTCAATTCATGACTAATTTTGTACGAAATATATATTCAATCTATACGCCGGGATTGTCTCCGCCTGGTAATTGTATACAATCTTTATTCGGGCCAGTGATATCTGTAGGTGTCTATATAGTTGAAAGATTGTATAAAGTCTGTGAAGTGATGACGAACTTTATGAAAATATGCCATATTGAGGGAGAAACACAATTCGGGGAAAGTGTCTTTGAACGTGTTGTATATATAATACATTTCACGAATTAGTTGCGTTCTGGTTGTTACGATTTTTCCAGCTCATCACTGGGTGTGACCTTATGCACCATGCTTGCTACACAAAGGCACTTTCCCAGTATAAACGCCCTATCACAATGCAGCAATATTAGTCTATGTCCGGACAATCCTTCAAAAGTATATTTTATAGAAATGAGGCAAGCAAGGTGAAATTCATTAGCCCACAATACGCAACTTTAAACACAGGAGAATTGTAATGTGAATATTCATACAAAACTAAAGAATTTATATAGTTCCCATATATGCGCTACGAAACTCACTTTCTATGCCTCCTTTGGATATTTTCAACTTGCCGCGACCTCATTCAAGATACATGCTAAATTTAAATTAGTAGACCTTACGTAAGAAAGGATATTGAGCTTTAACGTTTTTCTTGGTATCTTTTTACTTCGAATTGAGTACATATTGTGGAGAATAAATATTAATTTATTTTTTTGATATATATAAACTGTACAAAAGCGCATTCCACGAGCAACGCAATATTACTTGCACATTACATCTGCAAGGTCGAAGCGGTCCATTAATAATGGAATAAATAAAGAAGTTTTATTCATAGAAAGGGAGGAGTTCAGAGGGGGAAATTCAACGAAAAGAGGGGGGACCGTAGACTTATAGTCAAATTAAAATGCGTGGTGTCAACAGATAAGATGTCATGGCGGTAAGCGTGTTCTGAAGTGGGATATCTTAGTTTAATTCTAGTATAAACCCAAAGTCTTAAAATCGGTTTCCACTATTTCCCATTTTTAATCTTTCTGCCTATAAACAAATTTATTTTTTTACCACTGATTAGAAAAGAATTTCTAGCAAAGAGTCGTACATAGAATTATTTTGTTCTGCGACCCCCCGACAAGTGCTCCCCAGGTTGGGGACCACTGTTCTAGACGTTTTTCAGGACCTCGTCCCACGGCCTATATTCTTTGTTTTAGCTTTTGTCGTCCCATTCGCTTTGTAATAAATTTATGATGTGGCAGATGTTTAAGAGGTGTTGCCAGTGACTGTGTATTCGGATTGCGTGAGGGTCCGAATTATTGTATAAGGATCCTTTGAATGATATTTTATTTGTCGTACCAGGATTTCCACCGCGTCGCGCCGATATTTCTCAAAACCTGTATTCTCTAGGGATCTTTCAGTCTCTTTGTTCACACATAAAATTTGTGACTTCTGCATATTTAGAGATTCACCCGTTGTGCGCTGGAAGATTATTAACTCTTCGAAAACTTAGTCGATTGATTTTAAGTATTTTGTAATAAAACTAGTGTTATCAGCCGACTTTTTCATTTTCTCCACAGGTGAACCCGTCATTGATAACTGTCCGTGTCAGTGGTTCCACGCCCATTCTATACGGATGTTAATATTTTTTTTTTAAAAAAAAAAAAAAAAAAAAAAAAAAAAAGAAAGGATGTTAATATTTTCAAACTGGTTTATCCGAGCTTCCACTCCCAGAGGTATCAGTGGCCTAACAAGTAGCAAACTGTTAAGCTACCAGTTACGGTGATTGATTACCATTTGGGATTGCGGCCCTTATTTAAACGGCTTGGAAAATGGTGGAAATAAGTGCCTTTCGAAGATTTCAAAAATTTTTGTCATCATTTAACTCACTTAAGCTATATGTTTGTTTCATATTCAAAGATAGGCGAGATGTGGGATCTGCGAGACATTTTTGGTTTTACTAGGATATTTTATTAACTACAGCAGATGGGTTGACTTCCTGCCGTCTACTAAATAAATACTATACCCATAACCCATTAAACTGTCAAATATTTTTGTTTCATGCAAAGAACTGTGGAATTTATTGAATAAACAGATTTACAAAATTTTGTATATTTGGTCCCACCCCAATGGGACATGTGCAACTTCAACCTGGAATCTATGCACTAAAACGCTTGTCGTGGTAAATGTTTTCCTAGTTGAGTTTATGGAACGTTGAAACGGTACTTTATGAAAGTTTGTGCTGAAAAGCATAAATAGTGTATAAAAACGAAACAAAATGTTTTCATTTTTGTTAGATTTCATGTTCATCAACATCCACAAATCTATAAATGCCAGAGAGACGTTTGGTCGTTGCCACAGGTGCGGGATCATTTCTCACAATATCTCCTCATCTAACAGAAGCTACGTCTTCAACTTGCGGAAACATAAATCCATTCCTTATTTTTTCCGACCTTTTCATGAATTTTACTTCAAATTCATCATCAACATCCAATAACCCAACGAAAATCTTCCATCTCTCGTTAGTTTCGTCGTATACTTTAACTAAGATATAGTCACCGTGGGACGCTTTTCTTAACACCACATTGTCTGCCGTATTTTCTTCAGATGAAACCTCATAATTTACCAAAAGATCTGAATGAACAGAAATTACACGATCTTCACTTGTATCCCTGCTGCTATTCGAGGCCTGTCGTTTTCGTCGTCTTTTAGGTTTTATTTTCTTGAGCTGTTCCAACCTTGTCTTTTCCGGTGTGCTTTTTATAATTGTGGATTCTGATTTTCTTTTGTTGGATCTTTTATTCGTCGAAGAAACCTTCGGAAAAGGACGAATGTTTTTTATTATGTCGTTGTCGTTTGATGCCGATATGTCCAAATCGGACAGAGACGATGTTGTGTTACTAGCTTCTGGATCTGTTTGGAGAGCCTCTTCATCACGAAACGGCAAGGTTTCGCGCGGTACAGGAATGTCGGTAACTGCCGAAGGCAAGAATGCGTCGTCAGGAAAAATATTTGGATCGAACGGGTACACTCCAGTTAGACAAAATCCGGCTGTAATGTTTAACATACTGAATGAACGGGTGAAGGCGGCGCCAGCGTATGCAGCAACATCGTATATAGTGATCACTTTTTCTGGATGAGTAGTAAACCAGGAATCACATTGAGATGCGTATTATCTTTTAAAAGGGCCAAATACGCTAACGTTCAGAGGTTAGAGCTTGTGGCTGCAGTGTGGTGGAAACGTGAGAATATGCAATCAGTGACTGCGTGACATATCAATAACTCCCAAGGATATGTGGCTGGTATGATTATCCATTAGAAGAATTGCGGGATTTGACTTCGAAACTTTCATCAACCGAATGAAATGTGCAAGAACTTTTGGGAAAATATCTGTTGTCATCCACCCTGACCGACAAGCAATACCAAGACTCCCAGGCTGCGCATCTCTAAGCATTCTATCCTGGAAATGGACGCGAGGAAAGACAAATACCGGTGGTAGCCTAATGCGTTTCCTATGGCGTCCACGCATGCGTCCATTGTAACAGTGACGCCGCGTTCCGTTGAAGTTATGCGCCCGCCCTTTTTTTATTCCCTTGTCTGCGAGAGCTTGCGGGGTTTTAACCACAGTGTTAATACCTGTTTCGTCCAGATTCCAAATATTTTGTCGTGAAATCGGTCCTTGTTTCATGTACAATTCTTTTAAGTTATCGAAAAAATTTCCAACGTTATGCTGTTAAAAGCCATTGCTCTAGCCTTGCTTGTTGGTCCTGGCTTGCGAAGGCTCAAGTTTTCCGTTCTCCGAAATCCTTCAAGCCAATCATCACCTGCACAACCGTTCCTGATCCAACTGCTAGGAATATTTTCCCCTTTCTTCAACGCATACGCATATGCAATTCGCTTAGCCTCAAATTTTGTTAAACCATGCAGCATTTTGAATTATTGAATCAAATATTCTGCTAAAGCTTCTTCTTCTTCTTTCGTGGAAACCTGAAATGAGTTCAAACAATTGTACTAAATCCTTTCATACCTAAATACAACTCGCATTCATCTTTCTACAAAAGGTACGAACCTGTTTTGCAACCATGGACCTTTTTGAAATATCTGTGCAACCTTGACGTCTACATATCTGCCAATAGTTGTATGGTCAATGTTGTAATCTTTGGCAATTTTTTGCACACTCCCCTCATTGGCAATAACTTTTTTAACGGCTTCGCTTAGAACTTCACTCGCGTACTTTCCTTTCAAGCCTTTACTAATTTTAAAAGTTGGCATTTTGAGGTTATATTGCTGTTGAAAGATATAACTTGTTGTTGGGGGATCATTAAGACAGCGTTTTATAGGTCCCGTCACATGATGTCTCACTGGTCCCAAACCTGCCATTTTTTTTCTGCGGAGACCTGAGGTGAAACTAACACATCATTTGCTTTCCAATACAACTTGAAAATGTAGGTTAAACATCGACCTCTAAACCAATTTACTGTTACCCTCACCGTCATGCCCTAGGTATCTAAAAAAATTGGTTGAAAGCTTGACCGTGATTTTTTTTTGCTATCTAAGAACACATTTACCAACGTTTCTCAAAAACGCAAAATGCTACCGGCGCCACCGACCACTAGGTGTCGAGAATTAGCGTTGTTGCGTTGGTCCCCTTGTATCCTATCGCAGGTCCCACATCTCCCCTACCCCAAGACAATATGTCATGAAAGCTGTCAACCTTATAGGCTTGATTCGTCAACGTATGCTTCAATCATCTCATTGCCATACTCGACCCGTATAAAACCTGAGAGTTTGCATGACCACAAGCAAACAAGTTTGGGTGTAACGATATGAGCACGGTTAGTTCAGGTATGGTGTAGTAGGTATGGTGTGGGCGTTGGGTTGCGGGTAGATATGTCGATGAAAATGAAAAAAAAAGTGGGAACGACTAAAAAATGCAGGAACTAAATTATTGAATAAACAAAACAACCAGAAACACGTAACACTTAGCTTTATATGTGTTTTTTGAGTTTCTTTATGGTCCGGGTTTTTTCAGATCGAGGTCGTTTCTTCGACACGGTTTCTTGCCACTTCCTTTTTTGAAGAATTTTTTGGGCCTACAGCTTTCTTTCACAAAATAGAAAGTTTGGGGAGATGTGCCCTGATTTGAATCCCATACGCCACAATCGTCCGAAAATTCGCTCCGTATCCATATCTACGATTCTCCGCATTGGTTGTATTTGTGATTCTTTGTGGCCAGTTAAAATTTCAGATAACGCCGTGCATGTTCACAACGGTCAAAGATTTGAAGAATATTTTCCAAGCTTAGGAATGCTCCGCATGCATCAGATATAGGATTTGATATGTTACAAGTTGAAACACCTTCAGTTTCATAGTCCTTTGCTGTAGCAACATGTTCGTTTTCGCTCTTCGACTCGTCTGGTATTAAATTATCATCATTGCAAAATAATTCCGAGTACGATATTATAGGGGAATCTCGAATTTAAATCGTTTCGTATTTTTGTTTCGGTTCTTCCAGGAGTGGTACAAAATGATTTGTTTTAAAATCTTTAGCTGTAGGTGGAATCGTCATTTGGGTCCACATAACTGTCATTTTTAGCTGTTGCGTGGCTCTAACGCCACGGCCGCAAATCCTTCTTGTGAAAGGCTGACTCAGGAAAATGGTTGCGCTCGTTTTTGGGTAATAGGATTGAATGGGAGTCTAGATAACTGTACTCAAGCCATACATATGAATTATTTCTGAAAAACACCCACACGTTCGAGCTGAATGTACCAACTCCGAATACTTTGACGTCACAAATCGATTATCACCAGTGAGATTTTTGAAAGTGGTAGCCTACATTTCATATCGTAAAACTCTTGATGTTCTATAATTTCAATTGCTGCCAGGAGGCGTAAATGCTTGCGATAGTTTTGTGTTTCATATGTCGAGGTGGATACTGCTCTACACAAGTGTAGCGTACCGGCAGTCTGTGAAATAATTATTCAAGTTCAGAATATCTTCCAATATGGTCTGACGTCAAGTTTCCTCTAAATATTCGCTTCAATTTATACTATTTTGTTCTATTTAATAATCATCAATCTTAACACAACCAAGCACTCCAAAGAAACGAAAAGCACACAACAAAACCAGGCAGTAAAATGTAAGAAAACAATATACAGTACACAATAAAACACTGACGGCCCTTGAAATCGAAGACACTCTCAATAGAAGCCAAATGACCCCTAGAATCCGGTAAACTAAACTAGCTACTACAATTTGCAATTCAGGCTGAAAATAACTTATGACAGGCATTTCAAAATACGATAAAAAATTCTATATGTGCATAACATTTAAACAGTACTGATGATAGATAATTCCATGATAAAACTGAAAATTACAACTCTAAATGAACTGCAATGGCATCGCACTCAAACCACAACATGATCCCGATAAACGATAAACAATTCTATATGTGCACAACCTTTGAACAGGACTGATGATAGCTAATTCCATGATAAAACTGAAAATTACCACACTAAATGAACTGCAATGGCATCGCACTCAAACCACAACATGATCCCAATATCAGCCCACTGTCCAGCACTAAACATCCAACCAATCCCAATCCAACAGTCACAAAACCGCAAACTAACATCCCCGATCACCCACCGCCAACCCACTGCACACGCCAACAGGCCACACTCAAAAGAACAGATCGACAGTGTTACAGCGCCCCCCAGTGTCCCCAATCTAAAAATACCAAATATGGAAACAATATCACATGACATCATTTAACAGATAAAACAAGGATCGTCACACAAGCAATTTCCATTCCTTTCCACATACATTGGAGTGAAGGTATCCAGCATGATTGGATGAAATCTTTCCAAAATATTTTTTGACACTGAACATTCTTTCAAAAAATGTTTAAACTGTGGTGCTTCAGGAAAGATATTTTGATGCTCGTCCAATAACACTTCAACGATTTAGTCAAATAAAGTCGATCTTGCAACATCCGTAACGCCATATCGTAATTGAACTTTTGATTTTGGCATGAGCATCTTGCGCATAAAAGTTCATGTCTTTCTTGGCCCTTAATTTCAAGACTGTTGGTTGCTCTCCAAGGCAAGAAGCATGTATCCATGACTCACAGATTTCACACTGAATGCACTCGTTAATGCACTCAATAGAACTGGTGACACAGAGTTATCTTGCTACGTTGTTGATCAAGTTATAAAAACTAGAAGTTGTAATCACAAGTATCGTAAATCTTCTTTAATCAACTGATGCGAATAGTTCGAATAATAATTCGGATGAAACATATGTTGCCTTTCTGTCGCGAAGAAATTTTCGGCCATGACGAGCCCAGCGCCAGTCCCGTCTCACTTCAACTTCAGAGGCAAGAAGCTGTATTATCGGTACGGAAATCAGTAGGAGCACTCAAACCTTCATCGCTATGAATACTACGGCAACAGTCCTGCACAAGCGTGCTTAGTATTTCGTTACTTGTGTTAGTGTCAAACAAATTACAATATATATATATATTACTGCATAGCTACAATACCTGGGCAAGAAAGATTCTAGAAATAGATTTTTTTTGTTTTATTTTAAATTTAAGACTATGTTATCTTATCTACGAAGAAAATTTGAGCCCTTTAAAAGGAAAGAGGGATAAGATTATCGATTTTTCTCATTAATTCTGGTATTACTAAATAATAAATAATTATATTAAATAGCTTTTAAGTTGACGCGAGAGAATTGGGAACGGGAGTGTTCAATTAACATCCGATAGATGGCGTAACGTAAAAGTATTATTTATACAACTGTTCCTCCCCCTGTTCGTTGTTTACCTGAAAATGACATAGAAGTGTATAAAATTCCTATTTAAATATAGCTATAAGTTCGTTCTGGTATGTTTACGCGGAAATTCTGCTCCATTTGGGTTATTTGGGTCCGCTCCGGTGATCAAACCAACCGATTTTTGCCACTGTCCCCCCAAGTTCTCTGTTTTAACTGGAATATGGCCTGGAGGTATATCAAATGACCTTTAGAATATATCTACAGGTCCGTTCCGTTAGGTTTGGGTAGATATTCTACACCGTTCCGGTAATTTAGGGACCGTTCGGTAATTAAAGGATTAAGTACATCCGCTTGGTGACGCAAGTAAAAAAGCTTTTTTTGCCCACTGTTCTTCCCCACGTTGGTTGATTCAACTGGAAATGACATACCGGTAGAAGTGTATAAAATACCTATTTCAAGACATCTACAGGTCCGTTCCTGTAGGTTCACGCGATAATTCGCAGGGTACAGTAATCATAGGTGCGATGGCAAGCGTACGGTATTCACAACGCTTAACGTTCAGACGTTAGCACAGCGTTTCCCGACCCGAGTCCGCGGTCTCAAATGAGTCGGCGGAGCGTTTGAATGAGTTCGCAACGAGCCAGAAATTCACTGCGGGCCGCAAACGTTTTTGCGAAACTTAACCATCAGCCGCGATTTACGTTAGAATTTACATGGAAAGCAAGTTTATTCAGACAACATTAATCGAGTCAATAATTTCTGGATACTGAATGAGTAGGGCTTGGCATATATTCGAATATTCAACTGTTAGAATAGCAATTTATTATTCGAAAATTTGGTAACAGGTGACGCGACAGGTCACTTGCGCGTCGTTTAATCAAACGATTGGATTTAGTCGTTGTTTGAAGAATAATTTTTCTGGTAGGTGTCAATGGTGGCAACCTAAATTTTCTAAATTGAAAAGCGGCAATGCAAAATACTGAAAATAAAACTGAAAACACCATAAGTTTTTTAAAAACGCTTTTTTAGATATGTTTCAAATGCAAAATTTCGGGTGCTACCGTAGTATTCGTATCAGGGCATTTCCCTCAGAATTCTTTGCTTTACTGCAGGGTCCGCAACCTACGTCCCGAGGAGCAATATAATCAGGATCGCGACGCTTCTCTGAATTATAGTAACAAAACAGCTGTTTTTACGATTATATTCTTTACGTGACAGAATTTATTTTGCGGCACGTTTAGACTAAATTATATCATAACCGAACAAGCATATAATTCACAATTACTCGTTGAATGAGCCTATAAATTAATTATAATTAGGCATTCAATGGCAACAAAACGCAGAAAAGTTGAACGCTAAGTGCAATTGGTTCAATATTTAAATGATCAGTCTTCGGGCGCTGCTGTGAAAAACGTGATTCATTGGCCATACGTCCGGCTTTTAACCTTGCCAAAAATATGCGCGGCCAACCAATGACTTGCAACCTTTATAGTTGGCCTGCGAGCGACAAAATGTTGCCGACTCCTGGCGTTACTGTTGTACGAACAGCTCATATTTGTCGAACTCACAAAAATATGAATCAAAACAAAATATAATCGGACACTTTACTACGCATTTTTGGGTCCACGGATTGTCATGATATTTTCTGAATAGTATTGCTTTTATTTCGTCTACACAACCGCAGATTAAAATGATCACAATTAAATTAATATTAAAGCAAGGCGATGAATATTTTTTAATTTTATTTACTAATATACTAATTATATTTTTAATACAAAAGTACTAAATCAAGTTGTACAGCGGCGATAACAAATTCGCAAGATCGCAAATAATTTATATCAAAACTAAATATAACCCGTCAATATATTCTCACATTACTATGTTCGCAGATTGCCGTGGCATTTAAATGCTTTGATCTTGTCATAAGTCAACGCAACCGCGAGTGACCATGAACACAATTAAATTAAAATAGGAACACATTTTAAATTCTTGTCGTTGTCAATGATTGAATATTGTGCGACAGAAAAGGCCATTTATACACTAGAGGAGTCGGCTCTTTCAACAAAGGCGTAATTGCGTAGCATTTCCGATTTTGAAATTCGGTAAAATTCTGTTGTGTTTGGTTTTATTACTTCTTCACACAGAGTACGGTTGCAATAAACTCACGTTGAGTCGCAAAGGTTTTCGCCAGTGACAAAATAGTCCGCGACCAAAAAAGGTTGGGAAACGCTGCGTTAGCACTATGTGCGGATACATAATATAAGTATAAGTCTGGTATAGTTTAGTACCACATGAACTTCCAGTTGGCCTGGCTCAACAATTTTTGCATATGTCCATCCTAACCCCCACCTGACTACGTCACTGAAAAATTACGTCTTTTCGACCTCACAGTGGCGTAATAAAGCTCACCAAAGAATGCGGATGGTCGTCCAAAACGCGCAGACGATCACCCGAAATCGAGCAATCTATTTCTCTCGTTTTCTCGTCACAACGATCATGATAGGAGAGAGATCGCCGGCTTCAACCCCTAGTGGTGGTAGCATAAAAGTCATATTGGGGATGGCGAAGTACGGTCGGAAGGTGGCAGATTAGGGATGGCAAAATACGTTCGAAAAGTCAAGTTGGGGATGGCGAAATGCGGTCGGAGCGTGGCAGATTAGGGATGGCGAAATGCGGTCGAAGCGTGGTGGCAGATTAGGGATGGCAAAATGCGGTCGAAGCGTGGTTGCAGATTAGGGTTCGCGAAGTTTGAGAAAGTGAAGGGCATGGTGTCAGTGTTACACCGGGGTACCGACCGGTACCAGTACCGCACAAAAATTTATGGGTGTGCTCAAGTTTAGCATGCAATCTGAATGTATCTGCATATGCCAGGATAGTACGGTACTGTACCGGTAGTGAGTATGTGGCCCATTACAGCACCTGCTAATGCTAATCCAGTCCATGGCAGCATGGGCTGAGTAGAAAATGACAGTAGACAGAAAATAAGAGATTTAACATTCTTCTAGTCCAAATTACTCTGGCAGTCTGGTAGTTGCTTTAGCGGTAGGGTAATTACAAAAACGGTACGGTACCAGACTTGGACTTTTAATATAGTAACGGTACCGTACAGTATCATCTGACCATGCCTTCGCGGTGGAATTATTGTGTGGCAAGATGTAGGGTATGATATGTCGAATTGGGACTGGTAACATTGCAGCATTGTGTGGAGCAAGCGATAAACTAAACTGTTTGAGCGAACTCGGCAGACTCGAGCAAAAAGTTAATATGCATTGTAACTATTGGATATATCTAATTTTCTAACTTCAAATTAGCAGCGGTTTGGCTCATCTTGCTAAGCGGAATAAGCTTGGAATTGCATCTCTTATTACTTACACTCTGTCAGTCTGTGTGGGTTCGCAGGTTTGAATCCAATGTGGGAATCGTTAGGAATGCGCTCGTCACTCCATGGACCATGGTTGTGTGAGAGAATTGCTGGACTCCTCCTCACAGTTGGGTGGTTCACATAAATGCAAACTCACTTGCTTTTGTGATCTCCCTTTTCGTGTCTTGAAGTCATTTTCATATAATTCAGTTCCTAACCCAAACTGAAATCACTGAGATCACGCAATCGCTGGGATTGAATACCGAAGTAGCACTTTTATATGTCTAATAGATGCTCCCGTAGTATGTGCACCAAGATGGCGAACCTAGTATGTGTATCAGGATAGGGTTATCAGGTTGTGCGCCATCTTGGTGCACATACTACGGGAGTGCCGTTTAATGAACTAATAGCCCTATCTGTGCTACTGTTCAAATTAATGTCACTGACTTCAACTTGTGTACACAAATTCCAAATATTTATTTTTTTCTTCTAATAACGTGCAACATACTAAATTGTATTTGTTTTAAATTACATTTTACAACTTTCCAAGATACAGAATTATATTTTAATTTGCTTTCAGTATTTTTTGCCAACTATTAAACACTATAATTTATGAGAACTGTAGCATTTGTGTACACGGATATTATATACTTTGTCTAGTCCGTGATTGTTTTGAAGTCAATCAAATAAGATCTGGGGCGCCATTCGCCAAACTTCTTTATCGTTTAACGAGTTAGTAAAGCACCCCACTTTCTTGTAGAGGGCAAAAATGGTATTTTCGAAATATCGTTGATATTCGAGAGAATTTGTGGTGCGCCAAAACAGACGTCTCGTAAAGTGCCTTCTTCTCTCATTTTACCAAGAATCGGTATTCACCAGAGTTCTTTAACGCGCCGGAATGCTAGCAAACTAACGAGGGGAAAATTTTGCTCGTTAACAGTAGTTCGGCCTGTTCTTAGCATGAATTCAAGTTAAAATGTATGTGTGTTTATTGGTAACAGTATCTATTCAGGGTGGTCCAAGGTTGTCGGCCTCGCGGGCCCCAATAGTGCCAAGAATATTTAAAAACAGTGCAATACAAAACAAACTCTTTTATTGTCCAAACACATTGATCATTATTTGTTATTTATCAAGCTAAAACACGCAAAAACCACCAAAAACTCACTAATACCTGCACAAATCGTACTATATCTCCATTTAGTTTAAGAGTTCGAACTCATAATGAGAAAATGCCGTATTAGATTGTCACCGACACAACTTGCAGACATATCAAGCAAGCATTGTGGTATTTCCCTCCCATATCCAGTCAAAAATCTGTTTGAATTGGTCAGTTTTCATCAAACTCAAGTTTACAAAATAACTAACAAATAACTGCTGATGGATTGATTACCGAATTTCAGTAAATTTGAGATATAGGCGAATAATAATATTTAGTTATCAGGCATAGTCAACCTAAGCTAATAAATTCCTCATTCGATTTTTAGTTTCCTATGAAGCCTATTTTGTTAGCATATTTTTCCGACAAAAAAGATAGAAAGCCAGCAGTTAACAATTTAGACTGCCAAGCACATTATTCAACTTCGCTAGTTGCCTCAGCTAGCCATAACACTAGTCATTTCAGTGACATTAGTGATGTAACAATACGTCAAAAGATTTTTCTGGTTATTTTTACGGCGAAACAACACCAAATGCGATTTTTTTGTTCACCCTCCCGCAAATGCGATGCGGGCCACAGATAATGAAGCGGCGGGCCACATGTGGCCCATTACTCATTAGTAACACCGCGTGTCCCATCGCTAATTAAATAATAACTCGCTAATTATACAACATAATTCATCCAATGATGAATGCATATGCAAAATTTGGAGCGTATTCAACCTCGCTTTCGTGAGATATTGCGTGTATCTAACAGACAGATATTTATTAACGTACTTACCGATCAAGATCGATAAGTAACAATAAAGATATAGCATCAAAATCTAACCCACCCTATTGCAAACAGCATGAAAAGTCGTTGCAAATGTCTTTCCCTGAAATTCAACTGCACAGGAGAACAAGACTTGCGTTTCAAGTAACACATTAATTTATAAGATGCTCTTTCGCTATCCAGTAAGACATGAGTTTGATTCTGTACCAAGTAATGGTAATTATGTTCCTCAAGAAGTAAAGCATGCGGAGAAGATGCAAAATTCCTTATGCTACGCCCACTGAAAGTACTTGTGTGTAGACTACTAAACTAGGGTGACCATATTTGAAAAAGCGAAATTCCGGACAGTGCTTGAGTCTTTTCGGTGCTCCCGAAGTATGTGCACCAAGATGGCGCACATCCTGAACCCTAACCTGGTACACATACTGTGTTCAGGTTGTGCGCCATCTTGGTGCACATACTTCGGGAGCTCCGTATTCTCACAAGACCATATATATGCGCTACCGAAATGCTAAGGCTGCAAACGCTGTACGATACTCATGCTAACGTTGTACGATACTCATTCTTAAGCGCCAGCTACCGAAATGAAAAGTATTGTCTTCAGTCACAAGCAGAATCTCACACCAGGCCGGTAAGCACTCTAGTCTAAATAAATCTCAACTTCAGAGTGAAAAATAACAATGAGAATTAGGTTGAGCCAAAAAAGAAGAAAAGCAATTACATGCTTAAAACAAATTACAGACGCGCTTGTAAGACACAGCGTGAGACATGGCCCCCCCCCCCAAATTTTTTTTTCAAGAATTCCATTCCTAATCCACCAGTTTTGTGGTATCTTGTCTCGTCACGCTTGCTGATTGTCTCTGTTACGTCACAAAGACTTGACCGTTCGCTCTTATGAGCAGTATGGGAAAGACCATTACGCAAGCTTTCGGTCAGTTACTCGGTCTTGATTTGTTCTCGCCGGATTTTTATTCGAAACGCTTGGATTTTGATGACCAATTTACTTCGATGGCTAAATTTAAACAGGCGAAATTCGATAGTTTTTTTCAGCGAAATAAAGACTCGCTTTCCTCAAATACATCAATAAGCGCTTCTCAGGCTGTGGATGCACCGGTTACGTCAGTTACGTCTATCACTTCTATTCCCGAAGATGAACTAATAATCAACGAAGGGAAAACAAACGATCTTGGATTTATTCTTAAGAAACATACACAGCTTACCGATGCGGAGAGATACAGGCTTCTAACTTCGGATGGTCCGAAAAACGTGACGATTCTGGATACTGTTAGACAAAGTCGTCGTAAATTTCTCAAAAAATGGCTTGACGATAACAGATTTTGCAGTTGGTTAGTTTACACCCAACTCTCTGATGGGGGTGGTTTGTGTAAGATATGCATAGTCATGCAAGCACGTTTGAAGCATGGAACTCTCAGGGACACTGCCTTTGTTACAAGACCATGCATTGACTACAAAAAATTTATGGATACGGCTGTAGCACACCGAGACACAAATTACCATCGAGAATCAAATATAGCTGCGAAAAATTTTGTCAAAAGCATGGAAACTGGTCAAAATGTGCGTGCAAACATGGAGGCCCAACATGCTACGCAAACAAAAGAAAACAGACGAATAATGACTTCCATCGTCAAGACTGTCTTGTTCTGTGCTTCGGGTAACATACCCTTGCGCGGACATTCCGGGGATAGTGGAAATTTTGTGAACCTTCTTCTATTTCGTATCGACGCAGGGGATGAAGATTTGAAAAGGCATTTCGCTCGAATGGCCGGAAACGCTAAGTATACAAGCCCGATGATACAAAATGAAATTCTCAAGGTAGCAAGCAACATTATAGTGCAAGATATCGTTATGGAGGCTTATAAATCGTTTGTGTCCGTAATAGCCGACGAATCATGTGATATTTCTGGGAAAGAACAACTAAGCATCGTTTTGAGGTATGTGAAAGGTGGTGAAGTGTGCGAGCGCTTCACAGGATTAGTGGAAATGGATTCTGTTTCTGCCGAATCAATCTCCTCAAATATTTTGACCCACCTCTCTGGTATGGGAGTGAATTTGCAAAATCTTGTGGGGCAAGGCTATGATGGTGCAACGACAATGGCAGGTCACGTCAGCGGTGTGCAAAAACGCATTCGTGATAAATACCCGCGCGCAATATTTGTGCACTGCGCTTCTCATTGTTTGAATTTGGTCATAAATGACCAAAGTAAAGTTGCAATCATCAGAAGCACCTGTGATATCATTCGTGAGACTATTCGTTTTTTCAGGGAGAGCCCTGAAAGGCGCGCGGGTTTAGGAATTAACATCCCATGTTCTGCCCCACCAGATGGTCTGAGAAGTACAAGAGCATCCGAATCTTCGAATGCAACATCAAACGAGTACTTGAGGCTCTTGATTCTTTGGCGAGAGATGCTAACAGTGAGACGCGGGCGAAGGCTTTTTCTCTGAAATCTGCTCTAAAAAAGTCGTCGGTTATCTACGCCGTATGTTTGATTAGTCGATATTCGGCACTAATGGAGCCACTAGCGCGCGCACTTCAGGCGGTCGGGGTCAGTGTGCCGTCAGTAAAGAACCTCACATCCTCTCTTCAGAGCGTTATCGCTGAAGAACGCATGACTCTGAAATCGCATTGAATATTTACAAAGAAGCTTGTGAAATAGCTGGCTTGAAAGAGTTGACAATACCCAGAGTAGTCGAAGTACAATTTTATCGCGACAATGTCTGTGCTGATTCAGCATCCCAGTATTTTAAACGTTCCGTATATCTCCCATACGTCGACGGCTTGAGCTGCTCTATTCGGGAACGCTTCATTGACAACCCATCATTTTTTTCATTGCTATCAATTCTTCCACCGAACAAACCAGTTCACGTGGATGAGGTAGAGCGTCTGTATTTATTGGATAACCTCCAGAATGAAGTGAGACTGTGGATAACTTCTTTGGGTTCCGACGTTAACGACGAATGTTTGGAGGGGCTTCTTCTGAGCGCTTGAGATTATCCAAGCGTGTACACCGCAATACAGATTGTTATGACGCTACCAGTAACCACCGTTGAGGCTGAGCGGTCTTTCTCATGCATGAAACGGGTAAACACATGGCTGCGCTCATCAATGACGTCCAATCGCCTTTCTGATTTGTCTGTGCTTCACTGTCACCGTGTAATGGTCGCCGAGGGGAAAATTAATCGAGTTGTGTCGAGCATAGTTGGCGGGAAGCGAAGAATGGCATTTTAATCGGGGCGATGTATTTTACTTATTCAAATTGCGTTGTTAATATTTGTTGTTTCAAATAAAAAATTGTTTATTAATGGATTTTGTATTCACAAAAATCCAGCTGAGTAATTGAATCAGTGTGCTTGTTGACCAACTGTTGTTGTTTTGCGCTTGAAGAACGGGTGTTTTAAACCCAATATAATTTCTAAAATTTTCAAATTTAGCCCCCCCCCCCCCCCCCCAAAATTTTGGGCTGGCTACGCCACTGTTCTGCGGCAGTGATTTCATCTTCGCATTTGCTTCCTGCTGTAACAATATAATTTGTCATTTTCGTTGATGCAACAGCCCCTCTTGCTGCTTTGCGATGTTTTTCCGATTGCAAATGTGTGCTTAAATCACCAATACCATTGTGCACGACAGATATATAGGTTCCCGATTTGCATACCAAGCATTCTTCTTCCTGTCTTTTCTAAAACATGAATGTTTTTCTTGCATCTCGTTAGTGAATGTGTACTTTCGTTTGGAATTAGCCATTTGAAATAATATCTTTTTTTATTAACGATAAATACAACCCAACTAAAATTGCATACTCTAAAAAACAAAGTAATTTACCACCAGACTAACTGATTCAAGAGTCAGCGAATAATAATCAAAAAATTCTAAGTGGTAAACATCATTGATAAGGAAAACGCTCTGTTACATCCTAGTCGTTGGTTACATCATAATACCACACAACCTCGTAGTATTAGCAGTGTGCACAGTACCGGTACGATTGCAGATGCAACAAAATTCTGGATTCCCGAAATTCGGGCATTTTTTGAAATTATTTCGGAACGCCAAATTTAACCCTAAATTCCGGACATGTCCGAATTTTCCGGACGGTATGGCCATGGTTAACCATGGTATGGCAACCCTATACCAAAGCGTATATATAATATGCTCTATACTTAGGTTTGTCAACTTTGTGTTAAAACATTCAGGGACACCTTTAGACTAGAATTTGAAAATTGATGAAACAAAAGCTTGTGAATCACGAAAGACATCAAAAGAAACAGTATGCGCTGTGCGTCGAAGAGTGATCATCCCGCGGCGGTATTTTCATAAATTCAAGCCTCTTAAATAATTTAAACTTAATCAAAAAAACTTGAATGTTGAATCTTTGAGGCATAAATACAAACGAACAAATCTAATCCAGTGGATCTCAAACTTTTTAAGCCGCGATCCATTTCTATAATTTAGCAAGTCTCGCGCCCCACCTCAAAGATAACTAGCTCACAATAAGATACAAATAACAGATAGTAATGTATAAATAATGTAGTATAAAGTATGTTTTATTCAAAAAATACGTTGAAAATGCGCGGACGGAAAGTAAATAATGTGAATATTCAAGGTAAATATTCAAAATAGGGCGGGCAAGATCAATTCTAACGAATATTTTTATTGTTAATTATCTTCAAGCCACCTCAAAAAATTGTCTACGAGCTCCCCTCTCAAATTAAGTTGACTGCTGTATATATGCAATCCAGTGGCGGCGCGTGGTCATTTTGACAACCGGGGCAAGCTACTGCGGGACCAAGTCACCCCCATCTACGGGGACAGGATGAGCGCTGTAAGTTCTCCCATCATTTTATGAGTATAAAAACCATTCCATCGGTAACAACCAATCGGCAAAAGCGACAATTTTTAACGATAAGAGGGTGTCTTTAAAACCGGTCTAAGTCAAGGGATTAATAAATATAGACATAGTTTATTTTGAAACCTCTTTCAAAAGGAAAGGCAATATTTACCTAGATAAATACAATGACATATTAACAGAAACTTCGGGAAAGCAGACAAAACCTAAAATAAGGTTAAAACGTTACTATGAAGAAAGGAAAGTTATGCAAAGATAAGGACATGCGTCGCTCACTCATAGATACATATGCTGCTAGACTTCTACTGCTTGAACATATATGCAACACGCCGCGGTTTCTTGGAAGCAAAATGCTCAATAACGCGCTGATTAAAGTCATGCATCCCAGAAATAACGTCTCTGTGAATGAATAAAACAGCCAAGGAATTTAATCTATCTTGCTTCATTGTGTTTCTGAGATACGTTTTAATACGCTTCAGCGTGCTGAATGTTCGCTATGCGTCGGCGGAAGAAATGGGCGTCGTCAAAATGATGTCCAAAAATTTTGCAGACGCCGCAAAGGTAGTTACTAGAGTGTTATCTATGAGGAACCCATAGAGCGCGCAAGTTGATGTGATGTTCAGAAAAGTTTGATTGGTGTATATACATCGCAATTCATTTTCCAATTTACCCACGTTTATCATGGGGTAAAATTTGGAGACAGTAGCCAACAAATGGATGGGAAATTGACGTGCAATTTTTGAAAATTTTTTGGGGTTCATCAAAGAGACGCGGCAAGGTGTTCAGTGCGCAGACGATCGCCTATTTGATTCACCAGAATGTCACAGCATTCCTTTGCAGACAAAATCAAACGCTGCGTTGTTTGCCCGCGGCGTAAAGAAGCACTCCATGTGTCGTCGTATTTTATTGTTTCCCGGATACGAGATACAGCATCGCAGAAGTCTGAAATACACGACTGCACAGACGCTCCATCCATTAGCCTTGACTGCAATGCGCCGTATAATACATCCACGTGATAGAATATTGTGGAGAAAAAAGCGAGAAAAAAATGAAAACTCACCATCTTCTAGCAGACGCTTTAGACCTGCCGCCTCCCTCACAGAGCAGAGCGTTCGTCCCAAACCGGAGAGCTCTGAATGCCATTGAAACACTCAATGAGCTCAGACCTAATTTCGGACACGCCCTGCACCACGCGTGATTGGAAGTTCCAACGTGTTGGTGCACAAGCTGGGAGACGGCGGCTACATATCTGGCGAAGGAGGTCAGAGCGCTTCGGCGAAACGGAAAAAAATGAAGAAAACCCCGAAACATTTGCAAAAAATATACGGACGAGAGGGGTATCAAGACTAGGGATGTACCGATATCGGCCATGTATCGGTATAGGTTAGATTAAGGCCGATATTCCCGATATATTTACCTTTTTGATATGGTCCAGAATGTTTTAAAAGATAAGTTGGAATACAACTTTTTAATTTATTTTTGTCTGGAGAGATCGTGAGCTATGAGCCATACATGTCCCCAACCCCGCGAGAGAATAGGATTCAAGTGTTTTAAGCTCTTTATCAGCTAACCTAGCTTAACTAATTTGGCTATTTTCGCTGTCAAATTTTTATATTGACATTTTTAATATTACATAGTTTTTATGAAGAAATATATCAACACAGAACATAACAAAAAGCAACTAGGCGCCCAGTTTTAAATCATACAGTGGAATTGGGGTCCTTCCTCATTAACGGCACATGGACTTTTGGCACGGGTATAAATTCTGACTGTTTGTCGTCAAGTACGAGTGTCATTTAGTCCGTCGACATCGATAAACTAAATTCCGACACAATTATCCCACTACACAGGTATTAATTCTGCTTTAACTACACGATTTCTTTATAGATATATTGACCTGACCGCCTAGCCCAAGACTGTCTCAAAATATATGATAGCAATTGTAAAATATTATAAAATAGTGAAGTAAAAAAACATCCTCAACGGTTATCGGTGGGCCTTCTTTTTGTCGGTGCTGATTGATATTCTTTCATGTTGGCTTTGACTTATTGCGTCGACGATTACGATTAGCCACTAAATAAAATATTTGTAAAATGCTTTTATTTGAACGTAGGACGGCGGCGCTATCGGAATATCGGCCTTTTTGTAGTATCGGCGTATCGGTATCGGCTTTTTAGCTGGTATCGGATCGGTATCGGCGACAAAAGTGGTATCGGTACATCTCTAATCAAGACACATATTTTTAATAACGAGGTTAAATTGGTGTGCATAACAATGTAAAAAATGCGCATGAGGAAAATCTTCTTTTATATAAACTTGAACACCATGTTTTGACCCACTCATGACTAGAGATGTACCGATACCACTTTTGTCGCCGATACCGATACCAGCTAAAAAGGCCGATACCGATACGCCGATACTACAAAAAGGCCGATATTACCGATACCGATACTATGTAAATATTACTTAATTACGTATGCTGTGTAGGGCAGACGGGTTAAAACAATGGTCTTTGATCGTTGTTCATAGTACACATTATTTCAGATCAAAAAAAAATAGATATCACATAATATGAAATTAATGTTTGGTATCCATATGCTGTAACTGATTAAGATACATTGTACAGTAACGCTAGTAATCTCGGTGTTCAATTGAAACTCATAAGCCGGGATGTCCAATTTGAATTTAATGTTAATATCGCGAGCTTCGAATATCGTTATTCGTGTTTAAAAGAATATCGAATATCACCCACACATTCTAGCGCCGCCGTCCTAAGTTCAAATAAAAGCATTTTACAAATATTTTATGTAGTGGCTAATCGTAATCGTCGACGCAATAAGTCAAAGCCAACATGAAAGATTATCAATCAGCACCGACAAAAAGAAGGCCCACTGATAACCGTTGAGGATGTTTTTTTACTTCACTATTTTATAATATTTTACAATTGCTATCATATATTTTGAGACAGTCTTGGACTAGGCGGTCATGTCAATATATCTATAAAGAAATCGTGTAGTTAAAGCAGAATTAATACATGTGTAGTGGGATAATTGTGTCGGAATTTAGTTTATCGATGTCGACGGACTAAATGACACTCGTACTTGACGACAAACAGTCAGAATTTATACCCGTGCCAAAAGTCCATGTGCCGTTAATGAGGAAGGACCCCAATTCCACTGTATGATTTAAAACTGGGCGCCTAGTTGCTTTTTGTTATGTTCTGTGTTGATATATTTCTTCATATAAACTATGTAATATTAGAAATGTCAATATAAAAATTTGACAGCAAAAATAGCCAAATTAGTTAAGCTAGGTTAGCTGATAAGTAGCTAAAAACACTTGAATCCTATTCTCTCGCGGGGGTGGGGACATGTATGGCTCATAGCTCACGATCTCTCCAGACAAAAATAAATTAAAAAGTTGTATTCCAACTTATCTTTTAAAACATTCTGGACCATATCAAAAAGGTAAATATATCGGGAATATCGGCCTTAATCTAACCGATACCGAAAAAATGGCCGATATCGATACATCCCTACTCATGACTGCCGCGCCGTCATAAGTTTGAGCTATCAATTTTGACTTCGCGTTGTAAGGCTGTAACACTTCTTTCAGTACAGCCGATATCCCGCAAGCCGTGCGATCAACGATTGGTACAAAGCTGTGAAATCTCTCGGTAGGTTTACCATCTTTCACAAACCGAAAAATCACAGCTAGTTGGGAAACGCACGTGATGTCAGTTGTCTCGTCAGACTGAATCGAAAGGAACTGGCAATTCTCAATTTCCAGAGCCAAATGTTGTAAATAAATTTTATACATTGAGTCGAGCAAATCATTTTGGATATCCTTAGATGTCCCTTTCGAAACAGTTGCGGCATCAAGATGATCTCTCAATACTGTATCTAGGGATGCGGTGTATTCCACCATATCCAAAAATACCCCTCTATTAGAAGAGCCAGTCCGTTCATCGTGCCCATGGAGGGACAGTTCGTGACAACCAATGAACTTCAAAACATCTATCAATCGACCGAGAACATGGCGGTTTTTCTCGACGTTTTGGTTGTGCCGACGAATAGAAACCGCGCGTCCTTCATCCAACTGTGCTGCAATATTAACATTTCCGAATGTTCGGTATTTTACTGCATTGTCCAGATGCTCCATAGAAGATTGATGATCCCTGGCACGCTCGGAAAGATGTTTAAGATCTCTAAAACCAAATTTACACCAACGTGAGTCACGGGCGGTGGCAAAAAGTAGGCAATAAAAACAAAAAAGTGCATTTTTGTTCTCGCTGTAACACAACCATTCGTGTTTTTTATACCAAGTTTCTGCGCAGAATGTACGCCGACGCTTTCCTCTGTCATGGGATTGTTCCAGTGAACAATTTTTTGGTTGATAAGGCCCAAGACGTTGTACCTCTAATTTTTGTTCCAGCGGCAGCTGCGAAAACGGAGTGCAAGATTGATGATCCCTGGCACGCTCGGAAAGATGTTTAAGATCTCTAAAACCAAATTTACACCAACGTGAGTCACGGGCGGTAGCAAAAAGTAGGCAATAAAAACAAAAAAGTGCATTTTTGTTTTCGCTGTAACACAACCATTCGTGTTTTTTATACCAAGTTTCTGCGCAGAATGTACGCCGACGCTTTCCTCCGTCATGGGATTGTTCCAGTGAACAATTTTTTGGTTGATAAGGCCCAAGACGTTGTACCTCTAATTTTTGTTCCAGCGGCAGCTGCGAAAACGGAGTGCGAAGTAGTGCATCAACCTTATTCATTATGAGGTCTAAGGCTAAGAAATGCGAAGCCGGAAAGAAGTGAGGAGCTCAAAAGGAATGTAGAAAATCGAAAGCAAATGGACTAAAGGTCTCTAACTGATTCAAATAGCGAAACAAGCGACAAAAACGAAGGCGAGGAAACTATCAACTCTTCAAGCAACCAACGAACGAGAAGGAATGCGTGAATATGCACACACGAGATTTAGTAAAAGAAACAGAAAACAAACGAGACAAACGCGGCGAGTGGAAGATAAAAGAGAGAATACGATATACAATGAGCAACCGGGGCAAAATCGGCGTCGCCCCGTCGACGTTCGGCGAAGGCTTTGCGAGCGAAAAATGAACCATGTCGGGAGAATATGGCTAGTGTAGACAGTCTGTGCAACCGATATTGAGGTATTTTTCGAATATTTTTTATTATACCGAAAAAACAACCGGGGCATTGCACCGGTTAGCCCTATTGACGCGCCGCCACTGAATTCTATTTTGCAATTGATTTACCTTATCTGATTGTTATGTCACCAGAAAGTCATGGTTGGCGAAACATGTCTTATCGACAAGTTTTAACTTACTTCTATTTGAATGACCCATACAGATATTCGCGTGAATTACATCCGTTTCCACTTTTAAACGAAGCCAGCCACCTTACATGACCTTCTAGCTTAGAACGCCGTGGTTGTCAGTAGATTCCGGGACAACCGTAGCCCATGCCCAGCCCGGGACACCAGACGTCAATTCCGGGACTGTCCCGGCCATTCCGGCACGGTTGGCAGCCCTACCTATACTTAGACCTACCATACGTCCCGGTTTGGCCGGGACAGTCCCGGTTTAAACGTCTGTCTCGGTGTCCCGTCCAGGTTAACAAAACGTCCCGGAATTTTACTTTAGTGAAATTTTCAAAATGAACTCCTTAATTTTTTTAGCTTATTAGGTTGAGTAAAATATCGCGCATAGCTTGAGAAATCCTTTAGTTAGGGAATAATAACGTTTATTGCGTCATCATTCTATTGACTTCAGTGAAACTACAGCAATTGCTGAATTGCTGCATTAGAAGCCATTTTAGGTAGGCTATGCTTGGAGTTGGAGAAGGCATAATGACTTTCATTTGGTTTTGTTTTGAGTCATATTACAGTATTATGCTGAAAGTTATCTAGATTCTAGAACTTGAGATTCTGTAGAGTAATGTACCGGTAGTAGGCTAACAGTACGGTGAATAGATTCTTTTCACATATAAGCTAAGCTAATACAGTAATAAGCTAATTAAAGTGGTTTAGAAAGGCTACTACTACCCAGCTGAAATAATTCTGTGAATTTGTGGAAATTGACTACAAGAAAGTTCAACAACACGGAAATACGGTACACAATTTCTGATAAAAAGATTTTTTGATAGTAAAGGTGAAAAAATTTATCTACGGTTTGTTCATGGCTTGTTCAACAAAACTATTCTAACTATGGAAAAAACAAAACAAAAACTGATATTTTGTTGGAAATTAATAAATTGAAAGCTAATATGAGAGAAAGACGAGATAACAACTTCATTCCACATGGAGCAAAAAATTGCTCAAAGCTCTAAGAGAAAAATAGAGAATGTCAAGAAGATTTGATTAGAAAAGAATTTTCCAGATTTTACAGTTTTATGATTGCTGCTTGTCATATATTGAATTATGGGAAAACAGTTTTGGAGATGGTGAGCAGTTTATTTGGTTAGCAAAAAGTATTTTCGATTGGTCTGACATGGAAGCAGCTGCAGAAAAAATCAATAAAATGGTTGCACATGCAGTAGTTAATATTGATGATCTGTTTGATGAAGTGGTCCTAACTAAAACTTTTTGGTTGCCAAGATCCGCTGAAGCTGAATGGAAAAAAAAGATTGTGATGAAAAATAGGTCAAGGTTTTCCGTCATTTTAAAAATCAAAATATATCTGTGGACTGTGGCTAATCTTAGAAAAGTAATGGAATATATATATTTTGTCTACCAGGCACTTTGGCTTTTGCTGAAAGAGCTTTCAGGTCAGATGAAAGGAGTACGGTGAAGAAGTCAACAGTAGAGGGTTTATTGATTTGCAAACTCAATATTGGCTTTAGCTGTAGCGAGTTTTACACAAAAATAAGCAATAATAAACAGTTTCTGAAGAAAGTTCATTCAAGTGAAAAATACGAAAGGTCAAACACAAAAGCCAATGGTTTCTGAATGCATATCCGTATGTAAAAATTTGCCAAGCTCAGGCCTTCGGCCTTTCGTCGAGTTATTTCATTCATAGTTTTGAGTTTGTCCCGGATTATGCCCACGAAATTATGGTAAGTCTACCTATACTAGAACCCAATGTGCCACACCGAAGAGCCGAACTAATGAACTAATTCAGTACTTGAATACATATATAAATTTTATTTTGTTTTTCGTTGAACATGACCACTTTTAGAATAGTAGTTTACTGCGTATTCAACAACAACACTTATGATGTAGCCTATTTGGAAGAGAAAACTCTTTAATTTCATTTCGCATTGCAGCATTAGGATTGAAGGTTTGAAAACTGATTCCAGTCTTTCTTGTATAAAAGCTATTAAGACCAAACAAAACAAAGAACATCAACTTATCAATTCCTAATGTTTAACATGCGATATGCTGTAGGCTATATTTTATTACAATGCTGTTCTTTTGGGTGTGATGTGGTTGGTGCCGGTACAGTGTGGTTGGTTTTCGGTTGGATTCTGGTCATGAGTGTCTGTTGGAGTGCCTCTGGTTTCCGGTGGGTTATCGGGGATGTTTGTTTGTGGTTTTGCGACTGCGGGATGGGGATTTGTTGGAATTTTTATGCTAGACAGTAAGCTGATATTATTGATTCAGTACAGTGCCATTGCAGTTATTTTAGCGTTGTGTCAGGGAATTAGCTATCATCAGTACTGTTCTAAGTGTTTTTATTGTGTACCGGTAGCCTATATTCTGTCTCCTTGCATTTTGCTGCCTGGTACTTGTCACTTTATTGTATGCTTGTCGTATTGTTTGGAGTTGGTGTGGCTCATCGTGCTAAGCGTTAGGAATACGCTCGCAACTGCACCTCTAATTACTGAGTGGGTTCGCAGGTTCGAATCCCATGCAGGATGGTTATGTGCGAGAGGATTGCTGGACTCCTTGCCGCCTGTGCTGTAGGGTGGTTCACGTAACCGCTGGTCGGTTACGGCTTCCTCCACATTCAAGTCCATGCTTCCGAAAAAACAAATAACTAACTAATCCCATACCCGACATGGAATGGTAACCGGACGAGAGGCCACGGTTCACCATATGGTTAAGCCGTCTTATCGCTTTTCCTCTCCCCCGGGATAAATATGTAAATCCTTATCCTTTATTACAAATTTCACTTCATCCCTCTCAATCTGTCATCTCTGTAATGACCAGAGACAATGCATAACAACATTTCTCCCCCTTTTTATTTTTTTCTCAAAATATGTAATATATAAATATCTAATCTATATGGATTGATTTGAACTATACATGCAGACATCATGCTAAGGATATTGTTGCAATTGCATCATGGGAATTATTCAAATATCGGAATTAAACCTTATACCATGAATTATGAACTATTGGCTGTATAATTTGTATATATCAATCAAAATCGATATGCTGGAAATAAATTCAATAACATTACGGAATGAATCGGACTTCACTGCTTCATGAATTTTTTTATTTTATTTTCGATTTATAAAAAAAAAAGAAAAAGAAAATCATTTATGTTCTTTCATATGTTGAATTTCTTAAAACTAACATGGACAAAAATGGAAAATTAGATGTTAGGGATAACTAACATCAGTCAGAACATGCACTTGCGATGATGCATCAACTGAACAACATGAGGTTGCAGAAAGATCAGTGTAAGATCAATGCCAAAAGTAAATAAATTCCTGTACATAAAAATATACTCACTGCAAGTTTTGATTACTTTAGAGGAATGTTCTTTCATTGGACTGTTGAATCTAAATTCGTATATGTAGAATTACCTGATATGAATGCAGATTGTGTTGAAACATGTGGTATTTTCGCCAACATGCAGACATGAATATTTTCTTTTTAAGTTTTATTTTAGTACAATTTTAACTACCGTCTACCGGTAAATACTGATTTACATATTTTTTCTAACTGAACGTTAGTCATCTTTTTTGTCGCTATTTCTTCGTAACTATTTAACATTTAAATCATTATTCGAATCAAATACCTACTAAACAAATTATAAAGTTTTGTGATTTCATTTCTTGAGTTATATGAATTGGTGTTACTGATTAAAACTATCGGTAATATAATATCAAGCCATTATATGTAGCGCAGATTGTACAAAACTTACAAATCTGCTGAGTTAATAAGCGGCTGCAACTGATGAGTGTAGAAGAACACATTGAACAACCCTAGATTATATGATTTGCTGCTAACATGTATGTTAACAGATGATTGGCTGCAGTGTTCAATATTTGTCAAGTTACCAATTACCATGTCAATGAAATTTTTTTTTTTTATAGCTATCATCAAATGACCTATGTATGTTGCTCATATAATGTTCTTGAATGAATCATGATTACACCAGGAATATACATACTGAATGTGTTTTAGTTCACAATGAAGTTTTCTAGGCAAACTTCGAACAACTGATGTATGTTGCGCATGTGATATGGTTAAATGACTCATGATTGGCGACGTCTCAAATTTATATGAATGAAATTGACATTATGCTGAAAAAACCTTGTCGTTCAACAAGGCTGGTCACTTCTCATTTGATAAAATATGATTTTATAGAACCCCGAACAATTGATGTATGTTGCTCATGTGATATGGTTAAATGATTCATAGTTGGCGACGTTTCAAATTTAGATGAATAAAATTGACTTTTTGCTGAAAAAACCTTGTAGTTCAACAAGGCTGGTCAGTGGTCACTTCTCATTTGAGATAAAATATGGTTCTATAGAACCCCGAACAATTAATGTTTGTTGCTCATGTGATGCAATTAGAAAATTATGCCAGTTTGCATTCATTTTATGGCAATAGTTTTTTTGACAGTCTTTGTTTAATAATTACTGATGGAAAATTTTAGGGATCAGAATTTTTTTAGAAATCACCAACTACAATTTTTTACAAAACTGATTCTTTCGTTTTGATTGTATTAACTCATTCTAATTGCTGGAGGCTGCTAACCAACATCAGGACCCAATAACCTATTTGAAACATTTCAATCTACTGAAATCATCTGTTTATTTTTTAGACTTTAGTTCAATCATAATGAATACTACATTATAATTTGTATATTGATATACCGGTATTTATTATATTTCACAATCAACTCTTCTGTGTGATTAATATCGTGAGACAGTAGTACCTATGTAGTCGATTGGCTCGATACTCAAACAATTCGATAGTTAAGCAAAAGTTCCAGTCAAGAATGTTGCAGTACTTGAACGGAAATTCGGTGTTTGAATACTCGAGCAAGCCATTAAGTCAGATGACGTCACCCGAACCGTGCATTTTGGCTGCCACTTGACAACTCAACAACAGAGCGATGCTCGAATACATGCACACAAAGGCCAAAACAGAGTAGTACGGGTATGCAATCTGTCATGGTAGACTATCGGTACGGCAGTTTTTGCGACTAATGCGAAAGTGGAACCACCACAAGTTACGTAATATTTGCTGACATCATCGCACACAAAAAACGAAGCCCACAGAAATTTGCTCAAATGTACAGTAACTGATACGAAATATTTTTATCTTTATTCCGATATGTAGTCTACACATTTGAATAACTATTTTCGGTATTCAAACACCGATTCTGTGCGAATTATATTAGACTACCGAGGTCTTAGTTGTCTTTGGTTGATATTTCAATCATGAAATCGTTTTCATGTGTCATTATTAAAAACAGTTATTCATTGAATATATTATGGTACCCAAGTTTGGGAATTGAGTTTATATGACTGGTTTATTCTGGGAATTAAATATTTATAATCTGTAATCCGTATATTTATAACGGCCTTACAGCTCTTATTAATAACTATATTAATAAAATACCTCAGTAGTTACTACTCAGTACAATGTCAATTTTACTTCTCATTTTTTTTTTTTTTGATCAAATTCATTATAGATATAATTTGATTGTGATGGATGTTTTGAATCATAGTATGCATCATTTGTGCTTAAATGCAACATGTTTAATCAATCAATATATGGATTTTCAATCATTGATTAAAGAGTTCTCAACTGCGAAGTCAAACAAATCGAAATGTTTCAATATTAAGGATGGAAATAATAGGCCTACCAATCTTATTTCAGGTCAGATATTTTCAGGTTTCAAATTATGTAATCCTGCATTGCTAAATCTACATTATCGCATCCGATATTGAACTATATTGGGATTATTGTGTTAATTTTCATTCATGACAATTGACAGTATATATATACCAGGGGTGGGCACAATTTTTTAGTATAAGAGCCGCATGCTGCAAGTCAGAACTTTAAAAGAGCCGCAGAATTTGTGAATTCATTATTATTAAAATACAATGAACAGAAAAGAAATTCACACAAGAGTCTAATAACGAAGCAGCTATGCTCAAATATATGCACAATTTGAGCTCAATTAATTTGTGTTTCCTTATAGCTGATTTACGAGGGTAGTCTCGTAAGAAGTTTTCATGATTCTCGTTTCATGGTGCCGTTTAACATTGCTGACTTTATTCTGACTTAGTAGCTTATGGCAGATTGAGCACAAAGGTTTATTCTCCTGACTGGTAAATGCGTGTTCTTCTTCCCATTCTGACTCTGTTTTTTTTTATCTTTGTACGTTCGTTTCTTAATTGATGACATATCGCACAGTAACTTAGACTAACTAACCGCAATCAAGCTGCAATACCGCCTACGCATCAATAAACATTAACCTTTGTGACGAAAGATTTGCTGACTTGACTGACTTCAAAATTCAACGCTACAGCGATTTTCATACTAAAACATAATTTGTCCTAATCATTGACGGAAACTTCTTTACAACGCTTAATAAATTAAAAAAGTTTACATTAAAGTTTTTCTTTTAGTCAAAATTTTGATAATAATTTATGTTAGCGAGAAGAGCCGCACAAAAAGTCGCGCGAGCCGCGATGTGCCCACCCCTGGTATATACTATCAACAGGGTAGTATTGTTACCAGTGTTCACTAATAGCACATTTTTTTGCAAAAACTTTTTAGGAGACCTCTAAATTGCCATTCTTTTCGTTTTAAACTTTATTAAACAAATAGTTTCTTTGCTATTATTTTGTAACACGTTTTTGTATTACATAAAGATATTTGCTGAAATAATAAGTTATGTGGTGCAGAGTAGAAGCTATCCGAGATATCCTATTGAAAAAACAGAAAAATCCTTGTTTATAATACCATGTTTTATTTATACAAACGCTTCGACTCTACTTCTGTAAAAATGCTTGACCAAGTGGAGAGCGATGCCTACACGTGAAAAAGTTGCACGATTTGCTGGTGCACAAGTTTTCTAGGTTTTCGTTCCCTTCAATAAGGAATTCAATGAACTGAGTTTTGACTCCACAGACAGAGCATAGTTTGGCGGTGAAATGTAAATTAAAAGTTTAATTCAGATTCATGAATTTACGGAATTCAGGCAAAATACATATAGTTTTGTAGTATAGCCTAGGGCTTTTCTTCCCAAACTTTTGAGCTCGCGGCCTTTTTCAATATATTAAAATTTTCCGTGGCCCCTGTTCACAGTAATAATGCTAAACAGTTCGAAATATGCATTTAAATGACACAGTTAATTCTCAACTTTTAGTAGGTCTACTCAATAACAAAAATAACACATTCTTTACACATCCCATATGCTGATTGACTAGCAATATAACAAAATTATTAAAAATTACTGGTTTCTTAATTAATAAAGAATTGCCAATTGTGGTAAAATCGAAAGAACTGGCTTAAAAATATATCACAGAATGATATTTATTTTTCATTAACTAAAACCTTAAATCAGCGAAAGAAATGAATGTAAATTGTTGATTGTGATCCAATCAGAGGTAGGGCGTATTATCTCCTCTCTTTTCTAAGAAGGCAAGAATCGAATTCAACTATGTCGTCGAAAAGCAGTTACATATTGTTTAACTTTTCTTTTTAATAATACACTCCTAATAATCTGTTAAAATTTGGTCGCTTAAAAGAAAATAACGTGTTTTATGCATATTATACAAGAGGTTCCCAAACTTTTCAAACACAAGATGTAATCACTGGTATCAGTAATACGATTGTAGGTCATGAATCGACTTGTTTTTTCTCTGACTTGTGACAATTTATTGGGTGTCGTAATAATTACGACTTTAAATAATTTACAATTTTTCAACATAGTGGAAATGAATGTGTAAATTAGAAGCCTTTAGGCCAGGGGTCGGCACATAATCCGGCCCGCGACGCTTCACTGAATTATAGTAACAAAACAACTGTTTTGGCGATTATATTTTTCACGTTACACAATTTCACGTTACACAAGACGCGTGTAGACTATATTATAATCTTACAAGTATAAAATTCACAATTACTCGTTTAATGAGCCTATAGTTTAATTGTTATTAGACAAATGGCAACAAAACACAGAAAAGTTGATGCTAAGTACAAAGAGTTCAATGGCGCAGAAAATGCAATGCAATGAGGAAATAAATCTATATCCTATTAGAGAGATGTTTCACTGCTTGATTTTTATTATAAAAAGTATAATCTGTTCGGTTTTTAACTTTTTAAAAATATGTGCGGCCCACCGATGACTAGCAATCCTTATTTTGGCCCGCGAGCAACAAAAGGTTGGCGACCCCTGCTTTAGGCAATGTCCACCTCACAACCGCGCAAAGATGTTGCAACAATATGCGACACACGGTTGCATGAAAGATAAACAATCAAAGCGCCAATTCTATTTCATTGTCAGTACAATATGTGACAAAGCGCAAAAATTTATTTGAAGATTCCCATAAAAACGAAACATCGTGTTTATGGCGAAAAGTGGCTATCATTTGGAATTATTTCGAAAATCAGTCGTAAAGAATTCGAATACTTTGACCTATTCGAATACATTCGAATATTCGGTTAATTTTGGACAACCCTTGTCTACTTCATGTCCAAAAGGTGATTGAGTCGGAACTGCAGCACTATTATTTTTTCTAATCAAAATATGAATACTGTTTTGGACATATATAAACTGAAATTAATTAACATGTGTTTTGACATGTTTACTCTGATCGAGCCTCTTTTCAAGAAACCACTGATACATACAGGGTGGATGCTGCAGAGTTACGGTACTTAATTTAGAAGGACCAGGATCTTCCTAATTTGGCATTACCCATCTATTTTACTTGCATCCTTGGATGACGTGCTTGCATGAGGCCTGAACCAAGACCAGACATTATTAAGTATGTGTCGGCAACACCGCTTTTACATGTTACTTAGACTAGCGCCACTATTTATAACAATTCATTGTTGTGTTGTAGAGCTAAGATCTGGAGCCCGAGCCGTAGTTGGGTGGGGCCTGAAATATCAAGCATTGCGTTCGGGTCGGGTCGGGTCGGGCCTATATTGTTAATCATTACGTTCGGGCCGGGCCTAAAATGTCAAACATTGCGTTCGGGTTTGGTCGGGTCGGGCCTGAAAAGTCAATAATTGCGTTCGGGTCGGGTCGGGCCTGATTTGTCAATCATTAGGTTCGGGCCGGACCTGAAATGTCAATCATTGCGTTCGGGTCGGGTCGGGCCTGATTTGTCAATCATTACGTTCGGGTCGGGCCTGAAATGACAATCATTACGTTCGGGTCGGGCTTATATATCGCTGGATTTTTTCTAAGTAAATATATGTTTATTAGAAACTATTTTTCAGAGTGGTTCCGATTTCATAAATATTAAATTTCGAAATTTAAAGTTTCGTAGTTCTTTGAATGATGATGCTTATTCATTCCTTTTTAACGGCATACCTCGTTTAATTTAATGTGCCACACAAGTGGAGTGCAGCGGGACATTTGACACGTTTTGAATGCCTCTTGATGATAATATGTGTGTTGCTAGGGAATTTCTTAGTTTGCCCAGTAAAACCTTTAGCTACCCTCTATCCATTAGCCCCGCATTGTCAAATGAATGTGCAGATTATAGAGCTCACAAAAGAAGAAATATGTCCCAGCATTCCCCTATACTGTACTAACCTCTTGCAATGACAATTCGAAGAACTCCTAAATAAAATATGAAATTTCGGGCCTGCGAATCCAGTTAATTTGTCGGGCCTGCAAAGCCAGTTAGTTAGTCGGGTCGGGCCTGCAAATCCATTTAATTAGTCGGGCTCGGGTCGGGCCTGCAAATTCAGTTAATTAGTCGGGCTAGGGTCGGGTTTTATTACCCACAGGCCCGGGTCGGGTCGGGCCTGCAAATCCAGTTAATTAGTCGGGCTCGGGTCGGGTTTTACTACCCACGGACCAGGGTCGGGTTGGGCCTGCAAATCCAGTTAATTAGTCGGGCTCGGGTCGGGTCGGGTTTTAATACCCACGGGCCCGGGTCAGGTCGGGCCTGCAAATCCAGATAATTAGTCGAGCTCGGGTCGGGTCGGGTTTAATACCCACGGGCAGGAGTCGGGTCGGGCTGGAATTTTTTAGCCCGATCTTACCTCTATTGTGTTGTACAATATCCCATATTTCCTTACTGCTGGCAGAGATAAGTTTGTCTAATAATTCAGTGGGGAATGGTGGAAGTATTTATGTTGCTAGTGAGAATAATTTAATAAGCAAGATTCTGATTTTCTAAAACAAAAACTTAAACTAATTTTTCAAACTAATTTTTCCGCCAATTAGTGTATCCCAGTGATTATTCTGGCAATTACACAGTGCACACCACACAAGCAGAAATTTATAAGACAAAATGATAGAGCATCGCCATTCGGGCATTACGAATTACGCTTTTATTGTGTAAGAAACAGGTATGAAGTGCATGTTTAATTAATGTCAACACAATATTTCAATAATACTAATTCGAATTTTTCAGATCAAGCTATTATGGAATTACTGAAATTACAAGCATCGATAAGTGAGATAAAGATAGAAGTTGCTGCAACACAAATGCTTCTGACCAAACTTGTTCAATCGTCTAAAAATCACAAAATTTTAACAGCAGATGAAGTAAGAGACTACACTTGTTTCTTATAATGTTATTCTTATGTTAAAATGTAAACCTGAGCAATTTTTCATCAAGACTTGAACTCAAACCCCAAAAAAATATTTTACTGGTCCATTGACAACTGCTTTTCATTATAATACATTGGAGAATTATTACCAAATTACAGTTGATTTTACTACAAGTTATTGTCCGAACCATAATACTTTATTTCAAACTACTCCAACCTGGAGTATGCTGCAATGTATGATTAATGAGGCCATGAATGAAACAAAAATTGCCTTTAATAACATTTGCTGCTTAAATGTCCAATAACATCATTTTTAGTTTATTATTAGGATTACAAATTACCGTAGTTTTTTTTTAATTACAAAGTTTTTTATTTTCTCATTTTAAATATTTTTTACCATTTAGGAAAACCTATCTTCTGTCATTGCTGCTTTACAGAAAGTTGGTTCAACATTAAGCGTTGATGATTTATCACGATATCGAGACAAATTTTTGGTAAAATTTTATCACTTACCCTCTCTAAAAATACTATTTACATAAAATTTTGGTATTGTATAAAAGTTTTTATGCGGTCCATAACTGTTTTACCCAATTTAAACATCATTCAAATTCCAATTCACATAAGAAGCAAGTTCATTTACAGGAAATCAATAAGTCGATAATTACTCATTAACGAGCAGAAAAAATAGTTCAATATTACAATATATTCGAATTACATTTTTTTTGCTTTTCGAATATCTGATAACATGTGATAGGCACCAGCACCACTTTACTGGGCACGACACGATCGCACTCTTGGATGGCATGTAACGCAAGGTATTGTTTATTATCAAGTTCATAAATGCAATTTGGTTGTATATGCATATGACACATCTTGAATTCCAATAAGCAACAGGTTTTGGACATGGCCTAATTAAGTTCTTTTTACAGCATTGTTTATCTCTCAACATTATTTTGAAGATGAATGAAACTAACATACTACTATTAAAAGATTATTTGATTGTGTAAGTTTTAACACTTTCTAGATGATTATAATTCTTATAATCACGAGTAGTATCAATGCATTTTGTTTGAACTTCTTGTTTACCGTTTCTCATATATCAGTGACTGATATTATACTCATGCCATTCAATCTTCGAATGATATATTTACAGGAATGTTGGCAATAAAATCATCATAAAAGAACTTATCCGGGGATTACAGCATATTATTGAAAATCCAAGATTTATTTCTGTAAAGATTGCTGCCGGTATGGATTTTCCTGTGCTCACATAATATTGTTACATCCTAACAAATTATCAAAAGTACATTTGAATACTTAATTAAGGGTGACTTGTTATAATTATTTTAATTTTAATAAATGTCAATTAGTAATTTAAATAACAAGTGGCAATCAATCGAAAAAGGCCAACACTATTTCATTTCTCTGATTTCAAAATGGCCCTTGTGCTCTTGCGCCACTCTGGATTATATTTATTGGTTGCTTGTATCAAACTTCTTTTGGATTGTGCATCCCAACTTTTGCATATACAGATTTCAGATTCAAATACTTTATACCAGGGGTGGGCAAATTACGGCCCTTGTAGTGTTTTATCGGGCCCACTTGTTCGTGCTGAAATTAGGCTATAGTTTTCATGCATAAAAATTATTGTTGAAGGGATCGGAGAAACAACAAATCGTCCGCAAATGTAAATATTGTAATTCCACACATACTATCAGCCCTGAGTATAAACATAAAACCATCTGAATAATTCCTGTGCAATAATTCAAAAACGCCAGCTCCTGACATATCAGCATTTTGGTCTGCATTTCGCGTGTTCGTGGATGTCCCAATACATTTTGTTTACTTTTGTCTAGTACAGGGGGGGGGGGGGGGGGGATTGAGTTGAAATCGCTGGTAGTTACTTTAGCATGTCATGGGTATTTAAGACGTGAACATCAGTAATATATCGGTAAGCTGTATTACAGGGAATTATCCCTGTATTATGAGGACGTCTAGAAAAGGATTTCCTTGGAACTGTGCGTGAAGTGTGCAAAACTCCTTATTGTGTGGTCATCTGAAACGAGAGACTAACACAAACTAAAAATTTAATCCGCAAATCCAATTAGCGACTGAAAATGAGGAAGTGATTATTGTAAGAAAGGAGCGTAGTCATAAGACATATATATATATCACAAAATATAATGCAGATTGCAGAACATAAATTTCGATTTCAAAGCTCTATTTTTGACCTGGTAAATCCCAAAAATTTCGTTATTTTTCATCGGATCGGAAACTATAGCAAATCCCAGCGGTTCCCAAATATGTGTTTGTGCTGCGCCATATCGCCGCATTATTTCAAAGTTGCAATGCTTTTACTTTATCGTAATGAATTGTATTGTGGAATTTTATGACCGACCTTGGAATTTTGCAAATGGTGATTTCTTAAAAATAATTTTGAGTGGCTCAAATTAATCAAATGACCAAGATCGCTCCTTTTCTTAATATTTAATTAAATTAATTATATTATATATTAAATTGATATGGCAAGACATTTTTAATTCTCGTAATAGTCTTGAACTGAATATTTTGCGCGACAGAAAAACCATCAAGGGTGAAAAAGTCGGCAATTTCAACAAATGGGTAATCACGACGACTGTTGCCATTGGAATTTCCATTTCCTATTTTGGATACAAAATAAAATCAATCAATCAAAAATCAATCAATCAAATAACACTTGCCTCCTAAATCCCAAGTTACAGTAATTTTGTTCGTAAACGACAGGAATGCGCATCATTTATTTTCTTTGATTTGAATAATCTATTTATCAAATACGGTCATCATGACCGCAATTGTTCAATTGTGCTATCTTTATTATTAACGTTATCCTAGCCCATTAGCCCAGCTGTTAAGCTTTTTTTTTATCAACTTTCTTTGCGCGGCTGCCGTAATTTGCCAGCCGCTGCAATAACGGCCCATTTATCATTGTGTCTAGGATTCTAGGTATTTGCAAATAACCGTTTCTGATCATACTGAATTTTGATCATCCGGCCCAGTAACCAAGTCTGTTATCCGCATCCGGCCCACTCAGGAAAGTAATTGCCCACCCCTGCTTTATACTATAATAAAGTTTTTAAATTTTATTTGGGAAAATTTGAATTGTTTTGAACTTTCCTGTAAGATTCAAACTTTGAAATTTAACAACACAGAATTAATATAGAAGGAAGTGCACATTCCATTGAACCTGACAAATAAACCTAATTGCAACAACCCACATACATTGTTTCTATTTCTCAGTGCCATTAATAATCATGATTATGTTTTTAGGTATTTTCACACAACTTATAAAATATGGCTATGGAAACTCCCCTTTAATTTCTAAAGCTCTTAAGAAGGTGAATTAGAATTTCATATTTTCATGCATGTTTAGTTCGTCTTATTATTGAATACTAACATTGCTCTTACCTGTTGCAGATGTCAGGATATATACTTTTTGCTGTCATGAAAGGTAAGTGAATAATTACTGCCATATTTGGGCTGGCACTCCTGTGGCCACACTGAATGATTGGCTCCCAATTTGCTTCATAATTGCAAACTCTTTGCCATCAACAAAATATTGCGGCGTTGTGCTTATTTCACAGATAGTATAATAATTGACCGGGTTCTTCTGAACTTATGGAAAAAAGTTTTCAGCCATCAATCTTGGTTGGCTGTGAACAGGGTTGTTCAAAACGATTCGAATGTATCCGAATACCTTTTCGGCTGATTTTCGAATAATTTTGAACAATAGCCACTTTTCGCCGTAAAAATGGTGTTCCGTTTTTGCGGGAATGTTTAACAAGTTTTTGCGCTTTATCATGTATTGTAATGATATGTAATGTCGCATATTATCGCGAGATCTTGCACAGTTCAATTTTGCGATTTTCAATGCCTAGAAAAGCGCTTTTAGACTGTAGCGGGACTCAACAAAACTTATGTTGTTTACGGTTTTATTTTCAGTATTTTATATTGCCACTTTTTCAATCAAAAATGTTCGCGGATTCTTTCTTTCATTTGTCTTTAGAACCTTGCCGCCGATGAACGTATGCTAACTCTCACGAATTTATAATTCCATGCGAGTACAAAAATAAAATAGTTATCATGTTTATCGTGGCACAAATTTGTGATTTAGAGAGAATAAACGCCAACATAAAGGCGTTCACGGTCTAAATAACACGCTGATGAAAACAATCGGCGATTTTAGCAGAAGGCAAATTCACATGTTATCGGCGACATTTTCAGTTTTCAAAAAAATTCAAAAGGGGGGGGGTCGACCCCGAAACTAGCCTCCCCCTGGCTGCGCCATGGAATCCCATACTATAATTGTAGCTCTTAGTTTTGCTTAGGATGATTCTCTTCTAATTTCTGAGTGAGTTCTTGCGACCCCATACAATATTATTCTTAACAAATCATGCTATCAACTTTTTACGTAGCCTATATATCAACAACATCACACTGGATAGTTTAGAAAAATCTATATAGTCAAAATGATCCAGATGAGGATATTTTTTTTTTCGTTTTGTAGGTTTGCTTAATAAGAAATGGTCGTGAAGCAAAATAATGATTAAAGAGTCCCAAGCAAAAAGCAACTGCTCGCATGCTTTTTTGTGTGACAGAGTTATTAGTAAATATCTGTTGATGCAAGAATTGAAAACCTGTATGTTGATAATTCCCACAGTAGCATCCTAACAGATGGAAATATATGTAAATTCCCCTATTGAATCAATTTGTTGTATTTATTTCCCATTAATTATTTGACCTATTGCCCTGTGTTAATTTTGCAAAGGTAACTGAAGATACATTCTTACATAGGTCATCTGCAACATTTGATTTCTTTGCCATCTTCAAAAGAGATCTTGACTTATGAGACCTGTATATCATCATTGATAAAAGATAATCTACAGAATGATACAGATGCTATGATAAGATGTTTTACTCAAATGATATCTTTATGGGTTACAAATTTGCCTAATTTGAAAGGTAGGCTATGGATGGTTGCAGTGTTTTAAATGTTATAAATTTCTCTGCATAAGTTCTTGCACATCGCTGGTGACTATTTGAAATTAATTTGATAATTTTAAATAGTTTATTTCAAGAACAAATTTATTAAGTAATTTAACTAAAAATACCATGATCTCTTTCAACGAAATAATAAGTATAATTATGAGCTTTTGTTTCATCCCCATAGCATCTAAATCCAGTTATAGGAAACACTTATAGACTAAATTCTTATAGTCCAGCGGATAAGAGGTGAAATCATGCACTTTTGGATGCAAGCATGAAACTTGGCACACGTGTACAGTAGCATCCCCTGATCATCTTTGGATATGGTGCCATCCAAGAAAATATCCCGTTGCCATGGAAACGAGGCATCATCCGTATTGCTATTAAAGTGAAAGAAACATTACTTTAGGAAAGGATATTTTCAAGATAAGTAAACCGGTGTGTATTTAAGAAGTAAAGAATATGATCAGAAGTGCATTTTGACAATTGCCCTTGATAACATGCTACCTGGTTACCATGGAAACGAGGTATCGTTATCGACTAAACACGATTATTAGTCGCACAACCTGCACTCTGAACGGAACATAAATACTATGTTCATGTTGTGCGCCACCTTGGTGCAAAAACAAAATTATAACAAAACGATCCATATGTACACTTCGTTTCCAATAATTGATTGAAGTCCGATTGATTTAAGTACCACTAAGGCAGGGTGGGCAAAATACAGCCCGGGGGCAGGATCCAGCTCACCGAAGTATTTCATCCGGCCCACTTGTGCCTGTAGAATTTACGACTACAGTATATATAGTTTTTATGGATATACATTTGCGTTGAAACTAACGAGTCTTCGGCTAAGATATAGACATGTATTATCTGCACCTGTAAATAATGTGGAAAACCAGCCACATATACCTAAACTCATTCAAGATGTCCCGATTGCTACATTATGTTGTTTATTATATAAACCTTAGTCTAGGTTTGAACTTATTTTTCTACTAACTTTCTCTCTGCAGCTGCCGTAATTTGCCAGCCACTGTAACAAATCCATCAGTATGAGTATCCATCGTTTTTGATCGTTAACGATACCTCGTTTCCAGGATAACCAGGTATTCTGTTATCAAGGGCATTTGTCAAAATGCCCGTTTTATCATATTCCTTACTTCTTAAATACACATCGGTTCACTTATCTTGGAAATATCCTTTCCTAAAGTAATGTTTCTTACCCTTGGATAGCAATACGAATGATGCCTCGTTTCCATGTCAACGAGGTATTTTTTTGGATGGCACCATATCCAAAATTAATCAGAAGATGCTACTTTACATGTGTGCCAAAGTTCATGCTTGCACCCAAAAGTGCACAATTCTATCATATTTGAGGTCTTATCCGCTGGACTAGGGGGTATATTGAGCATATGGGGTTAATTGAGTACAATGTATAAAAACCTCGCTAACTTCTTTGTATGTTGAGTGAATGGTGTGTACTTTGTAGCAACAAAAGTTCATATCCTATGCTTCCATTTCATTGCGTATAACTCACTTGCCTACCAATGATAAAATTGTTTTAGATGCTTGTATGTGAAATTTTTTTTGTTCGTGAAAAAAATTGTTTTGGGAAACTTTCTGGTGACACTTTTCTGATAGTATATTTTGAACTTTTTGTGATGCCTTTTAGTACCTTAGTAAAGACTCTCTTTGCCCCAGTAAATAATTTTTGTGTAACTCATTGACTTTTCGTTTTATTGATGTTTGGAAAAATCGAGGTAAATTGAGTCTGTCGGAAATTTACCGTGGGGTAAATCGGGTATATGCATAAATGGCCTCTCCCACTGCTATAACACAGGATTATGTGGTTCTGTGTGACAATTTTGAGCTCTAACACCTTTTTTTAGCCGTTTTCATGTCCATCTTTCAATATAGGCTTCTAATTTTGATGAATATGAGTGTAAATCCACAATGGGCAATTGTAAGATTTCGAGAGAGCAGTTCTTTTCTTGTAACTAAAAAAATAGTAAAAAAGAAAGCTGTGGATAAGCCAAGCACAGAGTCCTACTCCATTAGTAAGCTTAGTGCACTTACAAACTCTTTAGCTGACGTAATCACACTCACTGTCATCTCCGAAAACATGTAGTAATAATGAAAAAACAGCCATCCCAGAAAAAGAATTCAGGCGAAAACTATATACTGATATAACATCAGTTGAAAGTATATACCATTACCTGATAGGATAGACTTAAAATGGATATGATTGGTAGAAAAAAGAAAAACAGCAGAGGGAAAGATCCTAATAATAGTTCAGAAAAGCAGTAACAGAGTCAGAATTAGATTCGGCTTTGCTGACAACATGACAGAATATGAAACAGAATTCTCACATAGTACAGCTGATTATAACAGAGGACTAACTATAAGTAGCATATTCTGACATTAATGAAATCAAGACCTTACCTAACTGGTTGAAATATGGGGAAAGGGAATTCCTTGGCCAAGTTGTCCTCACCAATGTACATAAAATGAACTTTTTTTGACACCAGTGTATGAAAGAGCTCAAAGATTTTGTGTTAGATTTAACCCAAAATAGGAACATAAAAAGTATCTCTATCAAGGAAGTTGTTGGCCAAGTCAAACCACCCATTTCTAGTCCATACTGATCTTGTATTTAAACTAAAAGCCCATTTGTGGTAAAAAGTTTATGGAAACCATAATTGCGATCTATCATACCAAGTTTAAAATGATGTCAGATAATTATGTTCCAAGGTTTTTGTAATTACTATTTTTTAAAATAAACTATATGTACCCAAGTTTCTCATGAAGGTCTTTAATTTGGTTCTAGGGCTTTCTTAGATATGATTTAACTGGTAGATGTCAGTATACTCAATTATCCTCGAAAAATGAGGTAAATTGAGTATACTGACTTCCAAAAAAAATTGCATTTTTAGGTGACTTGAATACATCGAATAAGACTCAAACTGTTATGCAAGGAAGTACAGAGTCAGAATGTTACAATGAAACCATAATTTCACGGAGAATCGATTTCACTCAGATTTTACATCGGTTCAAATGTCAAAAACTACTCAAAAAACCCCACCTAATCTAACGAACGCTCACAAATATACTTATTATTTTGTTGAAAGAGATCATGTTATTTTTACTTATCACTTTAATACTATCTCGTTCAAGCATCCTTGTGACAAGTACCACATACACGGATACCAAACACACGGATCCGAAGTAGAAAGTAAACAGTTTAATTAATACACAATACCCAAGTTCCCCTAGTATTGGCATAATTTAACTAAGTGTTGCATTGTGTATGCATTTTGCATTAAATCCTGAAACATTCAGTAATAATACTGGTATTTTATATTAAATCAATCTGGCACTTGTCATAATAACGATAAATTTTCTTGGTCATTTATTTTATTTTCAATTGTATTTGGGAAACTTTTTTTTAAAACTATTATCTTGTCTTCATTAACCTATCTTTGATTAATTTTTTTTCCTTATTTACTCTCACTACAGTATCTGATGCGATATCAAATCAGCATTTATGGACTTCATCCAAGCAAAATGATCAGTTAACAGTATTTTATAAAGAGGTATTTTATTTATACAGTGATACCACGGCAGTCGAACATTATTCGTTCAGCATTGGTTACCTCAAGTGTGCAGGGCAGACGAGTAAAACAATAGTCTTTGAGCATTATTAATAGTGCACATTATTTCAGATTGATAAAGATATATATGTAGTATAACATATATTAATTAAGAAATTAATACTTGGGATCCAAATGCGTTAATTGATTCAGATGCATTGGGCACTGACGCTGGTAATCTTGGTGTTCAATTAGAAAACTCATAGGGTTTGGTTACTGTTGGTGGTCAAATAAATAAATGGTTAGCCTCCTTATCCTATCAAACCGATACACAGAACTATGTGCGCAGGATTTTGTGCCAATATAATGCCGTATTTTGGATTTTGCGCATCGGAAAATCCACTAATTTTCTATTGATATATTTCTTAATTAATAATTACCATGTAAAATTAAAAATTTCAATATAATAATTTGGCAGCGAAAATAGCCAAATTAGTTGAGCTAGTCTGGCTGATAAATATCTAAAACAGGCCAGAATCCTATTCCCGTTTGTACTCGTGGGAATGGGGACGTGCATGGCTCATAGTTTACGGTCTATCCAAGCATAAAATTATTTCAAGATCAGTAATTTAACGTATTTTTGAAAACATTCTGGATCATATTGAAAAGCTGAATATATCGGAAATATCGGTCTACATTTAGCCTATACCATTACACTAACGATACCGAAAACTTGGCCCATTTTGCCGATACCGATAGTCTGATACCTTATACTGATACATTGGTACATCTCTAGTTCGTAGTACTTTGTTTTGGACTTCATATCCATATATTTGAGCATTGTTCTCTTATTGAATGGGTAAGAGGTAAGCGAGATGCGGTTCGGGTGATATTATCTCACTCGTTGGCATGGTCAGGTGTTCATGCACCGAATTTCTGTTCCAGTATTGCTGGAAGTATATGTACTGAATCGTTGGAGTATCGAGTTATTTGACTATCGAGGTATCACTGAATATAGTATATACATATATATGGGTTCACTTTCTCACTTCGCTTTTGATTGAATTATTGTGACAAAGGTTTTTATACAACGATAGGATCTCTCTAATATGTTTTTCATATAAAATTTTGATTTCAGATATCTGCTCCTATAGGTGTTCATAAAACTGTTTCATTCATCAATGACATATTGGAGAGGAGAGAGGTAATGGACTTAAATAATTCTGATTCCTATAAACTACTTGAGCAGTTATGAAAGCTTCATACAGCTGTATATTGTCTGAAGTGGAAATAAATTTAGCAAAAAATTAACTCTGGTAAATTTTTTTCTAATAGATTGATAAGCAACAAGTCTTACGGGTTCAAATGTTGTTGTGAAATCTAAAATTTAATGACTGATCAATGAATGTATTAAAAACTGCAATGGAAATAATAAATATGTATCAGCTTCTAAGAGGCCTCATATTCTGGCCAAATAGCTGTGGTACAAGTAGGTTTGGAATTTTTGCCTAGTTACCAAATAGGGTAACTGATATGGAGAAAAAAGTTAATTATGATTGCTTTGAAATGACTTAAAATAAGGGGATATTAACAAAGCATGAAGGACATGGTAAATTAGAAGCCATCAATAATTGCATTGGTAATATGCTTTCTAGGTCAACTGGAAAAATTTACTCACTTTTGTATCGTCTCTCCTGATCAGTTTTCCAGATTCTCGAAAGTATCTTGATGGTATGTATGCGTGTCCACTAGTGTAGCATTTAGTTAGAACCTTGTGATCTTAATTTGAGCAAATTTGCATAAAAACATAATGACAACTGCTATTTGTTTTAAATTCTTGTTATATTCTGGTGTATATTAAAAATGTTGTGGTCACCGACTTTTTATGTCACACAATCCATAAGTAATAAACTGTTTATCAGTTTTAATTCCTTTACCTAATATATTTTTGCTTTATATCAATAGATAATCTTTGTGAAGGCCCTATGTCATGCAAACTAGCAATCATTTACTTTGTGTATGCCTATGAAAATTGTGATTTTGTGTTCATGCATTGATACCTCGGTAGTTGAACATAATTTGTTCAAGATTGGTGTACAACTACCGATTTCTTCAATTGCCCAAACATTTTTTGCTATAAGAAACAATATGGTAATCATATACAGAGCTAATACAAAGTGCATACGCGAGGGTATGATATTAATATCGAGAATATTTGTGAGCATATCACAGGACGGAAATATTTTGCACCCGGCTGTTTGTTGGCAGAACAACGATACGTTCGCTAAAGTTAATTGATCGAATACAGGGAAGTATTTATTTATCATCTCACTTGCGAACATCGAGGTTTTGGCGGAATTGTACGATCATGTTGTCTTTCTTAAATAATAACTTTTTCCATAAATGTTCATTTTACTTTTGCGTCTTTATTATATGTCGGGTTTTCATTTATTTTAAATTCGAAATTGTCCGAAATACTCCCAACAGGTGTATAAGTACAATAATAATAATAGTACTTACCAGGGAAGTTTAATACACACGATGTGTTGAGGGCGTCGTAACTCCCGTTTATTTTAATTTGATTGTTTTCTGCTTAAAAAACAACGTCGTTTTGCAGTCATCTAACGTAACTCTCGCGACCAAATCTTTTTTGGTTTTGTATGGAATCGTCTTGGCGCAATTTATTGCCGACTGAATTTTAATTGTGTTTTAGGATAAGTTATTTTTTGTTTGTTGGTTTCTAAACTTTACAAACTTGGGTAGCAATTACTATTAATGTGAGATTTGTGCATATGAACGATTGAATATCGCGACTGGATGTCCGATATCTGATAATACGTACTTCTCTTTCAACATTAATTTTCAGGATATCAGCGTTCATGTGGTCGAATAAAAATTACCCTATTTATCAAATGGATTGGTATTTCGAGACACTCTCAAAATTGTTTGGGATCCACTATCATATCATTCGTTTATTTTTTATATTCATGTTTTTTTCAAGAATCACCCTGGTTTTATTTCGTGTACCTTCGCAAAAGAAAACTCCTTGGTGTCATCGTTCCTATTAGTGTAAATGAAATATATGGAAACCTCGCAAGTGGCGTTGTGATGCGAATACAGTAATTGATACTAGGTCAGCAGCGTTACAAAGAGTGCTATTTATGAATGCTGAAAGTACATGGCATTACTAAACATTTTGCCAATATATGATGTTTTCTGCCCGATTTAAACTAACTCGCACGCAAACCAAGGCACGTGGACATTTAAAAATTACTTGTCTTTGGGTAAGCTCTGAAATAGTATAATATATATAAATGTAAATGAGAAATTAGGTCATGCTAGCTCACGAAACGGGGAGGATTTGGGGGGGGGGGATTATTTTGCACAGGATTTGTACAAATGATCCACCCTGTAATAATATGGTTTCCAGCCTGCATGTATCAATCGTTGTCTGTTAGATGGAAGGAGTAACGCAAATGTGAAAGCCTTTGCTGTTCACGCGAGTAAGCAAATGACACGGTGATACATTGCATGAAAGTTTTGTCCGCGGCAGGTGTTAGCAGATGTCCTTTCGCTACCGATGAATTCGCTTGTTTTAATTAAACATGAATTCGCTTAAAGGGAACTCGGTTAACGGAAAGGCTTCTCTTTAATTCATAATATTAACCGGAGGAGCGCTTTTTCGAGTATCTATGCCGTTTTAAATGGGTTATATGAAAGGCTAGTGCACCTAACTCGTTAAAATCGGCATAAGCACTTTCGCACTTTTTTTTTCGACTGCGAAGCACTTTCGCACTCATAATTCGCTTAGAGTTAACACTGGTGACCACATTTAAGAATTTATCTGTAACAAATAAAACAACTGGGGAACCACCACCGCTAAGTGTCGCAAAATGAAATTGTTATTTACTATCATTCTATCCCTCCAAATTTTCCCATTATATTGGGAAATCGCTTAGAGGGACATAAAATGTCCTTCGCAAGATATCTATAAAGACATTCTCATTATACAAAACATTTCTTGAGGTCACTATCCCCGTTTATAATGTTTGACAAGTGTACCCCATAACTCAGCATCTAAAATGGCCCATACCTTAGGCACCCTACCCGTACCCGCCATGCTTTCAAGCAAAATCTGATTACAAACAAAGAGGAGCTCTTTCACCCAACACCCTCTTTAACAGGACCAAGATGCAGGTTCCTAGCCCTTTGACAGATTTTGTTAAAGAACCACAACTGGTTGTGCTATCTCAATTATTCCATAAAAAAGCTTTAAATATAGGAAATTACTAAATACCTTATAGCTGAGACACCTTCTAAGCTGCTGACCTGCAAATAACATGTGTTGCTTGGTAGGACGTGTGCAATTATCACATCAAGTTACAGGTGATGGTGACATCATAAAGCTGTTGAACTGGCAATGGCCCACACCTCAAGATGGCCCATACCCCTCCACTTTCCCCTACTTGCGAGTACTTTTGTGGAACAATTTTACAGATATCAGCTATATTATATTATATCTATTACTCGCCTTTCCAAAGCTGGGTTCTTGGACGCCCTGCTGCCTCGAAATAAATATTTGATTCAGGGATACAGAATTGTTATTGCTCAATTAATACAATTATCTTGACAATTATCAACTTATTATCTTACGGGCCAACATCAATTTTCTTGTGGAATTTTACTTTCTGCCCCAAATATTAACTTTTCGATGAATGTTTATTTTGCCCTTATGTATTATTTACTTAAAGAATGTGGCTCAAAAATATATGCCATATTCTTATACGCCATTCATTATTCGATCAATGGAAACTCTTAACAATAACGATTGCCGAATCAGCCAAATAAAGGAATGTGTATGTAATCTGTCGATTGTGTACCAACAAGAGAGGGGCTGCTTATATAGTTTGTTTTATTGTATGATTTTCAAGCGAAACGATATCACAAGTCCACAATTATTATAATACCTAAAACTGCCGCTGAATCAAAGTCCTGTGTTACGCCACCCCAATTACACAGAGATTAATAATGTTTCAACAGTTTCAAATCAATGCTAATTATAGAACAAGCGTATTCCCGCAACGCTAAATTGCCATTTTTGCCCATTCATTTTGATTCGTAGTTTGTGCGAGGGACGAAAGTCATTACCGCAGGTTATGGTTGAATGCGTGACTAAAACTGCCCGAAAGACTTTTTCCGTCATGTGTGCTTAACATCGATTTTTACAAACTCGCCACAAACGATTTGAATAATTTGGACACAATTCAAATGGACAGTCTTGTTTAAAACTTTAGTTTTTTTAATGAATGGGGCACTTTTTTGATTACCAAATGCATTTAGAAGAGTTAAAATGAAAGCCAAGGCGTGATCACTCGTGTCTATATATTTTCTCATTTTGAATGGTCAAGAGGCAGCCGAGATGCACGATTTGGGTGACGTCATCTTACTCGGCAATGTACTCGTGTTCGAGCATGAAATTTCCGTTTAGGGACCGCAGAATTTTGAACTAGAATATTTTGGCCGACTATTGAATTGTTGTTTGTCGATGTCATTTGACTACTTAGGTATAACTATATTTTTAACATGCAGTTCTGGATAAAGTCAAGGGGTTCATTTTAGCGCAACTTATTTGATGTTTTTTGTTATTTGGTTTTTCTTGTTGTAAAATTTCAATTTTTTCCAGAATTGATAAGTGAAAAGCTCTGCTGCAGTTTTGAAACAATGTCGGTAGAACTTCTCGCAACCTCGTTTTTATTGGCTCGTCAGCTATCAATGGAAGGATTCTATGTTTTCACCACATATACATCCTGGTTTCAAGTAAGTCAATAGTTGTGATTTACTTGCCTGTTATTTTTTAAATGAAGACTTATTGAACATCTAGAAATATTGTTGATAAAAGTTAAGAATCTTTGTTATGGGTACATCACCTATATTGATGAGATTTTTTTCTAACTAGAGCTCGTATAATTTACCAAAAGTTACATGTTTTGTAGATATAAATATAATATTGATAAAAACAATTACCATATTTACATTCAAATAAGTCGACCCGGAGTATAAATGGGAGTTTTCCACATTGCTGCTCAATAAGTTTGGACAGAAAATTGGATTATTCAGTTTCGCTATTAGTCTATTTTACTTCTTTTTACATCAGTTTATTAGAACTAGATAATATTTATTTTGGTAAAATCATACCAATGGAATTAAATACTCTTCCCAAGAAAGTCATTATTTGGAGGTAAAACGGTAGCAGCATTCACTCTCATAAACCCCTAACTGGAGCGTTGTGACAATCATTAATTTACGGCAACATGATGTGATGAATATGGCACTGTACTTCATGGGTTAACTGCTGTTCTGTCTGATCTGGTGTCCCCTACCTTCATTTCACTAAGTTGACAAAACTGAAGGGCCATTACGAGCCATGTTATGATTGCCACTAAGTTTTTAAAAAGAATGAAGACAACTAACAGCTGGCAATACAAAGTCAAATAACAATTGAATCAGAATATCGTCCTATTAGCTGGAAAATAAGGCAGTCATGTGAATATTAAATTCTAAAGTAATCTTGTTTTATAAATTCGGAGCACAGGAAAAGTTCGGAGCACAGACAACTTTGACTTCAACAAATAGAGCTTTTAAATTTTTCATCAAATTTTTGACCGATATCATCCCAAGCGAACCTGTTCGGTATTTAAAGGTTGGGTAAACATAATGTAGTTTATGTACTGTCTGAAAACTAGAGCTGTAGGCCTATATATAGCATGCAAAGTTGGGTGTTTAATAAATAAAGAACAGGGTGTCTCAAAAGTAAGTGTACACTTTTAATTTTGATTTGCCTTTCAGGTACTCATCATTCATTCAGAGCATTCATTTCTTCACAAAACATAGTTAGGATAAGTAGTATCATTTAGGTATTGTTTGCATTTTTCATCAACCGAATGACAAGAAGATTAAACCTAGTAATGAGGTGCAAAATTGCTGTTGAGAAAGAAGCATATAAATCAGTAAGGCAAGCTCAGCAGCCATTTAACAGAAAATTTTGGAATTAATTTGGCTCTGAGTGTTTTCCTCTTGAGTGTCCACTCCTTGATCTTTGTGCATCAACTACAGATACAGTTTCCATAAATTTACGATGAATTGCATAAATTGATCGTTGTGTAGGAGCGGAATTAATTCCAAATTATGTTAAAAATGCGAAAACAGCAATTTTGCACCTCATTTCTTGGGTAATCTTGTCATTCTGTGAGTTGATGAAAAATATTAATAATACCTAAATTTTACTACCTATCCATACTATGTTTTCTGAAGAAATGAACGATCTATGATGGAGTACCTGGAAAGAAAATCGAAATTAAAAATGTATACTTACTTTTGAGACACCCTGTATATTAACCCTGGTTTTCGTAGTATTCAAAATGCAATTCATTGGATATAAGATTAACAACTACATAAATCCGCGTCTTTACTACTGTCTACCCGAATTCAACAAATTGCTAATCTGCCTGCTAGCCTACATTCACTTTCCAATATGTAGGGGTGTACTGAAATTATTAACGTGAGACCACGAATAATTGTTTACCGGTAATTGTTGTTAAATCGTTTCATTTTATAAGTGCTATTGCTACGTAATGATAATGCCACAATTTCCTGATCTACCGTAATTGAAAACTGTATGCAACATTTGGAAATGCATGGCAACCCACATATAGAATTCATCATTGAATGTATATGAAAATGCCGCTTCTACTTCTATTTAGGGATGCGACGAATCCAAAAAAGGTTGGGCTCAGCCGAATCCCGAGTATTTGCGCTGGACTCGTGTCCGAGTCCCGAGTTCAATACTTTTACATAGCTCCGAAATAAATACCTAAAGTGAAGCTGTTGTTCGCGTATATTGGCCGTAAATTAAACTTTCTGTATGATAAGACTATGCAATTAAAAACGTTGCACATAAACACTATTGCTTTCGAGACAATCATTCGCTGAGCGGCTAGTTTAAATTAGTATAAATAGGTCCTATTCCCCGTCGAAGGAATACTTTGTTACGTAACCCTGATCGACCGCCGCGCCGACTGCTGAAGACGCCGCGCTCGTGTCCTGTCACAATAAATATGGGTCATAACCCACACGTTTGGAACAAATTTTTTTATGGGAAATTTTTACTTATATGTTATCTTTTTTAGTCGGCGCTGATAGAGACGCCCATCTCCGTGATAATTGAGATATTAATAAATAATTGCCAACTGTGGAAGCATCGAATAAATGTATCTTATAAATATATCGTAACAAAATAGCTAGCTATTCTTCATTTGAAAACCATCAATAGCGATTGTCGAATCCGAGGAAAATAAGAATGTGTAATTGTTGATTATAATTCAATAAGAGAGACGCAGAAGGCGAAATGTGTTATATGCTAAGTTACGGCTGTCTGTTCAAACTCATGGTCATGACACAATCATTTTCATTGATGCAAATAACGGCGCTTTGAAAAGCAAAATCGAATTTATTAACATTAATTTAGAAGAGAGAGTTACGAGTAAGAATTCACATACGACTCTCGCTAACAGACAGAAACGATAAATGTGAGAATTATTATGTTTTTGGTTTTCTTTCTGCGCCTATCGTTATCTTTATAATTGCCAATTTTGCATGAAGCGCGCCAACACCTTTTCACATTTAGAAACGTCAAACCAGATTAAATGAGGCAGGTAAATAATGTAATATATGGAAATATTGTTTGGACTAGGTAGAAATGCCATAACTCGAAACAGCACGCAATGGTATATTTCCGGAGAATTTATTATCTAATACTAAAATAACACAGCCACGATAGGTATTGTTCGCTTTAAACAGGGACCGTAATTTACAAACTGTGATATGGAAGATCAAATTCAGAAGATGAGACCAGAATAAAATTAATAATCTTCGCCGATAATTGCGGATTAATCACTGTTCGAGGATTAGCAAGTATATGCTTGAAATAGGACGTGGTAAACATTCACTAAACGACGTCTGACAATGGAAGGCAAGCTACGCGCAACACTGGAATTTATTCAACTGACTTTCGCTGACATTTTTTGTTCTTACGGCCTCGAGAATTTTTAGTTTTGGCGCCTAGTTTTAATTTCACCGTGGAGAAAATAGGCTGGACAGTCTCGTGGCAAAACAGAACGAAAAAGTTGCCACCACCAGTCTGCGCTTGACTATCGCGTGACGTATGATATCCCGGACTCGGGTAAAATCATCAAAGGCTCGGGCCGAATCCGAGTAGCAAATTACGGGAGATTCGGCCACGAATCCGAGCACGAGTCCGAATCTTGTCGCATCCCTACTTCTATTTAAAAAAAAAACAACAACTAGATTTCACATTTTTTGTGTCACACTTTCAGTCACATGTTGTCAAGCCACCACACGCACCTTCATCTTGTACAGAGAATTTGGAGGAATATTGTGCTCTTGCTCGAGGAAGAATCTTCGAACTTGGCGGAACTGTTGCTAAAGAATCAGAGCAAACTGCTGAGGTAGGTAAACAGAGATTGCAATGAGTAAAGATATAGAAAAAGATCAAGTAATGTTTTAATCATCATGAAGTGTTTATTTATTCAGGTTGAGAAGAATGTGAGAATGGTATTAGAGGAATATGAAATTACTAAAATGATCCCTAAATCATTGATGGAAGCAAGGTACTATGTTTCAATTTATAGCACGCTTTGTATAATATAGCAGTTTTGAAGGTAAAAAATTTGTGAAAATTGTATTTTCGCTCTGAGATACCGGTACATGGACACGAAGATCGCGCATTGGTACCGGTACCAACTAAAATTTAATTTGAGAAAGTAAAAGTATGGTAACAGCCTCCTAATGACAATCATTTTCAAAGGACTGAATTTGAAAACTTTTTGTCAATATGTTGTGGATAATGGTAATTGGGTGATTGATTCATCCTTGTTACAACAAAACCGCAAAAGTTTAGCAAAATGACCGATTTGTCAGCTTCATGTACTGGGAATATCATCTACTGGTATTTAGGTCTAGACTAGATCACTCTGAAAGAATCTTATGATTTTGTTTGAAAGTCAAATTATCAACCAGTTAAGTTGCAACTTCCATCAGATTGCAATTATATAGGAATTGCATTTGTGGGGAAATAATAAAGATAGGACTTATCATTCTTGATCATCTCATCTTTTCATTCAAATGTTACCGTAACTGCCGTTTCTTTTCAATAAACATTGGCTTAATATATCTGTGCGTAAAGCCATATTGATTCCATTTGTTGTAATATGAAAAGTATCTAATAATAATAATATCACTGCAACCTACACATTTTAACACATTATGAATCCATTGGACATATCCAAATTGAAAGTTTGAAATTTAGGATTCACATAGCATAGTAAGTTGATTGATATTGAATTCATCACAATTCAATAATATGTAAGTTGTTATGAACAAGTTTTCATGAACAACTGCTATATTTGAATGTGGCTTTCATGTTGAATTTCCTTATTTTCAAAGCATTTTTCACAAAGTCTATTTTCAAAAAAAGTTCTTGCCAGCACTGATGAAGCCTAAGCCAGTGAGTATTTTTGTATTTTCTTTAGTAGAATATTTCAATAATGAACTAATGATTTCAATAATGATAATGAACATATCGGATAGTAATTGAGAAAAAATCCCACATTGGGTGACCACGAGGCATTCAATGATATGGATTCAACATTAGTACCATTTTCTGGTAATTTTTCTTTAGTAAGTTGAAAGTTAATTAAACTGTCAGTATTCAATTAGCGTTTGGAATAGTCAGTGGAGTCCTGGAACAGTAAAAAATTTATGGAACAAATTCTGCTCGGATTTTGTTATCAAATAAGTTGTTGAAATTTTTGAAGCTTATTATTTACATTTTACTCACAGTTTTCAGACTTATCTGATACATCAATGAAATTGATAGAAGATCTGCTCAAGTAAGTTAAGGAAGTATGTATTTTTTGCATTCACTTGTAAAGTGAAGTATTGCCATGCAGCATGGCCATGCTGGGGAACAATGTTTCTGGTTTGAAATAATGAAATCGTCGGGTTCATCAATCTGGAACGAATGATTTATCTGTTGCCATGCCATGAATTGACAAGAGTCGTGACATAAAATTTTTGACATGTTAGCACCCTAATTCCTCCCACAGGATATCCCAATTATAATCGAAAACTGATTATTAATTTCAATTTTGTTGTTTGTTAATCTTTTTAACTTAATAAATATTATTTATTCAATCATTTATATAATAATTTTCAACTTCATTTTTTATGGAAGGTTATTGGTATTTTAGCAACCATTTTGGAACATCTCTTTTATAAATATTGTACTGCGTGTTGTGCATAGATTTACTTTTGAATATTCTGAATAAAGTTTAATTTTTTTGGATGCCTTCATTAACAAGAGCTCAAAAGATATCAAAAAGCATGTACAGAGCATATAAAGAAGAATGCGAAAAAAAACACACAAAATCTTTGCAAGGTTTGGTGTTGTTTTGTATAAATCTTTGAATAAGTTGGTTCAAAGGAAAGTTGCATTGAAATATATTTGTGAAAGATTGATAAAAACCTTCATCGATTGTTATAGAATTAAACATATGTAATCAGATATTAACACACTTGGAAACAGAAACAATATGAACTTTCAATCTCTTGAAACTTAACAATAGTTATTTATTTGTATATTCACAACTCATTAGTTGTGGATGTTGGGTTAGTTGCTGTAAAATATTTCCAATGTCATCCTAGAAATTGTAGTGTTGGATGATGATTCTAATTTTGATGGTGATGAAGAAAATCATTATAAACATTTCAGTTGTATCTTGGAAATAATTGAAAGAGAAATTGTTTCTGAAGCATTTATGGGTATGTATTGTATATAATTATTTGAAAATTGACTATTATGCTGATGAAATATTTGCTTTGTCTTGAATATGTTCTCTATGTCATTTTATTCTAACTTCAAATTAAGCTATGTTTACGCCTGAAACTTCTGAAATGATTTCGTTGTTTGTTAGGCCATGAAATTGTGCTTTTGAGAATTAGTTTTTTTTTTATATTTAGAATTCACAATATATAATTCCTAATTTTTGTTGCATGGTGATTGAAAAATGAAATTATACTACATTATAAAATGACATTGTCACTGAGAACATGAAACATTTTGGATAAACGATACATTTTGGATAAAGTTATATATTGGATGCACTTCCACTCATTAAAATGATTTTTAATGTAACTTGAAACATCGTTAAATATTGGAGTTACGTACTAATTTTCTACCTTTATTTATCAATATTGATTATTTACATTGCAGATACCAATTGTTCTACCTCATTGACGCAGTTATTAACAAAATTGAATAAAATATTGTACTCTGTGGAAGGTTCAGAAACAAATGAAATTGAGCCTATTGGCATAGTATCTCTTTGTTTGAAATATAAACACCACAAGGTTATTAGTCAGGTAAAATATATAAAATTGATGTCAGATATGTACTAATATGTTTTATGCAAACAAATCAATATCAAAAACATATTAAACATGACTTAACCATAGCATGGATCTTGGGATTTCTTCACTTTAATTACTTTCCTATTATTATTGATTATTTTGTGGTCGTTTTATTATCTTAATGTTGTTGCAAATTTACAGATGGTCAATGATTTATTAGATTGGGCAGGAAAAATTCATCATGCCTCTGATATGACCTATTCAAAACTGAAATTATTAACAGCTGTTTTCAAAGTTACTCATGAACATAAACTGTTGACGGATGAATTTTGTCATTTTATTTGGAAATTTTGCACAGAAGGTGTAAGTATTTTTCGATGTGACAATAAATTGATTCAAATTGATGAGCTTATTTTCTATACATCAACAAATTTGGTAAATATGGTGAATTCTTGATAGAATTGCGCAGAACTGTGTTTATTTGATGATAATTTTCTTTATTCAGAGGATTAAGATTTTTTCTCTTAGATTTGATATCACTCCATTCATGCTTCAAGGCTTTCTTTGTTTAGTAGGAGAACACTTTAACCGGGTAAAATTAACTAATTATATCTTTCGTCAACCGCAGTTTGTCACAATGGTCCCAAAGTAATTATGCGTGATGTTATCCTTGTAACGCTCAAAGTTAATCACGGGTTGAGATAGTTTCTTGATCGCTCAGTTTAATGATAGCTCTACTGCAAGAGAAATAAAGCGAAATAAATTAATTTGAAGTGTTCCTCGCTATTTCCTGAGAATGTCGATATGTTGATATATTTTTGTGACAGAATGCGCACTTATTGATTGACATTGAAGAAACGCTTTTGCAATAAAATCTTGATCAATATATTCTGATCGTAAACTAATTTTCAACTTATCGTACTAATACTAATACTCTAATTATTTTTCATAATTTTGGTTTTTACCAATACAGTTAGGGATATTCTTTTGAATTAAACGCCACAGGAGATATGTCACTGAGCTACTAATGCTATAAGAAATAGTCAAAAGTGATTACTTCTATGTTTATAGATGGGATGCATTCCCAAGTCAACAGTAAAAGGAATTGCTTTGTACTTGATTATAAATGGATCATCCATTCAAGTGAAGATTCCTATTCTATCTCATTGCAGAGGGAAAATCCTGAAATCCTGTTTGTTTGGCAAAACCATTGAAAATTGGCAGGTAACCTTCTTATGAAAGTATCATTACTATCCTACTCTACACAATTATGTATGTATTTAATGTGTATCTAGTTTTTGAAACTAGATAGATGAGTTACAATTATTTTAAGATATGGGTACTAAAACTGACTCTACATAACATGGATACTCGAATCAGTATCACATTATAAGACAATGGTCATAATAATATTAATAATTGTGAAAGTATAAATTAGCTTTGTGCTGCCTGTTACCTAGTTTCAGTGGGTGTTTCGGAAATGTCTGATCCAAATGACGTTAGTTGTTGCTTGTGGAATTGTGGTATCATTTTTTCAAAAATCATACAAGAAAACGAACTATACAAACATCTCGTTGGATCACAATCAACCATTTTAATACACATTCATTTATTTCGCTGATTCGGCAATCGTTATTATTAAGTTTCCATTGCTCGAATAATGAATAGCATCCTGTAATATATTTTCAAGCCACATTCTTTTAAGTAAATGATACATTTATTGAAAAGCTAATATTTAGGGTAGATCGTAAAATTCTGTGAAAACACGATGTTGGTCACAAAGGTGATAATTGTCAAGATATTTGTGTGAATTGAGCAATAACAATTCTGTATCTCTGAATAAAATATTTATTTCCAAGCAACAAAGCGTCCCAACCCTGATAATAAGACTTGATACAATCCCCTTACAGCAGAAAATGATAGGCAAAGCCGAGACGAAGCCCAAGGTTTAATTATCAATCTTAGAGCAATTGATTTCATAAAAGAATAATTTTAGCTAGAAATAAATAAGAATGGCATTATGGAAATATAGCTAGACTGCAAGTAGTAGAAACTTATTTGAAATTTGTCACTGTTATCATTATTGTAGTGGATCCTTTGCTTTCTAAGATATGTAATTAACGCACTCTCGTGAACACTGTCAATTTAGAGCAATAGGCCTATGGGTTTTCTACTGATAAATGCTCATCTTGTAATGTCATATTTCTTTAAAGACAACGTATCAACCAAATCTTACATGGCATTCTTTACATAGCAAGCAAGCATTTCAGATTCAAAGTTTTATTGTCCTAGTATGCGCTGACATTCAAGGAGTGATTGTCGTTCATTTACCAAAAATCAATGCCCAGCTCTCATTTGGGGAACACCCTCCCTCTACTCAAACAGAAAATGTAACTCTCTGTATAGATTACTTGGCTTAAAATGATATTACCGTATTTCTGGACGAATAAGACGAGGCCCGTTTTTAAGACTGAAAAAATATGTTTTTGAATATAGCCTCCAAATAAGACGGGCAGTAAAATCGCGTCAACATCGGAATCTCAAATTACCATGCAACTGCTTTTGAGCAGTCGCCGCGTTTGCTCATTGGTTAAAATAGCCTATAATGAATTTTCATTCCATAACAACTACAGGAATTCAAACTGTAACTTCCAATTTTAATCTAATTATGTTCAACGTAACTCACGATTGCATCCACCATATAAGAACATTACCGATCTAAAATAACACAGCAATCTGCGGACATAATAATGTGAGATAAACTACCTGATTATATTTAGTTTTGATACATATTTTTACATTTTTTTGCATATTTTTCTTGCGAATTCGTTATCGCTGTTCTATAAAAATCCGAAGATACAGAAGAATATATATACATATAAAGTGTAAAATATGCAACATACTGTACATACATATTCATCACCTCGAAATCTCCACCAAACGAAATGTGTTGCTTCATTGATTTAATTGTGATCAATTTGATCTGCGATTGTGACAATATAAATAGTTGTTTCTGCAACAAATATTCCTTCCGCTTCGTCGCAATGCTGCCACTCATTATATTGAGGGTATCACAGTAGGAAAAAACCTTAAGTTAGCGATAATATCCCACAGAATAAAATTTATTTTAAAAAATGAATTAAATATACTTTACATTGTCGTAATTAGGGTATTATACTTATATCATAGTCGCGTCAGGCACTGTCGGTAATTGTAGAACACAAAATGTTTTTGTGATTTGCAATGTCTAAAAGCCATCAAGAGTTAATCTGTCACAGGTCATCCTAAAATAAAACTTAAATGATGTTTCCATTCTATTTTTAGTATTTTATCATGCCTCTTTTCAATCAAGAAAATTTGTGTCAAGTATTCACTTCTTTATTATTAAATTAGCATGTTGTCACACATGATTATGTAATAAAGAAAATTTGGGTCACATATTCACTCCTCTATTTGCCTTAGCATCTTGCCACACATGATTATGTGATAAATCATATCTCACAACACAAATGCAGCAACTTCAAATATGTCAATCAAAGGGTTGAAATTCCATATTCACAATGCGAGAACGCGGATCATTTAAACTGCCCTGATTAGGATGTTATCCCCCCCCCCCCCTCCCGAAGGTATTTTATGGTCCGAATTGAATAATAAGGCGACATCAAAAACATAAAAATGATCATACTCGCCTAATGAGAAGGACCCCCCCCCCAAAATCAAGCCAAATATTTGGGTCTAGGAAAGCGACTTATTCGTCTGGAGATACGGTACTTATTGATTTGATAATAATACATTCTCTAATCACTGAAAATATAAGTTTTTTAGGTTTTCAGACCTAGGGCCTTCCGGAAGGCCCTTTTCAAGAAAAATTTTGAAATGGTCTTCCTCCCATCATGTTATTTGTGTTAGTATTTCTTTCCAAAGTTTTTTATTGGTATTAGGTATTTGTGTTCTGGGTTTCTAGAAAAAAAATGTACCTAACTGAATAAAGTTACAGTAAACAAGAATCCATTTTATAAAACTGATCATTCAAAATTTTTGATCAAAAATTTGTAATTTACGAACAAAATTATATTTACAGTTTCTTCTGTTAGCATATTTAGATTTTAGTGCTACAACATGTGACAAGAAATTCATGAACATGAAAAAAATAGATCACAAAGGTCTTTTTATCTGGGAAATAGGGGTTTTGAAAAATTGATTTTCATCAAATTTTTCGAAAAATTGAAATTTTTATTAAAAATAAATAGGTTAGTGATAAAAAACTAATTGTTTTATATAAATTTTAACCCATTATTGTATTCATTAGATAACTGGCAATTAATTTCAGCCATAAACTCACCCATAAACTAATATTCGTTTATCGGCGCCTTTACAACTTATATACTTTTAACAGTCACGATGGCAATAAAATGGATGTTTATTTGGATAAACAATTCGTCAAGCCTATGTTGCGCTTATTAAATTATTAAGGGAAAAATTTTGTTGGAAATGAGTGTGATGTGTTGCGAAAGTGCCACGCAGTTTTCGCAAAAAAATGTTCTTTTTGTCAATACTCGTCTAACATTAGTTTGTCATTTGGAGAACTGTTTATACCTTCTGTTGGCGTATTTCTCCATTCAAGCATGGCTTTATAAAGTTCGGATCTATCTCTACTTGCCTTTATAATTAGATTTTTAAATCTTATTGGCAACCATGATGGTAAGTCAAAAATAAAAACGGTGACTAGCAGGGGCGCAGCCAAGATTTTTCCAACGGGGGGTTACGGTGAAATAAAAACATTACACCAAAAGTGCTATTAACGACGACGTAATAATGCGTTTAATAAACTAAAATGCATGGTTGTTCACAGCAAAATTCCACAGTTACGTGTAGCCCGACTCTCTTTGCCTGACGGTGTTTGGTGAATATTTTGCAAGTTCTATTTCAAACATCGACCAATAATCCGTAGTCAGCGGGTTTAGAAATAAAACAATAAAAATCGCGAAAATTAATTTTAGAGAACTATAACTCGCAGATGTCAGTAGCGTCATGATGGTTTATATGTACAAAAAACATGCTCGCATGTAGCGCCGATCAAATGCATGAAATGTCAAACTATTACTTGGAATTTATTGCTAATTATCAAGTTGATTTTTTATTGTCATTCAATGATTATTACCATGCGCCGTGATTAGTGGCGGGTAAAATTGTATTTTTCAATAGATTTATTCGAATATTTTCATCGAACACCGAATAATAAGTATTGTCATTTTAAACATTAATTTGGATGTCGACCGCCGAAACAACCGCCGTGACAATGAAGATCTTTTTTTTCCCGGATTTTACTAGAAGACTGAAAACTCCAAAACAATGCAGCGTTTTTTATTCCATAATTTTGTCATAATCGAAGACTGCAGTAAATTTTTTGTCACCGCGATTGTTTCGGCAGCCGACATTCCAATTAATGTTGTTAAATTATATTAAAGCACTATTTTATTCAAATAATAATTCTCACTCAACGGCGGATATCGTAGTTTGGTTTTCATATTTCGGACAGAATTGCGAGTTCACATCGGCGAAGATGTTAGAGACAACTATTAAGGAGTGCATTCACGACACAAATCAATTTTATTCTCATTTTTATCTTCTTTGTAGGATTTGTATCACAGTTTGTAAATTACGGTCCCAATTTTAAGCGAACAATATTATCCTTACTGACCCCGGGATGCGATATTTGTGAAGCGGATAGTTGACATTTTTATGCTTTTAATTTTAGATCGTGTCCGTCTTACTTTGGTATAAAATAATAATTAATAGCTCTGCAAATTGGTAATCTCTTGAATACTCAGTGTTGAGTATTTACGTAACTCAGCTTTGGTTTAAATCACTGATACTAAACACATGAATAAATCGGCAATAATGCCATTTCTACGTGGTCAAAATAATATATATTTCTTCCCAATATCTCGAGAAATTTCCATAAAATACATTATTTACCTGTCTTACTTATCTGGTTCGACCTTTCTAAATTCACAAAAAACGATGTTGACAGACACGCTTTATGCAAAATTAGGAATTGAAAAATATGAAGCAAAGAGGCAAGGAAATTTTTTTTTCACATTTATCGTTTCTACCAGTTAGCAATAGCTTTCCCCTAACTCATTGTAAATTAATGTTAATAAATTCTATTTTGCTTTTCAATGCACCGTGCTTTGTATTGAAATAAAAGTGATTCAGTCGGGAAGAGAAAGTCCTTAAATTAGCTTATGACCCTTCTCTTCTTTTGAGTACCCGTAACAGCGGTTAAATCATTTCATTTCTGTTTCATGGAGAGAAGGGAAAATATGCCTTTCGGAATTGCAATCAACAATTACAAATTTTTATATATCCTTATCAGCGCTAAATAAAAAAGATAACATATCTTGAAGACGGAAAAAGTCTGTAGGTGTTAATTGCTTTACGGTGATAACATGCAGAATGATATCGCTTGGACCGTGAAACCATGATGCGCGATCGTAAAACTAAGCCGTTGCTTTTTTGTAGATGAAACTCAAATCAAAATTTTTTCTCAAACGAGGGGTTACGACCCATGTAACCGCCCTGCTGGCTGCGCCCCTGGTGACTAGGATATGATAGATTTGTGAACCTCCAGTATTGCTGATTTCATGAACAGCAAAACATCGCCGGACTAGACAACACTGCAGTTAACCCAAGAAATACCATATTTCCCGGCGAATAAGTCTACCTGGTAAATAAGATGAGGCCCGTTTTTAAAGCCTGAAAAAAATCGGTTTTTGCATATAACCGCCCAATAAGACGGGCAGTAAAATCGGAATCTCAAATTACAATGCAAGAGCTTCTGAGCGGTTCGTTGCCGTTTGCACATTTGTTAAAATATCTAAGTATTCGAATATCTTTCCGGCTGATTTTCGAATAATTCCGAATAATAGCCATTTTTCGCCATCAGCATGCTGTTTCGTTTTAAAGAGAAATCTTTAAACGATTTCCGTGTTTTGTCGCGTAATGCAATGACGGTAAAATAGGGACACTTTGATTGTTCGTTATCTTCTATGCGAGCGCGCGCCTCGTATTGTTGCGACACATTTGCATGTTCGCGAGATTGGCATTATCACTATCGTCATTCCCCTGCAAGGCTCTCTAACTTACGCATTTATTTGTATTGAGTCATGGGTCTCACATGAATACAAATAGTCAGGTATTAAATAGGTTAAATAATGTCGTGCACTTTGTTACAATTACGACACCCAATAAATTGTCTCAAGTCCGAAAAAACGAGTTGATTTAGAAAAAAATCATTTAAACTTTTTCCCGCTTTTGGCAAATAATTTTGATAATGATAGTCAAAAGTATCAGCCTTTTATTAAGATGATTTTCCGTTGCGATAAAACATTCAAATTCATGAACATTAGCAGCATTCGGAATGCCTTGTCGCATTAATTTAATTTTGTTAAATTAACTTAACTCATGGTTGCGTCAACTAACGAAAAAATAAAAGTATTACCGCGGCAATCTGCGGGCATACAAGGGTGTGGTAAACTGGCCAATTATAATTAATTTTTTACACCCATTTCCGTACTTACAAAAAACAAATAATATTACAACTCTAAAATGCCACGACAATCCGTGGACATAAAATGTGTGGTAAACTGACTGATTACAATTAATCTTTAGTTTATAATTTATATTTTCGTACTCACAGAAAAATAATTTATATTATTTCCCGCCTTTAAGAAAATAATTTTGATAATGATGGTTGAGAGTATGGACTTTTATTAACTAAGATGATTTTATGTTGTGACGAAATATTCAAATCCATGACCGATAACAGCATTTAAAATGACTGATTGTATTAATTTAATTGTGTTTAACGTAACCTGTAGTTTTGCCAACTCACGAATAAATTAATGCATTACTACTCTAAGATACGGCGACAATCTGTGGACATAAAATGTGTGTGTGGTAACTGCCTGATTATAATTACGAAAAACAAAAACATTACAAGTACTTCAAAATAACATTACAAGAACTTCAAAATAACTCCGTAATCTGTGGAAATATAATGTGTAGTAAAATGCTGGATTATAATTAATATTTGATTCATATTTTCGTACTCACAAAATAATAAGTTATACTTTTACCCGCTTTTGACAAAGTGTTTTGATAATGATTGTTAAAAGTATGCCCTTATCTGTTGTGCAAAATATTTACCCTAAATCCATGACTGATAACAGCATTTAAAATTCTTTCCGTATTAATTTACTTTTGTTCAATGTAGCCTACCTCATGGTTGCGTCGTCTTGCGAAAAATAAAATGTTTACTTTAAAAGTAAGTATATTAAAGTATCTTTAAAATATCACGGCAATCTGTGGACAAAAAACTGATGGTAAACTGCTCTATTATAATTTATTTTGATTCACACTCTCGTACTTACGAAAATAAAAAGGGCATACTACTATAAAATATCACGGTAATCGGCGGATATAAATTTTCTAGTACCCAGCTAGTAAGTAACGGTTACGGTATTTCATTGTGTATCGTATGCTAATTCCGCCATACATTAAGATAAGCTTGAATTTATTTTTGTAGTATTCGAAATTTCATATTCGAAAATAATAATTTCGAATGTATTCGAAGGGGTGAATTATTCGGTATTGGTCATCCCTGCGTCCACCAAATAAGAACATTACTGATATAATATAACACGGCAATCTATTGGCCATCCCTGCGTCCACCAAATAAGAACATTACTGATCTAATATAACACGGCAATCTGCCTGTGGACATAATAATGTGAGATGAACTGCCTGATTATATTTAGTTTTGATACATAGGGCTCAAATAAGACATCACGCTGACAAAAACAATTGACTATTTTCATAAACTGCAATATCTGTTCACTCGTGAATCGTGATGCACACACAAATGCGGCAACTTCAAATATGATAATCACAGCGTTGAGAATCTAGATTTACAGCGCAAGAACGCCGATTCATTTGACCTGACCCGATGAGGGCGCTATGGGGGATGCTATCCCGAAGGTATTTTATGGTCCGAATTGAATAATAAGCTGATCCAGAAAAAATGAAAATCATCATACTCGCCTTTGGGTCCAGAAAAGCGACTTGTTCGCCGGGAAATACAGTATTTGCCTTATTTATAACCGACATTTATAGGTTATTGTATCTTCCCAGTTATTTGGTTGTCCAGAATGATTGCTGCTACCTTTTCAAGCTAAATAGTAGCTTTGTTGTGCAGAATAGTTGATTCCGTGGTCATATGATTCCTCTGAAATAAACACGGACTGATGAAAATATGAGTAAAATAAAATCGAATAGAGGGCATGCGTTGTTGTTTTACTGATGAACAGAAAAACAAATTAATGCAATTTTTTCTGTCCAGACTTTTTGAGCAGTGATATGGAACCACCCCTATTCATTGCTGAAAATTGGAACCGTCTTATTCGCCAGGTAGACTTATTAGTCCTAAAAAATACAGAATATACTCAAATCATTTTGCACTAAATGTCATCTCATATGTTACAATCATATTCTAGGTAGTGTCTACTTCAAACTTGTCTGATGCAGTTGAACACTCGCTCCTAATACAATTGGATAGTAAAACAACCCTGGCTATCCTGACATTCCTTTGCTACTACATAAATATTTCACTGTGTGCAAAAAAATTCTCAAATTGTCAGATTTTTCATCACCTCCTTTATCTTGGAAAACGAATGGAGCATTGTGGATTGTTAGATTCAAGTAGGTTTCAGCAATGATATTTTTTTTTCAATTACCTATTGAATAATGTTGGATCATTCATTAAAAGTTATTTTTGCCACTCTGAAATTTAGAGCATCCATCTTTTAAAGTAGATGAAGGAAGCATGATGCATGAAACAAAATATTTTTATTTGAAGCATTGAACTTAATTATATCTATTTTGGATAAGAATATTTAGTACCAGGGAAAGTTATAGAAGTATGTAATATATTCCACATATGGAACATTGACTTAATAACAAATAATTAAATATTAACAGAATATTATTATGGATTCAGGCAATATTGATATTTCTCATTTTGATTTATATCTTAGGATATTTTTATTTTAACCAAATTATTTAATATTTCCAGCTTTGAGAGTGACTGAAGTATTTGACTATCCTCAAGAAAAATATGCGAAATCTGAACTATTTGGTATGACAAGTACAGAATTTCTTTTTATTTGGCCACACTTGTGAACAAGATCTCTCCCCTTGCCTAAACTTGCAAGCGGTTTCAAAATCTTGATCTGAATGATTTGCTCGAATCATCTGCCTTGGGTATTTTGATTAATGAACATTTGTAAGAAACTGGTATTTTACTGAACAGATTATTATTTCCTCTGTTGTGCATTATTATTAGTTGGTATAGTGTACCTCCTGGTCATTGAGATTTCGCTGATTCTATCGATTTTCAGTCTAACTTATCTGTGAAATTGCGCTTGCAATATTCACACCAGTGTTCACTCTAAGGAAAATATGAGTGCAAGGTGCGGGGTGCCTTACAAGTCAAAAGCATTCTACTTGTTAGTAAATTAGGGCTATAACTAGGGCTGTCGATTGATTCGCAAATTATTGAATTCGTTTTGGGACTAATTTGAATTATGATCGTTGTATGGTAATATAAAGCAGGGCTTCCCAAACTTTTGAGCTCGCGGCCACTTTTGATATATTAAAATTTACCCCGGCCCTTAGTCGATAGCACAATTTTTTTTGACCTAATCCCGTGGAACGCCTTCGTTTCAATTTTGCTAGGAGGTCGCAGAATTTCGTGATTCATGAACCTTTCAAACAACCCATATTTTCTACTTTTACAGAAAAAAGAGAAGATTATATCGATCTTACCTGTGATGGTGTTACAATAAAAAAGTTTAATTCTGAAAATTTGGTTTTCTGTAGATAAAGATTATTTTTCTTGGTTCAAAAAGCGTTGCGGACTCCTATCCCCTTTGCGATTTCGTTTTTATATAAAGCAGACTTTTCTACCAAGGCCCATTAAGTATGATTTCACTGACTGTCGTTATGTTTTGTTTGTTTCTTCATATGAACTCATTGCAAAAAAGTCTTTTATTGAAAGGTATCAATACGTATTTTCACGGGTAGTCGTAACTTGAGCATATTTTTGGAGGGCGTCGCAATACAATGAAGTTCGAAAACCACTGAGTCCTAGTCGATAGCAAGAAATTTCTACTCTTTCTACTTTTTCAATGGTTAATAATCTATATGTAGCAGTTATTTTATCGGTATTCATATTTGGCATAATAAAAAATCTCGTTATTCTCTACATCCCCCCAAAATAAGCCCTAGTGTTATTTTCGAAATAAAATTGAAGACACTGTCTTATTTACACAGTATGATGATGTGTTCATTAGGAATCGTGAAATTTTTGTTTCACAATATTTTTAATAAATGTATTTTGAATCAAGAGTCTGGAAGAGTACAATAGATAAAGTACTTTGTGTAAAATTGGTGCTCTCTTTGCAGCCCCTAAAATTCGTTTCGCAGCCCCTTCCAGGGCCGCAGCCCCTAGTTTGGGAAGCCCTGATATAAAGCACACAATGGAAAAACTTATTTGGTCACTCATTATCAGTCAAGGGATTCATCCATAAATGACTATCGCCATTACATAATTAGTTTCCTGATAATCCTGATTGTGTTTCAGTGCAGTGATATGCTCGCAAAGAATCTCATACCATTGCATATCAGACACAAAAAGAAATAGTTGCATCTTGAATGTTATTTTTGCAAGCCAGTGTGCCCTGGTCTGAGTATGAGTTATCATGAGTTGAGTACATAACATATATTGGCAGAATTTCTGTGAATGCCATAAACTTTAACATTCATGGTTGGAAAAATGGATGTTTAAAGGCAACAATAATCGGCTGACTGTTCAGTTAGGGCAGTGGTTACCAAACCTTTTTTTTTTCGAGACCCAAATTTACATAAATTCAAAGCCTGTAGATAAATACCCAACAGTGTCTTTTTTATTTTTAGTTCAATGTTAACTTATTACAGATTGCTCCATTATTAATTCTGAAGTAAAACATAGCATGAAAGTAAAATAGGAAAAAATGGGTTCGCATGTTGAACAGAAATTAGGCGGCCCCGGAAAATCTTCATGCGACCCCACCCAGGGTCACTACCCAAAGTTTGGGAACCACCAGTTAGGGCATGGTTTTGTTTTAATAGTGTATGGAATAGTTATGGGTGAAACAATTTCCAGTGTTTCAGTCAGATATTTGCATTAGCAAATCGTGCTCCATTCAGAAGTCCACTCTGTTGAAAGAAATGCAAATTTTTTTTCTAAAAACTTAAAAAAGGTGATTTCATTTCTAAGAAAACTGAGAGTGCCTCGCAGTTATCGCAAAAAGTGCGCTGATAGTGAACATTGATCAACATTAGGGCTAGACAAAATAATAGAATGACGAATTAAATGGCATTTTATTATTCGAATATTCAGTACCACATGAACAATGACGCTGCTCTTGGGACACTGAAATCGCATGTCCCTAAATCGATGGCTTAAACTTCACCAGAATTTATCCATGGCTTTTGCTAACGAACAGAAACGACAAATTACATAAATCCAGGTCTTTGCGTTATGGCATTTTCTGCGTTCTTTTATCTCCTATGTTCTATTGTATTGTTTCAATTCCATATTTTGCAAAAAAACGCACCGATACCGTTTGCAAAACCCGGTGACATGTTATTAGCCATTTAATGCATGATCCGATATTAATTTCCAGAGGACCAAACACGACAAAAAGGCAGTTTTCCCCAAAACTCAGAGAATAAAATAGAATATTAGTCTCGACTTGCAATTTTTTCCTAAATCCCCCCCTTTAGAGAAATATATTTCTCTGATGTGATAAATATTCTTCTGATTCTCTGATATGGAAATGATAAATATATTCAGAACATTAATTCTTTTAATATTCATAGACATGGAGACATCTATGGACCTTTATAGAGATAGTTGCAATCGAATAAAAGACTGTGAAAAAGGGTATGTCGAGGAATTTACTGCTGACAAGTTTCTGATAAGGGAAATTTTTGTTGATACAAAGAAAGACTTATTGACTGTAAAGTAAGTATTGCGATATTTAGACGCTGCAGGTCACCTATTTTTCAAAAATAATTTGTTTGAAATTGAAACGACTCCACTCAGCGATGAAGCATGGGTGCAAATGCAATTTTTTGACAGTGGGACACAAAGCCATGACAAAAACATTTCAAATTTTAAAATTAAACTTTGAACTTTTAATTAGCAGATTAACTTGAAATTCTTAAATTAATATTAGAAATTGAATATTGAAAATAAAATTAGGGGCCTACAATGATAGTTTTTATATTTTCATGAAATATTAGAAAATAATAAGTGTGCTAAAATTATTTCTGGTAAAATATATTAATATAATGTTTAAAAATGTGGAAACCTGAAAGCATCTATTTTTTATTTCTGAGGTTACAACTTACAACTATTATTTACCGGTAGCTCTGATTACCAATGCTGTGTGTTTGTAATCTGTGAAAACAAATTATCATCATATTGAGCAGCAGATTTGTTTTATATTAGCTGAAAAGTTTTGTCAAAATGATCTCAATGCAAAGGTTGTATATCTTGCCGGCATATTTTACTCTCTGGAAAATCAAAATCATCTCTGAGAAGCCCTGGTTTCAGTGTTCACTCTAAGGAAATTATGGATGCGATATTAAAAAAAAGGGTGTGAAGGCGTCCTGCCCAATTTTAACAAGTTAAGTGTCCTGGCCGAATCCTTTTGTTAGAAAGTCTCCTTTCATTATATGTGGGTATATTATGCATGCCTAATTTCAAATTAGTCGGCGCTAGCCATATTGCGTTGTTCGATTTTCATTGTATCATAAATTAGCCAAGTATCGGATATTGGCAAAGAGGAAACGAGCGTTATAGCACTTTCTGGAATGCTGCAGACCCATTATAAAAAAGTATTTGCGTCCCAGTCCCCCTTGGGGCTTTTCCATATATTACATCAATAGGAGCGATGACACTAATGATTTTTTTTCTTCAAATGTACACGAAATGCAACGAATAATACTAAAAAAAACTCAATATAAAAAATAACGAAAGATATGCTAAGGGTTCCCAACTATTTTAGAGTGTGTCATTCCCCCGAACAATAAAATCCTGGAAATTAATTTTTAAAGAAAAGTACAAGTATCAGATATCAGACATCCAATTGCGATATAATTGTTTATGCACGGTAGCAATCTCACATTTAGCATCGGTTAGATGTGCATGAAATGTAAAACTCTTATTTTTATTTGTATTTCAATGTTAATAAAGTTTAATTTCTTTTTCCGTCCCTCCATACACATAACTGCTTTCCGGCGTTGTGGTTCATATTGTGTTATGAGTGTTTTTAAGAGAGGATAGAATTGGATCACAGGTGACAATTTACATGTTTCTTTTGCTGATCCGGCAATTGCGTTATTATTGAACATTTTGGTCGAACGAAAAATAAATATAATTCTGTGATATATTTTTAGGCAATTTTCTTCCTATTTTTTCACAATTAGCAAAAAACCATGAATATTGAATAATTTTGTTTAATAATCGATGCTGAATCATGTGCTATTGCTAGTCATTTAGCAGAGACGATGCAAAAGGAACATATTTCAAATACCGGTAGAAGGGTATCCCCTTTCTATATGAAAAGTGGAGTATGTGTCTAACTAATAGAAATAACTTATCCCAAACACGATTAAAAGTCTGTCGGTAATAAATTGCGTTAAGATGATAATATTATACAGAACAGAGAGAACCTGACAAACTTTCGCACTAACAAATCGTACACTTTGGACACATGACCACTCTCGTCTATAGAAACTCGCGGCGTCGCGTTCCAACTTTTGGGCTGATGTTGTTAGCGAATCGGAGTGCTTTTATAGAATATAATACTATAAACAGGGATTTTGCCGTTATTGCAAAATTTCAGATAGCTTTATCTGCCATGTCTGCACCACATAGCTTATGCAAATATCGTTATCTAATGCAAAGTTGAGTTACAAAATCACTCGCACACAATTTCTTTGTCAATATTAAATTCAAACGCAAATTATTTGCCAACTTAAAACTTTATCACCCAAAAAACACAAAAGGGGCGATTTCGCTGTCTCTAAAAATAGCTGCAAAGGTGCTTTGCACTTTTCAAAAAAAAAAATGTGCTAATATTGAACACTGCCTGATCTCACAGTCATTGATTACAATGTAAAAGTTATAGCTTACGGAAAAGCTAATCCTGTGGCAAAGTATATGACCCGAGGTGAATATGACATTGTACCTGAACTGAAGTACTATATTGCACATTGTTTCTAAACTAAAGAACTGTATTGCCGAAAAAGAATTTCGTATAAAAAATCATAATTGTGCACCTGGAACAGATTGTCAAAAAGTTTGTAGACTTTTTTGGTGAAAGACCTCAAAAAAAAAATTAATGGATATTTGATGCATTTGCGGGAATAATAAAATCCACACAATATAAAATATATAGAAACAAGCATAGAAAACTGCTTTTGTTGGCTTATGAAAATTACTATATGGATTGTTTTAGATTATGCAAAAGAATGTATTCAAAACTTAGAAACAAGTTCAACAAATAGTTGATAGAAAATTTAAGCCTAATAAAATGCCAACAAGTTTAAACTTTGATAGCTCTTAAATAGTGACTAAACTGACCATAGTATGATTTGTGATGCCATGAACAAGCACTTTGCTGATGTAGGTAAAAAATGTAATGAGTTATACAGTCATTTACATTTAAACATAAAGTCAAAGCAGAAATCTTAATTTTGCCCTGGAATCGGTAATGTGTGATTGATCTAGTAATTGTTGTAATTAATTAGGTAACCATCTATAAGCAGCTGATGATGACTTTTACTTCTCTTCCTTTTACCTAAGTGTTATGATGTTGTGAAAAATGATTGCTTGTGCCAGAGTGTGTTATCCTGATAGGAATTTGCTGTAGGGCTCGGTCGACCTTGCAATCTTCCCTGCCCCCTTTCGTTTATATTTTATAATCATTTAGTTTTTTTTTTATCACTGCAATGTGTACATTAATGATATTCGGAATCAAACCTATCTATCTTAGGATTCGTCAAATATCTACTTTTGAGCTTCTACGTGCAAAGTATTTTAAACTTTGTATGATTCTAGCTTGGACAAAATGCCATGACTCCAGCTCCAGCTTGCTTCACCCCCAAGTTCATGCAACTGAACAAATGAAATATTCTCATACTTGACATCGTCATCTGTCTTTCTGGGATAAAATCAATATCTGAATCCTAAAATTTAATATGCTGTCATATGATAACGTCAATATTGTATATGATACTCAATGCAATATATATTCTTCTTTATTTTTGTTTTTATTCATCTTTATTCAAAGTGAAAAACAACAACTGTATTCCTACATATTTATTGAAAATAATTTAACAACAAATTCAGTAAGTGCTGTGATTGGTGTTATTCTTGACCAGTTGGTTTTTGATAGAAGTTGGAAAGCTATTAGTAATCAAGAGGTACGTAACATTGTTTTTGTTCATTCATGTGTTTAATTGAAAATATTCGGGCTTTTGAATGTGACAGCTTTGAAAGCTTTTCATTGATATTCATTGTACATAAGTAACATCATTTTTTTCATGTGTTCAATTGATAGGGTTTCTAATTTCCTGGGCTTTTGATTGCAATAGCTTGAAAGCTTTTTAGTAATATTCATGTACTACAGGTTGAAGTTTGATTTGTATGACAAAAATTTATCATATTGATCAATTCTGCTCAATTCCTATATTACGTTTACCTTCCATATTTGTAGTTTAGAAATATACCATATTTCTCTGTGTATAATACGCACCCAGATTTTAGTACATTTCTAACGAGAATTTTTCAGACTCCATGCATAATACGCATATCAAAATTTCGTCCTCTTGCCTTGTAGGTGTTTTTGCTGGACGTTTCAGACATTCTGTCTGCTTGCCTTTTTGTTAAGTATATATATCTGGTAATATGTTTTATGTATTTGCCTGTGAAACATCTGCTATCTATTTGTCCTCCTCCCTTTAAAAGCTGACAAGGCCCCATAACAGAATGTGTTTTCAGACCCTGCACTTCAAAGAGAAGCCGTAGGTCACTCATGTGGTGATTTATTAGGGTAAAGTTTTGCCGATTGGGCCAAACGAGGGAAACAGACCACAATGACAGCAGTTAACGGATGTGTTTTTATCACTTTATTTCACCATTTTTTACTGCGCCTTTATCAACACTAAATTGTTGTTGAACTGGGTATGCTTCTACCGAATCAAGCATGATCTGATTCTAACAGACTTTGTCACATAAAATTCAGAACTTAAGATTCATAAATGTGACAGTTATTAGCCAGTTGAAGCGAAAAATAAGGATTATTATTTTTTTATATTTTGGTATAATACGCACCCCCATATATGTAAAACTAAATTGGACCATGGAAGTGCGTGTTATACGCAGAGAAATACGATATATTATCTTGTTCTTCAGGTTCTGGAATATGTGGTTAAATGCCTTCCACTTTTATTAGAGGCTTGTGAGCCACCAATACTGAATGCAAAACTATTCTATGACATCATTAGAATGAGGATGAAGCAAGTTAGCGAGGGTTTGTATTTCACTTTTATTGAGATCCAAACACCAGTCCAATGTTGGGTATGGTATCAGTTAGCCCAGGAGTGGGCAATTACTTTCACGAGTGGGCCGGTTCCAGACAATTGACTTGCTTTCTGGGCCGGAAGCTCAATATGAAACTATGAATAAAAACAATTTATTCACAAAAAAAACGCATGCGTCTAAAAGCTTGTTTAAATCAGACCAGAAGCTGCTTGTGCTGTTCCTTGCTTAAACCGTTCGTAGGTTCGCATACGGCAGGGATCTGCTTTTTATTCATACTTCGGAACATTAATTCGGATAGGTGTATTTGGGGTATATCTGGTTCGTTTTGCACATTATATTGCAAATAATGCGTGATGATTTACGGCAGCGGTCCCCAAACTTTTTGTTCGTGAGGCGCCAAATTATCAGGAAAAATCTCATGCACACTCGCACGAAAAAAATGCTGCTTTCGAATAAAACTCAATTTTATTATCGTTAATGTGTACTTTAAGCCTTTGAATGAATGAGGGCAAAAGGTCAATTTTTCTTTCTCGTTTCTGCCTGGTTTTCCTTTGAAATGCAAATAAAAATCACTTATGTTTGTTAAACTCGGCTCAGCAGATAAATAAACTACTGCTCGCAAAATTGCAGCAGGTAGTGTCTATCTCTATTGTTACATAACAATAGAGGCATACACTACATAACAGAAAATAAATGGCATAGAAAGGTAAAATGAATTTATCGTTTCATATACAAAGCATTTAAAACAAGAAACAATAAAACTTTTATAACAAAAACAGTATGTAAGATATTCAATCGTATTTTAGTTTTAACACAATTATGTTAATTTTTGTGGCACACTCAGCAACTTTACTCTCTTTCGCCGTTTGGGAACCGCTGAATTACTGAATTATTACCTGAATTATTGAACTGCTGAATATCGTTATTTTCATTGAAATTTTCAACTGAAATTTATATCTATAGAAACTATAGTCGTAATTCCAGCAGGTACAAGTGGGCCGGATGAAACACTTCGGTGGGCCGTATCTGGCCCGCGGGCCCTAATTTGCCCACCCCTGAGTTAGCCTGTTCTTTGTTTCAGATGCATGAACTTGCTAACTTGCTACGGCGACAAGGAGTTCAGCAATCCTTTTGCACATATTTATGCCCACTAGATTCAAATCAGAGATGCGACGGTGGGCGTATTTCTAACGCTTAACGTGATGAGGCACACTGACGAGCTATTTCTTTCCATGAAACAATTATTTCATTAATTTTCCCCATGCCTGATCTGGAATAGTAATTGGACTGAATGAAGGCTGATATATAATTAGATAATACATATTGCAATGCTTGCAGAGCTTTTTCTGCTAAGCTGGTTGTCAATCAATCATAGAGAACATACTGCAGCAAACTTACCGATATCTAACTCTTTTAAGGTTTTTATTTTGGCAACTTGTATCATAGTATTTGAATGTATTTAGAAATTTTGTTTCAGGTGCATATGAAATCGGTTGGGACATACAATGGAAAAATGAAGCATATGCAATTTGCATGTTTATATTGAATTTACCACCATCACTTTTATTCAAAACTTATTCAACTACCTGTACTGGATCAGAATATATTTGGAACATTGGCAATAATTTGCATATTAAAGGAAATATGGTACGTTATTTTTATCGGGACATCTGATATACTTTGATTCCAACACATGCTGAATTAATTGAAAACTTATCTTTTTGTTCTATTTGCTTTTCATTTGCTTGTTATAGTCATTGTTATGAATTTAAAATGGTAACAAATACTTATCATTGAAAATCAGCAATAAATATATTATTTCCTAATTTTTCTATTTTTACCAACTAAAAAATATATAATACTTTTTTATATATTACAAAATAAATGATTACCTTCATGCAGAAACAGATAGCATCAACATATAATATACTACTAAAATAAATATAATTCTTAAATTTATATATTCACGGGAATGACATTCCAATATAATTGAATACTCTTATGCACACAAGTATATATATATATATATATATATATCAAGTTTCACACATTGCAGGAGAATCAAGTGTTTTCTGGTCATGTAATAAACGATTATTTTCTGCAATTGAATGAAGATCCATCAATGCGTTTTACTTTATCCCAGAATGTTTTGAGTCATCTTCTATCAGGAATTATTGAGGTAAAATAAAATTTGGTTTGATATTGAATAGGTTACATATGTGTTTCCAGGAATAGAAGTAATAGTTATCATTTGGTGATAAAAAAAATTGACTTTTTTATAAGCAAGAAATTAGCATAAAAGGTATAGGCCTATAGATTTGCCAGGTTGGTGAAATAAATATGATGTTGCATGTTGCTCAGAAAGATTGTTACAAGGTATGTTTTGTGAGGTTATCATTATTTTGCTCAGCAAAAGGCCTCTATCAAATTCAAATTTTTACTATGTGCGTTGACTTGTTTGACTTTTGGCCAGCGACTAGCTATATGTTGCCGCCCATGATGTGTTCTATAGTATCAGTGAATGGTTAATGTAACCACTAGTAAGTAATGCCTATCTGCAATCACGCCCATGTCTAAGTAAAATGTCCCAATATTCGCTATGAACTTGATACGAAACCTACTTATGCTTGAAAGTGAATTTGCTTTTATTGTTTCTACTTTTCAAGACAATAAACTCATACGAGGAGTTTCTGAAATTTTGTGTCATGATATGTCCCTGCATTTTCATATCAATAGTTGTACACTGGAATAAAGATCACAAGTTACGGCTTATGTTGAAATTAAGGTTGGTTTTTGAAGTATTTAGAATAATATACATTATCTGTATAACTTTTTTACAAATCTATATTCGTCTTATTTTGTGTTGTTACGTAACCACTGGTCATTAGAGCAATGCATACCATATGCAAATACAGGTAGGCTATAGTTGTCCAGCCTCATGCCCGTGCCTGAAACATTGCTTAGCTGAACATATCATACATGGCAAAAATAAAGCTGCGGTTCGTTATACATCCGTCTGTCGTGCCATTTTTATCTCTTAAAATCTGTACTAATGTTTTTGTGTACAAGTTTTTGAATATGGATTTTCCTACCTTTTATTTACTATTCTATTTTCCATTCAGGATACCACAATTACATTCTGACATTGACCTTATTTCCAAAACTTTACTGGAAGGTAAATCAATTATTTGTACATTAAATGTACTTCAGTGTATGTTTAATACATCAGCAAAAATGTTTCATCTGAAAAGCTCGAACACAAGTGAAATGATGATAACAGGAATTAACTTATGTCTTGCATGCTTTATATCAGACATGAAGATTGACTTAAAACATCCTGATTTGAAGAACTTCCTGAAAGAAATGAATGAGAGGGTATTTCCCAATTCATATAAAATCTTTTTATTAAAATCTGTTATAAAATTGAAGCTGCTTATTTATAAATTTATTTTAATCATGTCTAAATACGCTCATGTTAACTCCGGATATTCCAAATTTAGATAATTAGAATAAACAAACATCACATTGTTCAAATGCTTGAACATATAATGAATAGTTGCAATCGGCGAACTTACGAATGGTGGTGAAAATTTCAATGTTAAATATTGCATTAAAAAGGATTACCATCAAGCTTGTGGCCTTTACTCCATTTTCAGAGACACCACTAAAATGTTTGGATTCTCTCTCATTACAAGAAGAAATTGAGTATAGTTTTCATATTATAATTTATTCACTGTTACTCTAACTCTAAGCAATTGGTCATGTGTTGGCCAAAAACTGCCGAAGGATTGGTTAACCGAAGATAGCATAACTGGACTAGAGAATATCAAAGACAAGATTTGTTAATAGTCACATCAAAAGTTATTATTCATGCTTCTAATTTAGTGAGTGTTCCCAATTTATGTGGGGAAAATGGGATAAGTGGCAATGTTGACCAGACAATCTCCCTTTTTTCAAGACTGCTGGGTACATTACTACATGCAACATTATAAAACTGGGACAAAGTTTGTTGATGAAAAAAGAAAATGAGTTGAATTTCAAAACAATCCTGCAGCAATGTTTTGATAGAATGACTGCTGAATATGTTTGCAATGTTGTGCTAAATGGAAAAATTATTGCAATAACACCTGTTCTAAAACAAGCTTGTCATGGACTGAAGAACTTTAGTGTACTTGCTTTAAAGTAAGTAGACAAAATATATTTCGAATACTGATTCAATCGAATATGTACGGTAGTTTTGATTTGAGTGTCTTGGGTTTGAAAAATGTTTCAAGTGTCTCAATGTGTTATTGTTTTACTAAACCAAGTAATTTTTACTTCCAGATGTTTGACTCAAATTGAATTGCCTCTACACATATTAACATCAGATTTGTTTTTACCTTCATTGGCATCTTTGTATACAGAAACATATGACTACTTTGAGAAAAATAAAGCTGTAGATGTAAGTATAATAGCATCTATGCATAAGTTGGGGTTTCTTGGTCTATGTAGCTAGTAGCAGTATAGTAGTTTGAAAGGGAGCTGCAGCTGTTACTAAATTGTTTTTTAATTTGAACGTTTTTTTATTAGTTTGCAGATATTTTTAATGATATCGAAATCTTAGAACATTTGGCAGCGAAGAATGCCCCAAGTTCCACCATCATTGATCTTTTGAAGGTATTGTTTTGGTGAATTCTATATGTATTAAGGGAATATATGGGATGTTGGGTGACTCAAACAGCAGAACCCATGAGATTTTTAGTTGAGTCATGAAAATGGAGTAAATTGTTTGATCTTTTTACACTTACACCTAACACTGTTTGTGTACGGTTGTACCCAAAACTTTCGTAAATCTAGTACTAAATACATATATCTAGTCCTAATCTTTTTGCATAAAAGTTCTGTTCTCTCTATAGTATAAAAGTGTTCCAAATAGCCTATTATGCATTGGAGACAGGCTTGCATCTATTGCGCAGAATTGTCAATCAGTCGCAGGCACCCCCTGTGGGAATTTGCCTGATTTTTGTTGTACTTGCAGCCTTGAGTTTAGCAGTTGTTCTGATACAATTTGCTCGTCGAAAACCCCTGTTGATCGCTCAAGTCCGATGAAATAGGTTTCCACTCGACGTCAATGCTGACTGCTGATCAGCCTTTTCTGAAATTACTCTTTCAGCCAGTCATCTGGCTGAAACCACTAGTCATTTTGCGCAGCTAAATGCAGGTCTGACAAGTTTCATACTTATGAATTAAAAAAAAACGCTTCAACGACTGCTTTTGGTAATTATTTGCTACATTGAATGAAATCTGAACAAACAAACCTGGTTTAATCTACAAATATATTTTGGGTGAGATGGGGGGGTTCTGGTAATCTGAACAAAAACTCATCCTATTTATCCTAATAGCAATCTAATCTCATCCTTAACAACATCGATTTGCTTTTCTGTTCTGAATTGTCCAAAGCAAAGTCACAATCATATTATTATTTGACGGAGTAACCTACTTTCTTTCACTAGGACACTAAAAAACCTTGCTAGTATTGACAAAAAGTTGTTAAGAATCTGGTCAAATCTTGAAAGTTTAAACTAACCTTACTTTCAGATTACATTTATTTTCAGACTTGTTCATCTAAAATGTCATCGTTTACATGTTCACTGCGTTCAGAGGCTGTTAGGAGAATGTTGCGGATTTGAGCAAACACTTCCAGGCACCTGATTTTTAGTTGAAGTACATGGTTCTTGTGTGGATGGATTGGATAATTTTTGGCTTTTTTTATTACAATTACTCCTTGTAATAATCTAATATATATACTGTATTTATGTTTTGCACAAACATACAGGAAAAATTCGACAATTTTTTTGATTACATCTTGGACACAGTAAAAAAAATGTTTGATTTCTGTTGATAATTTGATCCAGTTCATTGATCAGCCTACCGAATGGCTTGTTTCACCTATTGGTCAAAAATTCTGTTTGGCCACACTGATGCGTGCTTATGACTGAACACGACCAAATAAACTTAACCTATTCTTGCATTCCTACCCGACCAGAAACAAAAATCCCAGCAATGATCGGGATCTATTTCAAGATAATATGACCATTTTCAACTTGTCAAAAATGTTTTTCCTACACAAAACGAAATCGTGCCTTGGAAACACTCTGTGGGCTTCCAATGAACGCTACAACCAAAACAGTGTTTTCACTTTATTGCACATGAATTGTTTGATCATAACAAGATTTGGATTTTACCTACCTTTTTATTTACATTATAAGTAGGGGAGACCGGGGATAGTTGGAACATCTGGCTACTTATTCGTAATTATTTCTGCAGTCATGTACCATATTACAAAGTCTTTGGCGTCCCACGTACCTATGTTCTTGCCCTACCTAACAGTAACCTTTAGTTCCCCACAACGCATTTCGTCTGCAAGAAATTGGACCTCGAATGTGCGCGTGTAATTCGTTCCAACATGCCCCGGGGACGGGGTAGCTTGGACCAGTCATGGGGCAAGTTGAGAAGTGAAAGAAAAATGATGAACAAGTTAACGAACTCAAAGAAATTTTTTAAATTCAACCACGGTACTTCACAGAAGATCATATGGGGACAGATCCACAGCAAAAGTTAGCTTTTCTGCACATCTCGCAGTGCCACCTATACGCACAGGCGCAGGAAGCTTCATTGCTATGTCATCCTATCGGTGCAAAGCGACGTCTTCTTCACGCGGATACGAAAATGCCATAGCATCGGTTCTTCTCATATCCACTCGTCTCAAAAATCTTGTTTTCATCTCTACGATTTCTGCGTCGCTCTTACCAGAAACTTCCAGAATTTTTCCGATATAGTGCGCGCGATGGATCGGAATCTCACCACAACAACATCACCCTGCTCGAATGATTTGCCCTTTTCCTCTATGTCTTCCTCGCTGTCATCAGTGGTGTCGTGAATAGACATAACATTCTCCTCATCTGAAGTCGATTCATAATTGACCGTAGCACTTTTCCTGGGGATCTTGCGTTGCATAGTTTTGGTACTGGATGCACTCTTTTTCAGATATCTAGCTAAAGCCAAGTCTTTTTCAGGAGTTCGAGTCAAAATAGGCTACACGATTTTTTTCGGTTTTCTTCTCACACCGATCTTTCGCGCCTGTAGCTTGGGTTTCGTGATTGGTCGGACCATTTCTGGAGTCACTCCGGTTACGGACTCGACTTGCGATGGCCCTCGGTTATCTATGGGAACTTCTTCTGGGGACGCCAGTTGAGGAATGTCGTATATTGTGATGCGTTCCCTCTGTTCGAAATTAGTCGACTTTCTATCGCACCAGTGTAATACTTTTTGAAAGCAAAAAAGACTGATACATCCAAGGGTTGAAGCTTGTGTGAGCAATGCGGTGGGAACGACAGAAGAACAATCCCATGAGATCTGGCAAATTCGATAACTGGATAGCCAACATGGGATTCATGATTGTCTAGAAGTAGTAGTACCGGGTGCTCAATAGTGCAGCGCACGTGCGCCTGGAAATGTGCCAAATATTGGACAAAATTTTCCATCTTCATCCATCCCGAACCGTTTGCCTCCCCGACAGAGCCTGCTGGGCAGCCATTAAGGAAATATATAGTGGTGGTAGCATAAAAGTCATATTGGGGATGGCAGAATAGGGATGGCGAAATACGGTCGAAAGGTGGCAGATTAGGGATGGCGAAATAGGGACGAAAAGTCAAATTGGGGATGGCGAAATGCGGTCGAAGCGTGGCAGATTAGGGATGGCGAAATGCGGTCGAATGGTGGCAGATTAGGGATGGCAAAATGCGGTCGAAGCGTGGTGGCAGATTAGGGATGGCAAAATGCGGTCGAAGCGTAGTGGCAGATTAGGGATGGCAAAATGCGGTCGAATTGTGGAGCAGACTAGGGATGGCGACGTTTGAGAAAGTGAAGGGCATGGTGTCAGTGTTACCGTACCGTACATCGGTACCGTACGAACATTTTAAGGTTCTTAAGATTAGCATGTAGCCTGAATGTACCTGCATATGCCAGGATACGGTAATACAGTAATAGGTACCGGTACCACCTACCGGTACGTACCGTAGTGAGTACGGTACCGGTACCGGTATGTGGCCCATTACATCATTAATCTGTTAATGCTAATCCAGTCCTTGGCGGCATGGGCAGCGTAGAGAATGGCAGTAGACAGAAAATAAGAGATTTAACATTCTTCTGGTTCAAATTAGGCTACTCTGGCAATTGTTTCGGTGGTAATTACATTACAAGGACAGACCGGTACCGTACCAACACTTGGACTTTTAATTAATATGGTAACGGTAGACTACCGGTACGGTACCGTATCATAGGACTACGGTACCGGTATGCCTTCGCGGTGGAATTATTGTGTGGCAAGATGTAGGCACGAACACGGTATGTCAAATTGGGACTGGTAACATTGCAGCATTGTGTGGAGCAAGCGATAAACTAAAAAGTGAAACTGCTAAAGCCATTTGACTGTTTGAGTGAACTCCGCAGACCTAAGCAAAAAGTTAATATGCATTCTAACCATTTGATATATTTAATTGCTGAATTGTCCCAAATTGGCAGTGGTGTGGCTCATCATGCTAAGCCTGTGAGCGGAATAAGCTTGGCATCGCACCTCTTATTACTTACACTACTGCACTATGTCAGTCTGTGTAGGTTCGCAGGGTAAATGTGGAGATTGTTAGAAATACGCTCGTCACCCCATGGTTATGTGCGAGAGGATTACTGGACTCCTCGTCGCAGTTGGGTGGTTCACATAACTGCTGGTCGGTTACAGCTTCCTCCACCATCTGGTCCATTATCTCTCTCCTGGGATAGATATGTAGATCCTATCGTTAATCCGAGCGAGACACATGTCATGTCAATTAACTGTAGTAAAAGCCCCGAACTTCCAATTCCATTATAAAATTTGATCGTAAATGACATTAAGTCTATAATGACTACTTGAAACTCTGTCAAGTATTTTGATATAATTTCAGATATGAAGATTAAGGTTATCTAGTCTTTAGGGATATTGCTGCAATGACTGAAGTGAGTCTATTTGTGCCAGAAAGGGGATCAAGAACTTTATAGTTTGCACTTTCAACAAGAGAGCGATGCTCAAATATATGGACATGCAGCCTGAGCGAAGCAGTAGTCCAGCTTACCTTTGACGGTTCGCTAAACACTAGAAGCACCAATGTTCGCTGACCTCGTGACTCGCTGCGCACGATGAACCGCCACATGGTGGCAATTTTTGATGAGGTCATAGCACAAAAGAAATGAATTCCATGCAGCTCTCAGAAATATTGGAAATACATGAAAGTAATAGCCTTCAGGCAAATCAATCTTAAACCATTGAAAATTTCAAAGCAATTCGTCCAGTAATCAACAAGAAAAGCGGTTTTTCAATATGTGTCAAAGAACAACAACATAATAACAAAACGATCCATAGGTCCACTACATGCCCACAAATGAATTGTGACATGGGACTTGATATAGTTTTATCTCCAAAACTATCTTTGTACTTCAAAACTGTGTTTTGAAGTTGATGACCGGCTCACATACTCTACTGTGTATTGGTTCAATCTGCAAATATTCTGAAACTTGAGAATGTTTATGAATTTGAAGTGCTGAAACTTACGTTCCAGTTCAGATTTGGTATCATTGCTGATCATTGCTTCGGACAACTCATTAAAAAGTAATAATAATCGTTCAGCAGACGGAGGTTCCTATTTTGTTATAGTTAACTTCACCCTGGTACAAAAATGTATTGAAGATACTTTCTAACACAATAGCTTCGTGTAGTACTTCACAAGTTCTTGGAATATGATTATGTTCAAATTTCATAAAGGAACCATTCTAATCTAGTAATATTTAATATTTATTCAGCATTTTAGCTTATAAGGCAAATGTTAAATGAGAAATTAGATACTTGTTATTTGTAAAGGGCATGTAAAACATTAAACTTTAGTGTATGTTTGCTAATCCATGTTAGTAAGAGTTGTCTATTTGCCATAATTGCTTCTAATAAAATAATTTTCCTATTTTTGTTAATGTAACTTGGATCAATCATAAAAATCACTCTCATTGTTAATCTTGTTTTATAGTTAATTTATTGCTACTGTTTTTTATGCAAACTGTTTTCCAATTGTTGCATCCAAGGTTATCCATCCAGCTAATCTAAACATTTTTATGACAGATCAACTTTTTCATAGATTTCACCTAATAGCACATAGGCAGCCCTATAGTTATCATTTTATTTACACAAACATTTGAAAGAGTGCAATCTCCTGGTCTGATCCTTTACTGCCACGAATATTTTATCATTTCGACTTGCTACTAGTATGCAATCTCACTTACTTTTGTGATTTCCATTTTCGTGTCTTGAAGACATTCTCATAAAATTCAGTTCCTAACCCTACCTAAGATCACTGAGATCACACAATCGCTGAGTTTGAATACCTTTATATGTTTAATAGGTGCTCCCGTGTGTGCATCCCGTCCCAGCATGTGCACCAAGATGGCACACAGCCTGAACATAGTATGTGTACCATGTTAGGATTATCAGGTTGTACGCCATCTCAGTGCACATACTACAGAAGCGTCGTTAATGTCACTGACTTCAACTTGTGTACACAAATTCCAAATGTAGCATTTGTGTACACGATATTATATACTTTGTCTAGTCCTTGTTTGTTTTGAAGTCAATCAATAAGATCTGATTTCATTCATGAATCATAACCACTTTGTACTAATGCATTGTCTGCAATCCTAAAATAACAATTTCTCTGCTACTACTCCATACTGTGTTATTTTGTTCTTGTTATAAGATAAACTTGTTAGTTATGTGGGTGGGTGCATATGCTGTTATATATATTCTATAATGAAGTTCCTGATTACTTTCTGTAGCAAAAGTTTTCAGTGTGTAATCTTGAAATCTTGCAGTGAAAATATGTCTTCCCCCAGATAATGTCCTAGCATTTACTAAGTCCTTTGGTTAAGTTCATGTTTTAATATGCCAAACTATGCATGGAAACACAATGTAATTGTGTGACAACATTTCGAATCAATATGATATACTGGTGTTATATGCTTTCATTATTATAAAATATTGTAAATTAATTTCTCAATAATGTAATAATTTTTTATTGGTTGGATATCCCAATTTTTGTGTTCACATTTTGAACCCTACTGTAAATGATGTAGGATTTCCCATTTTGCATTTATACCCGATATCTTTATAGCATCATGTCATCTCAAATTATGTGCTTCATGTTATCTCAAATGTCATCTCTTTATTTCCGTTTACAACTTCTTTCTTGCGCGCATGTATGAATAAACATGCATGGTTCACTAACATTTGCATGTTTTCTCATGAATGTCCTGCTTGTAATTTTCTTAAAGCAGAATGAAAAACTATTGTCATTTATAATTTAACATTGGTGTTCTTTCTTCTATTTTTATTAATTCCCTGTAATCAGGGAAATGCTGATGCTGACACTATTGCTGATACTAAGCACTCCAATTAGCATTTAACCCTCACTCTCTATGCCTTCCAATGTCATATATTTCTTGTTGCTTGTGAACACTATTTTTTCAAAATATTCGAAATTTCGAAATATTCAATTCATCACTTTCATTAGGTGCTGTATATATGATTCATTCTGGCCATTTGAAGGTATATACGCTCACTCTCATGTCAGTGCGCTTTCGTTTCTATAATATAAAGCTTTCAAAATCATATCATATTACATGAGCCAACTTTAATGTTGCTCAATTTTGAAATGATTGATGATGATGATTTTTTTAAACCTACTTAGTTACAACAACTAGACCATTATAGTTACTTTTTAATGCCTTATACCTTACTTTGAGTCATTCACCATTTACATATCTTAAGTAACCAATGCCATTACCTCAAATTTGAAAATACCATAAAACCTACGATCTCTGGTCGTTCTTAGAGCATCGATTCACGGGCTTGTCAAACTCTCTGGTCATTTAGTTCAGGGACATTTAATTCATCCCTACATATATACCGTTCAATATGTTTTCAATGTTAGTCTAGTCTTGGAAAGTTTTGAGATTGTTTTTATCGTGGAAAACTGAATAAAATGAAATAAAGAGGCCTACTAATTCACTGTTTTTATCGTGGAAAACTGAAAATGAAATGGAGAGTTTATAACGCCTCTTCAATCACGTAGTCGTTAGAGGGTTGTGATTAGAGTGGTAGTGACTTCAACGTGGCAGAAAGCCAATCTAAAAATGCAATTCTCATACAGTGAAATCCCGTTTCAAAGCTCTTTTGAAACCACGGGAATATTTACCGTAGTCCGTAGCGTTGGAACATATTTCGGTAATTAGTATCACACAAATTACATAAAATCAAGTACAAGATATTACCTTAGTCCTTCAACGTCAAAGATTATGAGTCTAACGGAAAAATTGCGGTAGCGGGTTTACCTACGAGTGGCCAATACCGAATAGTTCACTGTTTCGAATACATTTGAAGTTCAAAAAACGCTTATCTATAATATGCGAAAGAATTTGCATGCAATAAACAATGGAATAACTGGCTATATTACCAGGCATTTCATATTCACAGATTACTGCGATATATATTTTAGAATAGTAACGCTTTTATTTTTTCACAAGTCGACGTAATCATGAGTTAGTTACGTTAACAGATTTAAATTAATATGGCAAGGCATTTGAAATAGTGGTATCGGTCATGGATTTGAATATTTGGCGCAACACAAAATCATCCTGGTAAAAAGTTCATACTTTCTACCAACCATTATTCAAATTATTTGCCAAAAAGCGGGATAAAGTATAAATTATTTTTCCGACTTGGGACAATTTTTCCGAGAGTCTTAAAATACGAATCAAAAATTAATTATATTCAGGCGCTTTACCACACATTTTAAGCCCACAAATTGCCGTTGTATTTTGGAGTAATAATACTTTTATTATTTTGTGAATACGAAAATACGAATCAGCAATTAATTATATTCAGGCACTTCACCACACATTTTAAGCCCACAAATTGCCGTTGTATTTTGGAGTAATAATACTTTTATTATTTTGTGAATACCAAAATACGAATCAGCAATTAATTATATTCGGGCACTTTACCACACATTTTAAGCCCACAAATTGCCGTTGTATTTTGGAGTAATAATACTTTTATTATTTTGTGAATACGAAAATACGAATCAGCAATTAATTATATTCGGGCACTTTACCACACATTTTAAGTCCGTGTAGTGTATTTTTGAGTAATATTATTTTGTTAATACGAATCAGAAATTAATTATATTCGGGCACCTTGCCACACATTTTAAGTCCACAAATTCCAGTAGATTTCAGAGTAATAATACTTTTATTATTCAGTAAATCCGAAAATAGGAATCAAAAATGAATAATATCGGGCAGTTCACTACACATTTTTTGCTCACAAATTGTCGTCGCAACCATAAGTTACGTTAAACAAAACTAAATTAATAACGCATAATAATTTTATATGCTAGTATCGTTCATGGATATAAATAATTTGCACAACAGAAAATCATCCCAGTAAAAAGTCGAAACTTTCAAATATCATTATCAAAATTATTTACCATAAAGCGGGAAAAAGTATTGATTATTTCCTCTGATAAATCGACTTGTTTTCCGACTTGCGACAATTTATTGGGTATCATAACAATTACGACATTGAATAATCTTCAATTTCTTGACGTAATGGAAATGAATGTGTAAACTCGTTTGAAGATTCCCGCAAAAACGAAAAACCGTGTTTACGATGAAAAGAGACTATATAATATTCGAAAATCAGCCGAAAATGTATTCGAATATTTGATTCGTTTTGGACAACCCTGTCTACGAACCACAGTCTTCTTTTCTACAATACAACAATAATTTTCGACCCAATTCTTTAAAAAGGTTCGCCATTCCTGCTAGACTAACCCATCAAATTGCGTGTTCCCTGACTACTACATGAAACATTAGCGTTTTCTGACCATCAAATGTTTGAGATTGTTTTGTAAAGTTCAAAAACAATTAGGTTGAAACTTTTCAGTTGCAGATTAGTAGTAATTTGACTCCAGTGTAAATGTCGAATATTCAGGGAAGTATTTCACTGGCTTTATTTCGCTAAATGTCCGTACAAATATAGAGACCCTGCTCAGCGCAGAATGTTTTCAAAACATTTCGCCTATAAGTTTTTGAAAGTATAATTTCATTTGATTTCAATTGAAAATCTAGAAAGGCTTTTTTTATGTTATACTCACCAGAACAAATATTACAATCATTAGATATGAATATTGAACGTATTACTAGCTCAAAATTAATCCCTCATCAAACGCATTTGAACGCGAAATAACGGTGCACGAAACTACGCCAGTTATAAGCACTATTAAATATTAAACAATGCGGATATATATAGCACCAAGGTCTAACCCACCCTATTCCAAACAGCACGGAAAATTTGTCGCAAATGCGTCTTTCCTTGGAATTCAATTGCAACAGAGAACAAGACTTGCGTTACACGTAACACATTAATTTATAAGTTGCTCCTTCGCTATCCAGTAAGACATGGTTTGGATTCTGTACCAGGTAATGGTAATTATGTTCCTCAAGAAGTAAAGCATGCAAGAAGATTCCTAAAAAGTCAAACTAGTCTTCGACATTTACTTTCTGAAAAACGATAAAATGGATGAATTTGGTGGTTTCCAACATTTTGTGTTGAAATCTTCTATTAGTTGGTTTTTGAACTGTTTATACCAAAATCCCTATGTTTAATTACCTTGCCTTTTGTAGATTCTTTGCCAGTGTTATACAAAAGTCGCATTTTCATTTTTACGCAGTTCAAATAGTTTGTCGCGTTTTCATGAATAATATTATACAAAAGTGAGTAATACTACAACGTATATTCCTATTCAAAGACTCTCCTCTAGATAGGAATTCACCCAATATCATAAAAATCATTTTATAGCATAATATATCGAACACATCTTTACATCAAAAGGTTATATTCAAATTATAAAACCAATTAACTTCGAAAGAAATTTTGAGAATTGAAATTAACGAAACACGGAGAATGAACTCTTCATGCAGTGTGATCGTGAATTATGCCAAAAATATTTTAAAGCAAAACAGGATTCTTCTACATATATACTTGAGCAATTTAAAATATTTGTAATTGAAAAGAATTGTTTAATAACAGTATTTGGAATAGAAATATCGCAGGCTTCGGGGTGGCGTAAAAAATTGTAGGGACAATAATACCAGGGAAAAATTGAAATTTCCATGACGAAAGAGATAAAACATATGACCTCATAAATGATGGCACGATCCACAATGCTATGCCAGCCAATGCAGACCTCTTGAAATATGCGCAACAAGCTGGCGCATAACCTGAACTCAGGTTGTGTACCAGGTTAGGGTTCAGGTTGTGCGACATCTTGGTGCGCATACTTCAGGAGTACCCAAAACTTGATGAGAGAAACGTAATAATATATCAAACATTAAAAGATTGTATTAAAATTATTAATCAGAAAAATATAAAAAAAATGTTCAAGACATGATGAGAAAAATGTAATAATATATAAAACATTAAAATTAATCATAAAATAAAGACACGATGTAAAATCGGACAATACCTTTTAAATGAATTTTAAAATGTGAAACACTGATCAGATTAGTTCCTTAAATTTGACAATGTTCGTTTCCAAATCTGACACGCATTTCGCCATCCTTAACATGACACCCGTCAACCCACTGCCCTATTTCGCCCTCCTTAATCTGACACGCATCGACCATATTTCATCATCTCTAACCTGACAGGAATCGACCCTATTTCGCCACCCCCAATTTGACACGCTTCATCCGTATTTTGCCATCCCTAACCTGCCACGCTTCGACCGTATTTTGGCATCCCTAATCTGCCACCACGCTTCGACCGCATTTTGCCATCCCTAATCTGCCACGTTTCGACCGTATTTCGCCATCCCTAATCTGCCACCACGCTTCGACCGCATTTTGCCATCCCTAATCTGCCACCACGCTTCGACCGCATTTTGCCATCCCTAATCTGCCACGCTTCGACCGCATTTCGCCATCCCTAATCTGCCACGCTTCGACCCCATTTCGCCATCCCATTTTGACACTCATCGACTGTGTTTTCCAAGCCCGAATTTGACAGGTACTAATCCATTTCATCAGCCCCAAATCTAAACACTTTGGCCATATTTCTTTGTAATTTTGAGGCAATTGTTTATTGTTATCTGTATACTAAACAGCGCATTATGACAGTCGATTTGGCAAAAACTGACAGCCATCGACCGCATTTTGCCATCCCTAATCTGCCACCACGCTTCGACCGCATTTTGCCATCCCTAATCTGCCACCATTCGACCGTATTTCGCCATCCCTAATCTGCCACGCTTCGACCGCATTTTGCCATCCCCAATTTGTCTTTTCGTCCCTATTTCGCCATCCCTAATCTGCCACCTTTCGACCGTATTTCGCCATCCCTATTTTGCCATCCCCAATATGACTTTTATGCTACCAACCCTCCTATAGTGGTGGTAGCATAAAAGTCATATTGGGGATGGCAGAATAGGGATGGCGAAATACGGTCGAAAGGTGGCAGATTAGGGATGGCGAAATAGGGACGAAAAGTCAAATTGGGGATGGCGAAATGCGGTCGAAGCGTGGCAGATTAGGGATGGCGAAATGCGGTCGAATGGTGGCAGATTAGGGATGGCAAAATGCGGTCAAAGCGTGGTGGCAGATTAGGGATGGCAAAATGCGGTCGAAGCGTAGTGGCAGATTAGGGATGGCAAAATGCGGTCGAATTGTGGTGCAGATTAGGGATGGCGACGTTTGAGAAAGTGAAGGGCATGGTGTCAGTGTTACCGTACCGTACCGTACATCGGTACCGTACGAACATTTTAAGGTTCTTAAGTTTAGCATGTAGCCTGAATGTACCTGCATATGCCAGGATACGGTAATAGGTACCACCTACCGGTACGTACCTTAGTGAGTACGGTACCGGTATGTGGCCCATTACAGCATTAATCTGTTAATGCTAATCCACAGAAAATAAGAGATTTAACATTCTTCTGGTTCAACTTAGGCTACTATCCTATCGTTAATCCGAGCGAGACACATGTCATGTTAATTAACTGTAGTAAAAGCCCCGAACTTCCAATTTCATTATAAAATTTGATCGTAAATGACATTAAGTCTATAATGACTACTTGAAACTCTGTCAAGTATTTTGATATAATTTCAGATATGAAGATTAAGGTTATCTAGTCTTTAGGGATATTGCTGCAATAACTGAAGTGAGTCTATTTGTGCCAGAAAGGGGATCAAGAACTTTCTAGTTTGCACTTTCAACAAGAGAGCGATGCTCAAATATATGGACATGCAGCCTGAGCGAAGCAGTAGTCCAGCTTACCTTTGACGGTTCGCTGAACACTAGAAGCACCAATGTTCGCTGACCTCGTGACTCGCTGCGCACGATGAACCGCCACATGGTGGCAATTTTTGATGAGGTCATAGCACAAAAGAAATGAATTCCATGCAGCTCTCAGAAATATTGGAAATACATGAAAGTAATAGCCTTCAGGCAAATCAATCTTAAACCATTGAAAATTTCAAAGCAATTCGTCCAGTAATCAACGAGAAAAGCGGTTTTTCAATATGTGTCAAAGAACAACAACATAATAACAAAACGATCCATAGGTCCACTACATGCCCACAAATGAATTGTGACATGAGACTTGATATAGTTTTATCTCCAAAACTGTCTTTGTACTTCAAAACTGTGTTTTGAAGTTGATGACCGGCTCACATACTCTACTGTGTATTGGTTCAATCTGCAAATATTCTGAAACTTGAGAATGTTTATGAATTTGAAGTGCTGAAACTTACGTTTCAGTTCAGATTTGGTATCATTGCTGATCATTGCTTCGGACAACTCATTAAAAAATAATAATAATCGTTCAGCAGACGGAGGTTCCTATTTTGTTATAGTTAACTTTACCCTGGTACAAAAATGTATTGAAGATACTTTCTAACACAATAGCTTCGTGTAGTATTTCACAAGTTCTTGGAATATGATTATGTTCAAATTTCATAAAGGAACCATTCTAATCTAGTAATATTTAATATTTATTCAGCATTTTAGCTTATAAGGCAAATGTTAAATGAGAAATTAGATACTTGTTATTTGTAAAGGGCATGTAAAACATTAAACTTTAGTGTATGTTTGCTAATCCATGGTTTGCTAATCCATGTTAGTAAGAGTTGTTTATTTGCCATAATTGCTTCTATTAAAATAATTTTCCTATTTTTGTTAATGTAACTTGGATCAATCATAAAATCACTCTCATTTTTAATCTTGTTTTATAGTTTATTTATTGCTACTGTTTTTATACAAACTGTATTCCCATTGTTGCATCCAAGGTTATCCATCCAGCTAATCTAAACATTTTTATGACAGATCAACTTTTTCATAGATTTCACCTAATAGCACATAGTCAGCCCCATAGTTATCATTTTATTTACACAAACATTTGAAAGAGTGCAATCTCCTGGTCTGATCCTTTACTGCCACGAATATTTTATCATTTCGACTTGCTACTAGTATGCAATCTCACTTACTTTTGTGATTTCCATTTTCGTGTCTTGAAGACATTCTCATAAAATTCAGTTCCTAACCCTACCTAAAATCACTGAGATCACACAATCGCTGAGTTTGAATACCTTTATATGTTTAATAGGTGGTCCCGTGTCCCAGCATGTGCACCAAGATGGCACACAGCCTGAACATAGTATGTGTACCACGTTAGGGTTATCAGGTTGTACGCCATCTCAGTGAACATACTACAGAAGCGTCGTTTAATAACCTAATAGCTCTATTTGTGCTACTGTTCAAATTAATGTCACTGACTTCAACTTGTGTACACAAATTCCAAATATTTATTTTTTTTCTTCAAATAACGTGCAACATACTAAATTGTATTTGTTTGAGATTCATTTTTCCAAGATACAGAATTATGTTTTAATTTGCTTTCAGTATTTTTTGCCAATTATTAAACACTATTTATGGGGACTGTAGCATTTGTGTACACGATATTATATACTTTGTCTAGTCCTTGTTTGTTTTGAAGTCAATCAATAAGATCTGATTTCATTCATGAATCATAACCACTTTGTACTAATGCATTGTCTGCAATTCTAAAATAACAATTTCTCTGCTACTACTCCATACTGTGTTATTTTGTTCTTGTTATAAGATAAACTTGTTATTTATGTGGGTGGGTGCATATGCTGTTATATATATTCTATAATGAAGTTCCTGATTACTTTCTGTAGCAATAGTTTCCAGTGTGTAATCTTGAAATCTTGCAGTGAAAATATGTCTTCCCCCAGATAATGTCCTAGCATTTACTAAGTCCTTTGGTTAAGTTCATGTTTTAATATGCCAAACTATGCATGGAAACACAATGAAATTGTGTGACAACATTTCGAATCAATATGATATACTGGTGTTATATGCTTTCATTATTATAAAATATTGTAAATTAATTTCTCAATAATGTAATAATTTTTTATTGGTTGGATATCCCAATTTTTGTGTTCACATTTTGAACCTTACTGTAAATGATGTAGGATTTCCCATTTTGCATTTATACCCGATATCTTTATAGCATCATGTCATCTCAAATTATGTGCTTCATGTTATCTCAAATGTCATCTCTTTATTTCCGTTTACAACTTCTTTCTTGCGCGAATGTATGAATAAACATGCATGGTCCACTAGCATTTGCATGTTTTCTCATGAATGTCCTGCTTGTAATTTTCTTAAAAGCAGAATGAAAAACTATTGTAATTTATAATATAACATTGGTGTTCTTTCTTCTATTTTTATTAATTCCCTGTAATCAGGGAAATGCTGATGCTGACACTATTGCTGATACTAAGCACTCCAATCAGCATTTAACCCTCACTCTCTATGCCTTCCAATGTCATATATTTCTTGTTGCTTGTGAACACTATTTTTTCAAAAACGGGAATATTCAATTCATCACTTTCATTAGGTGCTGTATACATGATTCATTCTGGCCATTTGAAGGAATATACGCTCACTCTCATGTCAGTGCGCTTTCGTTTCTATAATATAAAGCTTTCAAAATCATATCATATTACATGAGCCAACTTTAATGTTGCTCAATTTTGAAATGATTGATGATGATGATTTTTTTAAACCTACTTAGTTACAACAACTAGACCATTATAGTTACTTTTTAATGCCTTATACCTTACTTTGAGTCATTCACCATTTACATATCTTAAGTAACCAATGCCATTACCTCAAATTTGAAAATACCATAAAACCTTAGAGCATCGATTCACGGGCTTGTCAAACTCTCTGGTCATTTAGTTCAGGGACATTTAATTCGTCCCTACATATATACCGTTCAATATGTTTTCAATGTTAGTCTAGTCTTGGAAAGTTTTGTGATTGTTTTTATCGTGGAAAACTGAATAAAATGAAATAAAGAGGCCTCCTCATTCACTGTTTTTATCGTGGAAAACTGAAAATGAAATGAAGAGTTTATAACGCCTCTTCAATCACATTGTCGTTAGAGGGTTGTGATTAGAGTGGTAGTCACTTCAACGTGGCAGAAAGCCAATCTAAAAATGCAATTCTCATACAGTGAAATCCCGTTTCAAAGCTCTCCACGGGAATATTTACCGTAGTCCGTAGCGTTGGAACATATTTCGGTAATTAGTATTACACAAATTACATAAAATCAAGTACAAGATATTACCTTAGTCCTTCAACGTCAAAGATTATGAGTCTAACGGAAAAATTGCGGTAGCGGGTTTACCTACGAGTGGCCAATACCGAATAGTTCACTGTTTCGAATACATTTGAAGTTCAAAAAACGCTTATCTATAATATGCGAATGAATTTGCATGCAATAAACAATGGAATAACTGGCTATATTACCAGGCATTTCATATTCACAGATTACTGCGATATATATTTTAGGATAGTAACGCTTTTATTCTTTTATAGGTCGACGTAATCATGAGTTAGTTACGTTAACAGATTTAAATTAATATGGCAAGGCATTTGAAATAGTGGTATCGGTCATGGATTTGAATATTTGGCGCGACACAAAATCATCCTGGTAAAAAGTTCATACTTTCAAATACCAACCATTATTCAAATTATTTGCCAAAAAGCAGGATAAAATATAAATTATTTTTCTGACTTGGGACAATTTTTCCAAGAGTCTGAAAATACGAATCAAAAATTAATTATATTCAGGCGCTTTACCACACATTTTAAGTCCGCGAATCGCCGTTATATTTTTGAGTAATAATACTTTTATTATTTTGTGAATACGAATCAGCAATTAATTATATTCGGGCACTTTACCACACATTTTAAGCCCACAAATTGCCGTTGTATTTTGGAGTAATAATGTTTTTATTATTTTGTAAATACGAATAAAAAATTAATTATATTCGGGCACTTTACCACACATTTTAAGTCCGTGTAGTGTATTTTTGAGTAATATTATTTTGTGAATACGAATCAGAAATTAATTATATTCGGGCACCTTGCCACGCATTTTAAGTCCACAAATTCCAGTAGATTTCAGAGTAATAATACTTTTATTATTCAGTAAATCCGAAAATAGGAATCAAAAATGAATAATATCGGGCAGTTCACTACACATTTTATGCTCACAAATTGTCGTCGCAACCATAAGTTACGTTAAACAAAACTAAATTAATAACGCATGATAATTTTATATGCTGGTATCGGTCATGGATATGAATAATTTGCACAACAGAAAATCATCCCAGTAAAAAGTCGAAACTTTCAAATATCATTATCAAAATTATTTGCCATAAAGCGGGAAAAAGTATTAATTATTTCTTCTAATAAATCGACTTGTTTTCCGACTTGCGACAATTTATTGGGTATCATAACAATTACGACATTGAATAATCTTCAATTTCTTGACGTAATGAAAATGAATGTGTAAAATCGTTTGATAATTCCCGCAAAAACGAAAAACCGTGTTTACGATGAAAAGAGACTATATATTATTCGAAAATCAGCCGAAAATGTATTCGAATATTTGATTCGTTTTGGACAACCCTGTCTACGAACCACAGTCTTCTTTTCTACAATACAACAATAATTTGCGACCCAATTCTTTAAAAAGGTTCGCCATTCCTGCTAGACTAACCCATCAAATTGCGTGTTCCCTGACTACTACATGAAACATTAGCGTTTTCTGACCATCAAATGTTTGAGATTGTTTTGTAAAGTTCAAAAACAATTAGGTTGAACATTTTCAGTTGCAGATTAGTAGTAATTTGACTCCAGTGTAAATGTCGAATATTCAGGGAAGTATTTCACTGGCTATATTTCGCTAAATGTCCGTACAATTATAGAGACCCTGCTCAGCGCAGAATGTTTTCAAAACATTTCGCCTATAAGTTTTTGAAAGTATAATTTCATTTGATTTCAATTGAAAATCTAGAAAGGCTTTTTTGTATCTTATACTCACCAGAACAAATATTACAATCATTAGATATAATATTGAACGTATTACTAGCTCAAAATTAATCCCTCATCAAACGCATTTGAACGCGAAATAACGGTGCACGAAACTACGCCAGTTATAAGCACCATTAAATATTAAACAATGCGGATATATATAGCACCAAGGTCTATCCCACCCTATTCCAAACAGCACGGAAAATTCGTCGCAAATGCGTCTTTCCTTGGAATTCAATTGCAACAGAGAACAAGACTTGCGTTACACGTAACACATTTATTTATAAGTTGCTCCTTCGCTATCCAGTAAGACATGGGTTGGATTCTGTACCAAGTAATGGTAATTATGTTCCTCAAGAAGTAGAGCATGCAAGAAGATTCCTAAAAAGTCAAACTAGTCTTCGACATTTTTTTTCTGAAAAACGATAAAATGGATGAATTTGGTGGTTTCCAACATTTTGTGTTGAAATCTTCTATTAGTTGGTTTTTGAACTGTTTATACCAAAATCCCTATGTTTAATTACCTTGCCTTTTGTAGATTCTTTGCCAGTGTTATACAAAAGTCGCATTTTCATTTTTACGCAGTTCAAATAGTTTGTCGCGTTTTCATGAATAATATTATACAAAAGTGAGTAATACTACAACGTATATTCCTATTCAAAAACTCTCCTCTAGATAGGAATTCACCCAATATCATAAAAATCATTTTATAGCATAATATATCGAACACATCTTTACATCAAAAGGTTATATTCAAATTATAAAACCAATTAACTTCGAAAGAAATTTTGAGAATTGAAATTAACGAAACACGGAGAATGAACTCTTCATGCAGTGTGATCGTGAATTATGCCAAAAATATTTTAAAGCAAAACAGGATTCTTCTACATATATACTTGAGCAATTTAAAATATTTGTAATTGAAAAGAATTGTTTAATAACAGTATTTGGAATGGAAATATCGCAGGCTTCGGGGTGGCGTAAAAAATTGTAGGGACAATAATACCAGGGAAAAATTGAAATTTCCATGACGAAAGAGATAAAACATATGACCTCATAAATGATGGCACGATCCACAATGCAGACCTTTTGAAATATGCGCAACAAGCTGGCGCACAACCTGAACTCAGGTTGTGTACCAGGTTAGGGTTCAGGTTGTGCGACATCTTTCGGTGTGCATACTTCAGGAGTACCCAAAACTTGATGAGAGAAACGTAATAATATATCAAACATTAAAAGATTGTATTAAAATTGTTAATCAGAAAAATATAAAAAAAATGTTCAAGACTTGATGAGAAAAATGTAATAATATATAAAACATTAAAATTAATCATAAAATAAAGACACGATGTAAAATCGGACAATACCTTTCAAATGAATTTTAAAATGTGAAACACTGATCAGATTAGTTCTTTAAATTTGACAATGTTTGTTTCCAAATCTGACACGCATTTCGCCATCCTTAACATGACACCCGTCAACCCACTGCCCTATTTCGCCCTCCTTAATCTGACACGCATCGACCATATTTCATCATCTCTAACCTGACAGGAATCGACCCTATTTCGCCACCCCCAATTTGACACGCTTCGTCCGCATTTCGCCATCCCTAATCTGCCACGCTTCGACCGTATTTTGCCATCCCTAACCTGCCACGCTTCGACCGTATTTCGGCATCCCTAATCTGCCATCACGCTTCGACCGCATTTTGCCATCCCTAATCTGCCACGCTTCGACCGTATTTCGCCATCCCTAATCTGCCACCACGCTTCGACCGCATTTTGCCATCCCTAATCTGCCACCACGCTTCGACCGCATTTCGCCATCCCTAATCTGCCACGCTTCGACCGCATTTCGCTATCCCTAATCTGCCACGCTTCGACCCCATTTCGCCATCCCATTTTGACACTCATCGACTGTGTTTTCCCAGCCCGAATTTGACAGGTACTAATCCATTTCATCAGCCCCAAATCTAAACACTTTGGCCATATTTCTTTGTAATTTTGAGGCAATTGTTTATTGTTATCTGTATACTAAACAGCGCATTATGACAGTCGATTTGGCAAAAACTGACAGCCATCGACCGCATTTTGCCATCCCTAATCTGCCACCACGCTTCGACCGCATTTTGCCATCCCTAATCTGCCACCATTGGATCGTATTTCGCCATCCTTAATCTGCCACGCTTCGACCGCATTTTGCCATCCCCAATTTGGCTTTTCGTCCCTATTTCGCCATCCTTAATCTGCCACCTTTCGACCGTATTTCGCCATCCCTATTTTGCCATCCCCAATATGACTTTTATGCTACCAACCCTCCTCTCAAAAAACACCAATAACCCTGCTAAAACGCTTAAAAACAGTGAAAAACCGTCAAAAAACACCAATAACCCTGCTAAAACGCTTAAAAACAGTGAAAAACCGTCAAAAAACACCAATAACCCTGCTAAAACGCTTAAAAACAGTGAAAAACCGTCAAAAAACACCAATAACCCTGCTAAAACGCTTAAAAACAGTGAAAACCCGTCAAAAAACACCAATAACCCTGCTAAAACGCTTAAAAACAGTGAAAAACCGTCAAAAAACACCAATAACCCTGCTAAAACGCTCTAAAACAGTGAAAAACCGTCAAAAAACACCAATAACCCTGCTAAAACGCTTAAAAACAGTGAAAAACCGTCAAAAAACACCAATAACCCTGCTAAAACGCTTAAAAACAGTGAAAAACCGTCAAAAAACACCAATAACCCTGCTAAAACGCTTAAAAACAGTGAAAAACCGTCAAAAAACACCAATAACTCTGCTAAAACGCTTAAAAACAGTAAAAAACCGTCAAAAAACACCAATAACCCTACTAAAACGCTTAAAAACAGTGAAAAACCGTCAAAAGACACCAATAACCTTGCTAAAACGCTTAAAAACAGTGAAAAACCGTCAAAAAACACCAATAACCCTGCTAAAACGCTTCAAAACAGTGAAAAACCGTCAAAAAACACCAATAACCCTGCTAAAACGCTTAAAAGCAGTGAAAAACCGTCAAAAAACACCAAAAACCCTGCTAAAACGCTTAAAAACAGTGAAAAACCGTCAAAAAACACCAATAACCATGCTAAAACGCTTAAAAACAGTGAAAAACCGTCAAAAAACACCAATAACCCTGCTAAAACGCTTAAAAACAGTGAAAAACCGTCAAAAAACACCAATAACCCTGCTAAAACGCTTAAAAGCAGTGAAAAACCGTCAAAAAACACCAAAAACCCTGCTAAAACGCTTAAAAACAGTGAAAAACCGTCAAAAAACACCAATAACCCTGCTAAAACGCTTAAAAACAGTGAAAACCCGTCAAAAAACACCAATAACCCTGCTAAAACGCTTAAAAACAGTGAAAAACCGTCAAAAAACACCAATAACCCTGCTAAAACGCTCTAAAACAGTGAAAAACCGTCGAAAAACACCAATAACCCTGCTAAAACGCTTAAAAACAGTGAAAAACCGTCAAAAAACACCAATAACCCTGCTAAAACGCTTAAAAACAGTGAAAACCCGTCAAAAAACACCAATAACCCTGCTAAAACGCTCTAAAACAGTGAAAAACTGTCAAAAAACACCAATAACCTTGCTAAAACGCTTAAAAACAGTGAAAAACCGTCAAAAAACACCAATAACCCTGCTAAAACGCTTAAAAACAGTGAAAAACCGTCAAAAAACACCAATAACCCTGCTAAAACGCTCAAAAACAGGGAAAAACCGTCAAAAAACACCAATAACCTTGCTAAAACGCTTAAAAACAGTAAAAAATCGTCAAAAAACACCAATACCCTTGCTAAAACGCTCTAAAACAGTGAAAAACCGTCAAAAAACACCAATAACCTTGCTAAAACGCTTAAAAACAGTGAAAAACCGTCAAAAAACACCAATAACCCTGCTAAAACGCTTAAAAACAGTGAAAAACCGTCAAAAAACACCAATAACCCTGCTAAAACGCTTAAAAACAGTGAAAACCCGTCAAAAAACACCAATAACCCTGCTAAAACGTTTAAAAACAGTGAAAAACCGTCAAAAAACACCAATACCCTTGCTAAAACGCTTAAAAACAGTGAAAAACCGTCAAAAAACACCAATAACCCTGCTAAAACGCTTAAAAACAGTGAAAAACAGTCAAAAAACACCAATAACCCTGCTAAAACGCTTAAAAACAGTGAAAAACCGTCAAAAAACACCAATAACCCTGCTAAAACGCTTAAAAACAGTGAAATACGGTCAAAAAACACCAATAACCCTGCTAAAACGCTTAAAAACAGTGAAAAACCGTCAAAAAACACCAATAACCCTGCTAAAACGCTTAAAAACAGTGAAAAACCGTCAAAAAACACCAATAACCCTGCTAAAACGCTTAAAAACAGTGAAAAACCGTCAATAAACACCAATAACCCTGCTAAAACGCTTAAAAACAGTGAAAACCCGTCAAAAAACACCAATAACCCTGCTAAAACGTTTAAAAACAGTGAAAAACCGTCAAAAAACACCAATAACCTTGCTAAAACGCTTAAAAACAGTGAAAAACCGTCAAAAAACACCAATAACCATGCTAAAACGCTTAAAAACAGTGAAAAACCGTCAAAAAACACCAATAACCCTGTTAAAACGCTTAAAAACAGTGAAAAACCGTCAAAAAACACCAATAACCTTGCTAAAACGCTTAAAAACAGTGAAAAACCGTCAAAAAACACCAATAACCCTGCTAAAACGCTTAAAAACATTGAAAAACCGTCAAAAAACACCAATAACCCTGCTAAAACGCTTAAAAACAGAGAAAAACCGTCAAAAAACACCAATAACCCTGCTAAAACGCTTAAAAACAGTGAAAAACCGTCAAAAAACACCAATAACCCTGCTAAAACGCTTAAAAACAGTAAAAAACCGTCAAAAAACACCAATAACCCTGCTAAAATGCTTAAAAACAGTGAAAGACCGTCAAAAAACACCAATAACCTTGCTAAAACGCTTAAAAACAGTGAAAAACCGTCAAAAAACACCAATAACCCTGCTAAAATGCTTAAAAACAGTGAAAAACCGTCAAAAAACACCAATAACCCTGCTAAAACGCTTAAAAACAGTGAAAAACCGTCAAAAAACACCAATAACCCTGCTAAAACGCTTAAAAACAGTGAAAAACCGTCAAAAAACACCAATAACCCTGCTAAAACGCCTAAAAACAGTGAAAAACCGTCAAAAAACACCAATAACCCTGCTAAAACGCTTAAAAACAGTGAAAAACCGTCAAAAAACACCAATAACCCTGCTAAAACGCTTAAAAACAGTGAAAAACCGTCAAAAAACACCAATAACCCTGCTAAAACGCTTAAAAACAGTGAAAAACCGTCAAAAAACACCAATAACCCTGCTAAAACGCTTAAAAACAGTGAAAAACCGTCAAAAAACACCAATAACCCTGCTAAAACGCTTAAAAACAGTGAAAAACCGTCAAAAGACACCAATAACCTTGCTAAAACGCTTAAAAACAGTGAAAAACCGTCAAAAAACACCAATAATCCTGCTAAAACGCTTAAAAACAGTGAAAAACCGTCAAAAAACACCAATAACCCTGCTAAAACGCTTAAAAGCAGTGAAAAACCGTCAAAAAACACCAAAAACCCTGCTAAAACGCTTAAAAACAGTGAAAAACCGTCAAAAAACACCAATAACCATGCTAAAACGCTTAAAAACAGTGAAAAACCGTCAAAAAACACCAATAACCCTGCTAAAACGCTTAAAAACAGTGGAAAACCGTCAAAAAACACCAATAACCCTGCTAAAACGCTTAAAAACATTGAAAAACCGTCAAAAAACACCAATAACCCTGCTAAAACGCTTAAAAACAGTGAAAAACCGTCAAAAAACACCAATAACCCTGCTAAAACGCTTAAAAACAGTGAAAAACCGTCAAAAAACACCAATAACCCTGCTAAAACGCTTAAAAACAGTGAAAAACCGTCAAAAAACACCAATAACCCTGCTAAAACGCTTAAAAACAGTGAAAACCGTCAAAAAACACCAATAACCTTGCTAAAACGCTTAAAAACAGTGAAAAACCGTCAAAAAACACCAATAACCCTGCTAAAACGCTTAAAAACAGTGAAAAACCGTCAAAAAACACCAATAACCCTGCTAAAACGCTTAAAAACAGTGAAAAACCGTCAAAAAACACCAATAACCTTGCTAAAACGCTTAAAAACAGTGAAAAACCGTCAAAAAACACCAATAACCTTGCTAAAACGCTCAAAAACAGTGAAAAACCGTCAAAAAACACCAATAACCCTGCTAAAACGCTTAAAAACATTGAAAAACCGTCAAAAAACACCAATAACCCTGCTAAAACGCTTAAAAACAGTGAAAAACCGTCAAAAAACACCAATAACCCTGCTAAAACGCTTAAAAACAGTGAAAAACCGTCAAAAAACACCAATAACCCTGCTAAAACGCTTAAAAACAGTGAAAAACCGTCAAAAAACACCAATAACCCTGCTAAAATGCTTAAAAACAGTGAAAAACCGTCAAAAAACACCAATAACCTTGCTAAAACGCTTAAAAACAGTGAAAAACCGTCAAAAAACACCAATAACCCTGCTAAAATGCTTAAAAACAGTGAAAAACCGTCAAAAAACACCAATAACCCTGCTAAAACGCTTAAAAACAGTGAAAAACCGTCAAAAAACACCAATAACCCTGCTAAAACGCTTAAAAACAGTGAAAAACCGTCAAAAATCACCAATAACCCTGCTAAAACGCTTAAAAACAGTGAAAAACCGTCAAAAAACACCAATAACCCTGCTAAAACGCTTAAAAACAGTGAAAAACCGTCAAAAAACACCAATAACCCTGCTAAAACGCTTAAAAACAGTGAAAAACCGTCAAAAAACACCAATAACCCTGCTAAAACGCTTAAAAACAGTGAAAAACCGTCAAAAAACACCAATAACCTTGCTAAAACGCTTAAAAACAGTGAAAAACCGTCAAAAAACACCAATAACCTTGCTAAAACGCTTAAAAACAGTGAAAAACCGTCAAAAAACACCAATAACCCTGCTAAAACGCTTAAAAACATTGAAAAACCGTCAAAAAACACCAATAACCCTGCTAAAACGCTTAAAAACAGTGAAAAACCGTCAAAAAACACCAATAACCCTGCTAAAACGCTTAAAAACAGTGAAAAACCGTCAAAAAACACCAATAACCCTGCTAAAACGCTTAAAAACAGTGAAAAACCGTCAAAAAACACCAATAACCCTGCTAAAATGCTTAAAAACAGTGAAAAACCGTCAAAAAACACCAATAACCTTGCTAAAACGCTTAAAAACAGTGAAAAACCGTCAAAAAACACCAATAACCCTGCTAAAATGCTTAAAAACAGTGAAAAACCGTCAAAAAACACCAATAACCCTGCTAAAACGCTTAAAAACAGTGAAAAACCGTCAAAAATCACCAATAACCCTGCTAAAACGCTTAAAAACAGTGAAAAACCGACAAAAAACACCAATAACCCTGCTAAAACGCTTAAAAACAGTGAAAAACCGTCAAAAAACACCAATAACCCTGCTAAAACGCTTAAAAACAGTGAAAAACCGTCAAAAAACACCAATAACCCTGCTAAAACGCTTAAAAACAGTGAAAAACCGTCAAAAAACACCAATAACCCTGCTAAAACGCTTAAAAACAGTGAAAAACCGTCAAAAAACACCAATAACCCTGCTAAAACGCTTAAAAACAGTGAAAAACCGTCAAAAAACACCAATAACCCTGCTAAAATGCTTAAAAACAGTGAAAAACCGACAAAAAACACCAATAACCCTGCTAAAACGCTTAAAAACAGTGAAAACCCGTCAAAAAACACCAATAACCCTGCTAAAACGCTTAAAAACAGTGAAAAACCGTCAAAAAACACCAATAACCCTGCTAAAACGCTTAAAAACAGTGAAAAACCGTCAAAAAACACCAATAACTCTGCTAAAACGCTTAAAAACAGTAAAAAACCGTCAAAAAACACCAATAACCCTACTAAAACGCTTAAAAACAGTGAAAAACCGTCAAAAGACACCAATAACCTTGCTAAAACGCTTAAAAACAGTGAAAAACCGACAAAAAACACCAATAACCCTGCTAAAACGCTTAAAAACAGTGGAAAACCGTCAAAAAACACCAATAACCCTGCAAAAACGCTTAAAAACATTGAAAAACCGTCAAAAAACACCAATAACCCTGCTAAAACGCTTAAAAACAGTGAAAAACCGTCAAAAAACACCAATAACCCTGCTAAAACGCTCTAAAACAGTGAAAAACCGTCAAAAAACACCAATAACCCTGCTAAAACGCTTAAAAACAGTGAAAAACCGTCAAAAAACACCAATAACCCTGCTAAAACGCTTAAAAACAGTGAAAAACCGTCAAAAAACACCAATAACCCTGCTAAAACGCTTAAAAACAGTAAAAACCCGTCAAAAAACACCAATAACCCTGTTAAAACGTTTAAAAACAGTGAAAAACCGTCAAAAAACACCAATAACCTTGCTAAAACGCTTAAAAACAGTGAAAAACCGTCAAAAAACACCAATAACCCTGCTAAAACGCTTAAAAACAGTGAAAAACCGTCAAAAAACACCAATAACCTCGCTAAAACGCTTAAAAACAGTGAAAAACCGTCAAAAAACACCAATAACCCTGCTAAAACGCTTAAAAACAGTGAAAAACCGTCAAAAAACACCAATAACCCTGCTAAAATGCTTAAAAACAGTGAAAAACCGTCAAAAAACACCAATAACCTTGCTAAAACGCTTAAAAACAGTGAAAAACCGTCAAAAAACACCAATAACCCTGCTAAAATGCTTAAAAACAGTGAAAAACCGTCAAAAAACACCAATAACCCTGCTAAAACGCTTAAAAACAGTGAAAAACCGTCAAAAAACACCAATAACCCTGCTAAAACGCTTAAAAACAGTGAAAAACCGTCAAAAAACACCAATAACCCTGCTAAAACGCTTAAAAATGGTGAAAAACCGTCAAAAAACACCAATAACCCTGCTAAAACGCTTAAAACAGTGAAAAACCGTCAAAAAACACCAATAACCCTGCTAAAACGCTTAAAAACAGTGAAAAACCGTCAAAAAACACCAATAACCCTGCTAAAACGCTTAAAAACTGTGAAAAACCGTCAAAAAACACCAATAACCCTGCTAAAACGCTTAAAAACTGTGAAAAACCGTCAAAAAACACCAATAACCCTGCTAAAACGCTTAAAAACAGTGAAAAACCGTCAAAAAACACCAATAACCCTGCTAAAACGCTTAAAAACAGTGAAAAACCGTCAAAAAACACCAATAACCATGCTAAAACGCTTAAAAACAATGAAAAAACCGTCAAAAAACACCAATAACCCTGCTAAAACGCTTGAAAACAGTGAAAAACCGTCAAAAAACACCAATAACCCTGCTAAAACGCTTAAAAACAGTGAAAACCCGTCAAAAAACATCAATAACCCTGCTAAAACGCTTAAAAACAGTGAAAAACCGTAAAAAAACACCAATAACCCTGCTAAAACGCTTAAAAACAGTGAAAAACCGTCAAAAAACACCAATAACCCTGCTAAAACGCTTAAAAACAGTGAAAAACCGTCAAAAAACACCAATAACTCTGCAAAAACGCTTAAAAACAGTAAAAAACCGTCAAAAAACACCAATAACCCTACTAAAACGCTTAAAAACAGTGAAAAACCGTCAAAAGACACCAATAACCTTGCTAAAACGCTTAAAAACAGTGAAAAACCGACAAAAAACACCAATAACCCTGCTAAAACGCTTAAAAACAGTGGAAAACCGTCAAAAAACACCAATAACCCTGCTAAAACGCTTAAAAACATTGAAAAACCGTCAAAAAACACCAATAACCCTGCTAAAACGCTTAAAAACAGTGAAAAACCGTCAAAAAACACCAATAACCCTGCTAAATGCTTAAAAACAGTGAAAAACCGTCAAAAAACACCAATAACCCTGCTAAAACGCTTAAAAACAGTGAAAAACCGTCAAAAAACACCAATAACCCTGCTAAAACGCTTAAAAACAGTGAAAAACCGTCAAAAAACACCAATAACCCTACTAAAACGCTTAAAAACATTGAAAAACCGTCAAAAAACACCAATAACCCTGCTAAAACGCTTAAAAACAGTGAAAAACCGTCAAAAAACACCAATAACCCTGCTAAAATGCTTAAAAACAGTGAAAAACCGTCAAAAAACACCAATAACCCTGCTAAAACGCTTAAAAACAGTGAAAAACCGTCAAAAAACACCAATAACCCTGCTAAAACGCTTAAAAACAGTGAAAAACCGTCAAAAAACACCAATAACCCTGCTAAAACGCTTAAAAATGGTGAAAAACCGTCAAAAAACACCAATAACCCTGCTAAAACGCTTAAAACAGTGAAAAACCGTCAAAAAACACCAATAACCCTGCTAAAACGCTTAAAAACAGTGAAAAACCGTCAAAAAACACCAATAACCCTGCTAAAACGCTTAAAAACTGTGAAAAACCGTCAAAAAACACCAATAACCCTGCTAAAACGCTTAAAAACAGTGAAAAACCGTCAAAAAACACCAATAACCCTGCTAAAACGCTTAAAAACAGTGAAAAACCGTCAAAAAACACCAATAACCATGCTAAAACGCTTAAAAACAATGAAAAAACCGTCAAAAAACACCAATAACCCTGCTAAAACGCTTGAAAACAGTGAAAAACCGTCAAAAAACACCAATAACCCTGCTAAAACGCTTAAAAACAGTGAAAACCCGTCAAAAAACATCAATAACCCTGCTAAAACGCTTAAAAACAGTGAAAAACCGTAAAAAAACACCAATAACCCTGCTAAAACGCTTAAAAACAGTGAAAAACCGTCAAAAAACACCAATAACCCTGCTAAAACGCTTAAAAACAGTGAAAAACCGTCAAAAAACACCAATAACTCTGCTAAAACGCTTAAAAACAGTAAAAAACCGTCAAAAAACACCAATAACCCTACTAAAACGCTTAAAAACAGTGAAAAACCGTCAAAAGACACCAATAACCTTGCTAAAACGCTTAAAAACAGTGAAAAACCGACAAAAAACACCAATAACCCTGCTAAAACGCTTAAAAACAGTGGAAAACCGTCAAAAAACACCAATAACCCTGCTAAAACGCTTAAAAACATTGAAAAACCGTCAAAAAACACCAATAACCCTGCTAAAACGCTTAAAAACAGTGAAAAACCGTCAAAAAACACCAATAACCCTGCTAAAACGCTCTAAAACAGTGAAAAACCGTCAAAAAACACCAATAACCCTGCTAAAACGCTTAAAAACAGTGAAAAACCGTCAAAAAACACCAATAACCCTGCTAAAACGCTTAAAAACAGTGAAAAACCGTCAAAAAACACCAATAACCCTGCTAAAACGCTTAAAAACAGTAAAAACCCGTCAAAAAACACCAATAACCCTGTTAAAACGTTTAAAAACAGTGAAAAACCGTCAAAAAACACCAATAACCTTGCTAAAACGCTTAAAAACAGTGAAAAACCGTCAAAAAACACCAATAACCCTGCTAAAACGCTTAAAAACAGACCGTCAAAAAACACCAATAACCCTGCTAAAACGCTTAAAAACAGTGAAAAACCGTCAAAAAACACCAATAACCTCGCTAAAACGCTTAAAAACAGTGAAAAACCGTCAAAAAACACCAATAACCCTGCTAAAACGCTTAAAAACAGTGAAAAACCGTCAAAAAACACCAATAACCCTGCTAAAATGCTTAAAAACAGTGAAAAAGCGTCAAAAAACACCAATAACCTTGCTAAAACGCTTAAAAACAGTGAAAAACCGTCAAAAAACACCAATAACCCTGCTAAAATGCTTAAAAACAGTGAAAAACCGTCAAAAAACACCAATAACCCTGCTAAAACGCTTAAAAACAGTGAAAAACCGTCAAAAAACACCAATAACCCTGCTAAAACGCTTAAAAACAGTGAAAAACCGTCAAAAAACACCAATAACCCTGCTAAAACGCTTAAAAATGGTGAAAAACCGTCAAAAAACACCAATAACCCTGCTAAAACGCTTAAAAACAGTGAAAAACCGTCAAAAAACACCAATAACCCTGCTAAAACGCTTAAAAACAGTGAAAAACCGTCAAAAAACACCAATAACCCTGCTAAAACGCTTAAAAACTGTGAAAAACCGTCAAAAAACACCAATAACCCTGCTAAAACGCTTAAAAACAGTGAAAAACCGTCAAAAAACACCAATAACCCTGCTAAAACGCTTAAAAACAGTGAAAAACCGTCAAAAAACACCAATAACCATGCTAAAACGCTTAAAAACAATGAAAAACCGTCAAAAAACACCAATAACCCTGCTAAAACGCTTAAAAACAGTGAAAAACCGTCAAAAAACACCAATAACCCTGCTAAAACGCTTAAAAACAGTGAAAACCCGTCAAAAAACATCAATAACCCTGCTAAAACGCTTAAAAACAGTGAAAAACCGTAAAAAAACACCAATAACCCTGCTAAAACGCTTAAAAACAGTGAAAAACCGTCAAAAAACACCAATAACCCTGCTAAAACGCTTAAAAACAGTGAAAAACCGTCAAAAAACACCAATAACCCTGCTAAAACGCTTAAAAACAGTGAAAAACCGTCAAAAAACACCAATAACCCTGCTAAAACGCTTAAAAACAGTGAAAAACCATCAAAAAACACCAATAACCCTGCTAAAACGCTTAAAAACAGTGAAAAACCGTCAAAAAACACCAATAACCCTGCTAAAACGCTTAAAAACAGTGAAAAACCGTCAAAAAACACCAATAACCTTGCTAAAACGCTTAAAAACAGTGAAAAACCGTCAAAAAACACCAATAACCCTGCTAAAACGCTTAAAAACAGTGAAAAACCGTCAAAAAACACCAATAACCCTGCTAAAACGCTTAAAAACAGTGAAAAACCGTCAAAAAACACCAATAACCCTGCTAAAACGCTTAAAAACAGTGAAAAACCGTTAAAAAACACCAATAACCCTGCTAAAACGCCTAAAAACAGTGAAAAACAGTCAAAAAACACCAATAACCCTGCTAAAACGCTTAAAAACAGTGAAAAACCGTCAAAAACACCAATAACCCTGCTAAAACGCTTAAAAACAGTGAAAAACCGTCAAAAAACACCAATAACCCTGCTAAAACGCTTAAAAACAGTGAAAAACCGTCAAAAACACCAATAACCCTGCTAAAACGCTTAAAAACAGTGAAAAACCGTCAAAAGACACCAACAACCTTGCTGAAAACGCTTAAAAACAGTGAAAAACCGTCAAAAAACACCAATAACCCTGCTAAAACGCTTAAAAACAGTGAAAAACCGTCAAAAACACCAATAACCCTGCTAAAACGCTTAAAAGCAGTGAAAAACCGTCAAAAAACACCAAAAACCCTGCTAAAACGCTTAAAAACAGTGAAAAACCGTCAAAAAACACCAATAACCATGCTAAAACGCTTAAGAACAGTGAAAAACCGTCAAAAAACACCAATAACCCTGCTAAAACGCTTAAAAACAGTGGAAAACCGTCAAAAAACACCAATAACCCTGCTAAAACGCTTAAAAACATTGAAAAACCGTCAAAAAACACCAATAACCCTGCTAAAACGCTTAAAACAGTGAAAAACCGTCAAAAACACCAATAACCCTGCTAAAACGCTTAAAAACAGTGAAAAACCGTCAAAAAACACCAATAACCCTGCTAAAACGCTTAAAAACAGTGAAAAACCGTCAAAAAACACCAATAACCCTGCTAAAACGCTTAAAACAGTGAAAAACCGTCAAAAAACACCAATAACCTTGCTAAAACGCTTAAAAACAGTGAAAAACCGTCAAAAAACACCAATAACCCTGCTAAAACGCTTAAAAACAGTGAAAAACCGTCAAAAAACACCAATAACCCTGCTAAAACGCTTAAAAACAGTGAAAAACCGTCAAAAAACACCAATAACCTTGCTAAAACGCTTAAAAACAGTGAAAAACCGTCAAAAAACACCAATAACCCTGCTAAAACGCTCAAAACAGTGAAAAACCGTCAAAAAACACCAATAACCCTGCTAAAACGCTTAAAAACAGTGAAAAACCGTCAAAAAACACCAATAACCCTGCTAAAACGCTTAAAAACAGTGAAAAACCGTCAAAAGACACCAATAACCTTGCTAAAACGCTTAAAAACAGTGAAAAACCGTCAAAAAACACCAATAACCCTGCTAAAACGCTTAAAAACAGTGAAAAACCGTCAAAAAACACCAATAACCCTGCTAAAACGCTTAAAAGCAGTGAAAAACCGTCAAAAACACCAAAAACCCTGCTAAAACGCTTAAAAACAGTGAAAAACCGTCAAAAAACACCAATAACCATGCTAAAACGCTTAAGAACAGTGAAAAACCGTCAAAAAACACCAATAACCCTGCTAAAACGCTTAAAAACAGTGGAAAACCGTCAAAAACACCAATAACCCTGCTAAAACGCTTAAAAACATTGAAAAACCGTCAAAAAACACCAATAACCCTGCTAAAACGCTTAAAACAGTGAAAAACCGTCAAAAAACACCAATAACCCTGCTAAAACGCTTAAAAACAGTGAAAAACCGTCAAAAACACCAATAACCCTGCTAAAACGCTTAAAACAGTGAAAAACCGTCAAAAAACACCAATAACCCTGCTAAAACGCTTAAAACAGTGAAAAACCGTCAAAAAACACCAATAACCTTGCTAAAACGCTTAAAAACAGTGAAAAACCGTCAAAAACACCAATAACCCTGCTAAAACGCTTAAAAACAGTGAAAAACCGTCAAAAAACACCAATAACCTTGCTAAAACGCTTAAAAACAGTGAAAAATCGTCAAAAAACACCAATAACCCTGCTAAAACGCTTAAAAACAGTGAAAAACCGTCAAAAAACACCAATAACCCTGCTAAAACGCTTAAATACAGTGAAAAACCGTCAAAAAACACCAATAACCCTGCTAAAACGCTTAAAAACAGTGAAAAACCGTCAAAAAACACCAATAACCTTGCTAAAACGCTTAAAAACAGTGAAAAACCGTCAAAAAACACCAATAACCCTGCTAAAACGCTTAAAAACAGTGAAAAACCGTCAAAAAACACCAATAACCCTGCTAAAACGCTTAAAAACAGTGAAAAACCGTCAAAAAACACCAATAACCTTGCTAAAACGCTTAAAAACAGTGAAAAACCGTCAAAAAACACCAATAACCCTGCTAAAACGCTTAAAACAGTGAAAAACCGTCAAAAAACACCAATAACCCTGCTAAAACGCTTAAAAACAGTGAAAAACCGTCAAAAAACACCAATAACCCTGCTAAAACGCTTAAAAACAGTGAAAAACCGTCAAAAGACACCAATAACCTTGCTAAAACGCTTAAAAACAGTGAAAAACCGTCAAAAAACACCAATAACCCTGCTAAAACGCTTAAAAACAGTGAAAAACCGTCAAAAAACACCAATAACCCTGGTAAAACGCTTAAAAACAGTGAAAAACCGTCAAAAAACACCAATAACCCTGCTAAAACGCTTAAAAGCAGTGAAAAACCGTCAAAAAACACCAAAAACCCTGCTAAAACGCTTAAAAACAGTGAAAAACCGTCAAAAAACACCAATGCCCATGCTAAAACGCTTAAGAACAGTGAAAAACCGTCAAAAAACACCAATAACCCTGCTAAAACGCTTAAAAACAGTGGAAAACCGTCAAAAAACACCAATAACCCTGCTAAAACGCTTAAAAACATTGAAAAACCGTCAAAAAACACCAATAACCCTGCTAAAACGCTTAAAAACAGTGAAAAACCGTCAAAAAACACCAATAACCCTGCTAAAACGCTTGAAAACAGTGAAAAACCGTCAAAAAACACCAATAACCCTGCTAAAACGCTTAAAAACAGTGAAAAACCGTCAAAAAACACCAATAACCCTGCTAAAACGCTTAAAAACAGTGAAAAATCGTCAAAAAACACCAATAACCTTGCTAAAACGCTTAAAAACAGTGAAAAACCGTCAAAAAACACCAATAACCCTGCTAAAACGCTTAAAAACAGTGAAAAACCGTCAAAAAACACCAATAACCCTGCTAAAACGCTTAAAAACAGTGAAAAACCGTCAAAAAACACCAATAACCTTGCTAAAACGCTTAAAAACAGTGAAAAACCGTCAAAAAACACCAATAACCCTGCTAAAACGCTTTAAAACAGTGAAAAACCGTCAAAAAACACCAATAACCCTGCTAAAACGCTTAAAAACAGTGAAAAACCGTCAAAAAACACCAATAACCCTGCTAAAACGCTTAAAAACAGTGAAAACCCGTCAAAAAACATCAATAACCCTGCTAAAACGCTTAAAAACAGTGAAAAACCGTCAAAAAACACCAATAACCCTGCAAAAACGCTTAAAAACAGTGAAAAACCGTCAAAAAACACCAATAACCATGCTAAAACGCTTAAAAACAATGAAAAACCGTCAAAAAACACCAATAACTCTGCTAAAACGCTTAAAAACAGTGAAAAACCGTCAAAAAACACCAATAACCATGCTAAAACGCTTAAAAACAATGAAAAACCGTCAAAAAACACCAATAACCCTGCTAAAACGCTTAAAAACAGTGAAAAACCGTCAAAAAACACCAATAACCCTGCTAAAACGCTTAAAAACAGTGAAAACCCGTCAAAAAACATCAATAACCCTGCTAAAACGCTTAAAAACAGTGAAAAACCGTAAAAAAACACCAATAACCCTGCTAAAACGCTTAAAAACAGTGAAAAACCGTCAAAAAACACCAAATACCCTGCTAAAACGCTTAAAAACAGTGAAAAACCGTCAAAAAACACCAATAACCATGCTAAAACGCTTAAGAACAGTGAAAAACCGTCAAAAAACACCAATAACCCTGCTAAAACGCTTAAAAACAGTGGAAAACCGTCAAAAAACACCAATAACCCTGCTAAAACGCTTAAAAACATTGAAAAACCGTCAAAAAACACCAATAACCCTGCTAAAACGCTTAAAAACAGTGAAAAACCGTCAAAAAACACCAATAACCCTGCTAAAACGCTTAAAAACAGTGAAAAACCGTCAAAAAACACCAATAACCCTGCTAAAACGCTTAAAAACAGTGAAAAACCGTCAAAAAACACCAATAACCCTGCTAAAACGCTTAAAAACAGTGAAAAACCGTCAAAAAACACCAATAACCTTGCTAAAACGCTTAAAAACAGTGAAAAACCGTCAAAAAACACCAATAACCCTGCTAAAACGCTTAAAAACAGTGAAAAACCGTCAAAAAACACCAATAACCCTGCTAAAACGCTTAAAAACAGTGAAAAACCGTCAATAAACACCAATAACCTTGCTAAAACGCTTAAAAACAGTGAAAAACCGTCAAAAAACACCAATAACCCTGCTAAAACGCTTAAAACAGTGAAAAACCGTCAAAAAACACCAATAACCCTGCTAAAACGCTTAAAAACAGTGAAAAACCGTCAAAAATCACCAATAACCCTGCTAAAACGCTTAAAAACAGTGAAAAACCGTCAAAAATCACCAATAACCCTGCTAAAACGCTTAAAAACAGTGAAAAACCGTCAAAAAACACCAATAACCTTGCTAAAATGCTTAAAAACAGTGGAAAACCGTCAAAAAACACCAATAACCCTGCTAAAACGCTTAAAAACAGTGAAAAACCGTCAAAAATCACCAATAACCCTGCTAAAACGCTTAAAAACAGTGAAAAACCGACAAAAAACACCAATAACCCTGCTAAAACGCTTAAAAACAGTGAAAAACCGTCAAAAAACACCAATAACCCTGCTAAAACGCTTAAAAACAGTGAAAACCCGTCAAAAAACATCAATAACCCTGCTAAAACGCTTAAAAACAGTGAAAAACCGTCAAAAAACACCAATAACCCTGCTAAAACGCTTAAAAACAGTGAAAACCCGTCAAAAAACATCAATAACCCTGCTAAAACGCTTAAAAACAGTGAAAAACCGTAAAAAAACACCAATAACCCTGCTAAAACGCTTAAAAACAGTGAAAAACCGTCAAAAAACACCAAAAACCCTGCTAAAACGCTTAAAAACAGTGAAAAACCGTCAAAAAACACCAATAACCATGCTAAAACGCTTAAGAACAGTGAAAAACCGTCAAAAAACACCAATAACCCTGCTAAAACGCTTAAAAACAGTGGAAAACCGTCAAAAAACACCAATAACCCTGCTAAAACGCTTAAAAACATTGAAAAACCGTCAAAAAACACCAATAACCCTGCTAAAACGCTTAAAAACAGTGAAAAACCGTCAAAAAACACCAATAACCCTGCTAAAACGCTTAAAAACAGTGAAAAACCGTCAAAAAACACCAATAACCCTGCTAAAACGCTTAAAAACAGTGAAAAACCGTCAAAAAACACCAATAACCCTGCTAAAACGCTTAAAAACAGTGAAAAACCGTCAAAAAACACCAATAACCTTGCTAAAACGCTTAAAAACAGTGAAAAACCGTCAAAAAACACCAATAACCCTGCTAAAACGCTTAAAAACAGTGAAAAACCGTCAAAAAACACCAATAACCCTGCTAAAACGCTTAAAAACAGTGAAAAACCGTCAAAAAACACCAATAACCCTGCTAAAACGCCTAAAAACAGTGAAAAACCGTCAAAAAACACCAATAACCCTGCTAAAACGCTTAAAAACAGTGAAAAACCGTCAAAAAACACCAATAACCTTGCTAAAACGCTTAAAAACAGTGAAAAACCGTCAAAAAACACCAATAACCCTGCTAAAACGCTTAAAAACAGTGAAAAACCGTCAAAAAACACCAATAACCCTGCTAAAACGCTTAAAAACAGTGAAAAACCGTCAATAAACACCAATAACCTTGCTAAAACGCTTAAAAACAGTGAAAAACCGTCAAAAAACACCAATAACCCTGCTAAAACGCTTGAAACAGTGAAAAACCGTCAAAAAACACCAATAACCCTGCTAAAACGCTTAAAAACAGTGAAAAACCGTCAAAAATCACCAATAACCCTGCTAAAACGCTTAAAAACAGTGAAAAACCGTCAAAAAACACCAATAACCCTGCTAAAACGCTTAAAAACAGTGAAAAACCGTCAAAAAACACCAATAACCTTGCTAAAATGCTTAAAAACAGTGAAAAACCGTCAAAAAACACCAATAACCCTGCTAAAACGCTTGAAAACAGTGAAAAACCGTCAAAAATCACCAATAACCCTGCTAAAACGCTTAAAAACAGTGAAAAACCGACAAAAAACACCAATAACCCTGCTAAAACGCTTAAAAACAGTGAAAAACCGTCAAAAACACCAATAACCCTGCTAAAACGCTTAAAAACAGTGAAAACCCGTCAAAAAACATCAATAACCCTGCTAAAACGCTTAAAAACAGTGAAAAACCGTCAAAAAACACCAATAACCCTGCTAAAACGCTTAAAAACAGT